>NC_059081.1:24135876-24771431 GCF_020497125.1 Mauremys mutica | reverse complement strand
GCTAGCCCAGATAAGGCGGAGGAAAAAGAAGACGCGAGATGAAATGTTCTCGGATATTATGGAAGTTACACGCAAGGAAAGAGCTCATCTGAATGAGTGGAAGGACGTGGTATCAAATTACAGGAAAGTTGCCAGTGAACGTGAGGACAGGAGGGACACCCCAGATGAGAGGTGGTGGCAGGAAGACTGGCAGGAAAATCAGCAGTGGCGGGATGCAACTCTGGGGCTGCTGTGTGATCAAACTGACATGCTCCGGCATCTGGTGGAGCTTCAGGAACGGCAGCAGGATCACAGAGTGCCGCTGCAGCCCCTGTATAACCACCCTCAACCCTCACCATGTTCCACATCCTCCTCACCCAGACATGTAAGAACGCGTGGGGGGAGGCTCCGTGCACCCGCCCACTCCACCCCTGTGGACAGCCCAACCAGAAGGCTGACATTACTGTGAAATTTTTTAAGTGGCCTTCTCCATCCCTCCTATCCTCCTCCCAAACCACACCCTTACTTCTCTCCCTCTTTTTATAATGAATTAATAAAGAATACATGATTTTTAAACGAGAATGACTTTATTTGCATAAGTAAGCTGTACTTGAAGGGGGAGGGTGGGTTGCTTACAGGGAATGAGTCAATCAAGGGGGGGGGTTCATCAAGGGGAAACAAACACAGCAGTCACACCCTACCCTGGCCAGTGATGAAGCTCGTTTTCAAAGCTTTTCTGATGCGCACCGCTTCCTGGTGTGCTCTTCTAATCTCCCTGGTGTCTGGCTGCGCGTAATCAGCGGCCAGATGATTTGCCTCAGCCTCCCACCCCGCCATAAAGGTCTCCCCCTTACTCTCACAGAGATTGTGGAGAATACAGCAAGCAGCAATAACATAGGGGACATTGGTTTGGCTGAGGTCTGAGCGAGTCAGTAATGTGCGCCAGCGCGCCTTTAAACGGCCAAATGCACATTCCACCACCATTCTGCACTTGCTCAGCCTGTAATTGAACAGATCCTGACCACTGTCCAGGCTGCCTGTGTATGGCTTCATAAGCCATGGCATCAAGGGGTAGGCTGGGTCCCCCAGGATAACGACAGGCATTTCAACATCCCCAACTGTTATTTTCTGGTCTGGGAAGTAATTCCCTTGCTGCAGCCGTTTAAACAGAGTAGTGCTTCTGAAGACGCGAGCGTCATGAACCCTCCCTGGCGATCCCACATGGATGTTGGTGAAACGTCCCTTGTGATCCACCAGTGCTTGCAGCACCATTGAAAAGTACCCCTTCCGGTTTACGTACTGGGAGCCCTGGCGCTCTGGTGCCAAGATAGGGATATGGGTTCCATCTATCGCCCCCCCACAGTTAGGGAATCCCAGTGCAGCAAAGCCATCCACTATGGCCTGCACGTTTCCCAGAGTCACAACCTTTCGTAGCAGCAGCTTAGTGATTGCTTTGGCTACTTGCATCACAGCAGGCCCCACAGTAGATTTTCCAACTCCAAATTGATTCCCGACTGACCGGTAGCTGTCTGGCATTGCAAGCTTCCACAGGGCTATCGCCACTCGCTTCTCTACTGTGAGGGCTGCTCTCATCTTGGTATTATGGCGTTTCAGGGCAGGGGCAACCAAGTCACAAAGTTCCATGAAAGTGCCCTTACGCATGCGAAAGTTTCGCAGCCACTGGGAATCGTCCCACACCTGCAACACAATGCGGTCCCACCAGTCAGTGCTTGTTTCCCGGGCCCAAAATCGGCGTTCAATGGATAGAATCTGCCCCATTACCATCAGGATCTCCAAAGCGCAGGGGCCCGCGGTTTGAGAGAATTCTGTGTCCACGTCCTCATCACTTTCATCGCCGCGCTGCCGTATCCGCCTCCTCCTCGCCTCGGTTTGAAGGTCCTGGTTCACCATATACTGCACGAGAGTGCGCGAGGTGTTTAAAACATCCACGATTGCAGTATTGAGCTGAGCAGGGTCCATGCTTGCTGTGTTATGGCGTCTGCACAGTTCACCCAGGAAAAAAGGCGCGAAACGGTTGTCTGCTGCTTTCAGGGAGGGAGGGGTGAGGCTGTACCCAGAACCACCCGCAGCAATGATTTTTTCCCCATCAACCACTGGGAACTCAACCCAGAATTCCAAGGGGCAGGGGAGGCTGCGGGAACTATGGGATAGCTACGGAATAGCTACCCACAGTGCAACGCTCCAGAAATCGACGCTAGCCTCGGACCGTGGACGCACACCACCGAATTAATGTGCTTAGTGTGGCCGCGTGCACTCGATTTTATACAATCTGTTTTACTAAACCGGTTTCTGTAAATTCGGAATAATCCCGTAGTGTAGACGTACCCTCTGTTGGGGAAACATTGAGATTACTTTGGTTTGGGAATGGGCTGGTGACAAGAAGCCAACATATAAATCAGCAGTGGCAAGAGGAAATGAATCTTTCTTTTGCGCTGTGGTGGTTTTTTTTGTTTTTTTTTAAAGAGACCTACTCGGGCGTACCCTGAGGCCCACTTGGTAAATAACCAAAGTTAAGATCAAAAACCTCCAGAATGGGACTGATTCCAGGTGCCTCCTCCCTGCCAGAGAGAGATGCTGAGGCTGATGTGGTGAAAGAGATGCCTTATGACCCTACACATTTTTAAGGACCTGCTCTGATGCTCATTGAAGTCAGTGGAAAGATTTAATAATACTAAAAAAAATTCCACAAACTTCAGGGAGAATTGAATTGGCCCCTAATATTGTAATGACCTCTTAGGGGGAAATAATGAAACACTGTGTATAACTGATGATATTAAAAAAAAACAAGTTTATAGATATTTCCTTAGAGCATAGCATCTGTGTTCATCCATTGGTTGTTTATTTAGGCTGTTTCACTCTCAGGATAAGTGACTGGGCCCATGTGTCTGGCATAGCTCCCAATGCAAACTACTTACAAAAGGTCCCGAGATCTCAGAAAATTGTCCTTTCCAACACATTGGTCTGAAATACATGTCAATGATAAAATACTACTATTGTCAGCCATTGAGGGATTTGGGGTAGCATGGGATTTACATAGTTGTACAGAATGCAGTCTCAGGCCACAGATAGTCTGGCCAAAAGCTTTTGGCAGAGTCTAGGCAGTATTGAGTTTCCCAGCAATGTCACGGATCATATCCAAGGGAAGCTGACTTTGTCACTGTAATTATTTCTAAGCTTATCTTATTGCAAAACAAAGCAACTTGAGGACAGGTCAGTTGTGTATTTTTCCAGTAAAAGTCAAATACAAGAGACCTCCTTTCCCACATCCATGCATGGTGGGTTTAAAAAAGAATTTGAAATGTTTTTTTTTACTGATTTGAATAGATTTTTTTCCCCCCAAAAATAATATAATATAGGACACCTGATTCTGATTTCTCTCACACCAGTGTACTCAGGAATAACTCCACGGAATTCAGTAGAACTTAGTTGTGAAGCCAGTGTAGATGAGATCATCATCAGGTCTCAGATACTTATCTAATCTTACCTGTGTATCCTAGTTATTTATTCCACACCCATATACAGGAGAAAATGCTAATTTAAATTTTGGCAAACATAACAGTATGTTCTAACAATTAAAATGTATAAAACAAACCACATTATTTCATCTAATTACTTGCCCTGTGGCTTTTCCAATATAACTAGGTGTGCAAGCACAGGAATGTAGCTACAGATCCCAATCCTCAGCTGGTGTAAATTGACCTGGCTTCACTAAGTCAATGGAGTGGCACTGATTTACATTGGCTGAGGATCTGGCCCAGAAAACTTAATGTCGGAGGTCTTTAGCCATTTTAATCATTATTTGGGGAGAACAGAAGAGCAAAATGACTTTTGTGAGTTTTTTGGTTGGAAGTGTGCACAGTTCTCCAGCAAGTTGTCATATGGCAGCTATCATCTCCAGAGTTCATGAACAGACTGCTAAGAGCTTAGCTACATCTTTCAAATGACTTCCAGAGCTTAGGTGAGGATATAATTTGGATACTTTTCAGAGACCACGACAATGAAATCTCAGAGATCTGTTATTGCTTTCTCAGTTTTATGCTTTGAAGATGCATATTCAAGGCCCACTTGAAACATTTTCTGTTTAATAAGGGGTTGTGCTCTTTGTTTGAAATGGACAAAATCGAAGTAAAGTCAGGGACAGATTCTTTGGCCACACTATGAATACAACCTTTCCCCAAACTTGCTCCTGTACCTAGCCAGGGACAGAAATGAGACCTCTTTCATTCCTTCTTTGAACCTGCAAAACCAATCACCTAGCCCCTGACTTTGCAATCAGGAAAAGCTACCAGTTCTCATGGCTTAGCTCTGACTTGCCATGTACCTTGGGTGGTGTCTCTGTTCTATGTAACTGTCTAATAAATAAAGGGTTTAATTGCTCCTTCCAATGAGTCTCCAAGACTGATTTTTTCACAGACTGTAATTAAAGTTACAAACTTTAATGAGGTCTGTAACTATCTTTGGAGGAAATACTCACCTGATTCCAGACATTAACATCTTTCAACAGAATAGCTAAACCTACTTGTTTGGCTTTGTTTTCTATAGTACAGGGGTGACCAAACTGTGGCTTGCAAGCTGCATGTGGCTCTTTTACCATTAAAGTGCAGCTCATGGAGCTTCCCCCCCCCCCACACTCCCCTCCACATTCTCTACCCACCAGACTGGGGAGGGAAGCTGGAGAGCTCGCCTTGCAGCAGGGTGGTAGGGTAGGGCTTCTGCCCAGCAGGCATGGCCAGCCAGAGGATTCAGGGGGCTTGGGGCAAAGTGGAAGAGCTGCGGTGCTTGTACTCACCTGGCAGTGGTCCGGGTCTTTGGCATTTCGGTTGGGGGGGGCATTCAGTCGCTTCGTGTTTTCGGCAGCACTGAAGGGCCCCCTGTAGCCAAAATGCCGATGAAGACCTGGACCGCCGCCGGGCCAGGGCTCGCGGTGCCCGGGGCAAATTGCCTCACTTGCCTCCCCCTGCCAGCGGGGGTGGGAGGGTGTCTCGGGGCTTCAGCCCCACGAGGCGTGCCTGCTGGGGCTCAGGGCTTCAGCAGGAGCGGGACGGAAGCCTCAAACCCTGTCAGGTGCCTTCCATAGGGCTGAAGTTCTGAGCTCTGGCAAGTGCGCCCCAGCTCTCAAACTTCTGAGGATTGTCATATGTGACTCAGAGGGTCAGTAAGTATCCCTGGTATAGTTCCTCATAGCATAACAGCCAAATGTTTCTAATGATAGTAAATCAGAAGGACAATATATGCAAATAGATGCTGAGGTGAGAGTGTTTATTTCATAGCCTGATAGGTAAACTGACTTCTTTAGTGTATTTCCTTTTTGTGGTTTGGTTTTTAAATATTCTTTCCTTCCTTGTTAACATTCCTTTGTTTAATTTAAATGCTAAGTAGTTTTAAGAAAATTGATCATATTCTCTTGCCCTGACTAATATTCAGTATTTAAGTACCTATGAAATTTTGTGGTTCATATTGTTTTCCATTTTGTTTGTGACTGGCAACATAACATTAACTAGAAGGTAATCTAATCTCCCATAGGAATTGTATGTATAGGTCTCAATTCACTATGTGATGATAGATACTCTTTTAAAGGATTAATATCACACCCTTTTTGCTTCCATGTTTACATTTTTAGCTCTCTGTGAACTGTTTCCTTTTGGAAAAAAGGTGAAACACAGCTTGAAATAACTTCACTGAACTTGCTTATCCCTCAAATCTGAATGTGAAGAGCATTTCCAAAAAGAATCAATCATTTTCTTAATATGTGATCCATCCAAATTGTTTTAATTCCTATATTTTTTCACTTAGATCTCTAAGTGACTGCAGCAATAAGGTACTATACACAAATATTTCATATTGCGTATTCCAAGATGAGAAAAGTATACTGGAGACAATTCAAGGGATGGGGAGAAGAGAGGAGTATATAGTGCACTAAAAAAAAGAGGGGCCCAATTTACCACTGGGTTATGCCAACTTCTGCTAGTAAAACCCAGCATATGGAATCCCTTGAAGGGAAATCCACTGTGATGCTATATGACTGAAACATGAACATTTATATCACTAGTATTGCCATTGTTAGAATTGAGAATGGACTAGTAAAGCTGGATGGATCACTAAGAACACGTCACTCTAACAATGGGCCATAGAAGAAACTCATTCCATCCAGATAGATCTTCCTATGGACACCTCAGCACGGATATGGACAATGGCTGCGTTTGTGATCATCAAACCATGTAAGGACATGTGATATCCTCATGTGACCCTGGACTCCATCTTGTGCCAGTAGCTTTCCACAAACTGGGCTGTGAGCTTTGTTTGAAACAGAAAATTTCAAGGCACATGGCAAAGGGTATGAAAGACCCCTGGGATGATTCCATTTTGCCTCTTTCCTGCCCTGATTGTCTGGACTGTGGACTTAGAACTAAAAGAAGTATATTGAACTATGGCTGAGGACCTTCCAATCTTTTGGAAGTTACCAGAGAGACTTTACAAGCCAGCAGTTTATAACATCACTGCTACAAACCTGATATAAGAACATTGCAATTAGTGTATGTATATGATCTATTAACCATTTTAACTCTCTTCTTTTCTTTTATTAATAAACCTTTAGAGTTGAGTTACTATAGGATTGACTGCAGTGTGATTATTGGGTAAGATCTGATATATTAACCTGGCTAAATGGCTTATCTCTTGAGATTGGAAGGACCCTAATTTGATGAAATTGCTTTTCACTAACCACTCGTTATAGAGTCCAGTGTCTGGGTGGTGAGATAAAAGCTGGAATGCCTAAGGAGGTTGCATTTTTGACTTCTTGTTAACCTGTGGCTTAATATAATCTAATGGTAGAATAACCATCAGTTTGGGAAAAGCAGCAAAGAGTCCTGTGGCACCTTATAGACTAACAGAAGTTTTGGAGCATGAGCTTTCGTGGGTGAATACCCACTTCGTCGGATGCATGTAGTGGAAAACATCAGTTTGGGGTGAGTCTGCCCTATTTTTAAGCAGTTTGTCCTGAATCTGGCATTCCCAGCTGTGGCCTACTGAGGCACGGTGACACCCACCTGCACAATGGCGCTGTAATCCCTACTGCAAGGGAGTATGGCCAGGATGCCTGGGAATGTGCTGATTCAATGCAAAACTGGATACCTCCAACTGGCAGAGATCCGATGGAGCTCCAGTTTAAGATAAGTCTAATTTTTTCCCTGGATTAACTCTCAGGGAAAAGTAGCAGTGCAAATTCTGCTTGCCATTCCCTGGAAGCAATTTCATCTTGGGTTTCAGCTGATCCCTGGAGCAGGGAGAGAATCAAGCCTGCAGCCTTTCAGCATTTGTAAATTCACTCTTATGTATCTGTAAAAGCAGCGAAGAGCCTTGTGGCACCTTATAGACTAACAGGCGTTTTGGAGCATGAGCTTTCGTGGGTGAAAGCTCATGCTCCAAAATGTCTGTTAGTATGTAAGGTGCCACAAGACTCTTCGCTGCTTTTACAGATCCAGACTAACACGGCTACCCCTCTGATACTCTTATGTATCTGTGTAACATTTCTAAACTGGATGACATGTATCAGAGATGTGGAATTCTGTAGTTTTCGAAGTCTCCATCTATTGGATGCTCCAAGGTTATTTGGATTCAATTGGAACTTGCAGCTTGTCTTTTTTATTTGCATAATAAGGCTATGAATGACAGAACAGCTACAGCCAGATGTGTTGGCTCCAAGGATTGCAATTTAGGAAGAGGAATATTTTGTACGAGTGAATAAAGAATGAAAGTGTGTGTGTGTGTGTGTGTGTTTGAGAGAGAGAGAGAGAGAGAGGTAGAGGGGAAGCACTGTCATTGCAATATGCATAGTTAACTGAAATCTGAGTTCTCCAGTTTGACTTTGTTTTAGGCAGCCTGATTTGAGATTGTCTCTCTGAACTTAGAAGTATACTATAGCTTCCCAAGAGGCTCTCAGTAGGCAAAGAGCTTGAATTTCTTGTATGTCCCTATGGATGCTTCACTGTAGGATGTGCCATGTGCCCATGAGCTCTTGACTGGAGACTGAAAAAAGCAGTGTCCACAGGTCCACACCTGCACAGAACAGTATCTTGTGCTCCCAAGCCAGGACATATAAGGAGGTATGGACCTGCCAACACTATTTGTTCACAATAGCCTGCTGCTTGAGATGGAGCATTTGTAGTGTCCGCTGTTCTCAGCATACCACCTTTCTCTTGTTAAATCTTTTTTTTTTATTAGTGAAGGTTTTTGTTGTTGTTTTCTTAGGGTTTAGCACAAGCCTGTTCTTTGAAGCGGGGTTTACGCCTCCCCCCATTGAAATTATTGTTTTAGTGCCTTGGTGCTTCCCTGGGTTATGGCTAAAACGCCCGACTTCAAGCTCTGCCAGACCTGCCACAGGCCTTTTCCCTCTAGCTGTCTCCTGTGCCTTGGAGACACTCATGTCCTGTTGAAGTGGAAAGTCTGCATGGGGTTAAAAAGCAGGTTTCAAAAAGGTCAAGAGAATTGGTTCAATTTCCTCTTAAATGAATAATCTTTAGCTCCAGTAGGGTCTGCTTCCCCCCATACATCGGCCTCAGCGTCTCATGATGCTCCAGTGACTGCTGGAACCACAGAAGTAGCTTCAGAGATAAAGATTTCCGTTTAAAAAAAGCCCCTCTCCCATACAAAGGGCTCTAAGAAAAGGGGTAGGTCACCTCATAAATCTGACTTTTGGGAGCAGTTGTGTCCTACAAAGGGTACCTCCAGCTGAAATTGGTACTGAGGTTCCAGTATCACCTAAGAAATTCCTATCTGAGAGGTCTTTAGATAAGCAGCACTCAGAATCATCTAGCTCAGTACCACCCAACACCTTTCAGCACTGAGGTGCACCTAAATCTACCTCACATGCTCCAGTACTGTTATCCAGGTGTCACAGAGACCTCCTGGACCATCACCGGGCTTCATCTCTGGTACTGTCTTCCATTGTATTCCCACCCATCTTCCCTCCCTGTCCCTCTTCGGGTACCCCTCTCATGAAGAGCTTTTGAAGTAGGAAGTCCAATCTCTCCTGCACTTGGACGTGATTGAGCCTGTTCCTTAGAAGAAGATTCTATTCCAAATATTTCCTGGTTGCCAAAAGAGGGATTGGCTGCAGACTAATTCTAGATCTCAGGAAACTCAATAACTATGTCCTTTTGCAGGACTTCAGGATGGCAAACCTAGCCATCATAATTCCATCCCTAGATCTGGGGGACTGGATTGTGCTCTCAATTTCCAGGATGCCTACTTTCATATACCTATATACTCCTGCAAGCACTTTCTTTGCTTCATTATATGCTCAGAACATTACCAGTACTTCTTCATCCCTGTGGGGCTATCCACAGCTCCAGGGGTCTTTACCAAGGTCATCTTAGTAGTGGTGGCTCATGTACATTGGTGGGGCATTGTAGTGTTTCCAAACTTAGACAGCTAACTCCTCAGGAGTCACTCAGCACTAGAGATTCACACTTCCAAGACACTAGCCCTATTTCAGTCCCAGGGCCTTGAAATCAATCTAAAAAAAATCTACATTAACTTTAGGCCAGCAGAGAGACTTCATTGGGGCCACCCTAGACTCCTTAACCGCCACAGCTTACTTTCCACAGTGACATTCTCCACCATGTCCAGTCTAATCTCTACCCTACAGCACAGTCTGAAAACAACTGCAAGGGCCTGCCTACAACTCCTAGGCCACATGTTGGCTTCCATGTTCATCACACTGCGTCTCAGATGTCTCCAGGCTCGGCTGAGGAAAAAACAGACACCATCTTTCCAAATGAATCACGGTACCTCCGAAAGTACTAGACTCTGTCAGGTTGTAGAAAGACACAAGGAAGATGTGCACGGGAACCCCATTTTCATATCCTCCTCCTTCAAATCCTCAGGATGGATGCCTCTCTTTGGTTAGGGGGCCCATCTGCAAGGGGTCTCAACAAAAGGCAAATGGTCCTGTAACAGGATGCTGGTAGGAGAGCCTGGCCAGATCCCTGTTAGCCCCTCTCCAATTAAAGTGATTAGTTGGGGCTGGCAGGGGAGACCATGCCCAGATTACTTGAGCATCGGCACCTGCAGGCCTAATCAGCCGGCCGGCCATATAAAGCTGGAAGGGGGGAAACTACAGGGAGTGGGACACAGGAAGAGGAGGAGCGTATGGCTCTAGGTCCCTGCTGGTAGGGAAAGCTAGCAGTCCCCCAGGGCGTTGGCCTGAAGAAAGTGTATGTAGCCGGTGGTGGGAACTAGCACAAAGGAATAAAAATAGCACTGGTGCATACACTTGAGGTGGTCTCCGACTGAGTTTTAGGGAGGAGCCAGGAGGGCGCTGTTACAGCTCCCCACAAGAGAGAACACTTCACATCAACATCCTAGAAGTCCACTATGCTTGTCAGCTCTTCCTTCATGACATACAGGGACACTCTGTAAGGGTAATGCTGGACAATTTGGCAATGATGTACAATGAAGGAGGGCAAGATCCCAGTCCTTAAGTGCTGAGTTGGAAAGACTGGAATTGGTGCATTTTTCATCATATAGAAATCTCAACAGTTTATCTACCTGGCCTCCAGAAACAATTATGGACTCCCTGAGAAGAAATTTAAGTCAGGAACATGAATGGAAGCTCTTGTTCCTAATTTCTAGATTCTCTCTCTTACCTCTGACACAGCCTGACTCTCTGGTTTCCAACCCATGGTTCTGATCTCCAGTTTGTCACCTGCCTCCGATCTCCCAGTATCTCAATCCAGCTGACTCTTGATTCCTGTGTAGTAACTGCAGACTCTGGCTGCCCACGACCTGGCTGTGACAGCGGGTCTGAGCCTCCTTACATGCCCTTTCTTCGGAGCATGAGGTGCTGTTCTGCACAGACCCGTGGACTCTGCTTTTGTCAATCTCTAGTTGAGTGCATGGATGTGCACACCTCCTATGACAGAGCACCCTGAGGAACAAAACCTTTCTATGTTACTGATTATTCAGGCATCCTTGTCATAGTTCTGTATGTGTTTTGAGTTGGAGGAAACTCTCTAGCTTATGTGTTGTTCCTAACATTCAGGACCTGCATTTCACACATGCTAGGTAAACCTGGCCAGCAGGGCGCACTGCAGAGCAAGCACACCCTTTGACATTACCAATCAATCAAGTTTTCTTTCTTTGCTGTCTTAATAGTAACAAGACCTTTTAAAAATGGATGTATAAGCCACATAAACCAAAATCAGAACCTTATGTAATCCTAGCCAAACCCACAAATCAAACTGAAATTGTAGTTTTGTGGAAGGTCATCTTAATTGCTATCATCCAATCCCACAGTTTCCTTTCCCCATTTCTACTTCTTCCCTTAACCACATCACTGCTGTAATCCATGACAACATTCCTGACCTTCCTACAAGTAAGCCTGGCACCCAGCTGATTTGCTAGCATCCTTGCTGGGGGTTCATTGCTCTCCTCGTTTATCCCTGGGTCTTGCACCTATAACTGGAAGACATGGAGGAGGAAAGCTCATGGGCTTTCTGGGAGGGAGGTGTTATGTTTGCAAAGTTTGAATGCATATCTTTTCTTGAGCTGAAATGCCAAACCATTAGGGGTTCACTCAGCACAACTTCTTATGTAGTTCTATCATACTGGGGGGTCCCAGCTGATGTTCCTTTGAATACTATCAATATGTAGACGGTGTGGGTAGCATGAAGAAGAATTTAAATAGAACTAGTGGGGAACTTACAAACTACTTTTATCTGCATCTCCCTGGGGTTCTTCTCTGCAAACTGATTTATTAGTTGGTATTTATGCCAGGGCATTTAGTAGTGCATGGTCAAAACTGGTATGTTTATGCTTAGGAAAAGATAATGCCAGAAGTCTAGTGACAATCTCTGGTAAATAAACCTCCCATTAATTTTCTATTCCACATTTAAAAAGTCTTCATACATACAGGCTGAAATCATATATGCCAACTGTATTTAGGAATTACCTTTAAAATCTGCATGCATAGTGAAATTTCTCTGGTCATTTCTCACAGGAGGTTGGACAACAATTACAAAACTGTGCCCAGTACAATCTTGTCCATATACTTCCTCCCCCATTCTCAGAAAACTATCATGTGACATATGGATAGAGCAGAAAGGGAAGCCAGATGCCTCTCGAATCAAATGCGGGTATGAAAAATGGTTATTTTCCTTACAATCTTCATGCTAAAATTATTGGACAGAAATGATACCATTGCTTCACTTAAAACCAAAAAAGACTCTGTTAAACAATACACAGTAAACCTAATGGTGGCCTGGAAATTCTTGTCTTCAGTACTGAGTGGTTTTAGTAAGCCATAGTTGATCATTCTTTTGAGGATGCAGCATGTCAATCAGCACAAAGTGCTTTCAGTGTGTTTCAAACTATCACACATTTTCTTTTGTGGTGCCGCAAAATGAATCCTTGACAAAATGATTTACTGACCATGTCAGTCATTGTCTAACTGGGAGTCTGCTTGGACATCTTCTCTTTCAAACTGACTGGTTCCCTGCAGCATTAAAAACAGAACAAACATCTTCGCTAGTAAATGTAAAAATATCTTGACAAGTTCAACTATCTTATTTTAACTCCTTGAGCACTTGTGCATTGGTCCATTTCACGACTGGAGTTTGCTGCAGTGTGCAAATATTGGTGGAACCTGCATCTATTTGGCGCACATCTAGAGGGTATTAAAAGTGCCAGTTTTTGGTAATGTACTAAAACCCCACCTTTTGACTCCTAACTGCAATCGTTAAGTTGTAGCGGGAGGAAAAATTTGATAACAGGCTGACAAATATTTTCACTTCAGGTTTTGAAAGTTTTTAATTTATTTTAAAATTTGAAAATACAAGTGCGCCTGAAGGTCTGAGTTTAACATATGACTCTTCAAGAGGAAATATATTTATTATTTGTATTACAGGATTGCCTAGGGGTTTCTTGATTTCAACTGAGAGATCTCAAGGGAGGAGGCCGTGTACAAACCCAAAGTGTGTCCCTGCCCCAAGGAATATTATAGTCTAAAAAGACAAGACAAGAGACAAAGGGTGGTGGTGTCAGGA
Organism: Mauremys mutica; assembly: GCF_020497125.1. Lineage (NCBI taxonomy): Eukaryota > Metazoa > Chordata > Testudines > Geoemydidae > Mauremys > Mauremys mutica. The sequence continues at coordinate 24,758,388 of NC_059081.1, read as the reverse complement.
GGGAAAAAGTGCACAGACATTAACATTTATGTGCCAACTCCCATTGCAGCCAATAGGAGTTAGGTGCTTACATACGTTTGTGAATATGACCTGAAGTGACTTGTCTAAGGTCACAGACTAGATCAGCAGGAGAGCCAGGAATAGAACAGCTGTCTCCTGATCCCCAGGCCAGTGCCCTAGTCACTTATTCATGGAGAACTACATTTTTCATCCCTTGAACCTGGCTATACAGCTTTCTGTGTAATTTCTGTAAGTCCCTCCGAAGGCTGTTTCTGCAATGCTGTCTACAGTGAATCAGATTGATGTGTGTAAAAAAACAACATATAGGGATTTCTTTTAGCTCCTAATCTGTGTCTGCCTGTCCATCTGCCCTCAAGCTCTGAGCTCCTTGTGGCAGAAACAGGCTCTTCTTGAATGTCTGGAAATAGTAATAAGTTATCAGACACTTTTTGCCTTTCAAGCTAATTTGTGATTTTTTGCATTTTATTAACCTAAAATAGAAATAAGTGATCCCTATCAAGGGGAGCAATAATCTCCTTAGAATGGCTGCATAGCTATTCTCCATAGCTGTACGTAAAGCTAAGCCTATAACTGTTCTGTCTGCATTTCTGCTGGATAAGACCCCTAGGGTCTTAGTGAACAAGAGGTTTCTGACAGTTTGTGGGTAGAATCTCCACCGAACATCCTTGCAGCACTTTCTAGTCAATAGTATTTTAAGATCTAGGTGAGCTGTTTCCTACCCAATGTGACAGTTGTTTGTGGACAGGAAAGAAAATCAGTCTTCTAATTTTTGAAATGCTGCAGTTGGTTTAGTTGTTATATCATGCCGTTTGTTATGTCATGTCAGATGCAATGTAACATGACAGAACATTTTACTGGGAAATTGGAATGCTATTTTTGCTAATGGAAAAATATACTGTAATATTTGAAAAGTGAAAATTACAAGACAGAAGTGCATCCTAAGAACATAAGAATGGCCATAATGGGTCAGATCAAAGGTCCATCCAGCCCAGTATCCTGTCTACCAACAGTGACCAATGCCAGGTGCCCCAGAGGGAGTGAACCTAACAGGTAATGATCAAGTGATCTCTCTCCTGCCGTCCATCACCACTCTTTGACAAACAGAGGCTAGGGACACTATTCCTTACCCATCCTGGCTAATAGCCATTAATGGACTTAACCTCTGAATTTTTCTAGTTCTCTTTTAAACCCTGTTATAGTCCTAGCCTTCATCCTTTTCCTTCCTATCAAAAATAAAAACATTCCTTTAAAGGTCAGCTAAGGACCAGTCCATGGGAGAGGGAAATACTTTTGCTAAGTAAATACTTATTTTAACCCCTCTTAGATACCCATGATTATTTGAATACTGTATACAAAAGCTGAGTTATTTTTGTTTTAAAAATATTTCAATAGACATTTTGGACACTAATTTGTGGCAAGGCTTTGTGCAAGTCACCTAACTTTTCTGTGGTTCAATTTCCCCATCTGTAAAATGGACAGGATAATTATTTCAGATGGGTGTCATGAAATTCAGTTAATGTTTGTAAAGTTTCAGAGTAGCAGCCGTGTTAGTCTGTATCTGCAAAAAGAATAGGAGTACTTGTGGCACCTTAGAGACTAACAAATTTACCGGTATTTGAGCATAAGCTTTCGTGGGCTACAGCCCACTTCTTCAGATGCATAGAATGAAACATACAGTAAGGAGATTATATATACAGAACATGAAAAGGTGGAAGTAGCCATATCAAGTCTAAGAGGCTAATTAATTAAGATGAGCAATTATCAGCAGGAGGAAAAAAAATTTTGTAGTGATAATCAAGATGGCCCATTTCAGACAGTTGACAAGAGGTGTGAGGATACTTAACATGGGGAAATACATTCAATCTGTGTAATGACTCAGCCATTCCAGTCTCTATTCAAGCCTAAATTAATGATATCTCGTTTGCATATTTATTCAAGTTCAGCAGTTTCTCGTTGGAGTCTGTATTTGAAGCTTTTCTGTTGCAAAATTGCCACCGTTTAAGTCTGTTATGGAGATTGAAGTGTTCTCCTACTAGTTTTTGAATGTTATGATTCCTGATGTCAGATTTGTGTCCATTTATTCTTTTGCATAGAGACTGTCCTGTTTGGCCAATGTACATGGCAGAGGGGCATTGCTGGCACATGATGGCATATATCACATTGGTAGATGTGCAGGTGAACGAGCTCCTGATGGTGTGGCTGATGTGATTAGGTCATATGATGGTATTCTGTTCTTTTTGTTTGTAAAGTGTTTGGAAATGCGGGGATGGAAATTTCTATTGAATTACAAAATATTACTCACATTATTTTGGTTACTTTTGCAAATTTTACCATTATTTTTGCAAATAAATCCACGTGGGGCTTTATTATGCTGCCACGCCCTTAAATTATCCATGCTCCCTTGAATACAAGGACTACTCTCTTTAAGGTGGGCAACTGTCATCAGTTTTCCTTATTAATGGGGAAAATGAGACACAGATGTGGGAATTGATTTGCCTGAGGTCACACAGCAGGTCAGTGACAAAGCTCTTCTAACTCCCAGTGCATAACCAGATAGTTCACAGGTATTTTGGGGACATATGTCACCCTTTGCCTAGTATGGTGTAGCTTGAAACAAATCATGACAACTTACTGCTAGGAAAGCTGTAGAGCAAATCACAATGCCATTTTGTTACCACCCAGGTTGCAGTCTATGAAAATGTAGGAGGCATCGTGAGAAGCCTAAGTACTCTAGTCTAAATGCAATATTGCCAATCCCAAACATTTGAAACTCATGAGAGATGCCCCAAAATATAAGATTTAAAAAAAATTTAATGTTCCTTTTTTTTTAAATTTTCCTTCTATTTCAGGAACCTTTTAAGGTTCACATTTATTCTTTTCTCTGCAACCATGGGGGCATGAATCCAGAAGCTGAGGCTTTAAGAAAAACACCAAATAATGATACATGTACTAAAGTCATGCGAGCTGGCAACACTGAACAATCTATTGTAACCCCCTGGTCTTCTCTGAGGAAAAGGGGTGAAGATTTGAATAATGCGTACTGACGTATCCCCTGGCTCCTCTGTTCACACGGGTTGGGTTGCCGTTCTGTGCTTCTTTCTGTATGTGCTATCCATGTGTTTTTGGCATTCCACTTTATTTTCTGCATGCCCATGTGGTTTGTGATGCTGTGGATTTTCCATGGATGCTATGATACAAATTTAGGACTCAATCTAGCATTAGGTAGTGAGTGAGTGGACCACTGTGCTCATGTGGTTCCCCGTGCTGTGCCCTTGCACAATGAATTGCAATATTGGGATCTTTCTTTACAGTGGCTTAGTGCACTCTTCCACACTGCTTTTTTGGCAAACAAAATATGGCCAGGGTGATTAAGGAGTTAATTGTGTTAAGAAATGCAATGGTTCAAAAGTTGCCAGAAGATCAAGTATAAAGAGGAGAACAGAGAAACGAGAAATGAAGTACTGAGCACTGGTGATGAGTAAATTAAAACAGTGAGTTAGTATCTCTAAGTGCATAGAGAGAAAGTATAGGGCTGTAAGTGACAAATAGTTTTAAATAGAAGTATAATGTGAATATAGTCGCAAGCCTCAACATTTGGATGCAGATTTCAAACATCCTAATGGGCAGGGGTGTTTGGATACATAATTTTGTTTAGCCATTTAAAGAAAAAAACTATTTGCAAAATTTAAGATCTACACCTTCAAACTTCAAATTTAGATTTAGATTCTTAGTTTGGACCTCTCTAGTTTTGAATTATATAGATAGAAGAAAGTGACCAGCATAGCAAATACTGAGAAGGCATTAAGTTAAGTAACTCAGTAGGCTATGACAGCATGGATATTTTACGAGAATGAGGACAGACGTACCAGCCTGAAATGTGAGAAGGCCACGTGGAAACCAAAACTCAGATGTCTAAAACATCTGTGGAAGATAAGTTCTATCAACCAAGTGTGAGAACTGGGGAAATCGTAATATGAGGTTTTATGGCACTTTTGAGCATTCGGATTGTGATGACTGACTAACTGTTTCAAAACACATCAAGTGCCTTTTTGAATCGATCTAGCCTTGTAACAGACCAGCCGGCAATACATTTGTAAACGCCAAGTAAACTCACTTTGATGTTTTGCTTTAGCTCTCCCATGTTTGACTAGCCCCATCTGCCTCAGTTTAGCAATGCATGGATCTTTATTCCGGTTGATGATTCCTAATTGAAACAATACACTAAATGAGTCTAAGTAAGTATCAGTACTGGGACTTGGAAACAAGTTTGTTTTGAGTTTAGTTTGTTTACACTTTGCCAGGATCATCATTTACAAACTTCAGCAGCACATTGACAAATTCCCTTGCTGTTTTGGCAGCGCTTCCATCAGTCATCAAACTAACAGTTTCAGCATTTTTCCTTCAATGGCTGCAGCAATGTATTCTGCACTGATAAATCAAGAGTGATCATTTCAGATGGTCACAAATATAACAGCATTTAAAAAAAAATAGCTGTTAGCAAGCCTTTCTACCTTTCCCTGGGTTATTTTAACTTGTAAAACTAGAACTATTTTCTGTGAATTTGCATAGAAAGAGATGTGGTGATTTGCATTTCTTAAACTGGCCAGTCTAGTGCACCATTTTGATAACTGGTCCATTTTTTTTTCTGCTGCTTATTTTAATGACTGCAAATGGGTTGTGTTTCTTTAGGCAACAGGTGCTTATCTTTTTGGCATCAACACTCAACTGACAGCTCAGGTTACATATCTAACAGCTAATCTGAAACCTATTCTTTTCTTTTTAAACTAACAACTTTTTGTTTCAGGACAAGATGTAGTTGCAACAAAAGTGCTATAGTTTCTTGCTTTTGCAGTATATATTTTATAAGTGCTTGTATACAAATGCAAGAAATCTAAACACAAAGATGAGTGAACTTGAGCGTATGGTATTAAATGAGAATATTGATATAACAGGCATCACAGAAACTTGGTGGAATAATGCTAATCACTGGGACATGGTAATACCAGAGTACAAACTATGTCAGAACGATGGAGTTGGTCACACTAGTAGGAGAGTAGCACTATATGCGAAAGAAAGCATAGAGTCAAATAAAGTAAAAATCTGAAATAAATCAGAGTACCATAGAATCTCTATGGATAGAAATTACACACTTGAAGAATAATTATAGTATAGCAGTAAGAATATACTACTGACCAGGATAGTGACAGTGATTGTGAAATGCTCATGGAGCCTAAGGAGGCTACAAAAACAGAAAACCTAATAATAATGGGGGATTTCAGCTAGCCCCATGTTGACTGGGGCTATGTTACCTTGGGATGGGATGCATAGATAAAATTTGTAAATACCGTTAATGACTGCTTCTTGGAGCAGCTAGTTCTGGAACCCACAAGAACAGAGGCAATTCTTGATTTAGTCCTAAGTGACATACAGGATCTGGTCCAAGATGTGAATTTAGCTGAATGCTTGGTAATAAAGACCATAATGTAATTAAATTTAAACATTCTTAGAGGGCAGTGATGGAAAGTACCAAAGAAACCTACCACCGTAGCATTTAACTTCAGGAGGAGAAGCTACACTAAATGACGGGGGCTAGTTAAATAGAAATTAAAAGGAACAGTCACAAGCGTGAAATGCCTGCAAGCTGCATGGAAACTTTTTAAAAACACTGTAATAGAGACTCAAACTGTATGTATACCCCAAACAAAAAAACAAAACAAAACCACAAGAGAACCAAACAAATACCACCCTGTCTAAACAACAGAGTAAAAGACATCTTTTAAAAATCACAAGTCAAATTATACTGACGAAAATAGAAAGGAACATTAAACTCTAGTAAGTCGAGTGTAAAAGTATAATTAGGCCAAAAAAGGAATTTGAAGAGCAATTAGCAAAGGAAGCAAAAACTAACAGCAAAATTTGTGGTAAGTATATCAGAAGCAGGAAGTCTGCCAAAAAATCAATGGGGTCACTGGAGGATAGAAGTGCTAAAGGAGCACTTAAGGAAGGCATGGCCATTTCAGAGGATGTCAGGAGATTCCCTGAGCCATTATTTTCAGGTAACAAATTTGAGTGGCTGCCAGATTGAGGTGTCAGTAGAGGAGGTTTTGGAACAAATAGATAAATTAAACAGTAATATGTTACCCGGACCAGATGGCATTCACCCAAAATTTCTGAAGGAACTCAAATGTGAAATTGCAGAATTACTAACTGTGATATGTAACCTATCACTTAAATCAGCCTCTGTACTAGAGGACTAGGGGGTAATAAATATGATGCTGATTTATTTTAAAAGGCTCTAGAGGCGAACCTGGCAATTACAGGCTAATAAGTCTAACTTCAATACCAGACAAATTGGTTGAAACTATATTAAAGAACAGAATTGTCAGACACATAGATGAACATGATATGTTGGGGAAGCCAACACAGTTTTTTGTAAAAAGAAATCATGCCTCACTAATATATTAGAATTTTTTGAGGGTGTCAAGAAACATGGACAAGGCTGTACTTGGACTTTCAGAAAGCGTTTGATGAGGCCCCTCTCCAAAGACTCTTAACAAAGTAGGCAGTCATGGAGTGAGAGGGAAAGTCCTCTTGTGGATCAGTAAGTAGTTAAAAGAGAGGAAGCGAAGGACAGGATCAAGTAGCCAGTTTTCACTGTGGAGAGAGGTAAATAGCTGTACTGGGTCCAGTGCTGTTCAACATATTCATAAATGATTTAGAAAAAGGTGTAAATAACGATGTGGCAAAGTTTGCAGATGATACAAAATTACTCAAGATAGTTAAATCCAAAGCTGAGTGTTAAGAGACTAAGGGATCTCACAAAACTGAATGAGGGGGCAACAAAATGGAATATGAAATTAACTGTAGATAAATTCAAAGTAATGCACATTGAAAAAAACAATGCCAGCTATACATACAAAACAATGGGGTCTAAATTAGCTGTTGCCACTCAAGAAAGAGATCTTGGAGTCGTCATGGTTAGTTCTCTGAAAACATCTGTTCAATGTGAAGCAGCAATCAAAAAAGTTAACAGAATGTTAGGAATCATTAAGAAAGGGAGAGATGAGACACAAAATATAACAATGCCACTACAGTACATAAATCCATGGTACACCCACACCTTGCATACTGCTTGCAGTCTGGACATCCCATCTCAAAAAAGTTATAGTAGAATTGGAAAAATTATGGAGAAGAGCAACAAAAATGATTAAGGATATGGAACAGCTTCCATATGAGGAGAGATTAAAAGGACTGGCAGTGGTCAGTCTGGAAAAGAGAGGACCAAGGGTGGATATGATAGATGTCTATAAAATCATGTATGGTGTGGAGAAAGTGAATAAGGAAGTGTTATTTATCCCTTCACATAACACAAGAACCAGGGGTCAGCCAATGTAAGTAATAGTCTGCAGGTTTAAAACAAATATAAGGAAGGACTTTGCACACCATACAGTCAACCTGTAGAACTCCTTGCTGGGGATGTCGTGAAGGCCAAAAGAATAACTTGGCTATTAACCAAGATGGTTAAATATGTAACCCCATGCTCTAGGTATCCTTAAACCTCTGACTGCTAGAAGCTGGGACTGGATGACAGGGCATGTGATCATTGGATACATTGCTCTGTTCTCTTAATTCCCTCTGAAACATCTGGCACTAGCTTTTGTCAGAAGACAGGATACGGGGCTAGATGGACCACTGGTCTAAGCCAGTAAGGCCAATCTTATGTTCTTATAACCTATCCAAGTTGTTTTCCAGGTATCACAGAAGGACCTCTTTCTCTTTCTTTCAAATTAGTGATAATAAATAAGGTTTTTTTATCTTTCTATTTTAACCTTATCCCCACACACATCATAAGTTATCTCTTTGCTTCTTCACACTGCATGCACATATACACTGTCTGGAAATAGTAAGGTGAGCTTTTGCCAAACCTGGCAATTTCAGGTGGCAATGATTAGCTCACACTGCTTGTTACCCAGCTAGAGTGTTGTGGTCATGGTGCCAACTGGAACTACAATTATAAGCTTGTACTTTATGTTGCTGTATAAGTGATACCAGTACTTGAGCATGGAGGGCTCTGTTCATCCAAAGTGATCCATGGTCTTTTGTAAAGCATAAGCTGCAGAAGAGTTCACATTTTATCTGTGTACCTGGAAATTTACCCAGACTGCAAAAACATTTTTCTTCTAGTATGTAAGTCAGATAGTGGATTGGGGTGGAGACTGCAATTTAATGATTATTTCCACTTGATTGATGAGAACAGAAACTGTCTCTCTGTGGTTACTGAGACTTCTTATTCAAGCGATTGATGGCTGGATTCTGGTACCTGGGTGGCAAAATACCTATGTTGAGGTAAAAAAAAAATTTCAGTGACAGAGAAAATCTATTTAGTTAGATCATTTTTCTTCAATTAAAGTATTTTTAAGAGGGTCACCATTCAGGCCCTTTCTGGTTGGGCATCTTCAAACTAGCTGTTCAATGAGAAATGTCTTCTGTAATGACATTAATGAACTATAGTCCTACAGTATTGAAGTGAATGGGAATTGGATCAGTTCCTAGCTGGGTATACTTACTGGAGTTCACTGACATGGGAGCTAGGTACATCCTACCATATGTGACCATAAAGGAGAAAGAAGATTTGCCTCAGTAAGAGGAAGGAGCCTGTATGCATTTGGCCAAATTCTGCCTTATAAGGCCATAATTCCAGAACTCCAAAACAATTTAATTTAAACTCCAAGAAGCCTTTAGGGCACACATCACTGGGAGTTACACATTTTAGCTATGATACTGATGTCAGCCCATGTTGGGGCTGACCTCATTCCCAGTGTTGGCAATAACAAAACTCTAATAGACTTTTATGGTGCAGCATGGGGCCCATAATCTGGACTCTAAACTACAGGTATGATAATGGGGCAAAAAAAAAAGTTTGGTTTTCCAATTTTCCTAATCTAATAATCTTAAAAATAAACTCAAAAATTTCTGAAAATGGCTTAGTGTTAAAATTTACAGAATCAGAAGTTTAGCATAACTAAGCACATTTGATTACTGCTCAGACAACCTAATGTGCAATTGTCACTGCTGAAAAAAATAATACAAGGAGGAAGACTGGATACTTCTATCTGTCTGGTGAAACAGGTTCTAATAGAGCACCCTCACAGACTGTATTCTCTGAGTGCCTCTGAGTTGTTTAGGAATCTGTCTCTCTAAAATGTTATTTCAGACCCATCAAATGGTGTCTGGGCACTTACGTAACAGTTAAAACAGTGAGTAAACACAATGACGAAACAATGTTACCTTAAAACCCAATCACCTTCCTACCCTCAATCTTTATGTAGCAAGTAGATAAATAATGAAAGAATGATTGTGGGGAAGGGAATAGAGGGGAGAAAGAAAGAATGAGTAACTAACTCTGTAGCCTGGTGGATAGAGCACTCAGCTGGAAGATGGGAGACCCAGGATCCAGTCCCTCAGCTCTAATGACTTCTTTAGCCACAGTGGAACAGCTTCAACAGGAGAGACTGAAGGACCCTTACATCAGAATATCCCACCTGAAAGATGGCAGAGCCCAGTTCAAATTCCTTCTCCTCATCAGTTGGAAGGGTGACTTAAACTAGGGGTCTCCCACATCCCAGGTGAGTATCCTAGCCCATGGGCTAGACGTTATGAAGGAGGTCCTCCTCACACCAGACTCTTGCTAAAATGGTGTGAGAACTTAACACCAAGACAGGGTTTGCAGCTCAGAATTCCAAGCAGAGGGTGGTGCCTATCCCCAAGAGAGGGGAGGGTTTAGGACACATCCCTCTCAGTGTCTAGCTTAGGCAAGGAGCTGCCTAGCACGCAGGCTTTTGTGAATCCCATTCTGAGACATTTATCTCCTCCCCCGCTTCATTGTATAGGGAGCTGAGGGTACCACACTCAGGATTTGTGAATCCCGATAATTTTTGGGGCACCTAAAAGTTAGGGGTATCAACACTCAGTGTCACCACATCTAAATTTCTTTGTGAAACTAGCCCACTGCCTAGAATGACTTTTTTTCTTGTATGATTTTTTTTTAATATAAATTTTGTGATGATGAAAGGTTCTTTGACTGCCTTGGAGACTGAAATTCTCTATCCAAAGGACAGAGTACAGGACAGGCAAAGGAAGTGTAAGTGTTCCTAGCGTTTGCTACTTCACGTGTGTCTGAACCTTGATGTAGGAGGGACCACTGACCTTTGAGTCTGAGAACATTCTCCATTCCCATTCAGTGCATGGCATCTCTTGGGAATGCCAATCAGTGCCAACTGTGGTCATGGTGATAGTTTTTCTGATGTGGGCATGTAGCCACTAGTTCATTTCACACTGAACAGCCTTGTGACTTTGGGTCACCAACAACCTAGTGTGCAGCTTCAAAAAATTACTCATGTGAAACCAAGGGGACTGTTAATTTTTGTATGACTTCAAGTATGGAAGGATTTGTCCTCAGTGCTTCTATACTGATCAACCATCCTATCAGTATTTCCCCATTAATTACTTTCACTCATTTAATTCAAAGATAAGCCCTTCATTTTAAATTCAATGAAATGGTGCCTTTTAAAAATCATGTAAATATAATTTAAACCTAAGTGATACTGACAGGAGGTCATTCAGATCGACAACTTACCTTTTATAAAAGAATCCTGCCAAAACACTCATTAATTTTTGGGCCTCTTCAGGCACATTTGTTAACTCAAAGAGAATAACATTAAAATGACGTTATCCTGTGAGACTTACTAAAGCAGGTTTTAATTTTCTCCCATCCTTTGCCAGTAGCCATTGAATATTGCTGCTTGCCAGGCACAATTTACAAAACCTAAGGAGTTATCATCCCTTGTTCCAGGTAGTTCTATGTGTGTGTAAAGAGGTGGAAGTAGTATTTTATTGTTGAAACCCTAATTTGAACAAAGGATTAATTAAATTGGCTAACGCTTGTGGCCTAGATCAAGGAAAAAAAATTCTCTCCTAGAATAAAATCCTCCTCTTGAGGAGGTGCAGCTGCCAATGACTGGTACTATTGTGTCAATAGATGTTATGTCTAATTCTTCTCTGCCTGACTCTCAAATCTGAGTTTTCTGGATTGAGCAGCTGGAGACCTACTCTAGACTGTAAACATGGACTGTGTTCATTCATAAATGAATGTAGTGTTCTCTTGGTCTTGAGTCAGGAGAGAAGCTGCTCTGCCTTACTACTGCAGGCAACAATAGTCAGGCTCAGGCCCTGCTAGCTGAAGCAGAGCAACAAGCAGTCTCTAGTATGCATCCTCCTGAGTGGGATGGATACCAATTAACAGTCTGGGAGCTCTGACCCTCTGGGCAAGGCAGAACAACAAACAGTGTTTAGCCCTGAGCCTCCTGGCTGGGGCAGACAATAATCTACAGGTACAGGCCTTCTGGCCTAGGGGAAGGTATGCAGCCAACCCCAGGTGTGGGGCTGGTGGTAGGGAGACCCGGGCCCACCCCTATTCAACTGGGTCCCAGCCCATGGCCTTATTCGTGGTGGGTGGTCCCTCCACTGGGTCAGTGGGGAACACAAAGAGACTGTCTCACTTCCCAGCAGCACAACTGGACCGAAGTCTGGTTCCCCTGGGCTACTTCCTACTCAACTCTTCCTGCATTGCTCCATTGGCTCCATCTTGCCACTTCATAGTCTGGCGGCATCCTTTCCAGCAACTCCTCAGAGTTTTCCACTTCTTTGGTCAGTAGGGTGCTGGTCTGCTCAGCTGCTGGTTTGGATTCCCGCAGAGGGCTTGGGCTCCTTAGAAAGGATGTCCACATCCTTCCCTGTTCCAGCCCCCAACTGAACTACAGGGCCCCCCCTTTATACTTCCTATCCCACCCAATACTTCCGGTGGGTGGGTGGGTGGGGGGGTTGGCTCTGCCCACCAGAAGGAGTGTAGTGGTCCCTCACTCTCAAGTCTGGAGGGTGGCCACTCCACCTCACTACAATGAGGTATATTCACAAGTGTGTTCCTGATGGGAGATTTTGGTAGACAAAGGCAGAAAGAACTCTAAATATACTGAATATACAGTACACCAAATTATCACCTGAATTGTGGCCAAATGCAAAGTACAGTTAGCTGTGTGTTTAAATCATACATTCATAGAAATGTAGGATTGGAAGGGACCTTGACTGGTTATCTAGTCCAATCCCCTGCACTGAGGCAGGATTGAGTATTATCTAGATCATCCCTGGCAGTTGTTTGTCTAACCTGCTCTTAAAAACCTCCAATGACAGAGATTCCAAAACCTCCTAGCTAATTTCTTCCAGTTATTAACTACCCTTACAATTAGGAAGTTTTTCCTAATGTGTAACCTAAATTTCCCTTGCTGCAATTTAAGCCCATTACTTCTTGTCCAGCCTTCAGTGGTTAAGGAGAACAATTAATTACTGTCCTCTTTATAGTGATCTTTTACATACTTGAAGACTGTTATCCTGTTCCCACCTCAGTTTTCTCTTCTCTAAACTAAACTAAACTAAACAAATCCATTTTTTTCAATCTTTCCTTGTAGGTCATGTTTTCTAGACCTTTAATCATTTTTGTTGCACTCATCTGGACTTTCTCCAGTTTATCCACATTTTTCCTGAAGTCTGGCACCCAGAAATAGACACAATATTTATCAGTGATGAATAGGTTAGAAGAATTACTTCTCATGTCTTGCTTACAACACTCCTGCTAATACATCCCAAAATATTTGCTTTTTTTGTGTGTGCGCAACATATTGCTTTGTTGACTCATATTTAATTGGTGATACATTGTAACCCCCTGATCCTTTTCTGCATTTCTCCTTCCTAGGCAGTCATTTCCCATTTTGTATTTGTGCAATTGATTAGTACTGTCTAAGTGTAGTACTTTGCCTTTATCATTATTGAATTTAATTCATTTCATTTCAGACCATTTCTCTAGTTTGTCAAGATCATTTTGAATTCTAATCCTGTCCTCCAAAATGCTTTCAACCCTTCCCAGGTTGGTGTCATCTGCAAACTTTATAAGTGCATGTTCTGTGCCATTATCTAAATCATTTGGGTCATCACAATATCGTAATTTGTAGTACACACTGAGGTCAGATATTCAGAAGTTTGATAATCTAAGGCTATGAGACAATTTCAACTAGAATGTTGACCCCATCTGAAGGAGGGTGAGTTTATGTTTTAGTCCTGCCTACAAAACTCCACCCAGAACATCTGAACCTGGGTTGATGCATTTCATACAGCCCAAGCCTTTCTGTGCTTCAGCCCTACAGCCTTCCCATGTCATCAGGACTTTGGAGTCCACAAACTACCTTGCAGTGAGAAAATTTTGGAAGGACAGTAGTTTCTCAGTAATTAAGATACTGTAACTAGCTATTATTTTGAAGTCAGATGTCAGAACCCCCTGTAGCTGTGGCTTCAAAATTGGTTTGGCCTGAAAATTGTCAGATGTACTTGGCTTCTTTGCTTAGCAGAAAACTCAAAAATACCAAATGACCATCATCCGATTCCAAATTTGGTTAGGAAAATCTTGCATGGTTCTAGTTACAAATACAGGGCTTAGTCCCGCCTCCACTGCAATCAGTGGTGGCAGGATGAGCAGGGAAGATTATACATGGCCTACATATTTAATTAGTTAATGTAGGCACAACACTTTAAAAACATTAAGTTCTGTAACATATAATGATTATCAATAGAATCTTTATGGTTTGCCATAGCTATGCTGACCTAATCCATAGTGTAGATGTGGTACGGTCAATGGAAGAATTGCAAAAATTAACTTCACAGTTTCCGGGTAAATAACTGGCTTAATATTAGGGGGGACAGGACAACAACAAATAGCAAAAAGTTAAAAGTATTGTAAGTAAAAGCCGTGTAGTGCTGGAGTTTGTGTTCTTTTAAAAACAGTTTGCTGTTGTTATGCTTGATGTAGGGGCTTCAGTGTAAATTCCAAATGTCCTGGGTAACGTAGGCTTGGAGCAGTTTTTTCAAAATGTTTTTTCCAAGGCTTGTTCTCCTGCAGTCTTGGATGTAGCTGAATTTCGAAAATGGTCTCTCCACATCAGCTAAGCCAGGCGGGACACTGAAGATGCAGGAAGCAGCCTGGCTCTTAAACACATCTATTGAAGATAACACATTGGGATTTTCTTAATATAATCAGTGTTTTCATGTATCTGAGTGGTCCAAAATTTGGGTGAAAATTGGTAAAAATGAATAATAGCTTTTGTAAAACTGAGGAATGTTTTGATTAAAAACTAGTAACAACTGAAAATGAAGGACCTTGACTATAGCAAATCTTTTATATCACTAGTACTATAATTTGTGGTATTGAAAGTAATAACAAAATTTAAAGATCCAGAGGTGAATTAGAAATACAGCTATCTTTATTAGCAGCTAAATTTTTACTATACTAGCAAGCAAGTGACCGTAAAATCCACTTCAGACCAGTTCCAGGGAAAATGCCACCAATGCTACTCTCTCAGCAAGATGTTAAGTGACTAGGTCAATAAAACCACAAGACAGAAGCATTTTACTGTCAGAACACCTTCATTGGCTGAGTATATCTTGAGGGTCAACTACTGTTACTAGCAACTATTGAAAGTTGTTGACTTTCACAAATTAACACTTTCATGGACATCATGCTACAATATTAAAGATATTCATAGGCTTAAAGGCCAGAAGGGACCATCATGATCATCTAGTCTGACTTCTTGCTCATCTCAGATCACAGAACCTCTCCCATCGACTCCTACAATAGGCCAATAACTACTGGCTGAGCTAATGAAGTCCTCAAGGCTTGATTTAAAGATTTCAAGTTACAGAGAACCCACTATTTACTCTAGTTCAAACCAGCAAGTGACCCATGCTCAATGCTGCAGAGGAGCCCCATCCCCAGGATCTCTGGTAATCTGACCTCAGGGAAAATTTCTTTCTGACCCCAAATATGGTGAGCAATTAGACCTGAGCATGTGGGCAAGACCCACCAGCCAGACACCTGGGAAAGAATTCTGTTATCGTCCAGGAAGGTGGTGAGCCTGGTTCTGCTCCATGGAATTTGGTTCCCACTTATTCGGAATCGGGGCCACAACAGCAGCAGTACAGCTGGGTATGGCGGCAGAGGCAATTGAGGCAATCAGGTATTGGCATTCGGAAACATACAAAACCATGTGCGCAAAACCTCGGGTGGTGAGTCAATTTAATATGTTGGTATTTCATTCCAGATGTTGGAAGACTGGCCATGCAGATGGTGGGATGAATCTGTGGGCATAGGGTTGTTTTCTGTACTCAGAGGTGGGCGTCCTAGTTGCCTGAAGGGTTGCAACCAGGGTCCAGTGATGGGGCAAGCCTAAGTAGTCATGGAAGGAGGAGCATGTTATTGGACCCGTTGATACCACTTCTGCATGCTGCGGGGGCCCTTCAGCAGTCATCGATATAATGGTGGTTCACCTTGGAAAACACCATTTGGGAATGTGTAGAGGGGTTGAATTAATACTCAGAGCAAAGAGGGACTTGAAGCTGATCCTTCAATTTTTCCAGGAGAAAATAAAAATTATGTGGTCAGACATGCATTAACACAGGGTCTGGCAGGGAGCTGTGAGGTAACACCTGGGTGGACAAGGCAAGGAGGATGTGAACAGGGGGTGGCCAAATTCCTTGGGGTCATAAGAGGCATGACAATTTCACAACCTGGGGCACCAGAATTATCTAGTGAGGATGGTGTTCCCCTGTCAGGCTTGGGTTCCCATCTGTTTTGGCCAGTATAAAATGGGGGAGTCAGAGATGTTTGGGAACCCAACTGGGTTTGGGGGGGGAGGCAGCCAAGCTAATTGCTGGTGCCTCCTTATGGTGGATGTCCAGTACTGGTACTCCATAGGGGAAGTGTACAGTGACTGGATTAATGGCTTGGAAAAGGTCTTAAAATGAAGGTGTTTGATAAAAGAACGGAACAGAGGGGGTGTGGGGTGGTTTGGGATCCTATGAATGGCACAGTAGGGAGCCAACCTCTCTTTCTTATAGCCAACCTTAACCCTCTTTTATGGGGGGGGGGGGGTGGACGGTAAGGTCCCAACAATAGGTTGACTGGGGGATTTGGATGGAAAAAAGGGGGGGCTGGCAGAAGGCCCCCACTAACTATTGAATGAGCATGGGGTTACCTGCACTGTATATTTTTATCCAGGATTTGGAGCAGAGCCCAGAGCTGGAGCGCGGAGCAGCTCTGGAGCAGTGGAGCTGCAGGTTTTTGCCTGGAGCTGGAGCGGAGCCGGAGCACAGCTCCAAAGCCCTGTTTTTATCAGCTGGGTAGTCCCAGACATCTAATAATAAAGTTGTGGCCTGATTTAAAACCATATCAAATGTCTCCTGTCCTTCTTTCAGTACAGCCAGACAATTTGCTATTTACTCTAGTTCAAACAAGCAAGTAACCTGTGCCCCATACCGCAAGGGAAGGTGAACCCCCACACCCCAGAATCTCTGGCAATCTGACCTGGGAAAAAATTCCTTTCTGATCCCAGATATGGTGATGAGTTACATCATGAGCATGCAGGCAAGATCCACCAGCCAGACACCTGGGAAAGAATTCTTTGCAGTAACGATAAGACCTCCCTGTCTAGTGTCCCATCTCTGGCTGTTGGATATATTTGCTAATTGCAGTTGTGGATGGGCCATAGAAGCTCTTCTTCAGGTCTGGGAACAAGAAGAGCTCTGTGTCAGCTGAAAAACTTGTCTCTTTCACCAGTAGAAAAATGGTTCAATAAAAGATATTACCTCACCCACCTTGTTGATCTAATATCCTGGAACCAACATGTGTACATCAGCACTGCAAACATAGCAAAATTATATTTTCTGCATATGATTAAGGGTCATGTTTGTCTACCTTAAGAAAGCACGTATTTCTTTGTGTTTATATAATGACTGTTACTACAGGTCAGCAGCAGGTTTTGAACCCAGATCTTCTTTAACAAAGCGCTGATGTCTACCACTTGAGATAAAGCAGTAATTCTGTAAGTAGATGGCAGTAGGCTTTTGTTCTAAGTGTCGACTAGCTACTAGATGGAGATATGACACATACTTGAAGAGCATGTTACATATATACTATGAAGCTTCCCTTGAGAGTATAGAATCTGTTGATTGCAGACAGTATAATTCCCATCAGATAACACTTAATTTTTCTTAAGTTGTATTATGTAGTCCTCTGTCCTTGATGAACAATCTTTTCCTCAAATCTTAGAAGTACACAAGTTTTTATATAGCTTTTGAAGGCTATTCATCTACACAGGTCCTTAAGCTCCACTCCAGCAATTCTGATGCGTCAAAGCTTTGTAACTTTGGGTGAAATAAACACATGAAAGTAAAGTCGGCCAAGGCGAAATCTCTAACTTTTCAGTACTCCAGCATTATGTCTTTAACAGAATTGTTTTGACCTGTAACTTCAAAGAACAGTTTTTAATTTCAGTTTTACTCTGAAAAGTTATTCTCTAAACACAGGTACTATAGGGCTTTATTTATTATCTCAAAAATGTTTATCACGTTGACTTATTGTACAAGTGAAAAAACTTATTTTTCTAAGTTCCAAATTCTATAAGTTCACCCTGGAATCTGAAAATCAAGCTGGGCTTTTTCATTTTCATAGCCTGTGACCTGTAACAATGACTCTACAGACCAAACTATAGTTATCCCTTTTGACCCAAGCAGTTAGCCAAAAATTTGGGATCTTGCAAATTGTTCAAGTTAGAGGGAGAAATTGGTGGAGTCAAGTGTTTCTTTGATGCAATCCAATGAATGTACAAAGTCTTGTTTCCCTGAATGTAGCAGGAATCAAACAACAAGAGACAGGGTGGGTCACAGTTCCAAACCCTTCTTCCAGTCAGCACTTAGCTTTTCTCAGGGCCAAGAGAGCTTTTGGGCTATGTTCCCAGTACTTCTCGGTGTATTTCTATGGTGTTTTTTACTGTTTTGTCTACACTATGGTAGTTATAGCAAATAGCTAGCATCCCATAGCTGTGCTGCTGTAACCCTGTAGATTCTACAGGGTTCAACAGAAGGGGTTCTTCCATCACTATAGTAACTCCACTCCCTGAGCTACAGTAGCTCGGTTGACAGAAGAATCCTTCCATTGACTTAGCTTTGTCTACAGTGTGGGGTAGGCTGGCAAACTTATGGTGGCTAGTGGTGTGGATTTTTCACACCTCTGAGCACTGTAGCTATGTTGGCCTAAGTTTTAAGTGTAGACTTCTCCCACACTGACCCCTCTACTCAAATAATACTTTGCAAAGTACCTGCATTCTTACAGTTCATATGTCTGTGCAGTCTCATGTGCGCCTTTTATTTGGGCAGTGACATATGTCTGTTTGGTTGGAGACCCTTATTGTTTCAGCTGCCGGGTTCCATAGAAGAGCTTACTGGCTTCTTACAGTTCCTTTAAATGATGGGCAGCTGTTACACCCACCCATAGCAGGATGCTGTCATGAGGGCTCCACAGTCTTACTGTCTTCAGTGGATTTGCATAGTTTTACATGATTGGAACTTAAGAATTCTGAGCAATTCTGTTGATGACCAACCAAGCCCTGATCAAGGCAATACAGGGCTTTAGGCACACCATATGTAGGGCCCCCCATGCTTTGTCCATGCCCCAGAATCATACCCTCCCACTTGGAGTGGCAGGGGTCGGGCCCTTAAAGGTGTGCCCCAGCCTTTTGGGAGCAACAGAGGTACACTGGTGCCCTGGAGAGGCAGAAATGGAAGTTAAGAGGCTCCCCAGTACTTACACTCTGGCTGTAGCATAGGGTGACCGGATGTCTCATTTTGGTGGTGTGGGGGTCGTTTGGTGCTGCGGAAGACCTGGAGCGGACCCCCCACCGCCGAAGTGCTGTTGAAGCCCCGGACCGCCGCCGGGTATTCGAATTGAGCCCCAGAGTTCATAAAGCCGGCCCTGTGGATGATCCCTTATCAGCTGGTGTGAGGCACAAAGATAGATGGCCTGCAGGGGGCAAAGGAGACAACAACCTCTTCAACTTTGAGCCCGTAGATGAGGGTGTGCCCTGGTGATAGGTGTGCATCATTACAATAGCACTCTTTTAAATAGTTCATCGTGGTGTGTCTTGAAAATATTAGGTTGGTGTCGCACCCTTTCCACTGACACCATTGTCTGAGTTGATGGGGGCAGCCAGTATGGAAACTGCTATGTGTGCCACACAAAGATGGATACAGCTACATTTCCAAATTTCCTTACAAGTCCTTGACTATAAACTTTTGAGGTGAAAACAAATCTTGTGTTAAACTGAGGAGCTGGAGCTGTCCTCTACAGAGGACTCTCATGCCACAAAATTAGGGGAGCTGCTCAGTTGTGAGATACAGAGTAAAATGTTAGCTGTCTTCTCCTGTTTCAGAACAGTGTTGTCTTCAATTGAGAGGGGAGAGCCTGCCAACATCACACTTCCTACATGTTGGCGCTATCTTCCTTCAATCACAGTCCTGATTTCACAGTAAAACTACAAATATAGAAGCATTTTCATGAACTTTGAAAATGGGATGTGACGTAAAAGAAGCACAGAGCTATTTGTTCACGTCTTTTTTGAAACTTTGTGTTAGCATATCCCACTTCCCATGCCAGGCCTTTCTTTGAAAACCAAGATCTTTCATAACAAGCCAAAAAAAGGCAGCCAAGTTTTTATGATTACTGTCCTCTTTATTCATACTTGGTAATGCAAGTCCCTTCTCTCAAAAGAATATCTCAAGTTAAAGATTAAGATTCATTATGGAAGCATCTAGTGTACGTGCTACAATATGCACCTTTGGTAAAATACATCAATTGATTCTAGGAGCTTCAATATGGAAATCAAAGGTCACTGTCACTTACCTTCATTTATTTTCTGTACCTAAAATCTATTAATCACATATATTACATTAAAGCAAATGCAGGGAAAAGGCATTAAACTTTCAGATTTTTTTTTTAATTTTAATATCTTGGCATGAAAGTGGTTTTAGCTTTTCTAAGATATTTTGTTTAAATAAATGCCACAGTTGATACTTGCCAGAATCAATGCAAAAATAATTCTGAGCTTATTTACCCGCCTGCCCCCGCCAAAAGCAATAGATAACTTTAATCATACTGATTATTAGACTGAAAGCAATGCAAATAGGCCAGCAAATGAGGCGTTTGCAATAGAATGTATTTCAGACTGGGACTTAAACTGACAGTTTGCATTTGTGCATCACCTTCCATCCACTGATCACAGTGATTTTTAAAAAAAAGTAATTATTAGCCACAAAATTACCACTAGACTTTTCTGTTGACTACTCTGACTTATGAGAGGTGAGATTTTTGTATAAACTTGAAGTGGTTCCAGTGGTGTGGGCCGATCACTTCAGAAAATCTACACTGAAAATTCAAAACAGGTAATACATAGATTCATTGTCATGTACACTGGTTAACAGAATAAATCTTGTATAAATGGATTTATTTGCTGCAGCATGTATTTACTCTTTAAGAAACCAGTAGCCAGTGGTGAGATGTAGACTTGGGGCACGTTTATACACGTAAGGCCATTTCTCAACTGTGAGAGCAGGTTCCCAAAGGAAATACTAAGGCGTAAACCAAATGGGAACATAATAATGAATATTGCTTTCTTCCCGGCTCATTTTACTCTCCTGGCTCAGCAGTAACAGAATGATCTGATAAATATTGAATGTTGAATAGAGAGTTTTGCTTTGACTTAATCATACATGACTCAAAAGGAACAAAACATTAGCTCGCTGTTTCTCTCCCACACACTCTTGTGGAGGTGATATCCATGTGACAAACTGAAGAGCCATGTAGTACATGTACCCGTTGTGCGCCTGGGAGAACTTCACCTGCCTGATATCCACTAGTTCATCCCTCTGGGATCGGCTCTAACATTCCAAACCACTGAGCAGCTTCACACAATCACTATTTTTTTTTAATCAACCTGCCACAGACATGGATTCATCATCTTTCCTCGCCCCACACATTCCGAATTACCCCTTCCTGAAAGCCCAAGGCAAGCAAAAGTGCTGGCTTAGTGACAGTGACTGCTTTTCTAAATACAGTCGAACCCATTTATCTCGACCTCGGTTAACTTGCCAATCCTATTAACTCGAGGTTTTACAAGTGGAACCGCCAAACTCCCTCTTTATCTTATGGGTTTCTCATCCCTTATGTCGATTTGCCCAACCCTAATATCTCGAGCCCGGCTCCCCGCGTCCCCAGCCGCCCGCTCCCTGGCTCTCCAGCCGCGCGGTTCCCCAGCCGCCCGCTCCCCGCGTCCCCAGCCGCCCGCCCGCCCCCGCATACCCGGTCCCTGCCCGTCCCCGCCCGCCCGTCCCCGCATACCCGGTCCCTGCCCGTCCCCGCCAGCCCGGCCCCGCATACCCGGTCCCTGCCCGGCCCCGCCCGGCCCCGCATACCTGGTCCCCGCTTTGCCTGCCGCCTGCCCGCCCGGCTCCGCTTCGCCGGTCCCCGCTTCGCCGCCCGCCCATCCGCCCGGCTCCGCTTTGCCGCCCGCCCGCCCCCGCATACCCGGTCCCTGCCCGGCCCCGCCCGGCCCCGCATACCTGGTCCCCGCTTTGCCGGGCGGGCGGGCGGTGAAGCGAAGCCGGGCGGAGGGGCAGGCGGCAAAGCGGGGACCGGCGAAGCGGAGCCGGGCGGGCAGGCGGCAGGCAAAGCGGGGACCAGGTATGCGGGGACGGGCGGGGACGGGCAGGGACCGGGTATGCGGGGACGGGCTGGCGGGGACGGGTATGCGGGGACGGGCGGGCGGGCGGCGAAGCGAAGCCGGGCGGAGGGGCGGGCGGCAAAGCGGGGACCGGCCGGTCCCCGCTTTGCCGCCCGCCCCTCCGCCCGGCTCCGCTTCGCCGCCCGCCCGCCCGGCCCCGCATACCCGGTCCCTGCCCGGCCCCGCCAGCCCGGCCCCGCATACCCGGTCCCTGCCCGTCCCCGCCCGGCCCCGCATACCTGGTCCCCGCTTTGCCTGCCGCCTGCCCGCCCGGCTCCGCTTCGCCAGTCCCCGCTTTGCCGCCCGCCCCTCCGCCCGGCTTCGCTTCACCGCCCGCCTGCCCGGCCCCGCATACCCGGTCCCTGCCCGTCCCCGCCCGCCCGCCCGGCCCCGCATACCTGGTCCCCGCTTCGCCTGCCGCCCGCCCGCCCCGCTTACCCGGTCCCCGCTTCGCCTGCCGCCCGGCCCCGCTTACCCGGTCCCGCTTCGCCTGCCACCCGGCCTGCTTACCGGGTCCCGCTTCTTTGGCTGCCCGGCTCCGGGTCCCCATCCACAGCCGCCCGGCCCGCTTCCCCGTCCGGCTTCGCCAGATCCAGCCACGTGCAGGCACCGCGGTAAGAGGGCAGGGAGGGGGTGTTGGAGAGAGGGCAGGGGAGTTCAGGGGTGGGGGGGTGGATAGGGGTTTATCTCGATCATCGGTTATCTGGACTATTTTTGGCAAACCCCTAGGCCGGCGACATAACAGGGTTCAACTGTACCATGACTTTAAAGTCTGATATCTTGTGACCCTACAGGACTAAGAAAAAAAGAGACCAGCTTCTCTGCTCAGGTCAGTAGTGCAAGATGGGTTTAAAATGGCTGGAAATAGAATTCTCCACCAGTTTTCCCTCATGGGAAGCTGCCCCCTCTCTCTCAATATAAGGGGCAGGAGAGGGCATTCTGGGGGCAAAAGCAGGGGCATGGCAGAGCAGAGCTGATCCTCTACCGTGTAAATGTCATTATCAATGGTGGAAGTTAGAGTAGGCTCTCTGCTTCTCTAACTTTTGCCCAAAGTGGGTGGCTATGGATCAGAGAGCTGCAATTTGCTCCATTCCTCCCACAGCTTCACTGTGCAGCTTGGACAAAATGGAGACTTGTGGCAAGGAGTTGTATCCCATTGGAATTGTGAGACTGCCAGCTTTGCAGTGAGGCCCATTGTAGTCTCTTCTAGCATCAAAAGGATCTGATTTACTGGTTTTTTAAAGACGTGATATTTTTAATGTTTAGAGAGCTATTTTTAGTCATTTTTGGAGGTGTTTAACAATTACCTATTTTTTCTGAGCCCTGGACAGTCGAAGTCCTGGTTCATAGATTCACAGATTCCAAAATGATAACGATCATAATCCTACCATTTCTATCTAGTAATGGAACAATACCATTGTTAGGTTTCTTTTTGTTCCTAATACATTTAACAAAACAACTCCCTCTCCCTTATTATCTTAACTCTGCTAGCCACAGAGTTCACCTTGTGTCCCTTGGCTTCTCTTATCACTTTTCTACAATTCTTAACTTCTGAGTTATATCCATTACTATCAACTTCCCCATTCTTCCATTTGTTATATATTATTTTGTACAGCTGCCTTCACTTATCCTCTAAACCAGTTTTTATTTTTTTTTAATCACCACAGCCTTCTTCCTCAACTGTGGAATTGTGGATTTGGGGACATCTGATAAGGTATTCTTAAATGATTCCCAATTATCATTCACATTTTTCTGATTAAATTCTTTCTCCCAGATGATTTGGCTCCTAATTGTTTAAAGCTTTGTGAAATTGGCCCTATTAAAGCACCAAATTTATATATATCTGGTCTGAACTGTATTCTGCTTCATATATTATAAATATTATCAAGTCATGCTCAATTGTACCTAAGCTAAAATTAACTTTTAGTTCTGTGATCAGTTGCTATTTTTCTGTTAGAACAGGTCTAATATAGAAATTCCTCATATTGGTTGCAACAATTTTTGAGTTAGGAAATGATCTATAATGTTTAGAAATTTCAAGGTTGTTTTAGTGCTGGCTGCTTGAGACCTTTAGTTTATGTTACAGAAATTGAAGTTCTCCATGCTAATTAAGCTACCTGGCTTTACAGCTGGATTGATACAACAGCTAGTCCTAATAATATTTATAACTATTGTCTTAAGCATTCCTGAAATAGTTTACTGCAACTTGTGGAATATATAGAATTCATGATGCTGCACTGTGTGGTTGTACAAAGTTTATCAGTACTCATTAGGAATAATGATGGGCAAATCTATGAAAAGAGATAGGGTTTAAATTTTGAACCTTCCCCTCCTTCCATACCAACCTCTCCCCTCAAACAAACAAACAAACAAAAAAAATCAAGGTGTTTGGCCTAAATCAAAACCCCACATCCAATCTTGAATATTAAACTCAAGTTTGAAAAGAGTGCAGTGGTATGACAGAATTTTGAGAAAGCAGTAGATAATTGAAATCAGCAATGATCGTCAAGTGCCAATCAATTTGAGAAAGAAACAACTGAAAAGGGGAAAACTATGTAGGAAACAAACTGCTAGTTAAACAGGAAGGGGATGCTTCTCAACAAGACACTTTACTTTTCATCCTGACAGTTTTTTGTACATTTCTCCTCCGTGTTCATGCAATCAGAAATGATATCCGTTGCTATCGATGCTTTACCGTGTGGGAGGAAAGTTACACTTCCCCACCCAACCTTAAATTTCCTCCTTATGTTGAGCATAAATATGCATGAGGATAAGAACATTTTACTTGGAGATAGATACTTTGATAACAAGATGGGATTTTACAATATCCAGTGTGCTACAACTCTAAAATAGTAATCTATTACTTATTGTTTAAAATACAGTAAACATATTAGAAAACATTATGGTAAACATAGCAATGACTTTCTGTACTTACATAAATGTAAAGCACCTTATATAACACATTCCATAACCCCAAAGATAATGTTTTCCTTTTGACTCATAGAAACAGCTTGGTACTCAATCAAAATATCACACTAGCAGACAAAGTATGGAACTCTGGCATATGCTATTGCAGCCTGACTAAATTAATTTTGAAATCTTTAATTCTAATTAAATAAATATGTATACATGTATTTCAGAACACAGCCAGGGGATATAGCTTAGTTGAGTGGGGTGATAGTAAAAGAGAATATATGGCATTAGTGAAGTGGCTGCATCCCATTTCTAGGCTTTCACATTGAGGGGTTTTTCATATGGAAGAATTATTTTACAGAAACTGTAATACAATTTCTGGATATGAACTCCAATTGATGCACACCTTCTGCCTTAATTGTGGCATTTTTTTATTTCCTAAAAGAGCCAGTGGCCTGAAAACTCATTTAGCAATTTACAGAAAGGAAAAAAAAATCAGTATCTTCCAAAGTCTCCAGATTGTGATACGAAGAGTTACTGACGAGAAGCTTAAATCAGTGAGGCACTGAGCGCTCTGAGCACCATTGAAATGAGTGGAATTTGTGGGCATTCAGCACCTTGCAGAGTTTCACTTTTTCTGTTGTATACTATGCATGGGATTCAAATGGGAAGATCTAAGGCCATGTCTACACTGGGAACAGGAAAGTGAAGGTGAATCAACTACACTGTGAAGTCCATGTGCATAAATTAAAGCCCCATGTGGATGCTCTGTCTCAGGAGTAAAGTGGCCTAAGTTTGTTGTAAGTAATCCTCTTTGGAGAGTTAAATGCTCTTTAATTTATGTGCATTGACTTAGTTGATTCACCGTAACCTTCTTAAATGTAGACTATGACTAGTCCTAACTTACTCAGCAAAACAAAGTGACACAGCAAACTACACTTGAACTCTTTTTCTCTACAACCCAGCTGTTACCCTGGGGTTTTATTTATGACAAAACTTCATTTATTGGGATTTTCATAGGCATAACTCTACTCTTGGCTCTCTTATTAGCAGTCCAAATATCCAGTACACATTATGTATGAACTTTTGTTGATGTCAATAAAGTTTTGCAGGGGGCTCTAGCAGCAGTCTAAAGACCGCTGTGAACTGCTGAACCAAAAGCAAGATATTGTCTGTGTTTGCCATTTTATCCTTCTGTGCAAATTTTTTACAGGCCCTTCCAATGAATTTCTACAACTGTCAGCAGTCCACTTAAGCCAGCAATAACGTCCCAGTGAGATAATGGAAAAAAAGTCTTCTGTCACTTGATCTGAACTCCATGAAAGATTCAGAAATATAAAACCAAAATATAAATGGCCTTTCTCTAGAAGTTGGCTAATTCTTTATAACTAGGCTAAACCCCAGCATTCATTGATTTCTGTGGAATAAGTTTAGGAGACAATTACTATAATTATGCATATTAAAACAAGTCAAAAGTTTGAACACAAAATACATACTAAGTAATATTTTAAAAATATTAGTAACTGAGGCCACGTCTATACTTACCCGCCGGGTCGACGCGGCGAGTTCGACTTCTCGGAGTTCGAACTATCGCGTCTGATCTAGACGCGATAGTTCGAACTCCGGAAGCGCCGCGGTCGACTCCGGTACTCCACCGCGGCAGGAGGAGTTGCCAGAGTCGACCTTGGAGCCGCGGAGTTCGCTTCCGCGGCGTCTGGACGGTAAGTCATTCGAACTAGGGTAGTTCGAATTCAGCTACGTTATTCACGTAGCTGAATTCGCGTACCCTAGTTCGAACCAGGGGCTGTGTGTAGACCAGGGCTGAGATTGGTTCATTGCTCTTAATGATAGGGTTGGTAGTTAACTATCTAGAATGAAACAGCTGCGGCAATAGATATTACAGCTTTGATAAATTCTATTCGGTAGTTTTATTTAGTATTTGTTTTAGATTACAGTTTATTGTTGTCATGTTACTATACCCAAATTCCACTCATTCAGAGGACCTTAATTAATTAGGCAATAGGATGTGATAAATATGGTAGGGTTTGATTGTGTATTAAGCAACTCATTAAACAGGACCATATTAACATGACATAAGTACCTTTTAGTTTGTGCCAGCTGTGTCCATCCAGGGCAATTATAGTGCAGCCCTCTGGTGCATGCCCCAGTAGTCCCAACTGCAGGTTCATGTAGACAAGCCTTAGGTTTTAGGCTCCTGCATTCTGCAGAATACAATGGGTCCAATTCTCTTCTTCCTGTGTAAATCGGGAGTGAAGTCAGTGGCGTTACCAGTATAAAACTAGTGTCAGAGAAAGAACAGGCCCTTTATAGTCACTTCCACTGTATATGCAAGACATAATTACAACAGAACTCTTACCTCCTGTCTAGTGTTGCAAGAGTAAATAAATTTGCATGTGTGTCATGCTGTAACTGCTGATATTTTTTTTTCCTGATACTTATTTGTATTATAGTAACCCCCCAAAAAGACTGAGGCAACATAGTAAGGGACAGCCCTGAAGAGTTTACAGTCTAAATACATAAGACAGGTAAAGGATGGGGGGAAAAGCAAGTATTATATTGAGGACTGGATCTACAACACTTAGAGTTGCAATGCCTAAAGTTTAAGTGTCCTGCCGCCCAGTGGAATCCTCAGCCTTGAATTAGCTGCCCGGACTCCCTAGCAGGGCTGCTGGAACAATTTATGTAGCGGGAGTGCTGAGAGCCATTAAACAAAACCAAAACAGGGGGTGCAGCAGCACCCCTAGTTCCAGCACCTATGCTCCCTATACAATGTATGGGGGGAGTTTGGTGAATAAGAATGGGATTCACAGAAGCTGGCAAGGTCAGTGGTGAGCTGCTTAAGCTAAGCAGTAGGAAATGCTAATGAGTAGCAAATACAAAGGGAGTCAGGTGCCTAACTCTGGGATGGAAGGAGGTGCAATTGTCTGCTGGAGACTCTCAGATGCTCACCCTCTATGAGAGATAGGTGCCTAAGTCAGGTCAGTCCTTTTTCATGAGCCGCAACCCCATTATAGTCAAGATCTCAGTGGCTAGAGCACTCACCTGGGATGTGGGAGACCCAGATGCAAATCCCTGCTTTGGAGCAGGGATTTGAACTTGACTTTCCCACATCCCAGTGGCATGGCCTGCCCACTAAGCTGTACAGTGTCTGTTTCTTTCTCTGGCCCAATGAATATTCAATATGTATACAAAGGAAATGGCTTTACCAGGA
The DNA here is from genome assembly GCF_020497125.1 of Mauremys mutica. Lineage (NCBI taxonomy): Eukaryota > Metazoa > Chordata > Testudines > Geoemydidae > Mauremys > Mauremys mutica. Next base: position 24,730,512 of record NC_059081.1, on the reverse strand, counting down.
GAGACCCACCCCAGAATAGCCAACTGTCTGGTGGCTAAGGCACTCACCAAGGATGTGCAAGACCTGGCTCTAAGCATATCAGCAACATCAGGACTTTGGCAGTTTTGTGCAAGCTCAGTGGCAGGAACTCAAGTACCTAGGGAATTTAGATGCCTCAAGGGTTGTGCAGCAGTTGAGTGGGGGGATGGGTTCAGGATCTCATTGGTGCCTAGAGCTATGCCTACACTATGAGCTGGGGTGTGAATTTTCCCCCCCTGCTTGTGTACACATACTCACACTAACTCTCATTGAACTCACACAAGTATAAATACCAATGCAACCTGGGTAGCACAGGAGGCAGGAGCAGAGGCATGGTTGAGCTATGGTGAGTATGTACTCACTGACTTCAGGTGGGTGAATTAAACTAAACAAAATTAAGGCCACTCTAATGCTGAATAACAGCATCCACACAGTGATTTAATGTGGCTTAATGAATCCCCTTCAAATTCACACCTTCAGTTACTTTGGATTAATTTTCCTGGGTGTCCTCATACACACAAGCCACAAGGCTCTTTGCAGATGTAGCCCTGTGTACCTTACCACTTGATTAAACCAAGGATCTAGTTTAATTTACAAAAAGGTTTTTTAAAAAAATATGAACTCCAATATAAGCTTTCTATATATACTTACTTTCCCTACTCCCATCTTGTTTGTATTCAGGATAGAGACTGATTAGCAACACCTGCCCCAATGAATGAGTAGTAATTCACCTGTAACCCATACCTGCTAACACAGTGGGGCAACGGGAGACTCCTGTTACTGTGATATGCCTACACTGTAGCTGGAGTTGTTTACCCAAGTTGGAAATTACATACCTGTGCTACTCTGATCAAGTTAATGTGATAAAAATGTGTAGGCACAGGTGCTTGGATGGGCTGCCAGCCTACCCAAATATGTACTTAGAGTTTCAGATGGGATTTTACTTGGAGTACATAGCCCACCCTGCTGCTTGAGCTGCTATGGTTACACTCTTCTTTTTAGTGCACCAGCTTGATTGTCTGAGTTCATTGCTCTCCTCGTTTATCCCAGCTTGATTGTAGCTAGCATGTGTATTTCTACCTAAGCTAGAAATTGCACCTTCTGCTTCACTGTTGTCAAGAGTCAATGCTGCAGCTTCCCATGAAAACCTGAAACAAGAGCTGGTTGGAAAATCTCAGCTGAAACCATTTTCTGTGGGAAAATGCAGTTCTGTTGAAATCTAAATACTTTGTGAAATCGTACCAATTTTGCCAAAGTTTAATTCTGGAGAAAAATGGAAAAGTTCCGGCAATGTCAAAATGTCCTGTTTTGACATTTTTGGAACAAAATATTTCAATTTTTTATTTTAAAATCAAATTTCAATTAATTTTTGTATTTTACATATTGTAATATCAAAAAAGTCAAAATAAAAACAAAACATTCTGACTGATCTGAAATGATTTTTTTTTAAATCTTCCTTTTGTGGAGAATTTTGAAATTTTTGGGTTTCATTCTGAATCAAAGCAAAGCCATAATTTTCAATCTTAAAATTCTTCATGAAATGGAATGTCCCAGACAGCTCCAAGTGTAAGTAGTTTGAAGCTCAATAAACGTTGAGTTTTAGGCTAGGCACAAAACTAAGCAGGTTTTGGCTAGTTTTGGGGGGGTCCTTTGGCCTTGTTTTCATCTTCTGTACAGGTCATCTGACCATACCATTAGGCCTGAGCCAGCTGTTGGCTTGTTTTCTGGAGGAAGAGGGTTGAGTTGCCTATTGTATTTAGCAGGTGGTTGACTGTTCATCTTTCTATTTTTAGTGCTTTCTAGTGGCAACATCATGTTCAGTTCCATTCCCTTCCTCCTTCTCTTCTACATTCCTTGTTCTGTAGCAATACCACGGTAAGCAGTACTTCTGGGCCTAGTACTGTAGGCTGCACAGGCATTTACCATGCTTTGGGATCTGATGCAATGCCAAAACTAATTGTGTAGTTCTAGGGAATGGAATTGGTGACAAAATGCAACTGAAAGATGCTTCTTATTTCCTCTTTTCTTTGGGACTAACTAAGTTAAGGAGAGGTGCCTTGCTGTCTGCTCAGGAACTCTGCTGTGGCTGAATGCACTGAGCACTGAAATTAGAGAAGGATTTAAAATAAATTCTACTTAAGTTACTTGTGGTTATAGGCTAAATATGTGCCAGCTTTAGGTAGCCAGTTTGAAAGGAAAGTGCAGTGCCCATTACCTGCTCTGCACAACTGCTGCTGGGCTCAGTGTGTGCCTTTTGTGTATACAGCACAAACTGCTGAACTTCAGATATAGCCCCAAACTACCCAAAATCTTACACCAATTATGAATCTTGAAAATTATTTCTGTGCTTTCTGTTATAACCAGTGGCCTGGGATTTTGCTAGCAGGAGAATCTTTTTTTTTATTTCCCCCCCGCTAACTCCAAACAAAAATAAAATGTTTTTTAATAACTTTTTCCAACCACTTACAAGGTTTTTCACTAAGATGTAGATTTCCTCCACCCCTCCCACTCCCCCCACACACTTTATGATTCTTTTGTCTTCATGCCACAGATAGGATGCTGCCAGCTTCAGAGACCAACAAATTGCTGCCAAACCTGTGGGAAGGTTTTATGACACAAGAAGTAGCTATTAAGCTTGGGGTGGGCAAACTATGGCCCGTGGGCCGGATCCAGCCTGCCAGGTGTTTTAAGCTATCCCACAAGCTCCTGCTGGGGAGCAGGGTCTGGGGCTTGCCCCACTCTGGTACTCCAGCCAGGGAGCACAGTTGGGGGCCACTCCACAAGGCTCCTAAAAGCAGCAGCATAGCCCTGCTCCAGCTCCTAAGTGTAGGGGCAGCCAGAGGGTTCCACTCTGCATGCTGCCCCCACCCCAAGTGCCGCCCCCACCGCTCCCATTGGCTGGGAACTGTGGCCAAATGGGAGCTGCAGGGGCAGCACCTGCACCCCAAACCCCTCATCCTCACCCCACACCAGAGCCTGTATCCCCAGACAGAGCCTGTACCCCTTCCCACAGCCCAACCCTCTGCCCCAGCCCTGATCCCCTTTCTGCCTGCCAAACCCCTCAGTCCCAGCCCAGAGCACCCTCCTACACCCCAAACTCCTCAACCCCAGCCCCACCCCAGAGTCTGCACCCCCAACCAGAGCTCTCACTCCTTCCCGCACCCCACCCCCAATTTTGTGAGCATTCATGGCCCACCATACAATTTCTACTCCCAGATGTGGCCCGCAGGCAAAAAAGTTTGTCTACCCCTGTATTAAGCTAATGGAATTCATTTATGCATACTCATTTGGGCAGAATTTTTCTAATGCCAGTTGCAGAAGGTAGACTCAACCATCTGACTTATAAAATGCCAGTATTTAGAATGCCAAGACAAGGAAATGAAAATACCACAGTAAATTTTGAGGGGATTAATTTATTCTAGGGAGCTAAATGAGTGGACATCAACTAAGGCTCTTTCTTAATCTGTTGTTGTTTACAGTATACACATAGCCCTATTAATGCTTTAATAGAGGACAGATTAAAAACAGCTTCAACATGATCACACTTTCAGAAATCCAGCAAAGCAGCTCTGCTCCAATTTCTAGGAAATATGCTTCTCCCCACAAATGCTGTCTCCAACTGCTATGCAAAAACCTGTCTTAACTGCATCCCAAATACATCTCTTTGTAAATATATCTGCCTGGGCTTTCACTCAGAAAGTCACTATACCCTACTCTTGCCAGGTGTCAACCATCTGGTGCTGTCTGATTTAATAAAAGGGAGCCATATTAACTTTCATTTAAAAATAGTTGTTTGAAAGAAAATGTCAATTGAAATCAACCAAAACAATATTTTTGTTTTTCATTTCGATAAGAAAAGAAAAGTTTTTAATTTTTCCCTTGGGCCACTAAAATGAACAATCGGTTATTTTATGAGCACTACTTGGACACTGATTTAGTTGCCTGAATATGGATTTAGAAACCTAACTTCAGGCTCTTAGCTTGAAAAAACCTTGGCCTTCATGCTTGCTGTGCAAGGTGGCAAAAGCAATGGAGACTCCTCACAGATGGATTCCATAATCCCTGCATGCCAGGGAAGAAATCTTGATGGTTTTTCTCTGTAGCTCCAGTAGAGAACATAATGTGGTTGTATCAGAGATGTGACTCTTCTGCACATAGGTTGAGACTGATCCCTGTGCAAGTGGCCCTCACAGTGCCTGTATACCAGTTAAATTCTGCTTAAGCCCTCAAAATCCACTGTGAGGATCCATCTGACTGAAACCTTGTGTAGCTGAGTAGCAGTGAACAACTGTTGCTCCCAAATACCTTGCAACAGTGGCTGCAGGTTAGCTGCATGGCAAGCATGCATGTCTGAGGATTTGGTTATTCAGTCATTAGTTTATTTTTTATACAGAATTAAGTGTTCTTACTTTGTGCAATTTCCTAGGAGTTGGCTTCATCTCAGAAATTCCCTACTTGTGAAATTGGTTTGGTTTCTCTCTCTAGCTCATAAGGCCACAGCCTGCTTTTGCTTGCACTCCTAGGCTTTTAACGTAATTTTAAATGAGAGTCGGAGAGTTGCATATTGTGGCTGTTTTGTTTATATTATGTAAAATTGGGTATCCGCCATCTGAAAAGTCCTACGCATCTCATGAAGTGTTAAAGTAGCACAGGGTGTGTATGTTCATCAGACAAAGTAGGTGGGGATTGCCAGTAAAGGTCCATAACTTGCCCAAACAAGTAAATTACACTCACTGTGTCCCACATTCCCAAAACAGAAATGTAATTAAAAAAGAACAAAATTAGTGTATAATTTAGAGCTGGCACTAGGCCGCTCCAATTTAGAGCTGACACTAGGATCCACTCACTTCCCTGTATCGCCAACCATATTTCAGTTTTATAATGAAAGCAGTACATAGCATTGCATTTTGGATCATCCATATGATAGAGCATTTGAGATCATGAGCAGAGCACATGGATAATACTTACACCTACCTGCTTTAATTTGATCTCCTCCCTCTTGTGTAAATTACATTGGCAAATCATAACAAGATTTTTTTAAATAGAATTGATTAAGAAATATTCTAAATTGAATGGAATTTTAAGGGATGATTCAAGCAATATAACTGGGTAATATATAGGGCATTAATTCTCAGGAAATATCTTATGCAATTATTGCAGTTTTGAATTGCATCATGCATATAAAAATCCATATGTCTGTTTTTTTATTGTTAGCATATAATAGCAGTAATAACTTCCATGGAGGGTATTTGTCTGTGTAGTGTCCAGCTGAGGTTAATGACCCTCAGGTGGGTCTGAGACCATCAGTTCTTTCAAACTGGTTATTAGTTCCCAGAAAATGCCCTGTATTTGATTACTGTTGCATAAATATAGAATATAAAAATATCCTTATCCATAAATATTATACCTAGCCACTTTTTACCACTAGATAATGCATTTAGAACTTGGTTCAGCAAAGCTCTTAAACAGCAAGGCACAGAGAGATGGAGGCTAAAATTTACAGAAGTTGCTATTACTTTGGGGCACACCAGTGATTGTGCTCCAGCTACCCCACGGAGGTGTTTGAAGCACTCTGCTATTATACACTGTGGGGACCTAGAGGATAGAAAGAGCAAGATATCAGCCATAGCATCTGTGTAATGCACTGTGAAAAAATAAAATTGCTTAGTTTTTCTCTAAACCTAAGGGGGGGGGGCTATATGGCAACAGATACATTTTTATAACAAAATATTTAATTTTGTGTACTGTGAATACCAAGTTTAATATTAAAAATGTAACATTGAAATTAAGGAGTTGATATTAAAGTTGTGGTTTGTCTCCTAAGATAATATATTGCCCAAAATCTAATGAGGGTGACTTTCAAATACATAAATAGGAGTTTTGGATGCCTTTGAAAAATCTCCCTCTATTGCTTTTGAGACTCATATGAGATTATATTTTTGAGAGAAAAAAATGAGAGGGCTAATCAGATGACTTTATTTCCGTTATATAAAAATATTCTTGCAAGACATCCTGGGCCAAACTGTGTAACTGATGCAATTGGAGGTGGTGTAGTGTTGTCCTGTCCGATGGGATAGAGTTTTAGGGGCCTGTTGCCTCCTCCTGAAATGGCTAGAGGTCACTGCAAAGAAGGTGGGGGAATGGAGGATCCATGACCCAGCAAAATCGCCCTGCCTCCTCTCCATCCCATTTCCCGCAACAACATAACGAGGGAGCAGTCCCCAGTATTGCCAACCCCAACCATTCAAAAATATTGAGGGAGGCCCCCAAAATTATCAAATTGGCTTAAAATAATAATTTTGGGTCTCTCTTTTATTTGACTTCTGAGCCTTCCACTCTATTCCTATACCTTTTCTATACAACTTGCTAGAAACTTGCTTTTTAAAAAAAATGAAAACTGAGATTCTCACACAACAACATGACTCCAGGAGCTGGGACTTTCAGAAAAGTACCAGATATCTCAAGGTTGGTAATAAAATCTCAAGAAATGGCAACACTGATGTGTGTTCCCCTAGTGCAAGGACGGGCATTGTATATGTTCTTTGCAAGGAGAGGGTCAGGGAAAGGTTCTTGTATCCTCAACCAGGGCCGCCCAGAGGATTCCGGGGGCCCGGGGTCTTCGGCGGCGGGGGGGCCCTTCCGTTCCGGGACCTGCCGCCGAAGTGCCCCGAAGACCCGCGGCGAATTACCGCCGAAGCGGGACCAGCCGCTGAAGTGCAGCCCGGTCTTCGGTGGTAATTCGGCTGGGGGGGGTCCCTGCCGCGGGTCTTCAGGGCACTTCGGCGGCGGGTCCCGGAATGGAAGGGCCCCCCGCCGCCGAAGACCGGGCTGCGCTTCGGCGGCGGGTCCCGCTTCCCCCCCGCCCCGGCCCCAGCCTCTTACCTCCGGCTCCCTCCTCACCCTGAGTCTCAGCGCCTCGCCGGAACATCCGCAGCGTGTGGCCGGTGGGGCCTGAGCTCTGTCCCGCTCAGAGCCGCGTGGTGAGGGGGCGGGGCTGGGAGCTCCACGCCGAGCGGGAGCGGAGCTCAGCCCGGAGCTCCCAGCCCCGCCCCCTGACCACGCGGCTCTGAGCGGGGCGGGGCTCAGGGGCCCCGGCGGAGACTCGGCGCTTGATGCGCTGAGGCTCCAGGAGAGGGGCGGAGGCGGGAGCCTCCGCTGTTCTCTTGGGGGCCCCTGCGGAGCCCGGGGCAAATTGCCCCCTTTGCCCCCCCCTCTGGGCGGCCCTGTCCTCAACCATGTGTACCTGTACTAGGGCCAGAAACAGTCTGACCGTATAAAGTCTGATGTGACAGCAGTAAATAGAGAGTCACTTTCTTTGGACACTGAACAATGACCTTTTATTATTATATGGAAAAGAGTATGATCCCTAAAGCTCCTCTATCTCTTTCCACATTACTGTAAAACTTCTGCCCAGACCATTCTCCTGCCTTGCTTCCTGATGGAATTTTAAAGAAACACTGCATATATTCTCAGCTAAGCCAATTCCTGCCTAGTATAACGAGGCATTCTGGGAACATGACCTGGGGCAGATCCTCAGCTGGTGTAAATTATCATAGTTTCATTGAGGTCAATTCAATGAAGATATGACAATTGATACCAGCTGAGGATCTTCCTCGTGGAAAACTCTTTCCCTCTCCCAGCACAACTGCATGGCAGCAGGGTGGGATTCTAATCCAGTGTTCAGGCAAGTAGTAAAAGGGGATTTGGATCTCGTATGTGCCGGTGCAGAACAGCTGTGAGGGCAGACTACTGTCAGTCAGGGGTCATATTAAGGCCCTCAACCCCTTTGTGTGTGCTGTGATATGGGGCATAATATTGGAGGGCAACAAACACTGCTCTTTTTCAAGAGCAGCAATAAACTACCCCATTTTGTTTCCCCCATTTGCTGGCTCTGAGCCATCCTGTCGTCATAATGCAGAGTGCTTCCACTGTCTGCCATGAAGTTGTCACTTCTTCATTTCCTCCCTATCTAGGGTGACCAGATGTCTCAATTTTATAGGGGCAGTCCCGATTTTGGGGTCTTTTTCTTATATAGGCTCCTATTACTCCCTATCCCCTGTCCCGATTTTTCATACTTGCTGTCTGGTCACCCTATCCCTACCCCACAACAGGGCTCAGATATGTAAGGTTAGGATTTAACACTACATGAAAGCTACTATGGAACATGTGACTTGCCACTGTGGCAGAACAAGAGTTGAACTTAGATCCACTCATTTTTCAGTAGACTCATTATGTGGCCGTTAAAAAAGCAAATGCGGTCTTGGGATGCATTAGGCGAGGTATTTCTAGTAGGGATAAGGAGGTGCTAGTCCCGTTATATAAGGCGTTGGTGAGACCTCATCTGGAGTATTGTGTGCAGTTTTGGTCTCCCATGTTTAAGAAGGATGAATTCAAACTGGAACAGGTACAAAGAAGGGCCACTAGAATGGTCCGAGGAATGGAAGGCCTGTCGTATGAAAGGAGACTTGAGGAGCTCGGTTTGTTTTCCCTAGCCAAAAGAAGGATAAGAGGAGATATGATTGCACTCTTTAAATATATCAGAGGGATAAATACCAGGGAAGGAGAACAATTATTTCAGCTCAGTGCTAATGTGGACACGAGGACAAACGGATATAAATTGTCAGTCAGGAAATTTAGGCTTGAAATTAGACGAAGGTTTCTAACTATCAGGGGAGTGCAATACTGGAACAGCCTACCGAGGGAAACAGTGGGGGCGAAGGACCTCCATGACTTTAAGATTAAGCTAGATAAGTTTATGGAGGAGATGGTATGATAGGATACCGGGCTTAGTCAATAGGTTAATTAAGTGCCACACTGGTAAATAGTATAATGGGTCAATGATATGATATTCTTAACCTTTTTCCAGAGGGTATGGCTGGAGAGTCTTGCCCGCATGCTCGGGGTTCAGCTGACCGCCATATTTGGGGTCGGGAAGGAATTTTCCTCCAGGGTAGATTGGCTGTGGCCCTGGAGGTTTTTCGCCTTCCTCCGAAGCATGGGGCAGGGGTCGCTTGCTAAAGGAGTGGGGGGATCGGCTTATGTGGCCTGCATCTTGCAGGAGGTCAGACTAGATGATCATATTGGTCCCTTCTGATCTTGAATTCTATGATTCTATGATTCTATGACTGATTAAACTCTGATCTTTAGCTCCAAATGCCCAATCGTAATTTAGCAGCAACCAGCACACATTGAGCACTTTCAGAGCTACATTAGACTGCAGGTTTTAGCTTTATGTCAATATAATCCATCTTCAGACGTCAAAGGTAAAAAGAAAATAACATTTTTAATTGATATGGTTCACTTATGAAAGCTATTTTTTTCACCTTTTTAATCTAAAAACCTAAATATTTCAGGAAATTGTGCCACAAATACGATTAACCCCTTTCATGCAGAGACAGTGGACTCTCATGGACCAAAGTGTTCTAACAAAGCAGCAATTCATTATTCATGGAAAAGACCCTCATGTAATTGTCCCACTCTGCTGGGCCCTGGTGAGGCCCTGGCTGGAGTACTGTGTCCAGTTCTGGGTGCCCTATTTTAAGAAAACTGTGGACAAATAGGAGAAAGTCCAGAGGAGAGCAAAAAATGAAAAAAAAAAAGTTTAGAAAATGAGGAAGTTTACCCATGAGGAAAGGCTAAACTGGGTGTGTTTAGTCTTGAGAAAAGAAGACTGAGAAGAGACCTGACAACAGGCTTCAGGTATATGAAGGGCAGTTATGAAGAGGACAGTGATCAGTTGTTCTCCATGTCCACTGAAAGTAAGACAAGAAATAATGGGCTTAGCCTGTATCAAAGGAGATAGAGGTTAGATATAAGAAAAGCTTTCTAACTATGATTATAATTAAGCTCTGGAATAGGCTTACGAGGGAGGTTGTAGAATCCCTATTACTGGAGGTTTTTAAGAACAGGTTAGGCAAACACCTGTCTTGGATGGTCTAGGTATACCTGATCCTGCCTCAGATCAGGCAGCTGGATTGAATAACCTCTTGAGGTCCCTGCCAGTCCTACCTTTTTATGATTCAAAGACATGCAGAACTAAGTGTGCATGCCCTTTGGCATGCTGGACATAAGCACACAACTGTGTTTAAGGGCTTGTCTACAAATGGAGCTATTCCTTATTAATTAAATCCCTGTGTAGATGCTCTTGTTCTGGAGTAATGCCTTATCTGAATTAGCTTAATTCATTTAGTTTATAAAGTACTCTTATTCCAGACATACAATGTCCACACAGGGAGTTTATCAGGAACAGCTATTCTGCTGCTTTTAATTCACATACTATCTTACTCTGAAGTAAATTCTCATTGTAAACAAGCCCCGAGTCTAGGGTTGCCAGCATCCGGTTTTCGACTGGAACGCCCAGTCAAAAAGGGATCCTGGCGGCTCCAGTCAGCGCCACCAACTGGGCCATTAAAAGTCCGGTAGGTGGTGCTGTGGGGCTAAGGCAGGCTAGTCCCTGACTGTCCTGGTTCCAGGCTGCAACTGAGAAGCAACCACACACTGTCCCTGCCCCGAGCATGGCCAATGAGAGCTGCGGGGATGGTACCTGCAGGCAAGAGCGGTGTGTGGAGCCTCCTGGCCCCCACACCTAGAAGCCGGACCTGCTGGCTTCTTCTGGAGCACAGCATGGAGCCAGGACAGGTAGGAAACCTGCCTTAGCCCCACTGCGCTGCTGATAGGGAGCTGCCTGAGGTAAACCCAAGCCCCAACTGCTTGCCCCAGCCTTGAGACTCCCCCCAACCCAGAGCCCCCTCCTACATCCCAAACCCATCATCCCTAGCCCCACTCCAGAGCCTGCACCCCCAACCCAGGGCCTGTACCCCCTCCCATACCCCAACCCCTGCCTCAATCCACACCCCTTCCCACACTCTGAATCCCTCTGCCCCACCCCCGAGCCCATACCCCAGTTAGAGCCCTCACCCCCCTCCCACACCCCAGCCCAGTGAAAATGAGTGAGGGTGGGAAAGAGCGAGCCACCGAGGGAGAGGGAATGTAGTGAGCGGGGGGGGGGCAGGGCCTCAGGGAAGGGGAAGGGCAGAGAGTGTGGTCTCGGGGAAGGGGCGGGGTGAGGTGTTCGGTTTTGTGAGATTATAAAGTTAGCAACCCTACCTGAGTCAATTCTATGCACATTTCTATTTGCATGTATATAATCCCAATTGATTTTTTAGAGTTGGTGGAGAGAATGAGGGACTTCTTTGATATTACCTTGCCTGACTGCCAGGAGTTAAATCACAGCAGGTTGTTAAGGGAGAAACCCACAGGAAATGCAATAATGACAAAGATAAGGCTCCTTGAGGAAATAGTGCCTGGACCATCAATGGGAAGAAACTACTTATCTGGCTCCATCCAGGCTAGAATGGTGTACTCTTCCCAAGGCTGGGCCTGGGACCAAGGGGAAATTAAAGCCTCAAAGACCCTAGAAAATGGAGAGGGTTTGGGTGAGGTAGGCGAGGCTATCCATGGTGTGTCAGTGAAAACACACAGACTGGCTGAGACACAGACAGGTGTGTGTGCTGTGAGCAGGACAGGTGGCCTCTTCCAACTCAAAGATGGAAATAAGTCAGCCTTCCTGAGCAATGGATAAAGAGGTTAAATTTAGGTAAGGAAGTATACATCTAGGCCTTTCATTATGTTAACCTATTTTTCTGAATGCTTTGTGCCTTTGTGCGAAGGAATAGAGAATGCTTTGTTTTGACTATGCTGTTTTTTTGCCACTACAAACATACGATCACAGGTTCATGAAAGAAAATTGTTACAGGTGCCAAGACTGAGTATGTGTCATCAGCAAGGTTAGGTATAAGGGGGCTGCAATTCAGAGCTCCAAGTCTCAGTGATTGGTTCCACCCAGAGTGAGATGCAAGAAAGCCAGGACTGTCACCTAAGGGGGACACTAAAGATGGACCAAAGGGGTCTCAGAGGCAGTTTGCCCTGTAGCCATGACAACTGGGGAAAAATTGTGAAGAATCTTAGATTTCAGTCTTTCATTCAGTAAGTTTTGGAAAAAGATTTTTTCATTTATTAAAATTGTTTTCATAAACTATTTTATGAAAAAAATCTTTCAGAATTGTTCTTTTGCTCTTTTTTCCTTCTTTTGCCCCCCATCACTTTTTCTCTATTTTTTTTTCCTTTTCATCACTGAAAAATTGGGGGCAGGTAGTAGGAAATCGTGGGCCAGGGAGAGGAAAAAAGATAAAGAATCTGTGTTTTATTGATTTTCAAGTTTTGTCAGTACAATGGGAAATCTTGAATAAACAATTTATTTTAAAAAATTTCCACTTCTGAAAAAAGATGAAAATGTTCCATTTGAACAATTTCAGCCACTTCTGTTTCTTTCACAATGTTTACAAGAAGGAAGATAACAATTAGAGCTGAGTGAATAATGCATTTTTCACTTCGCTGTCAAATTGTTTTTGGGTCAAACTTCAAAATGAAATGTTGACATTTTGATTTGCCAAAAATTTTATTTGTCCTGACTCTAAATATTTTCTTTCAAGTTCAATCATTTTTTAAAAAGTTTATTCGTTTTTCAAAATAAAATTAAAGGAAATTTAAAACATGTCTTTGAATTGAAAAATCAAAATGTTTTAGTTCAGAAATGAAACATTCTGATTTTTTTTTCTGAATTTTTTTCCTCCCAAGTGAAACAATTTGGTAATATTGACACAAACGTGCAACATGTTTCAATGTCACTGAATCTGCATCTCCCCCTCCCAAAAAAGGTCTCAATTGAAAACATTTGCACAGCTCTAATAACAATAACAGTAATTCAGATATACATCCACTAAGCTTATCGATGTATCCTGTTTCCCCTGAGGATTTGTCTACCCTTTGAGCTGGAGACATGTCTCCAAGCTCAAGGAGACATCCCTGCCTTAACTCTGAATGAGCTAGCATGGTTAAAAATAGAGTGTAGCTCTGACAGCATGAATGGCAGGATGGGCTAGCCACCCACCGTAATGTATTGCCATTGGGTACGTTTGTGGGGTGGCTAGTCCCTTCCCTTGCTCTTTTTGCTATGGGTACATTCTATTTTTGGTCTGCTAGCTTGATCAGAGTTGGCACGGAGATGTCTCCTCAAGCTGGAAATTACACCCCATCTCAAAGTTGTTTTCAGACTGTAAGGTGTTTGGAATTGAGACTGTTTGCATTTTGTGTCTTAAATGGTCTTGAGGACACTAAAAATAAGTAATAATTGGAGATATACCAATCTCCTAGAACTGGAAGGGACCTTGAAAGGTCATTGAGTCCAGCCCCCTGCCTTCACTAGCAGGACCAATTTTTGCCCCAGATCCTTAAGTGGCCTCCTCAAGGATTGAACTCACAACCCTGGGTTTAGCAGGCCAATGCTCAAACCACTGAGCTATCCCTCCTCCACTGTTAGCACTCAATAAATAAATACAAGAACAATAATAATGCCTTTTGGGAAAAGGAAGTGCTTGAAGGACCTGAAGGCTGAACAATGGTGGACTAGTCAAATGAGGTTCAAACCAGAGTGTTTGCATAGAAAAAAGCCCAAGAAATGAGAATGGGAGAAAGGCGTCACTGAGATGATTATTTGCGTGACTTTAGTGCAGAGAAGGGGGAAAATAAGAGGGGAAAATGCAAAAGTAATTAACACCCTTTTCCCAAACATGTCTTTGAATACATTGCCAACAAACTAGATATGGGTGAAAGAATTGCCTTAGCGTAATCTTTATTTCAAATAAGCATTTGATAGTGTGACATGACAGATTGACTTTTAAGATCAAAAACATAGTTTAGTGGAAGAACTATTGAAATGGATTACAAATTGGCTTAGGGCCAGGACACAGAGGATGTCAGTGAAAGAGGAATTCAGAGTGAGGATGGGTAACAAGTGGGATCAGTATTATAAGACCACTTTTTGATTAATGTTGAATGTGGATGATCTTGACGAAGGTGAAATTTCAAAAGAGGCTTGCAAAGTGCTAATCACACAAAGCTAGAATGTGGCAGCCAAATATAACTAAACAGAACAAAAAGCTCAGAAGGATGCCTTTAAGTTTAGCATAAGGGTGAATAAGTGGTTCATAGAGTTCAATATATGGCATGGAATATAGTGACAACAGTTCAAAGCACTGCAGTTAAAAGGGGATGTAGAGGGAACCAAAATGTTTCAGAGATTTCAGGGTGTCAGCAATAAAGAAAACTTACTTGGTTAAGAAAAAAGAGGGAGAGGTCAGGCCTAATCTAAATTAGATATAAAACTTTGGCTAAAAACAGGTTAGCTAATAAGCAAAGTATATTTAAAACTTAACTAGTAGAGAATGGGTGTAACCAATACTAACCCAAGAGGCTCCTTGTCTCCCTCTAGTGGCCATCCAACACACAGATGCTTAAGTGAGTCAGTTTATGACTCCCCTTATCTCAAGCAGTAGGTAATCAGGATTTAGATTCAGCAATCCTAGGTTCAATCCAAAAAAATGCTCTAGCTGGAGGCATTGGTATACAAACATGAGTATTTTAAAATTTTGTTTTATAAACTGTGTTTTAGACAGTCACTAGTTAAACAATTTATGTTTAAACCATGTTAGTACCATTTTTAAACCATGCTTACATGTTTTTAGACTCTGGATAGCTGGAGACTGGGGAAAACTGATGTCAAGGGACATTCTGCCTGATCAGAGGGAGTGAAATTCAGGACTGGGGTCCTTATTCCTGTTCAAGTCCCTTTGAATCTTGGGTAATTAGAAAATATTCAGAGATTTTGTTAATGCAGCAGTGAAATCTGGTAGAGAGCAATCCTGCCTGGGTAGAAAGGTGGACTGGTTGGTCTAATTCAGTAGGTAATTTCAATCTCTAACTTCTGAGATTCAGATAAGATCCCAAAAATTCAGATGCTTATCCAAAGTCTCTGAACCTCTTGGGGCTGCCAAAGAGAGTTGGAATGTTATAAGAACAGGTTTTCTCATGAGACGTCTAGTATTTCCTATGAGAGATGAGCCTAGAGTGACCAGACAGCAAATGTGAAAAATCGGGACAGGGGTGTGTGGGGGGTGGGGGTAATAGGAGCCTATATTAAAAAAAAAAACCCCAAAATCGGGACTGTCCCTATAAAATCGGGTTATCTGATCACTCTAGATGGGCCTGGATCCGAACACCCAGATGGACCTGGATCCAAACAGTCACTGAAATTGGAGGATGTTCAGATCTGTGTATGAACTTTGCAGCTTGCCCATTTCTTCTTGCTTCTGGTCATTAAGCAAGAAATCCTATTAGACCAGACTTTCTTAGGGTATTTTAATGTTTCTGGTTAATAGCTGGAAACACAGACAGGCAAGAAACTCCGTGGGAGACAAAAATTAACTTTTTTGGACCTCCAAAAAGATCTGATTCTGCTTTCATTTTTTCCAAGCCAGTTTGTCTATCTTTAATGTTAATGCAAATAGTGTAATGCAGTTGACTTGTAAATGCAGGACTTCTATGAAAAAGTGTGTCTATATAGACTGAGTTCCAAAATCAGTACAGTAAACTCCTGATACTACATTCCAAGCTTTATTGCTGCTTTGACACATCTTCAGGTAAGACAAAGAGTCTATTACTTAAGACTTTGTAAATCACATTAAACACAACAATTTCCATATTGTTGCAAATGTATAAAATCCATATCCCCCCCATCATGTTGTTTAATAAACATCTTGTAGGGTATGTTTACCAGAAAATCCAGTGTTTTATACTACATAGGTAAGATCTCTGGTTTTTGTTTGATTTAACACAGAATCTGTGACTTTTGCATGTGTTTGCATACATACTAATGGGTGTAACCAATACTAATTGGCTAGGCAAAGTCCTGCTAATAGTACAGCTTTCTGTGATTATTTATGACTAAAACTTTAAAGTCCATTGAAACATACACACGTGGTCATAATATTCATAAAAGTTGCTTTCCAATTTGTATAAATGTTTTTGTTAATATGTAATGTTGTTAGAAAAGCCATGGCATTTAAGGGTATGAAACTACCATCCAAGTCTAAGCTGGCTCCCCAACCTTATTTGATAATTTATTGGCAATGGCCAGCACTCCAGTTATAGGCCTGAATCTGCAAACCCTTACGCACATAACTTCTATATAACTACCAGGGGCGGCTCTAGACATTTCGCCGCCCCAAGCACGGCGGCATGCCGCGGGGGGCACTCTGCCAGTCGCTGGTCCTGCGGGACCAGCGGACCCTCCGCAGGCATGCCGCTGAAGGTCCACCGGAGCCGCGGGACCAGAGCGCCCCCCCCGCGGCTTGCCGCCCCAAGCACGCGCTTGGCGTGCTGGGGCCTGGAGCCGCCCCTGATAACTACTCATGTGAGCAAGGGTTTGCAGGAATGAATCGTAAGTGTGTCTGAGATGCTAAACTTGTTAATTCTTTTTCCATCCATTACCTCAGAATGAGCTTTGCTTTCAGGTTACAAAGCATTGGAAAATAGGACATTTTGCACCAATGTTGTACACAACATAACACATTTTGTAAATCTGGTAATCACATATAGTACTTCAAAATTTATTTAAACCTAAAATTGCAATTTTCCAAGATGCATTAATCCATCTTTTTTTAATGCAGTGTGATTTTGATATATATTTTGCTCTAATCAGAATTGGCTCTGGGTGTATGTCATTAAAGGACATCTGCTCAGTGGAAGGGTTGGAACTGATGGCTACCAATGCGTTAGGAAGGATAATTGTGTTAGTTCACTGTACGTCCAGGCAGTAGAAATGTAGCTCAGTGCACTGCTATCAGAACTAGGTGAAGGTTCTGACAGCAGCAGCACCTGCTCACAGTCGCTTCTAGGAGCCATTCCCATAACAACATTACTGCACGCAGTGTAAACTTTATTTAGAGAGCCAGAAAAACTGGAGTTGACTATGAATTCCAGGTTGGTTACAGAATGATTTGTAACAGTTTCTGGGGAGATAGTTTGAAGAAGGTATGACATCAGAGCATTTCAAAGTTTAGTTCCAAGTAAAGGAGACAGAAGAATACCTGGTAACAACAGTGACTTTTAAAAACATTTAATACTATAGAAAAACTGCTACATTATTGGAGGTGAAATGGATAATGAAACTGATTATATTTTTGTACTTGAAATGTGTTTTATATTCTATAACGAAGGAGACATTTAAAGCATAGAAAAAGAAATAGTTAGAGGTGAAGTGAAACGTTCACCATAGCTACAAACTCAGGTCTTCTTGATGTTCATTCTGTGCAGTTAGGTTTCTCCTAAGGCTCAGGCACATCTTATTTCCTGGTAATGAAGAGTGAATCAAAAAAAGCTCCAATATTGTGCCATAGAACTGAGAAGAAAGGAAAACAGATCATTTGAAGAGCCCCAGAATAGCCGTTGAAAAGGAAAATCCCAAAATTGGCCTAGCTGGAAATTTTCTGTTGGATATTCTCCAGAATAGAACCCTGTGTTGCTTACAGAGTGAGATTGTCCTCAATGTGAGCATTGTTTTGGTCGGTGATCCTCTGATGGGCTCCATTGAAATCAATGGCAGAAAACCCAGTGACTTAAATGGGGCCAGAATTTCACCCCAAATCAGCATGGTAAGAGGAAAGGATGCACTTGCGTAGTTGAAATAGAGATTGGAAGTCAAGACTCCTGGGTTCTATTCCCAGTTCTATCCTTGTGTGATTTGTGTGTATATGTGTGATGTCATATAACCACTGTATATTTCAATTTGCCCTTTTGTATTTGGGAATAACAATTAACTTACCCATTGATTCAGTCCACAACAGAACAAGAGAGTTCTGGGAGCTGTAGCTCCCAGGATGCATGGGAGCAGTATACTTGATAACGAGGCATGTTGGGAAGGAGTATCAAGGGGTATAAATAATTCTTCTCTTAAAACTAGGAGAGAACAGGGGAAGGGAAAAGACCTGCTACGAGTCTCTAAAGGCACAGATCAGGAGTGGGGATTATGCTCTGAGTGTCTCCAATCTAGGAGAGTCTGTGAAGGGTTTTTGAAGAAGCTGGTGAAAGGGACCAGAAAGAGGCCTAAAAGACTGCAGACGGTAAGGAAAATGGACCCAGAGAAGTGGGGTTTGCATTGACAAGAGAGACCGCAAGCTAGCTCCCAGGGAAGAGAATTGAGGGACTGTGGCAGAGCAGAGGAAGATTTGCTGGACAAGAAGGGACCCAAGACTGAAGGTTGTGATAGAGTAAGGGTGTAACCTGCCCTTTAACTCTGAGGGATCACCAGGGACCATTCCAGAGAGGGGAGAAATTTGACAGACTCTTAAAGAGAGGGCTGTGACCCAGTGAGAAGTCTGGGAGAAAGTTTGGTCATTTGTTTACCCTAGAAGGGGTGGAGTTTTGACTTAGCTGGAGGGCTGAAATACACAGCCAGCGAGAGGCAGCAGCCACATTACATTGTATTTAGTATTACAGTGAACTTGGGCAATATCTTTTTAATATGTTCAACGATTTGTGCAAACATGCCAGTACTAGCAAAATTACTTTCTACTTCTGAGGCAATTCAAGTTAAACTTCCTGCATATCTCACTTTGATCTAGACTTGGCAAATACAGGGGTTTATTTCAATCAAGATCAACATTGGGTTTTTTTTCTTAGCTTTTGAAATGCTATAAGTGCATTTCTACTGACATGTTGGCATCTGTGGTGGTACTTGTAAACTGTTCCGATTGCCATACCTATCATTTCAGAAGGTATACTAGAAGGAGTTGAAGTGAGAGAGAATGCAACAGTTGCAGTTATCTTGCCTTTTGCAAGATAATTTTATAATTGCAGCTTTGCTTTTTTTTTTCTTCCAATTGATGGGATGGCTCTGAGCACTGAAACTGGTTTGGCTGACTTCACTAACGAGTAAAATAGGGTTGAGGAACTTCAGCCCATTATTTTGCTGGTTTGTGGTTACAAATAAAAGAGCAATTGTACTTTTCTGACCTTCATTTACAGCATCACTAAGTGGGTTTTTTGCAGTTTTACATTTGTCTATAAATATTTTAGGAATAGAGCTCTTAATTTATATTCGATCCCCATCCTGTTGTGTCTGTCTTTTGGTACCCAGCACAGAGGCACACTTGCTAATGTTGCTTTTCCCTCATGAATATACTTAAAAGTTTGTAGCAAGCAGAATAGTATTTACTGTATTAACAGTTTCAGGGCATTTGGTAGAAACAAATGGTCTACCAAACCATGAACTATGAAATGCCTTGCAAAGATTTATGTGAGTGTCATTTATCTTTTAAAACCTGATCCTGTGTGGTGCTGAGAATACCTCAACTCCCATTGAAGTCAGTGGGAGCTGAGAGTGCTTGGCACCTTGTACTATATAGCTCTGTCCTCCACCCATACTTTTTAAGACATGGTTTGTGAAATCACATTAGTATGTGCACAGGTGCAGCTGATGCTTAAGTTGGGGCTGAACCTGTTTCACAAACATTGGAAACTTACAAAGATAACAAAGATTACAAAAGTTTGGAAGCCAGCAGGAAAAGCTGGTATTTCACTACCCACACATCACTGGAATCGGATAGTTGATAGTGTGTCATTAGCCTGAACTGGCTTTGGAGGAATTAGCCCCCACCTGCCAGCCTTTGGTTACTTGACCCACCTGAAGGTGCTGATTTCATTATCTCTTCTGTTGTGAGATGAATGGCCACATGTTGGTGGTATCAATGTTATGTCATGTTACCAAGATCTATTTAAAATGTTTAATAGCATTAGTCACAATTTTTACATGTACATATCTAAGCACATTTTGCACTTCTAATAATCTGTACTGTGCTGCGTAACCTGGGTTCACTATGGGACTACCTTGCCCTTCCTATGGTGCTAAATGGGAGAAGGGTCCCAGCTAGATCTCAGTGAGATGGGAGGGGGTCTGTGTATGGAAAAGGTAATGGGAGGGCAGCTGGTAAGGAAAAGGTTGAAAACCATCAAGACTGAAGTAATACATGGGTCACAGAATGAACAGGGTTAAGACCAAAAAGCAAGTACCTACTGTGACAGGGTCAGGCCAGATAGCTACAAGAGAGTGGTTGAAGGTAGATACATTAGCTCCAGGTTAAGCAGGTCCCTTTTCCCTGGGTAAAATAACAGGGATTATGCCAGAACACTCAGGAACTTTCTAGAACTAATTAAGGCAGGCAGGCTAATTAGGACACCTGTAGCCAATTGGGAAGTTACTAGAATTAATTAAGGCTAATCAGGACACCTGGTATAAAAAGGCTCTCACTCCAGTTAGTGAGGTGTGTATAAGGAGCTGGGAGTGAGAGGACGTGCTGCTGGAGGACTGAGGAATACAAGCATCAACAGACATCAAGTTGAAGGTCCTGTGGTGAGGACAAATAAGGTGTTGGGAGGAGGCCATGGGGAAATAACCCAGGGAATTGTAGCTGTTGTGTAGCTGTTCCAGAAGGCACTCTAGACAACTGCAGTCCACAGGGCCCTGGGCTGGAACCCGAGGTAGAAGGCAGGCCCGGGTTTCCCCAAAACCTCCCAACTCCTGATCCAACACAAGAAGAACTCTGAGGCTAGCACAATCTGCCAATAAGCTTAGGACCCACCAAGGTAGAGGAGGAACTTTATCACACTACCTGAAATTAATTAGCATTCATACACTATTTACATTTTTCTTCTGAGGAAAACATGCCTTCTCCATTCCTTCCAATAAAAATAAAATTTGTCATAACAAAATGAGATTCTTGGAAGAAAAACATAAACCAGCTGAACAAATAGTAAAGCCAGTGAGCCCATCCTCTATATCAATTATACGTGAAGGGTAAAATCCTCATCCTATTGGAGTTTTGCCATTGATTCAGTGGGGGCAGGATTTCATGCAAGGTTTTTTTAAGGGGTTTTGAAAATGCAGGTTTTACCCCATTCATATAAAATGAAGTACATGTGTCTAGATATTCTTTTTATTAGAGAGGGGCAAACATTAAAGCAAATATTCAAGTTGTTTCAAACCAAGTTAATTTTTTGATGTCACACCAAAGCTAACAGCAGAGGGTTGGGAATTGGAATCCTTTTCTATTTCAAGTTTAAATCAAATTCAGACTAACGGCAGTTTAGATTAATCCATAAAAATTACCGAAGACACAAACTGACTTTAAAAAAAACCAGCCCTGTAAAATGGTCCATGTGTCACAAATCCAAAAAGGCATGCTTCCCCATGCCACCATCTGTCACTGCTCCTTTCAGCACATTCAAATTTATGAGGTGCCAACAAATGGGCTACTCTGTTGCACCATGGAGTGCTCTCTGCACTAGAGGGTTCTCTTACACTCTTGTTTTCTGTATTGATCTTGCAGGGTTAGGTGAAGAATGCAGATTTTAAGGGTAGATAGGTAACCATGCATCCTAGCTGCTAAGTTGCTTTACATTAAGAGTTCCCAATTCCTATACTTGATACATGCAACCCAGTTGTGCACATGTATCTGTCACCCTGCCTCTCAGATTGCAACCTCAAATGTTCTTAAAATAGCTCAGACATGACTGGCAAGACTGTAGTAAATAGCATATACTGTGGCACCATATGCTAGGATTAGGTGACTCTGATGCGTGGGGAGAGAGTGTAAATATTTTTAAAACTCATAAACTTTTTCTTTTTTTAACTTTTGGGTCCTTCAGAACTCTTAAATTATTTTTTTCTTGGCTTTCAAGAGAAACTAATTTAAGATATAAATTTCTAGCTAAATAGGCTCCTGTGTTATGCCATGATAGTTCTTGTCAAACTTTTAGAAATGTTCAGTGAATTAAATAAAAAAAAATCCGACCTTGGGTTTGCCAGAGTCAAATGAAAATACATCTTAAATTTTTAAAACCATGCTCTAACTGTAAAACCCACCATTTAGGAGTGGATTCTTCAGTTGGTGAAATGAGTTCTCACCTGATAACTTCAATATAATCTCATTTATATACACAACCTACAGATACATGCCCTCCATGTGTGTGTCACATGCTTTTTATATATAATATGCACAATGATAGCAAGTACAAAAGTAATTTCCCCCAAAATTTTAAATAAACAAATCTGTCTCTTTTTTGTATTCACTTTCCATGAACATTAATGCATTCAAATTGTATTAGCATGAAAGTTCACAGAAAGTGAATTAGTATTTGTGAGTATTCATTGGTGAAATTCACCTCTGTGCGTGGTCCTTGCACAAGGGTGACTTTTGCGAGTGTTTGTACCTCAGGTGCTTGCTTGATCGCTCACTCAGTCAGGAAATAGTAACATATGAATTAACTGTCAAATCACAGCTTGAATAGCAAATAATGAATATGACGTTTTCACTGAATGGTTTACAGTCAATCCAGAAAATTCACAAAAATATTTTGCTGAACTCTTTCCAATAATCAATAAATTTGAGGACATTGCAGAAGATACATGAGAAAATCACAAACAGAAAGAGTCTAAAATTAACTGGATACATTATTAATTATCTTTTTACTTGCCATCTGTGTACATATAGCATGTGTGGAAATGCACATGCAAGCTGGCAAGGTAGATATCTGCATCTGTCTAGTGGGGGTATAAATATGATCTAAAAACTATTAAAAAATTAGAACTTTTTCACAGACATTGTTTCATCATTTTGCAATTTGTAAAATTTGTAGTCAGCTCTAATATTACATATGAATACTGATATATTGAGGCCACTTGATTTTTTTCCCCTCTCTCCAATGATTGGTTAAGTATCAACCATTTGCAAAATATTTGTACCGTTTTCTTTACCCAGAGAGTAAAAGGCCCACATATATAGGGAAACAGGCTATGTTGGATGTGATGGTGTCTTCCAAAGGCCAATAGGAGTAGAAGGGGTAAACATTTTAAGATGGAACTTTATAAGTTTATGAAAAGGACTATATGATGGGGTTACCTTGGGGTCTCTTCCAGTCTTATGTTTAATAGCAGCTGACAATCTAAACGGTCGTCACTGGCATCAGTACCCCTGACTCACCTCACTACTAGTGTTCCAAGCCAAGGATGGATAGCAGCCATGTCAGCAAAAAGAAAAGACTGATTTCCTCCTCTGTAAAATAGAGCGAGATCCTCATCTGAGGCTAAGGAGTACACAACACAGCTCAGTATGGTTGCCTTTGTCCTCTTAGAGTCCTGGGTTATTTGTGTGCCAGTCTAGTACCCTGGCATGAGTTAGAGAAGACTGAAGTGCTGGCTATCAATGGCCCTCAGGGCCAATACAACACCTGGGAATTACCTGAGTCTATGAATGCAGCATTCACCCCACCTTTCCTTGGGTGTGTCCCATACATGAGCTTCAGGAAGAGGCTTGGATGGAGCTGCAATGCTGGTTCTACACCATGGTCATCTGCAAGATCCCCTTAATTGTGACAGACAGAGCAGCTATTGTGTAGTTCAGGATCTGGGCCATCATAGGCTTAGCACCTTCCATCTGAGGACCTCAGAGCACTTACTGACTTTAAAGAGCTAAGCTTCACAACAGTTCTGTGCAGAAAGTAAGAATTATTTTCCTTTTACTGTTGGATAAAATGAGGCACTGACAGCTTCTATTACGTTCCTAGAGTTGCACAGTGCATCATTAGTAGAGTGGGCTATACACCCCCAAGAGTACTAACTCCACGTTCCCTATTCTAAACGCTAGCAAACTTTCCCATTCAGTAACAATACCCAGCCTGTATCCAAATATGTGAAGAGAAAAGGGCTTTGCCATTTACACACCAAAACAAACATCCCATGCTGCACCGCCCGCAGCCCTTCTAGTAGACAGAAACATTAAAATTGGAAACAGAAAATGCACTGTTGGTTGCTTTGCTTTATAGGCGCCGACTCCATGGGTGCTCAGCACCCACCAGCAGACCTGTGGATCAGCTCCTCCCCCTCCCTCCCACCGCCTCCTGCCTGCCGCGGTCAGCTGTTCAGCGGCATGCAGGAGGTGCCAGGGGGAGGGGTGGAGCGGGGGCAGGAAGAGGTGAAGGATGGAGATGGGAAGAGGTGGGGTGGGGACTTCAGGGCTTGGGCAAAGGGGTGGAGTGTGGGTGGGGTCTGGGCCTGAGTCCAGTACCCCCAGGGAAATCCCAAAGTCTGCACCTCTGCTTTCTTATTACACCTAGCCATCTAGATGCTGAATCTAACATGCAATTTTGGAATCACCACCACAGCAGGTCACTCACTATCAGTGAATCGGTAGCTTTGTTTGTTTTCTTGCTGAGTTCTGTGGTACTGTGCGTTGTGCTACTTTTCAAATGCAGCTATGATCAGTTTTGTTTTTCCACTCTTCTGCTCAGTTAATGCTAGTTTATGCTGTCTCAGGATATACTTTGTCCTGAAGCACAGAATCCTTCTCCCCTCCCATAGATACAAATAATGTTTTTTCTGGACTACATTTTAAATGTGATCTAGATTTATGAGCAGAACTAAATATTACTTTGCATTCTAAGTATTTGATATTACTCGCATATGACATTATCAATCACAAGACCTTGGGAGAGGGGATGTGACCGAAACACAGAGCATGTTATAAGGATAATTATTATTAGTGCCTCTGGGCTATTCTCTCCTTATGTGCCCTTTTGGGATCCTCCTTAAAATCCATCTGCTGCTAGCTCGCTGGCAAAAAGAAAAATAAACACCTGCATGCCTCTTGTGTGTGTGCATGCAGAACAAAGTATTGTATGGGGTAAGGTGTGCTATTCCCCGCGGCAGCCCAGAATCTATTACTTTGTTCTGTTTCTTTCTGATGAAATTCAGAGTCAAGCCCTTCAAGCTCCACTACAGAAGAAATGAAGTCCACAGAATAATTAGGAAACATTTTTGGAGGTAATTTAAGTTGTTTGGATAATTTTTTTGGTCATAAGATGGACTCAGGTGATCTCAGGACATTTTTGTAATGACCATCATGAGTACAGGCGGGTGTAGGTATAACTATTTCACTCTGGTCCAGCTCAATGCTGCCTGTGTATGATATATTGTCACACATAAGGATATTTGTAATATTTTTGGTTTTGATCTAACAAGCTAGTCCCCAGCAGGCAATTTATTAAGCTGCCAACTTGTGATCATATAGTTGACTTAGAAAGAATCTGAATGAGTTTCTAAATATCCAACTGAAATCAATTGTGACTCTTTATTTTAGGCCTTGGGCAGCTTGAAATTGAGACAATAAATGAGAGTGCCTCATTCCAAAAGAATGAGAGTTGGCAGCTTTGCAGAAGGCTGGGAGGAGGGGGGAAGCAAGCGAAGGCCCAAGTTGCCTCTCCAAGAAAGAACAGTTGACATTACATATGTATCAAATAGGCTTGTGTTTGTTTTTGTCATGTTTGCGCTTTTGTTTAAAAGGCTAAACTCCCTCCAAGATCAATTGACACTATGCATAGACAAAGAACTGCTATAGGCTTACTGTTACTGTTTTTCTGCCTACTTTTGTATGGTAAATCTTAGAAAAAGAGCATAACTATAATATCTCTAAAAGAAACAAGGCAGATCTTTTAAGTGTTGCCATTATTATTTCTAACAATTTCATTAACTAAAAAGTTCATACAAATTGATCTTTTAAGATCAATATTTTTGTTTAATTTTGTAACATGCCTAAAGTCTATCATTTCTGTAAAGTAACTCCTTCTACACCGATACATCTAAATCACAGTAGACAGCTACAGTACTATCCTAGAAAATGACAAGATGAGTAGTTTTTACTTTTATCACTCTTTAGTATTTGCAAATGTAGCTATGACCCCAATCTAGAAGTGTTTAATTCAATTATATTGAACAATATTTAAAACTCTGAACAGATGTATATGCCATGAGACTAGCACACGTTTCACCATCTACATAATCTTTCTTATTGCTGTTTGAAGTTCTGCTAGTACTGTAGGTGGAATTTGTTTGGTATGAACTGGAAATCTAAATAGCTGTACAAACACAATGACAGATGGCAAAATCCCAGTTGGAACGTGTGACCAGCAAACTGGCTGCTATTTGTTTTCACTCCAGGGTAGACAGGAGACATACTGTGTCTGTAGAACAGCTGTGACAGATATTGAATTCCAGAACTTTCTAGCACTGGGGAGCATTTCCAGCAAAGGGGGGAAGGGAGGCTACCTGTGTGATTGTTTGTTTTGTCCTCCACAAGGGGAGATTGAGAGTTTCCTTCAACTCTTTCCTAAAACTGAGGAAATAAAAGCCCAGGAAGTTGTGAATGAGTAGCAATATACTGTACTTCTTACTCTGTCAACTAATTGTAGTGTGCTGTGTTAACTGACTATGAAATACATAGAATTCTGGTGGTGTTTCTTCATAGGTTAGGGGTTTGTTACAGGAGTGGGTGGGTGAGATTCTGTGGCCTGCATTGTGCAGGAGGTCAGACTAGATGATCATAATGGTCCCTTTTGACCTTAAAGTCTATGAGTCTATGTGAGAACAGTTTTTTAAATGCCTGAGAGACTTTGGATCTTCAGAATGTTAAAGAATAATCTTTTTTCCCCCTTCTTTTTAAGGCAACAAAATTGTTTTTTAAAACCTCTTTTCTCTTACAAGATGACTGTTGGAAAAGGACATGCTGTCATGTGAAGCCAAGTCAGTAATGTTTTACCACAGCAAAGTTTTGGAATGGATTCTTTACTATTGGAACAACTTTATGTTCCTTGGAATTAAAAAAAAACAAATCAAACATTAACACTAGACTAGAGTATTGTGAGGATTGAGAGAATGAAGCCATTGTAACACACATAAAATACTGCATATAATAAATCTGAGATTTTTGGATGCCTTTGGTTCCACGAACAGCTAGTCTTGGTAGGTGATGTGTTAAAGATCTAGTCTCACCCTCCCCCCCCACCGCCTTTTGTTTTAGGAGGAGACAGTTTTATTGGCATATTAAAAATAAGTGGTTTTTCTCATCCCCCTAAGGTCACTTAAAACTGATGATCAAATTTTGTGTAAAATATTCTAGGGCCCTGCCATATGCTCTGATGCTCCCGGGCCCTAAAGAGATAATAGCCTGGGTTTTTTCCAGATACCAGCTATTACCCTGGGACAACTTCCATTCTGTCAGCATATGTCTGTCTCATTCCCTGGGGGTAGGTCTCTCACAGAACTCCTGGAATGGGGTAGCCTGAATCCCTGAAACTTCTCTGAAACGTAAGTCTCTGGGCTTAAGGGCCAGTATACCGTGTTACGGGTCCCATGGCAAAAATACAAACCATTTAATTTAGCTAGTGTTATAGGCTGACTTTAAGAAAAGAACAGTGTTTTCCTATTTCAAATAAAGGACTTTTTCAAATTCTTGGATTTAATATAAAGCTAAATTCTTAAGAAAGGACACTCAAAGGGGGCTAAAAGTATTAATTCTTTTAAATGAAATGTAGTTTGGCCACACCTATGAAATATAAAGACATGTTAGCATGTGAAATCCAGTTATATAAAAAATAAGGAATGTATACAATCTTTGGTTCAATTTACAGTACTAAATGAGGTCTTTGGCACTTTCTCACTACATAGAAAAACTAGGTCACAAATATCAATGCAGGAAATGTTTATTCTGTTTCTTCAAACATAAGTAATCACAAAACATGATTTAGATCAACTTCTCCCATTCTCTACCTTTTATGAATTAAACAGCATTAGTACATATCCCATAGTATATGAAACTTAAATTTAGCATCCACTGAGACCCATCATAGAGGCTTCTGAGGTTGTTGTGCCTATATGGGAAGGAGTTTCACAGATTGGGAGTTCATGGAGTTGAAGAGAAGTAGACTTGTTTGGGGATCTTGAGTTAAGAACTAGAGGCTGAGGTTTATTCAAGAGTCATGGTTAGGCGGGAGGATCTGAGGCCTATGGGAGGGTATTGGAGAGGCAAACTAGGCCTGTGATAAGATCATGGAGGGGGTGAAATGTTATGGTGGGAGTTTGCTAGATGGCCCTGGAACATGTTAATGTATTACTACACTAACAAAGCTGATTGTATTACAATCTCTGTTCATTAGAACTTCCAGGAATAATAATAATAATAATAATAAAAACCCTGCTAGCTCTAAGATGCTATTGATCTGTTCAAATTACCGATGCTAGGGAGGCTACTACCATCTACACCCCTTCCTTCACGTTTGCCTTGCCTAGTGAATCTATGCTACCCTTTTACAAACTGTTTGTATGTTTGAAAATAATATTTTTGCTATTATGATGAGCCCGCTGAAGTCTGGAAGCCAGTTTGCTAATAAACTCTCTAGGTACTGCATACTTTATACACCACTACTTCTGATAACCTGTACTTTGCTCAGTTTCTCCAGACAGATGTTGAAGTAGCAGAGATGCTGGTGGGAAACATGGTACAGTCTGTGAAGCAGATAAGCTTGCCTATAAAAACTGACTCCTAAAACTGTTACTTATTTTTAATTTTTTTTTAAAGGAGAAAAATACTTTTTACCCTGACAAGTAGCTATGCCGCTCTAACCCCGTAGTGTAGATGCAGACTATTGGAATGGAAGGAATTTTCCATCATTGTAGGAAGCCCACCTCCCCGAGTGATGGTGGATGCTTAGCTGCATTTATCCTGGGGATTAAATCACAATACCTATGGCATCAAGGGTGTAGGTTTTTCACACCCATGAGCAGCATAGCTATGCTGACCTAAATTTTAAGTGCAGACTAGGCCTTGGAAAGTGAAACTTTTCTTTCAGTGGAAACACAAATATACACTCAGACAACAATGATAGCAGTTTTCCACAAAGGACATCCAAGAAAGTAATTACTCATGAATCTCCAGAGGAAGTTTGATGCAGAGTTCAGTCTATTCACATATGTCCTTCAGAGACCATATTCCATAGTGTAAGAGTGTAGTCCTTCCTGCTTTCCCTAGGAAATCACCTGGGGAGATCAAAATATTGACAGTGCCCAGAAGGGCCCACAGCTCCCTGCTTGGGTGGGAGGTGAAATAAAGTTTACCACAAGAGAGCAACTTATGGTAATCATCCTTATCTATCATAGTATGCTTCTTTTTTTCTTTAAGCCATGAATTTTAAAGCACTTTATAAAGGTGATTGAGCATCATTATCCCTATTTTACAGATGGGAGAAAATGAGGCAAAGAGAGGTAAAATGAATGGTCCAAGAGCATTGGAAGAGCCAGGAACAGAACCAAGGTATCCTGCTTTCCCAGTCCTGTGCCCTATGTGGGAGGAAAGCTGCCTCTAATAGAACCACAAAGAATACAAATAATGAGATATGCCATCCTATAAAGGTGGGGCATGTATTCAGATGGAGAAATGCATCAGAGTAGGGTATTTTCAATTGGCTAAAAATGAGCAATTCTTCTAACTCTGCTTAACTTGCAAAATTCAATTCAACAGAAGCTTGTTTTGGTAATGACAGACTGCACAACTACCATGACATATAAGAATTGGAAGAGGGTGGGGAATGCAATATGCATTATGCAATAAGTTCTAAAATGCAGAGAACAATCTCCTATTCTTATGAGCCCACAAGGGGAACTCTAAACCAGGGGTGGGGAAACTTTTTGGGCCGAGGGCCACATCTGGGTCGGGAAATTGTATGCAGAGCCATGAATATAGGGCTAGGGTGGGGAGTTGGGATGCGGGAGGGAGTGTGGGGTGTATGAAGGGGCTCAGGGCAAGGGACTGGGGTGCAGGAGGGGTGCCTCAGGGGCTCAGAGCAGGGGGTTGGAGTACAGGAGGGGGTGTGGAGTGTGGCAGGGGATTGGGGCGCAGGAGAGCTGCGGGGTGTACAAAGGGGCTCAGGGCAGGGGGTTGGGGTTCAGGAAGGGTGAGGCAGGGGTTGGGGTGCAGGGTGTAGGAAGGGTTTGGGGTGTGGGCTCCGGCCCAGCGCCACTTACCTGGAGTGGCTCTGGGGTGGCAGCAGTGCGCACTGGGGTCAGGACAAGCTCCCTGCCTGCCCTGGCCCCATGCTGCGCCACTTCCAGAAACAGCCGGCACCATGTCCCTGTGGCCCCTGGGGGGGGCAGAGGGCGCCGCGTGCTGCCCTACCCTGCAGGTACCTCCCCCGAAGCTCCCATTGGCCGCAGTTCCCCGTTCCCGGCCAATGGGAGCTCCGGGGGGCGGTGCCTGGAGGTGAGGGCAATGCACAGAGCCCTCTGCCTCAGGAGCCGCAGGGATGTGGTGCTGGCCACTTCCAGTAGCAGTGCGGGGCCCACGGCACCACGGGGGTAGCGCCAGATCCAAAGCCTTGATGGGCCAGATCCGGCCTGTGGGCCATAGTTTGCCCACCTCGCTCTAAACTGTCAAGCCAACTTGTTCAGAAGACCAAGTAAGTCAAATTGATTTTGCATTTAGGAACATTCAAAAAAATCACAAGGATCTAGGGTGACCAGACTGCAAGTGTGAAAAATCGGGACAGAGGGTGGAGGGGGGGGTAACAGGAGCCTATATAAGAAAAAGACCCAAAAATTGGGACTGTCCCTATAAAATCGGGACATCTGGTCACCCTACAAGGATCCTAGGCAAACTCAAAATAAGTGTGAGCCTGGAGAAGTCAAGGGAAGTTTTGTGTCTTTTCTGCAGATGCAGAGAGATGCAGCAACATTAGGAACTCATTTCATAAACCTATGAAGGACTTTTTCAGTTCTGCATGATAGACTCACATCTGCACCTAGTTTGTTCCCAAGGATAATGCCACTGATTTTGAAAAAACACTTTGAGGTTCAGTGTCATTGGGATAATAATTTAGTGTACGGGAAGACACCTGCGCAGCATGAGATATAGATGAGGCTGGCTTGAAACTTTACTTTTCTAAGTGCCACTTGAGGCGTATATAAAATTTTATTTTTGTGGGGGGATTGCGATATTGGAAAGGGGCATATGGCCAAATGCCAGAGGGAGTGGCTCTTTAAGAAAACCCCAGCATTCTCCAGGAATGACATGCTCACTCAGAGCATCTGTTAGCCATTCAAGGAAGCTGGGGGACAGGAATAGTCAAGCCCTCTTTGCCTCTCCCATCCTCTGCAGATCCAGGATTTTAAAAGGTCACCAGCAGCCTCACTGTCCACCTCTCCACTGTGCAGCCCCAAGGGGCAATGCCTTTACAATCTCAGGTACCCTGATGATATCTGAGGTTCTGGACTTTAAGTTGGGAAATTCTCTGGGTGAGAAAGAGAACATCTGTCTTCACTGCTTTTCTTTCTTTTGTTTGTCACACTCACTTATTGCACCTTTTCTTTAATTAGATAGTAAATACTATGGGGAGGGACCAGACCTTTGTCTTTGTACAGCACCTTGCATAATAAACCACCAATCCTGATGGGGGGGGGGAGGCTTTGGATATTACTACAATATAATTTATAACAATAATTTATACAGTATTGTCCCAGCTAATTAGGCATCGAAAGCAGCACATGAGACCACTTCAGAATTATGACATCAAAAGCAGAAAGTCTTGGGGTTTGATTAAACTCTAGGCAGTAGCTCAAGGCTATATGTAAATTCAGGTTCAACGTGTACACAAGTACAGGGCCTGAGTTTAACAGATAACATGCAGTGTATGGTCTCTTCTTCCATGACAATACCTCCACAAAATCATTGTTTAGTAGAATAAGCTTGTGGAAACCTAATCAGATCTATAACCATGCAGCTAAAGCAGTGTTGACAACTCACCCAATGGCTAGTAAATTGTTCTGCATAAATTTATTACATTTATTCACTTCCCAAATTGTGACAAACCACCCGCTTTTCTGTCTTGCTTTAGGAGCTGGTAAAGCACTCCACCAGTCATATGCTTTGAATGGCAGCCCACAGAAAGGGTAGACCAAATTTGGAGCTACTTTTGCAGTGGCTTAGATTACCATCTTTATTTGATCTTCTGCAGTAAGACTGGTTAAAGCTTTTCCATTCTAGATTCTTTCAGCCGTCTGTAATAAATGTAGCCAAAATAAAGACACAAGGTATCTTACAAGGAAAACTTTTTATCACTATCACATGTACAATAGACTTTTTGAGGGAAATCTAAATGTTATAAATCCATAATTTTTTTGCTCTGTTGAATTAAGGGCTAAACTGCATTAATAATTAATTGAAAGTAATATAATGTGACATTTTACCATGCAGTGAGGAAAAGGCTAAGGGGAAAATCCAGATCTGGCATAAATGGATGCATCTTCATGGGCTGGCTTGAGCCACTTACACCAGATTTGCATGTGGCCCTAAGGCTATTTTGACAAGGCAAACTGCCAGCTCTTTGCTCTATTCCAATATTCTTCCCAGGTGAAATTCATCATTTTAACATCATACTTCCAGTAGACCACATTAACACTTAAATTAGGTAAACCAGCACCTTGGTTGCTGTTATAATTAGGTTAGAGAAAAATATCCATCAGGGGGGAAAAGATCTCAAAAGGAATAAAGGAAATCACTACGTAGAATGGTGTGTACATTCATTTTATATAAACTATTTATATTTGGGCATTTATACACACCTAGCATATGGGAAAGTTGATATTCTTACCCTAAAAAATGTACAGTTACAAATGATTTTGGGGTGGATCTGCTGTCCTTATCCAGGCTCAAGAACTGTTGATTTTAGTCATCATCTTCTTTTTGTATGGCTAAAAACAGTGATTTTAAATGTCCCAGGTTAGGCTGGTGATCCAGTGGATTGATTCAGGTGATGCAGAGTGGATGATAAAGATACTACCATGATATGATTGTTTAGGACATTGCTGAGGTGTTCCATAGTTTGAAGTCAAGATCTGCAGTCACACACAGGATTGTGTTTTGGTCCCCATTTATGGAGGAGGTAGGCGCATCTGTCATGTGATGTGTGAATGTGATTCAAACTGGACCATATCTTTCATGGGAGTGAAAAGCCACTGCATTCTTTGGTTGGGTCCTTGATGCAGTGTTTATTCAGGATGGCGGTGCCCTTTCCCCTTTGATTGCCATTCATCTTCAGGGGAAAACTGCAAATCTTTGAGCTCTTGCATTACAAGCCAAAAAGGTTTTCTGGATTGGACTTGGAATCTTGATTATTTAGGTGTTCATGTATTGGAAGATCCTTGTTCCTTTGGATAAGATGGAACTCCTGAATTCTCATATTATGACAAATTTGGGTGGGTGGATATGCACTAGTGGGGGAAGCTGCGGTTGTGGCATTACTTTTACTGTGCCCATAATAATCTGCATGCCAGTGTTAAATTGAGAATTGACAAGTGATGTATGGGAGCTATGTGTCTAGACAGGTGAGCAGTATTCTGTGGTAGAAGAGACAAGGGCCAGTGAAGAGGTCCATAAGGCTTTTCCATCAGTTTCCCAGGTAGGTCTTGCCAGTTTCTGGATGAGATTTGCACACATCTTGATTTTTAGTTGGGGTCTTGCTTGAGAAAGGACTGCAGAATTGAGCCTTGGAAGAAGAAATCAGTTCTGTAAAATGTAATTTGTTGTACTTTTTAGGCATGCTGTTTGCCAGACATGCAAATGTTATTAGACAGGTTTTGTTGCTGGGTTTTTTGCTTTTATTTTTTGCTTCTTCTGTTGCTGGTGGCAGATGCCAGTATCTCCTTCCTTACTGCTAATGAGTCCCATCACCCTTCTTTGGATTGAGTTTGGTCAAGTGGTGATCTTTGGTGTCTCTCCACGCATTGCTCCTTCAGCAGTTTTATACTCCCATTATAAATTAGCCCCCTCCCTTAATTTCACAAAATAATTACAGATATGAACAGTTTTCACAGGCAAGCATTGCTTCATTCTTATAGCCAATTAGAGCAGCAGCAACCATTTCAAAAGTCAACCATTAGAAGGAGTTTGAGAGCGATTCAGTGTTCATCAGGCAAAGAATCATTCTGAGAATAAAGAACTGATCCAAAGCCCACTAAAGTTAATTGGAATTTTTACATTTGCTTTGGATCAGGCCCTTAGGGGAATCAAATGGATAGTTCTATATTCCATCAAACATGGAATAAACCCAGAAAGTGGGACAATGGCTGCGTGAAACTTCTACTGCTCACTTCTAGATTTGTTTTGTTTTCAAAGTGCTCTTTTATTTACCTAATCCTGTTAATTTAAAAGGAAGTATAGAAATATTGAAAGAAAGTTAAAGAAAAAAAGAGAGAGAGAGACTGATAAACAGAGAGAAAAGAGAACAACTGAGAACTTATGTCCTTTCATATTACATGGATAAAAAATTTTCATGGAATATTTAATGATTTTCACCTGGAAACAATGTTTTCCATTTTTTAATACATTCCGCTGTTGTGTTTGCAAAGTATTGTTGCATAGTCTGATGGCTGACATATGAAACTGACAAAAAGCAAAAGTAAAATCCTAGTCTGCTTTCATTATCTGAGTGAAATGCAGAAGGTAAACATCCCCAACAGAATAGGTGAAAAGTAAATTAGATTTTTAGTTATTTCAGTTTTCAAAATTTCAGGTGGTTTTAGCATTATACAATAGGCAAAGAAATTTGTATTCTTTTTAAATATGATTTTCAATCTCTTGACACTGAAATCTGTCTAAAAAGCTACATAGTTTACCAGATTTACATTATTCTTCTATTAAATATTTCTCCATCAGAGTGGTATTAACAAGATTGGTCACACATTCGATATATGTCAGGTTAAATGACATTGTTCCATTTTCTCCATAAAATGCTCCGGGCCACAGTTCTACATTTTAAGAGTGATCCTTAGAATTTAGAAGATTAAAATTCACATTTTTGAACATGAGGCATTAGATGAGATATCTAAAGACAAAGTGTAATTATCTGAGAATTTAGGACATGATTGCCATTAAACTATTAATATTTTTGTTAGGTAACCTTGCTTTTTGGTTTCTTTTAGACACCCAATAATACCAGTTAGGATTTTGCTTTGTTTTTCTTATAAGCTTTGCATGTATCCATTGTCTGCCGAACTTTACACAATTTAATAATGAAAACAGGCTGTCCAGCTAGGTGATACGAGTAGGGCCCTATCAAATTCATGATCCACTTTGGTCAATTTCACAGTCTTTGGATTTTAAAAATAGTAAATTTCATGATTTCAGCTATTTAAATCTGATATTTCATGGTGGTGTAATTGTAGGGATCCTGACCCAAAAATAAGTTTTGTGTGTGTGTGTGTGTGGGGGGGGGGGTGTTTGCAAGGTTATTGTGTGTGGGGGGAGGGGGCGGGGTTGTGGTACAGCTACCCTTATTTCTGTGCTGCTGCTGGTGGTGGTGTGCCTTCAGAGCTGGGCAGCTGGAAAGCGGCAGCTGCTGGCTGGGAACCCAGTTCTGAAGGCAGAGCCACCGCCAGCAGCAGTATAGAAGTAAGGATGGCATGGTATAGTATTGCCACCCTTTCTTCTATGCTGCAGCCTGCAGTGCTGGGCCCTCAGTCAGCAGCCACCACTTGCCGGCCACCCAGCTCTGAAGGCAGCTGTGCAGAAGGGGGCATGGTATGGTATTGCTACCCTCATTTCTTCTGCACTGCTGCTGGCAGGGCGCTGCCTTCAGAGCTGGGTGCCCGGACAACAGCTGCTGCTCTCCTTCCACCCAGCTCTGAAGGAAGTGCAGAAGTAAGGGTGGCAGTCATTCACTCCCCCTAAAATAACCGTGCAACCCCTCTGCAATTCCCTTTTGGGTCAGGACTTCCAACTTGAGAAACTCTGGTCTCCCCCATGAAATCTGTATAGGTAAAAGCACACAAGACCAGATTTCATGGGGGGAGACCAGATTTCACAGTCCGTGATGCATTTTTCATGGCCATGAATTTGGTTGGGCCCTAGATATGAGTGAGTAATGTAATGCTAGCCCTTCTCCCACATTTAATCATCTCCTGCTATCCAGTTGTTAAGGAGACACTGCTTAAAGTAGCACTCTAATGTGACTGGTTTATTATTAACAATATACATAAAATACAACTTACAACATAGTTGACATTCAGCTCCAGTTATCCCCTGCTTTTGCCAACCGCAAAACATATTCATAGTTACTGCATTTAACAGAATTATACTGACAATACTAACTGACCCTGCTTGGGCCAAAAGTGAAGATTGAAACCAGGGCCTTCAATACTAATGGTCAAATCCTACACAAATTGTAGTCAGTGGCAACATCGCCATTGAATTGAAAGGATGCAGGACCAAAGAAGCCTGGTGCTCTATGTTGAGCTTAGTGACTTAAGTCCCTAGCTGGCAGCTGTAGAAGATTCATTAACCTTTTATGTGGACTAGTCACAAAAAGCAAACAAAGACCCACTCAGTGTTAATGAGAGTTAAATTTAGCTTGTGTGATCTTATGAGATCATAGCCAAAGTGGTATGGACCCACGTCCAGAATATTGGCCATATACACCTCTGCCTCACCTCTACCACTGTTAATATTTTCTTTCATATCCGCATCTCCTTTTGCTTTCACTACAGTGTGTCCCTTCTCTGTGAACTCCCCAACTTTTGGTTCTCCAGCATATGCAGCATGCTTTGCCACACACTATTCCAACAAAGATCAACCAAACCCTCATCCCCTGATAACTCCACTTGTTCCCAAGAGATTAATTTATCAATTCCCTCCATTTGTTACACTACTGTCTTCTCTCTACCACACCTCTGTTGCCATTTTTGGCACCAGAGCCCTCTCTGTGGTTTTTGCCAAAACCCTTCTTGTATGGTGTCTTTGCCTTATTGACTTTCCTTCTCACTTCAAATGTCAGCTAAAATCTTATCTTTTATCCCTTGACAGTACCTCCTAATTCTTTTCCCCTTTGCTTGTATTTGGCTCTAACTGAATTGTTTAGCTCTCTGAAATACTGTGGAATACCTTATTGTATGAAAGATGCTATACAGATTAAAGTTGTTTTGTCTTTTAGAGTTTCGGGGTGAGCCTATGACAATTTTTATAAAAACTAATATAATTTAAATCAACAAAAATGTTATTTACAATGGGCAGCTAGGAAATTTGCCCTCTGCAACAACAAAACTCATATGACTGCTGACTTATACATGTTCCAATTGCAATTTCCATCCTCCAGAAGACATTGTTACTCCTCATAAAACCGCTAGCTATGGAAATAATTGTACATGGCTATAAATACACCAATCAGTTGTAGATTTTTTGGTAAAATATATAAGCCTGAAGAAAATGTTCTTATCAACTCTATGGGGCTGATCCTGTGGCAATAAGTTCAGTAGCCACAAGATCAAGCCTTGTAACAGCTGTAACTATTTGGTTAGTTTTAAACTAGAAATTTTTTATCTCTATTTTTCCTACTTTTCAATGAACATTTAAGTGAAAGGTACATATGCATCAAATTCTGCTCTGTTACATTTATGCAACTCCACTGAAGAGACAGGTATAAAATAGAACAGAAATTGCTGCATGTCGAATTTATTGGCACCATTATTTCCTTAAGTATTTTGAGAATGAGTCTCACAGCAGCTTCTTACAGCCGTGGCATTAGTAATTATATAACTTAGATACATTATTTTAAGTTTAGTCTTTAGTCATTAACTAATATGTTTTATAATATTCTATAAAATGGCTTGTATAAACTACTGTTAAAAGAATTAACATTCTCATACCAAGAATATAGTTAAATAATATAGCTCAAACCAAGGAATAGAAACTTTAATGTGAAGGTTCATTGACCATACTTAACTCATGACAGTTTGCGTTCTTTTTCATAATGCTGTGATTAAAGTACAGAGGGCCAGAACATAACTGCATTGATTTCTATGGACTTACACTAGGGATGAATATTGCTCCTAGCGTCTAGTTTATTCCTTAGATCAGTAGTTTTCAACCCGCAGTCTGCTTGCAGCCCAATCAGCACACAGCTGTGGCTCATGTGACATCCTCAGGGCCATTCAGGGAGTATGTATATTCTGTGGATGCGACCCACATCACACAGAGAGCTGTATATGCGGCCCACAATGGTAAATAGGTTGAGAACCACTGCCTTAGATGTATACATATGAGAAATCAATACAATTCCATCTACGTAACTCAGCCCAAAGTGTCCAGCTAAACGCTGAGATTTTTGAGCTTTGTTAGTTTGTGATATAGCTTTTATATGGTTGAACTGAGGGTAATGTTGGAGGAGGAGAGGCTTATTAGCATACTCACCCACATACATTTACGGTTTAATTAAATGTCCTGTGTGAAACTGGAGTCAGTAGAGTTGTTGGTGTAAATGAGGACTGAATTTGACCCACTGCTTTTTCTGCCTACATTCTTTGTATGGAGATAAAATAAATGCTGCAGGACATAAAGTTTTAGTTACTTGGGGCCAGTTTTGGCACCCTTACTCTCACTGAATAGTACCTTACTCCTTGACTGGTTCCCCTTGCAATCAGTAGGGCTACTTGTGGACTAGGGTATTACTCAACACGAGTAAGGGAATACAAATATCTCCCTCGATAACTGTCTGATATCCCTAGGCCATCTTCTGCCCTCAGTTGCATGCACAGTATTCAATGGGAATTGCCTGTACTTATCTGAAGGCAAAATTGTCCCCATGTTGTCCCTTATATCCTTATTTTGTGTGTGGGGGAGAGGAGGAGATTCCATGTATGAAGATGTACATACATTAAAGTTCAAAGCTATTGCATGTTAGCTATGTCTAGCAGCAGTCTAAATTGTACATGACTAATTATGGCCACGGCTCTGCAATCAGAAACTCTGAAGTCTGTGTTTTGAAAATTAGCTATTCAACGGTTAAACTTTTAAGAGAAGTTCAGCCTAAATTTCTTTATTCTCTCATTAGCTTCTTGGAGAATCCAATAGGGATTTTCTTTCAAATGCTGTTGCAATGGTAGTGATTGATTGCCTGTCAAATTTATGGATTGTACAGTGACAGTATGCAAGAGATTTCTCCCGAAGGATGGCATTTACTGTTGTGAACTCAAAGTTTGTTGAACTGGTTTAAGAGGGAAGAAAAATTGGGATAACTGCTGAGTAACTTCAGAGAGAGAGAAATTCCTTCTGTGGAGATACACTGAGCTTTCATCTTCTAGGTAGTGTACTCTTCCTTCCTGAGGGCTATATTCTGCCACCCTTATTCACACTGACTAGCAACTTATTCCATGAGTAGTCATATTACTTGCCTCTCTGAAATGAATGAGAGATGGTGCTTCTCAATGTGAATCTACTCCATAGTCCACAGAAACTGATTTTTTGGATCCAAGTTGCCCTTCCTTGGTTTTACAGATAGTTTTGGTCCCCTTTTTGGTTTTGCATAGGCTGTTGCTGTTTGCTTGTTTTTTTACTATTCAGTACAGATGATTAGTGACCTGGATAGACTTTTCATATTTTGCATATTGTGGACTTCTGGAAGCAACATGCTCTTGAATCTAGGTACTGTACCAAGGAACAACATTTGGAGTAGACTGTTCGATTAATCTTTCTGTGCTTTGTAGCAAATACTGCATTCTACCTTCACTGTATTTTACTGATATATATATATATATATATATATGTGTGTGTACACACACATATATATAAAATCAGTAAAAAAATATATAATATATATAATATTTTAAAAGGCTGGGAAAACTCAGTTTGGATGAGTTTGCACTCATTATAACACTATGGTCTTGAAAGTTAAACTTGAAGTCAAACATAATTGGGTTCACATTGTAATTAGGAGATGCTGTGACACAAGGAGCAGAATTAAAATCACTATGTGATAAAGAGGAACAGAAAGAAGGCACCCATTTATGCCTCTTTTTATAGGAAAAATATGTGAGTTTGGGTTGTGTTGAGTCACTCAGGAATTCCCGAAGAAAAGCTTCATGACCTCAAAGTTGTTTCAAGAGCATGACGGTTTAAAATCAGAGCTGGCTTTAGCAACTTGGATCTTGCAAAATGTTTTTTCACCTCTTCTCCCCCCCCAAAGTCACAACCCTGTGCACATGCTCGTTTAGGCCCCAGTTCTGCAGTCAAGTTTACTGTGCCTAAGGACTCAAAGGTCTTTGCTAGCAGATCCAATTGCACAATAATAAATGCTACTATCATGATAATGATGGCATTTTCTCAAGAATAAGACAAACTAAACAAATCAAATGAAAGTTAAATCAGATATGATATGCTGTGAAGCTCATTAACTAACTTATTTGCTTTGTTTTTAGTTTAGTTTAATCAAAATGTTCCACAAACCTGCATGTCCTGTAATAACTCTCTTCATAAAATGTGTATTTATAAATGTAACACTAAGTTGCTAAAATTTCCCACAGAACACTGGGGCCTGATCCTGCTGCAATTGAAATCAATGAGAGAACTCTGGGTTCAGCTAGAGCAGGATCAGGCCCTTGAAACTACTAAGACCATAGTCAGAAAATGATTTGCTAAATCCTGTGAACCTGAGCCCAGTTTTGATTAAGTCTGGGTGACATTATGGTTTTATGTTGAAATCAGGCAAGATTTGCATTTTCACTTGGTTTTGGCATGAAAGCTAGTTTCTCAATTGACTTTCACGTCAACTGAATCTGGAGGAAATATTTGTACAAAACCCTGCGGAGTGAAACTTGGTAGCTTGCTACCCCATTCCCCTCTGGGATTTGCAGGATGCAGCTGGATGGGCTGCTTCTTTGCCCTGGCATTCTGGGGTGAGGGGCGAACTCTCTCCCCACTTGGATATCTTAACTGATATTGAGGAGTTGAAGGGTTAGAAAATACATGTCCAGTCTACCTCCTGTTGCACTGTCTGCCCATTTACTCTGGTTGTGAAACACCCCAGAGTGCACTGTGCTGGGATTTTTCTTTTGAAGTCACAGCTGGTGTGTATCAGCCCCAAAGTGAAATAAATTGTTGCATCAAGGTAAAATAAATTGTTGTATCAGTATGACTAGATGAGCATTTCCTGGCCCTACTTAACAGACTGTATGGGTGGTGGAGGCAGGCAGGTTGCCTGTCCCCAGAAGCTACCAAGCCAAATAATGGGAGTTGGCCAGTCAGCTGTTTAGAAACCAGGATGGTGAAGTAGTCCAGCCAGTTGCCCCTTGAGATCCCAGGGTCATGTAAATGTGGGAAGGGGTAACCATGTCTCCCCATCACATAAGAGAGAGCTTGGACTGGCTGGCTGAACTGTTCAGGAAAGAAAGCTGGATCCTGAGCAGTGATGAAACGATACATTTCACAGGATTTGCTTGATGTTTTAGATTAGGGTGACCAGAGGGCAAGTGTGAAAAATCAGAACAGAGGGTATACAGTAATGGGTGCATATATAAGAAAAAGCCCCCAAAATTGGGACTGTCCCTATAAAATCGGGACATCTGGTCACCCTATTTTAGATGAACCCTAAACTCAAATGGAACCTAATGGGCTATGATCATATGTGATCTATCCTCACAGGAATGGTTTGCCAATAGCCTCCATGGTTACAAGACTGCAGTAATGACATATGAATCTATCCATTGGTATCACTGAATCAAGCTAATGTAAGAGAATGGTCCCAGAGGAGCAATGTCTTCTCTTTTGAAAATAAACATCTTGGCTTTGCCTCTGTTTTGCTTTGGCTAAATGTCGAGACGTTTACCTAGCAGCAGGAGGCTATTATGTTCTGATAAGGCTCTTGTGTTGCATTATTGCTAAAGCAGTTTGTTTTTTGTTTGGACCTCTCTTTTTGCATGTTTAATGAAGCATTTAAAATCTTTGCAGAGTACAAATTAAAATAAGACATTTTATTCTGCCAATATAATCCTCAGACGAAAAGATAAACCCATAGCTGCTGGCCTCATGCAGCATACTCAGAAGCTTTGGAAATGTTGGCATGTCATCAGTCATTATGCACCTGGTTTACAGCTTGTGAGAAAAGCATTTCTTAAATTGCTGCCCATGAGGGGTAGAAACATAAAGGCACAGGGACCGAGAGAGGTTGCTTGCACATGCCCCACTCAGAGGTTGCAAGGGGCTGGGTCAGCTCCTTGTGCAAACTAAGGCAGCCTTGCAGGCTGCCATAACTTGTCCCCCCTGTTGCTAGTGTTTGCGGCAGCAGAATATTGCCAGTGCAAAGGATATAAACAGTTGGGCCCACAAGTGTAATCAAAATACGTTCAAGATGCCTTATCCTGTGAAATACAGGGAAGTCCTCTTGGGGCTTGTCTAGACAGTTAGTGCACTGCAAGCTGGGGCATACAACTGCATGGCACTAGTGTGCCATGCACTAACTGGTCATGAGGGCCCTGCTACTGCACACTAAATGTTCCCTAGTGCACTTTGATCTGCTGCTATTTGAACTGGGAGTAGATCAGAGCAACTAGAGAACTTCAATCTAGAGCATGCTAGCAGACGCCATGCAGCTAGTTGTTATACACCAAGCTGGTGTGCTATAGATTTACACCCCTACACTGCAAGCTTGTTGTGCACTAACTCTCTGTCTACACAAGCCCTTAGTTAATTAAAATGATTAGGAAAACGCTCTGTGTCAGTAATTACATGGAAGATGTTGGGGTGTGCTATGCTGCTGGTGTAATCCATGTGCCTACAAGGGAGAACTCTTTAAGAGGTCTATAGCTAAGGGGTGGGTAGGAATGAGTTGTGTCTGGGTCATTTTTGCTAAGCAGATGCACAATTAGCATTCCACAACCAGAAGTTTCTGGAGTTGGACATGCTCAGTAGGTTCTGTTGCTAGAATCCAGGAGGGCAAGTAATCAGGGCAGCTACTTTGCAAAAGGCCATATGCCACTGTGTGGGCTGGGAGAAGCTGAGCCCCAGTAGCAGAAAGCAGGCTGGTTTTCCCTAACTCTGAAGCATTTGCGAAACCCTGACTGTGTTAATTATAGAAAGGGGAAATTGGGAGGGAAAGCTAACTTCTTTTATTTTAATTGTATATTTGGAAGGTTGTTCTTAGCCAAACTGTTTTAGTTAAATTGTCTCAACTAATGTGGTTCACCAACTTTTCTCTTATTTGAATGTAATGATGGGGAAAGAGTAATTTATATCAGGGGTCTCAAACTCAATTTATCTTAGGGCCAGTGCCAGTCCTCAAATCCTCCCCGTGGGCCAATATTATCACTGAAGATGGTGTTCAGAGAAAAAAAAGTTTATATTGTATTTTTTATTTCAAATTTCTTAGAAATAATAAAATTGTCATACAACTTTATACAATTCTTTGCCTGCCAGAGAGTTTTTAGTTTTTGCCAGACACTGGCAATGCTTCAGTTCTGTCAGTTTGTTGATGTTTGGCCTCAGTGACTGAGCAGTTGAAATCTTTAGGAT
This sequence comes from Mauremys mutica, assembly GCF_020497125.1. NCBI lineage: Eukaryota > Metazoa > Chordata > Testudines > Geoemydidae > Mauremys > Mauremys mutica. The sequence goes on along the minus strand of NC_059081.1, from coordinate 24,687,388 downwards.
TGCTGCAAGGTGTGAATCAGATAGTTGTGTTCTGTATTTTTACTTGTTTATATTCATTGTGAAAAAAAGGGACTCTGCCTGGTGACTAAGGATGCTACCTCCATGGCTGACTCTGCCAGGCAACTAGTGATGGTATCTCTGTCCCTCTCCCCTAGCCAATGGGAGCTGTGGAGGGTGGCGCTTGCAGCAGACATTGCCAGCAGCCTGGCTGCATCTGTCTCTCCTCTGCGGACCGCAGTGGGGTGGTTCTTGGGCCACAGATGGCCTGCGGGCCAGGACTTTTAAGACCCCTGATTTATATTTTGCTATCTTCAGTTTTATATTTTTCTTGTAACAGGTTTGTTTTTTCTATATTCATAAACTGAGTGGTTGGTTAACTAGCTGACTAGCTAACTGAGTGATGTCAGCAGAGGATGAAGAAGAGTCTATATGGAGTCCAGCTGGAGGTTTCTACGAGGAAGAGGAGAAAATATATTGTTGCAGGGCTTTTGACTCAGTGGACTGTGTACGATTTTGGTGATCAAAGACTAACTGAGACTCAGGTGAACTCAACCTTAGCTTTTGGGAACTCTGAGTTATTTCTCACTGTTTCAGTGGGGACTGACCTTTTGAAATTTAATTTGTTTTCTTTGTTTATACATAACTGAAGACAGTATATGTGGGTTATAAAGTAGCCGTCTTATGATGTTGTAGAAATTAAGCTGATAATAATAATAATAAAGTGTCTTTATCATAAGATTTTGTAAACTTTGTCCTTAACTTAATTCTTAATTCCTTTTGTTGTTTTTGGACTTGATTTGATGAGGTTGACCCTGTGCAACCCTTGCTGAAAATCCTCAGTGACTGAATTCTGGGTTTCTAGGAGCCTTTCTGTGGGAGTCGTTTTTAGGTACTGGGAGAAGGGCAGTGAAGTAAACTCTCTAGCCCACCCAAAAGTTACACTGGCATCAATTTTCAGATGGAGTATAGGCCCAACTTGCTCATGATCTTTGAAGCCACCATGATGTTCTTTAGTCACACTACTAGCTGGATTCCAATTCCAGTTTGCATTCTGCCATTATGAATTATCCTTGCAGTACTGATTGGATGCATTGGGATATATTCCTTCCTATCATTAAATGTGCATAGTGTTTTGCACTGCCATAGATACTGTATTCCTCTCTGCAGTTGTCTGCACTTCAAGTGGTGCTAAAGATTTTTGACCTCAGTGCTGAGATTTAGGGCAGCATTTGGTGGGTGCAGGGATCCCTCCACTGTCTCTTTTCCCTATTAGCACTAGCTGCGGATCTCCTCTCACATAACTTTTTATACTAGACTTGTCTCCTCCAGAAGGACGCTCCAACCAGCAGCATCACCTGGGAGTAGATGGATGAGGGGACTGGTCTTCCCTGTCCTTGCCACACCTCCAGACTGTGAAGGGGTGTCACTGCACAGAATCCAGGGCCTAACAGCCTACCCCTTCTCTCATCCACGTTGGACCCCTAACTACTAGCTTCATTAGCAGAGGATCTCTTCTGGGAGGTGCTTTTCTAGAACGCTCTGCTCCCTTGCAATGGCCTTCCAGCCACTAGCCGTGTCAGATAAGGAGCAGGAAAGTTATATTTTTTTTTACAGCCTGCAATGCCAACTTGTTCTTGAAGTCTAGCTGCTTCTTGGCTGCCTTTCTCCCTGACAATAACTTCCAGTAAGTGAGGCACCATTTCTCAAGAGGGAAGATAAGGTTCTCCAAACAGCATAACAGATCACACATTTAGTCTTACTTGGGCCATGACTCTAGGGGTTTCATGCAAGTCTTCACACAACCTCCTCCTCAGAGACACTCCCTATGGGCTGTAATGGGGGGAGCAGGAACCCCTTGCTGTAGCCCAGTCCCTCTTTGCAGGCTGCCGGATGCCAGAGTCTATGATCAATTAATTATTCCCACCCAGTTCACTTAATATTCTCTGATATTACTTGATTAAACTATGAACATCTCCACTAATCTCCCTGGTCTTTATATCTACCTTTCCTCCCCTGTCCCCAGCCACACGCTTATCATCTCCTTGTCTCATCTTTCCCATTCCCTTTTTTTACCCTCTTATTTTCGGTGACCGCTTGTGATGGGTGACTATCTCCTTAGACCACGTCCCCTAGTGGTCAGAGAACTGGCTAGCCATACCATCTAGTGATGTAACTCCAGGGGGTTGGTAGTAGGAGAACCTGGGCCCTCCTGTTTCTCCAGGTTCCAACTCATGGCTGTGGGTGGGCAGTTCAGCTGTGTCATCTGGGCTAGGGAGTCACCCAGCCTACTTTCTGGGTTACTTTCCACTACTGCGTGGCCTCTCTAGAAGCATGGTGAAGGCTTGTCTTATGGCCCACAAAGTGTCACCCCTAAAAGGGGGTCAGGAAATTCCCTTCCCCACTCAAGAGCAGCTATTCTGCTCTCTCTTCTGCGGTGGCTTGTGGATCTGAGTTGAAGTTGACTTCAGGGTGGTGTGGGGCTCCTGCTGGATTCTTGCAGGAGCTACTTGTGCAGGTCTTCTCCCTTTCACTGAGGGCCCTGAGTGAACTAGGCTGCATCCTTTGAAACTCCACATCCACTGAGAGCACACCCAGCAGGTGCAGCTGGGCAGAGCCACCTGTGACCAGAGCTGCTCCTTAACCCCTGCTTCCCTGTGTGGGGTTGGCACACCCCATCAGACACCCTGACTCTCAGCTTTAGAGCTGTGGGGCTGTTGTTTGTTTGCCATTTCCTCCATCCTAAGAGAACCACATTCTTGTGCATCTTCCCTGGACGATGATGTACTATAAAATCATAGCGTTGTAGGGAGAGGTAAAACCTCATGATCTGGGCATTGGCGTGCTTTATGGAATTCAGGCAGTGGAGGGGTGTGTGGTCTGTGACTAGTAGGAACGTGCTCCCCAGTAAATAAAAACACAGCACATATAGCTCCCACTTCATAGCTAGGGCTTCTTTTTCTATGGTTGAGTAGTTTTTCTCGTGGGAACAGTTTTTGGCTCATGGGACTGGCTGATCCTCACATCATTCTGGGATAGCACTGCTCCAATGCCCACATCTGATGCATCTGCATGTAGGATAAACTGTTTCAAGAAGTTGGGGTGGAAAAGTACTGGCTTATGGGTTAGGAGGTTCTCTAAGGCTTTAAATGCTCCGTTGCAAAGGTCCGTCCATTTGACCTTTTGGGGGCTAGTGTCCTTTACCAGGTTGGGGGGAGGGGGAATTGTTTCAAAGTCCAGTAAAAATGCCTGTAATAGCCAGCCAAGCCCTGGAACCATCGTACCTGCTTCTTGGGCAATGGTACTGGGCAGTTCTCTGGTGCCTGAACATTGTCAATCTGCAGGTGTAGCTGTCCTTTCCCCATGGTATACTGGAGGTACATCTCTTCACTTTTTCCCAGTTGACCCTTGACTGGATTTGCTGTGAGCCCTGCCTTCTCAAGGCTTCACCTGGTCCTTCCAGCTGTGACTATAGATGACTTCATCTTTGATATAAGTGACTGCTTACTGGTCATGCAGTTTCATCACTTGATCCATGAGCTGCTGGAAAGAGGCTGTGGCTCCATGGAGGCTGAACGGCATGGTTACAAATTGGTACAGGCCAAATGAGATAGGGAAGGCCATTTTTAACGTGACTCTGCTGACAGTGGGATCTACCAGTACCACTTCATCAGGTTTAAGGTACAGATGTATTCAACAGTCTCCAGCTTCTCCAGCAGTTCCTCCACATAGGGCATTGGGTACACGTCAAACTTGATATTAGGTTGACTTTGCTAAAGTCTATGCAAAATTGAGTCTGTCTGTCTTTGGCAACAGGATGATCAAGTTTCTCCACCCACTGTGGGACTCTTTGTTTCTGAGTTCAAAGCAGGCCATTGTCTTAGTCATTGGGGGTCAAACTCTTTGCCATTCCCTGACTATCTATTTCCATGCCCAACTTAGGGTCTGGTGCTCTTGCTGTTTCCTTGCAAAATCCACATCTTCTCTTCTCCACTAGATGGTTATAACCTTGGATGCTCCTTGGTTGACAAGATATTGGGTTGGGCTTCGTGGCTGTGAGGTGGTACCCACTTCTGGATCTGCTGTCTTCTCACAAACTCCCCTGGTTTGGTTGTTTCTTTCATTCCCAGGTTGGGGCTGGCTTTCTCTGGCTGGTTTCCATCACACAGTCCTCATGATCTCCCTGAAATGCTTCCTAAGATTACAGGATAGGCCAAAGTGACTGACAACCCCTCAAATCAAGACTTTGTGTGGTTCCTGACCATCAGTTGCATTTCCCTCATGCAGTAGGGGTGCACATTTCTGTGAATGTATTGCAGGTTGATAGGGGAACCTGATGGATTGCAGGCCTGCAGTAATATTTGACTGCAGCCTGAGTATACTAGGCCTGTTACCTCAGCCACATTGACCCTCATTTTGGCCAGGTCCCATTTGTGAGCTCTGGTATTGCTGTTCAAGCTTGTCTGTAGCTGTAATCCATGAATGGACAGTCATGCTGAAAATATCCCCTCTGGCCACATTCAAAGCAGCTCCGTTAGGAGTGCTGCTGGCTGCTCCTTCTCTGGGGAATGTGGGGCTCCTGGTGGAGTCTCGCTTTCTTTCTTGGACTCTGTTCTCCCGGTTGCTTGCTCTCACAGCTTCTGGTTGGGGACAGCCTTGAGAGTGGCTGTCAGATTACTAGATACTGCCATCCCCTCCTTGCCTGACCTCAAGTAAGGATTGGTATTCTGGGTTCCATTGTCTCAGCCCTTTGTATCATCCATCAGAGTCACCACCTCCCCTACTGTTGCTGGCTGGTGGCACTTTGCCCAGTCCTGTCAGCTGGCTGGAAGTATCTGGCTAAACTGCTCCAGCACAATGTCTTCAGCCACCTGAACTGCAGTCTGCTTCTCAGGGTTCAACCAGCATCAGCACTGCTCCTTGAAGTGCTGTGCCACCTCCCGGGGTTGTGTCCCTGGAGGATACTTCTTCTGGAAACCTTGGCAGAATGTCTCTGGATTAATGTCCAAGTAATACAAAATGGCAGTTTTCACCTTAATGTAGTCCAGTGCCTTGGCGGGGTCTAAACCCCCGTAGGGTACTTATGTGTTGCCAATCAAATATGGGGCTGTGAGGGTGTTTTCAGCAGCCATTGAACCGCAGTGACCACCTGCTCAAAAGTGACCAAAAAGGTCTCTGGGGTGTCCTCTGGGCCCTTTTTTGTGACTCTGACTGGAATTCTGGGGCTGAGGACCTGGGGTCATGGTGCTAGGTTGTTGGATCCCCCCTGGGGCTGCAAGAGTGTCAATATCTGCTAGACTAGTCATTGTTGCTATTCCTGGTGTAATACTGCTGGCTCTAATAGGAGGAGGAGGAGCTGCCGCTGTTGTAGTGATGTGAAAACTTCCTACCAGTAAGAACCGTAGGACAATGGAACACACTGCCTCAGGAGCTGCACCCCCAGCTTTTTCACTTGAAGGTTTTGAAAGGAGGCAGGATAGCCTTTTGTCTTGGATGGTTTAGACACAAATCCTGCATCTTGGCAGGGGGGTTAGACTAGGTGAATCTTGTAGACATCTCTAACCCTATGATTCTATGATGTTTGCTGCTGTTGTTGGGCAGCTATTTGTTGCTTGTTGTTGGCTTTTGATCATCCATTTGAGCAGCTTCCCTAAATCTATGTTCTCCTCTGTGTGGTTTGTGTCCCCCCCCCCATTTTGTCCTTCCAGCTGGACTGGGCTATGCCCACATTCTCCATCAGATGTGATGGGGACCCTCTCCGCAGACCATGTTCCCTAGTGGTCAGAGCACTGGCTGGCCATACCAGCTAGTGGCTCAAGTTTGGAGGGGTTGGAGGTAGTGAGTAATGGCGCAAATCCAGGGAGTTTGCAGTAAGGGAACCTGGGCCCTCCCACTCCTCCAGATTCCAATCCAGGGCTCTGGAGCAAGCATTCAGGTGTGTAACCTAGGCTAGAGTATCACCCAGCCTACTCCCTTGATTACTTCATACTGCACCCCAGCCTCTCCAGAGTCATAGTGAAGGCTTGTCTTATGGCCTGTAAAATATTCCCCCACCAAAGGGGGTCAGGAGAGTCCCTACCTCACTCATGAACAGCTACTCCACTGTCTATTCTGTGATGTCTTGGAGCTCTGAGTTGAGGTTGCCTTCATGTCAGCTCCCTTGCACTCACTGCCCTAATGCACAGAGCTGTTCTGCTCCCTTTTAAGCTCCATCTCTTCTGACAGCATGACCAGTAGGTGCATCTGGGCAGAGCATCCTGTGTCCAGAGTTGCTTCTTAACCCGTCCCCAGTGTGGGGTTTGTACATCACACGTCCCACCATCCATGCATTCTCCCTTGCTCTAACATTCCCATATTTTCTCCCTCTCTTTATCACCTCAAAGCAAATCAAAATACCAACAAAAGCATAAGCCTGCAAAAATAATGTATGTAAAGGAAAAAAATCCAGGAACCCTCTGTAGCCCATCAATTTGTGTATATAACTTGCTAGAGTAATCACGACTTTTTTTTATTTGCAATCCATATCCTTCCTCACCCCTTTCTTCATTGTTTGCTAAACTGATTTGTGTACCATGACTAACATTAAAATGCGAACTTTTGGAGTCCTGGTCTGTGTCTTCATATGTTCTTGTACAACACCTTGCAGAGTGGGATCCTTGTCCTGTTTGGAGCCATTAGGAGCTATCATAAAGAGCCATGAGATACTTGGATGTAAAAAAAAGAATATAGAAGAGCAGCATTATTATTTTTTATTACTTATTTTATTATATAATTAAATATTTTATTTCTTGTATGTTTCAGTTGTCACAATACCAGCCCCATGATTCCTTGCTTCCCTGACTGTGTCATTAATATTACTAACACCTAAAAATAAATGCTGTCTGTACCTTTGAAAATTAGTTATACTTTTATGCTAATTAGAAACAGCTGGTGACTTCAGGGATAATGATAGATGACGTTTCATTTGAATGACTAGAGTTGATCTAACAATTCTACTGTGGCCTCACTTTTTTTTTAAAATAAAAACAAGCCACAGACTGCATGACAACAATCAACTTTGCTACCATGGAAAAGTAAAAGTCACACAGCTGAGCTTTGTTTTAGTGCAGTTGAGAACAACACTGGAATGTTAATTCACGTTTTCTTAAATTACTGTTGGCTTGTAGTGTGTTAGGCCTTGATCCCACAATGAGCTCAATACAGGCAGACCTCTGTGCCTGTGTAGAGATCCACTGAAGTCAGTGGGAATCGGTGCATGCAGGAGCCTGCCTAGATGCAGGAACAGGGCCTTAGCATCTATTTCATTGATGTTGTTCAGAACAAATGCTTTGTTCCCTTTGTTACACCTGAGGGGATTCTGTGCTAATGCGCAAGCGCAAAATTAATGACCCCTACAGATTTTTTTTTTCTCCCCTGTAGAATAATTGATTCTAATGGAGAGGCAAAGGGAAGCTGTAATTACACCTTTTGCCTGCTAAGGGCTGATGTGGTGCCTGAAGAGAAAGCAGCTGGCTCATGGGCTGCAGCAGCCAGCTCAGAGAGGGAGCGGGCAGAGGCTGTTTTCCTCACAGCACCCTGCCTGTGGGGCCAGGTGAGGAGGTATGGGATAAGGAGGGGATGGACAGAGCAGGGTACATGGGGGGGTCACAGATTGGGGTTTAGAAAGACTAGTGGGGAGGACAGACTGGGGTGAGGACACAGGAGCTAGTGGGGTGCAACATTGAGCAAGGAGCTGAGTGGGGAGTGCAGAGCCACATGGGGAGGGATGCTGAGGGGGGGGTGCAGGACCACATGGGGATGGAGGAAGTGGGGGTGCAGGGCCACATGGGAACATGTGCAGATATATCTGCCTGAATGGGGGTGCAGGGGAACACAGGGACAGGGGCAGATGTGCGTGACTGAATGGGAGAGGTTAGGGATCAGCCAGAGTCTGCATGGGGGAGGCTTCCTAACAATCCTCCCTCCCAAAAACACCTGTTCCATACTTCTCTCACTAACAACCCTCCAGGTTCACTCCCAGGCTCCTTTTCAGAAATTACTACTTTCTCCCTCAGCTCCTTCATTACTCCTGACACCCCAAAGCCTTTGCACTGCTTCTGAGGAGTGTGGGAAATACGTTTCTCTACTGTAGTTTAAATGAATTATTACTCCAAGTGCTGTATTAATATGCCTAAAAAAATCTATTTCTCAAAAAACATTTCCTGATTTTTTTTTGTTGTCTGTATTGTTGCAGACATACTTGACCAAAATTTCTCATTTTTTCAGCTAAAAACTGAATCTTCTGATGAGAAGTTAATTTTTTTTGCAGAAGGCAAACACCTTTTATTTAGTTGAAACCCCAATTTTCTGTCTAAAAGTAGTTTTGAATAACTATATCTCTTCATTTCCATGCAGAATAGACAGAATCTTTTTGTTTTGTTTTATTTTTTAAGAACTCATCTGAAGGGCCTTGGTAAACAGCAAGGAACCTCCTTTATTTACATCAGAATGATGATGGGCTAAGGTGTCCCTCCTGGGATCTGAATCCATGTTTTACTCCTGCAAGTTAATTAAGAAGGGTGGATATTAAACCTGAGGCTTGGACAACTAAGCCATTCCTTTTGAGGTAGTAGTTAATGGGATATCAAGTTGTCTCTCCTTTCTCAGAAATCTCATAGCTCTTATTGACTATCTTGCCCTTCTGCAGACTTCCTGTTACTCCTTTACTTACCTAATCATAGCTCACTTCCCCCTACCTCACACTTTTTAACAGTCTTTTTCATGAATACTACTCACAGAAGTTGAATTATGACACTGTATAACTGAAGCTTTGAATTCTTTGTTTTTGTAGGCATGTGAAGCACCCTATGAAATAGATTCATACCATTATACTTATGCGCTAACAAATCTGTAGAAACTAATATGAGGATTTTTTTTTAAAAAATCCCCTATGTGGAAGATTTACTTACCAGCACTCTGAAATGTTTGTTAGGTATTTCTAGAGATCTCTTCTGAGATTTAAGCCAGCTGTTTTACTTGCACTTTCAATTTACCAATATTTTTCTTCTTTATTTTGACAGGATTACTTTGACTTTTTGATTTCCTCTCAGAGATGATATCTGCGTTTGTTCTTCAGGCATTGTTTGTTACTGTTACTGTTTTTTTTGTGGGTCACTCTTAAATCTTTCTGGAAGGAAGTGCAGATTATTGATGATCTTTCAACTTGCCTCTAAAATTTCTTGGGGAAACATTGTTTTGATTTACTATTATACAAAAAGAAATTTTCTTGCACAGTCACTTTTGAAGGTCAGAAAATCTCTAGTTTCTAATTATTATTCTCTTTTCCCCTCCAGTGTGCTCCTTGGTATTTTGCTGAGGCTTTTTTAAAGAACAGAAATAATTTCCAACGTATACTCCCAGTTATTCAGATGTTTGTTTTCCCCTGATTTCTACTTTCTGTGTTTTTCTGATTAGAGGTTAGACGGGGAAAAGAAGAAAGATGCATGGAAACAAGTATTTCAATATAAAACTTTTTGCACCTGTTTTAGGAAAGATAATTTGGTAAAGCTTATAAGGAAAGAATGGAGAAGAGAGTGCAATATCAGTTGCAAGGGCCCAACTGCTATGATAGCAATTAAAAGAACCTAAAAGATCTGTCACTGAAACTGAAGGACCCTAACGTTGCCCTATAAGAGAGGTTACTTGGGAAGAAGGTCTCTTTCTCTCTCTCAATCTCTCTCTCCTTTTTTTTTTTTTTTTTTTTTTCATTTTTACAAGAGGTGAAAGCTCCCGGAGAGAGAAGTTCTCGGAGACCTCACCAGAGCAAGGAGCCTAGAAGGTGTGCTCCTAGAGAAAGGAATTCCCCTAAGGGATAAGAGCTCCCAGAGAATATGATAGCAACAGCAGCTGGTGGAGTGTAGTGCTGGAAAGGAGGAGCTGCCTGTGGAGGCAGAACAGCATGCGATGCCTCCCCTTCCCCCCACCACCAGACCAGGCAGTAGAGGAGGAGCTGCTGCTGGGAGTCTGTGCTGCTGAGTGAATAAGCAGAAGCTTCCGCTATAGAGCAATATTGCTCTGTAATCTCAGAGAGTCTGGAGATTTGGAACAAGTGGCGGATGTTGTGAACCCTGGAGCCTGAATCTAATGGAGGGGGTGAAGATTGTGGAGGGGAGTTAGTGAGGAGCCTCCCTTCCTGGGAGCTCTGCAGGTAGTAGAATCATCTACATTGGACTGAGGCTTGATTGTTGTGAAGTCTTGTCTCCCTAGCGTGAGTTCATGAAGCTTAAATAGAACTTTTAAGTTGAGAGTTGATGGTCATTGATTGTTTTGCAGAGGAGCTCACCCTCTCCCCTCTGTAGGGAGTTGCAATATCTCAGCGGTGATGGCTTAGGGTATGTCTACATTAGAATAAAATACTCATTGTACAGCTGAGGCTCGCCTGGGTCAAGTAACATGGGCTCTTGGGGTTTAGGCTCTGGGGCTAAAAATTGCTATGTAGACATTCGGGCTCAGGCTGGAGCCCAAGCTCTGGGACCCTCTCCCTTTGCAGGGTCCTAGAGCTGGGGCTCCAACCTGACCCTGAATGACTACACAGCAATTTTGCTGACCCAGGCCAGCTGAGCCTGTGGGTCTTTAACTGCTGTCTAGTAAGCTGGGAAGGAGCCCTTTCTTCCCTCTTTTAGGAATAGTGGGATGGCTCCAATTTGAAGGCTGAGAGCACTATTCACCCTTCCCCTAGTTGTGGGAAGTCCTGAAGTGTGTAAGCATTACCATTGAGATTGCTTACTCTGCATATGTATCCTCATCCATTTCAGTCTAAATTAAATGACTTTTCCAAGATGCAAACTCCCTGACTCAACACCAGAGGTTTGGTGCACATCAATTCTGATTATCCTGTTAGTTTGAAGGCTCAGGGAAGAAATCCTGCAGAATATCTTTACTGACTATTCAGTTTATTGATAAGGATCTTTTACAGACTTAGAAATTATGAATAGCAGGAGCAATATCCATGAACCTATTTTGTCAGAGTTGGTGGAGTATAACCCTCCTCCTTTTCAATTATTCTCAGTTTCCATTGACAGAACAAGAAGCAATGGCCTCAAGTTGCAGTGGGAGAGGTCTAGGTTGGATATTAGGAAACACTATTTCACTAGGAGGGTGGTGAAGCACTGGAATGGGTTACCTAGGGAGGTGGTGGAATCTCCATCCTTAGAGGTTTTTAAGGCCCACCTTGACAAAGCCGTGGCTGGGATGATTTAGTTGGGGTTGGTCCTGCTTTGAGCAGGGGATTGGACTAGATGGACTCCTGAGGTCTCTTCCAACCCTAATAATCTATGATTGGTTTTTATCTTTTTTGAAATCCCTTATGGAGGAGTTAGCAAATATTAAGAACTCTTTGAATTTAAAATTCTGTTCTGTGGATTATGGGAAGATCTGATCCAACTGTCAAGCTAGTTGCTCCTCACAGCTAAATCTGATCTGGAGAAGGAAAAGCCTAAAGTTTTATAGATAACTTGACTCAGTCTCAAGATAGGAACATACAGAACTTTGTTAACGTTCCTAAGGCTAATGTAAGAGAAAATGACTTTTCTTCTTCCTTGCCTCGAGACACTTATGTTCACAAACTCCTATGCAGATTACTCTCCAGAATAATGTGGGATTTGGAGATTAATTAAATTTTTAAATCCGGCTGTTGGATCAGTTTCTTATATATGGCTAGATTGTCTGATGTCTTTCCCTCCACCCAGGGAAGAGTTTTTGCAAGAACAATTTATGTGTTTTATCCTGGAATTTATGCGGGTATAAAAATAAGATGAATGATATGGAGTTTAAATTTTTGGAATTTTTTTCTTTGACTTCTTTTTACAAGAAACTTTGTTAGCTGAGTCTGAAATCATTGGTTTCAAAACCAGGAGTGACTTTCTCCAAGAATGAAGACGATTATCAAAAAGAGGTCAGGTATCAGGAGGACTTGCCATCTTGGTTTCCTTTATGCCTGAAAGTCCAAATTTTACCTTTCTAATCAAATTGTCAGGGCATTCAGGCTATATTTTATCTTTTTTCTGAGCTCCAATTTTAGTATTAAATATGTATTCCACTCCCCATATCCTCCCTATTTTATTCTGAGTCATTGTGAGAGTGCCTGATGAGCAAATAGATATGGTGGACATTCAATTCACAATGGCTCATTTAATTATTTTGGGAGGTTTTAGTTCTTGAACAGGTCATCCAAAGAACTCAGTATAAAGGATAAAAACTTGAGGAGATTTTTTGAACTTCCCCCTTGAAACTCTAGAGACCAGGTGGTTAACATATTTGGACAAAAATTAAAGGCCCTATTAGTTACCTGTAAATGCAAGGGATAGAGAAGGACATTTTACCTATATGTCACTGATTGGTGGTAGTAATATTGATTATATTATTATCCCTATAATTCATTGGCCCTTCTTTGAGGATTTCTCTATATTTTCTTGCCCAGTTAGTGACCACCAACCTCTCTATAATTATGAATTATGTGCCCTTTTTGGAAAGAGTTTTATTTCCAATGGGTGAAGATGCCATAATTACCCCTTTGGAACAATGTGGCTCTAAGCGACTAAAATGGACCACGGCCATTGTGAAAAATAATCTAGGAGACTGGCGGAGTCTGATGTTCGATTTCTCAGAGGTAATTATTAAGTCTGAGAATTCCTCTAAATTTTTGTGAATCATATGAGTGGCTCGTAAAATCCTTACAACCACTTGTCTCTGAATAATAGATTTTGGTTTTAATTATCCCAAAAATGCTTTCGAAGATAAGCACACTTGGTATTATGTAGACTGTGTGAAGTAAAAGTCTGCTCTGGCGTGTATACCTAATAAGGTAAAATGCAATCCCTCTTCTAATTTACTTCAGAATTTAGTAGCTGCCAGAAGACATAAAGGTTTATTGTATCATAAAAAACAAAAATATCTTAGATCCTTGTGAAAGGATTTTGAAGCAGCAGCTACAGCTAAAAAATATTCCACATTTTGGAAGATGGTAGCCTTGGCCTCTAGTAGACAGGGCCGGCTCCAGGGTTTTTGCTGACCACGGGGTGGGGGGGGAGAGAAAAAAAAAAGCCGCGATCGGCAGCAGCTCCACTACGCCGCATTCTTCTTCGGCGGCAGGTCCTTCCCTCCGAGAGAGACTGAGGGACCTGCCGCCAAAGAGCCCGACTTGCTGCCCCTTCCCCTTGGCCGCCCCAAGCACCTGCTTGCTGACCTGGTGCCTGGAGCTGGCCCTGCTTGTAGATATACTCCAGCTGAGGAACCCTATATTAATGATGAAGCCAGAATAACACATTCTGGCCAGGTCTTTGGCCCCCAACCATTTTTTTAAATCTAATTCTACCATAAGTGATGCAATGACAAATCATCTTTTTGATTTAACACTCTGGCCTTCAGCAAAGGACAGTGAAGGCCTCTCATTTACTTTAGCACAGTGATCGGGGTGGGGGAAAGCCTCAGGAGAAGATGTTCTCCACGCTGAATTTTTTTCAGGCGGATCTTGCTTGGTAGTCCCCAGTGTTGGCTAATTATGTATGTCATTAATCCTATTGGATGGATTCTGTCTGGCTGGAAGTCTATTATCACAGTTCCTATATTTAAAAAAGGGGACAAAGACTCCTAGTCCACATAGACCTATTAGTCTCTTAGATGTGGCAGAGAAAACTCATTCCAGATTTTTGCTATCTAAACTTGAAATATGGGCTTTAGAGACTAAGGCCTTGTCTACACTACAAGACTATTTCGAATCTACTTAAGTCGAATTTGTGGATTCGACCTTATGAAGTCGAATTTGTGTATCCACAGTAAATACACTAATTCGAATTTCTGAGTCCACAGTAACGCGGCTGGCGTCGACTTTGGAAGCGGTGCACTGTGGGAAGCTATCCCACAGTTCCCGCAGTCCCCGCTGCCCATTGGAATGCTGGGTAGAGCTCCCAATGCCTCCTGGGGGAAAAATGTGTCGAGGGTGCTTTTGGGTAACTGTTGTCATTGAACCGTCAATCACGCCCTCCCTCCCTGAAAGCTCCGGCGGGAAATCTGTTCGCGCCCTTCTCTTGTCAGTTACAGCACGTACGCCACAGCACTGCGAGCATGGAGCCCGCTGCGATCATCGCTGCACTTATGGCCGTTGTCAACTCCTCGCACCTTATCGTCCACCTCTTCCACAGTCAGCTGCTGAGAAATCGGGCGAGGAGGCTCCGGCAGCGCGGTGAGGACAGGAATTCACAGAGTGGCGCAGACCTCTCACAAAGCAGGGTACGCCGCGCCGTGGAGATCATGGTGGCAATGGGTCAAGTTCATGGTGTGGAACGGCAATTCTGGGCCCGGGAAACAAGCATGGACTGGTGGGACCGCATAGTGCTGCAGGTCTGGGATGAATCACAGTGGCTGCAAAACTTCAGGATGCGTAAGGGCACTTTCCTTGAACTCTGTGACTTGCTGTCCCCTGCCCTGAAGCGCCAGGACACCCGGATGCGAGCAGCCCTGAGTGTGCAGAAGCGAGTGGCCATAGCCCTCTGAAAACTTGCAACGCCAGACAGCTACCGGTCAGTAGCGAACCAGTTTGGCGTGGGCAAATCTACCGTGGGGGTTGCTGTGATTGAAGTAGCCCACGCAATCGTTGAGCAACTTCTCTCAAAGGTAGTGACTCTCGGAAACGTCCAGGACATCATAGATGGCTTCGCCGCGATGGGATTCCCAAACTGCGGTGGGGCTATAGATGGGACTCACATCCCTATCCTGGCACCAGCCCACCAGGCCAGCGAGTACATTAACCGAAAGGGCTACTTTTCAATGGTGCTGCAAGCACTGGTAGACCATAGGGGACGTTTTACCAACATCTTCGTTGGGTGGGCAGGCAAGGTTCATGACGCGCGTGTGTTCAGGAACTCTGGTCTGTTTAAATGCCTCCAGGCAGGTACTTTCTTCCCGGACCACAAAATAACGGTTGGGGATGTGCAGATGCCTACAGTGATCCTCGGGGACCCAGCCTACCCGCTAATGCCCTGGCTCATGAAGCCCTATACAGGCGCCTTGGACAGAGAGAAGGAACTCTTCAACTACCGGCTGAGCAAGTGCAGAATGGTGGTGGAGTGTGCTTTCGGACGTCTCAAGGGGAGATGGCGGAGCTTACTGACTCGCTCGGACATCAGCGAAAAGAATATCCCCGTAGTTATTGCTGCTTGCTATGTGCTACACAATCTCTGTGAGAGCAAGGGCGAGACCTTTTTGTCCGGATGGGAGGTTGAGGCAAATCGCCTGGCTGCAGTTTACGCTCAGCCAGACACCCATGCCGAGAGAATATCCCAGCGGGAAGCGCTGTGTATCCGGGAGGCTTTGAAAGCAAGTTTCCTCGGAGAGCAGGGTAACCTATGACTCTCCACTTGCTTTCAAGAGAAACTGACCCTGGGCCTGTGTCTGTATGTGTCGATTTCGATCTGCGGTTACATACCCCGTTCTCCAAGTTTCCCCCACTTCCAAAGCACGTTTTAAAACAAATTAATTGTTACACTCATTATTAATAAATCTTTGTTTTACTTTGCATTTCTGTTCAGGTGTTGAAACATGGACGCATACTGTGCTGGGCACGGTGTGCACTGATGTACAGACCGCTTGTTCCATAGAGGAATGACATCCTCCTGCTCCTACATAGGTCTCTGGGGTGGGGGACGGTTGCAAGTGGTTGTGCATGAAGGGGAGGGATTGCAGGAAGGGGTGGGTTTGCCGGAAGGGGGGAGTGGTGCCTTCTTTGGATAGGGGTTTGGATGATGGCAGTGGGCTGCGGGTTTGGGCGTAGGAAGGGGTGAGGAGTGTGGGGGAAGGGTGAGTATCTGTCCGTGGATGAGGGCTCTTGTTGGGGCTCAGGGCAGCGGAGAGGCTCGTTGCTACGGTGGAAGTGCATGGTAAGAGCAGCGTGCCTTAACATTAAGGGGGTGGCAGGCGCTAGGACCCTGGAAAAGCATACACATCACAGAATGACCCGGGGCAGCATACACCACACAGAGTGACCCTGGTGCCTACTGACTGCAGTGTGTGTGTGCCCTGCAGTTGATCATGCCCCCAAGTCTGTACCCTGGTAATGTAGGCTATACCGTGCAATTATAAATCCTCCCCCCCATACACAAAAAAATCCTCTGACACGAAAGACGTGACCGAAACAGTGAATAACAGCAAGCAGCTTTTAATAATCTAATACACAGTGGGGGGATGAAACTTGGATTTGGGACTGGGTGAGCCTGTAAGGGAAGCACTTCTACAAATTTATAGCGTGAGAGGTGTGTGGTACATTAGCGCTATGCAGTGGTGCAGTGACAGTTCTCACGGCCCCTACCGCCCCTCCGTCTTGTACTTTTGGGTGAGGGGGGGGGCAGGACTTCTTGGCGGGGGAGGGCGGTTGCAGATACACTGCAGGGGGGCTCTGTCCTCCTGCCTGCGGTCCTGCAGAACATCAACAAGGCGCCGGAGCATGTCCGTTTGCTCCCTCATTAGCCCAAGCAGCGTTTGAGTCGCCTGCTGGTCTTCCTGCCGCCACCTATCCTCCCGTTCGATGTGTGTGCGATGCTGTTGACATAGGGTCTCCCTCCACTGTCTCTGCTCTGCCGCCTTGGCTCTGGAGCAGGCCATCAGTTCCGCGAACATCTCGTCCCTAGTCTTTTTCTTTCGCCGCCTAATCTGCGCCAGCCTCTGCGAGGGGGATGCCGGGGCAGTCCGGGAAAGAGCCGAAGCTGTGTGATGGGAAAAGTAACTGATTTCCTTGAACAGATACATGTTTGCGAACAGTGAACACAGTCTAGTCAGTTTCTCTGAACAAGACCATACAGGGCAACAAGTCTCACGAGATCTCAGGACAAGTTCGAGATTTCGGAATACGCTCTCATTGGCTGCGGCATTGCACAGGAGAGCGGACAAGTGGGGAGAGACAGCTGAATCCGTCTAGCAGACAGTCCTGGTAAGCCTTACAGTACATTCTGCTTATCAGTTAATGGATAGCTGTGCCCTCCCGCTAAAGGCAATCTGGAAATCATATACTCTGACCCTTTTCCAGCCACTCCCGCCAGTGCACGGGAAAGATCAATGTATGCTTTTCCTATGTGGCCTACAACACGTGGCTGTTAAGCGAGGGTCATTGTTATGCAAAGTAAAAGTCAACCATTCACAACAGTAACAATACACTAATTGCCCTAATTAGATGCAGCATTTCATGAACGAGATCACCCTGATGCGGGTCCCTCGGAGTCACAAAGAGCGGATGCTACTGGAAGCCCTGCAGAGACCAGGACCATATGCGGCCATGCTTGTGGAGGCGATGATTCCCAGCTACATAAGGATGTCCTGGCGCGGAAGAGTGTGCTTCCACGGAGCACCCAACAAGGCACCTCTCCCCAGGAACCTCCTGCGGAGGCTTTTCGAGGACCTAAATGAGACCTTTCTTGAATTGTCCCTGGAGGATTATTGTTCAATCCCTATATGTGTGGACCTACTTTTCATATAGTTTTTCATTGAAAATTTTATATATAGTATTTCTATTTTTTTATACCTGTTTTATAAAAAATAAATGTTTACATGTTTCTAGCACTTACCGCCTGATCCTTCCCCTGATTCAGAGTCCCGGTTAACGGCCGGGGAGGGTTGGTAGGGGATCTCGGTGAGGGTGATGAAGAGATCCTGGCTGTCAGGGAAAGCGGTATTGTGTTCGCTGTCGCCTGCGCCGTCCTCCACAGACCCTTCCTCATCTTCCACATCGGCGAACATCGAGGAGGAACTGTCCAGGTTCACTATGCCATCCACTGAGTCCACGGTCACTGGTGGGGCAGTGGTGGCAGACCCACCTAGAATGGCATGCAGTGCCTCGTAGAAGCGGCATGTCTGGGGCTGGGCTCCGGAGCGTCCGTTTGCCGCTCTGACTTTTTGGTAGCCTTGTCTCAGGTCCTTGATTTTCACGCGGCACTGCATTGCATCCCGGCTGTATCCTTTCTCTATCATTGCTTTGGAGACCTTCTCGAAGGTCTTTGCATTCCGCTTGTTGGAGCGCAGCTCCGACAGCACAGACTCCTCGCTCCACACACCGATCAGATCCAGGACTTCCCGGTCTGTCCATGCTGGGGACCTCTTTCTATTCTTGGATTGGCCGGACTCCTCTGCTGGAGAGCTCGGCATCGTTGCAGGTGCTGCGGAGCTCGCCCCGATGTCCAGCCAGGACGTCAGATTCAAAGTGCCCAGACAGGAAAAGGAATTCAAATTTTCCCGGGTCATTTCCTGTGTGGCTGGTCAGAGAATCCAAGCTCCGACTGCTGTCCAGAGCGTCAACAGAGTGGTGCACTGTGGGATAGCTCCCAGAGCTACTAAGTTCGATTTGCATCCACACCTAGCCTAATTCGAGCTAGCCATGTCGAATTTAGCGTTACTCCACCTGTCGGGGTGGAGTACCGAATTCGAACTAAAGAGCCCTCTAGTTCGAATTAAATGGCTTCCTGGTGTGGACGGTTGAGCGGTTAGTTCGAATTAACGCTGCTAAATTCGATTTAAAGTCCTAGTGTAGACCAGGCCTAATTTGCTACACGAAGAGCAGACCAGCTCTGACTCATGCAGAGTGAACAGAACTATTAACTAATTTCTGGCTGCACAATCTTTGTTCATGATGGGTGATTTAGAAAGAATGCAGCTTGTCTTCCAGATTCAGGGATGAGTTTGCGTGACTGGAATTTAAAAAAAAACAAACATTTCTTTACTTGTAAATTGAGCAGATTTAATCTGGAAATCATGGATATGCCATAAACATAAGTCGTCGTCCCCCGCCCCGCAATCATACTGTGATTTTGACATAGCAACTTTTCAGATGAGAGCTACATTTCTAGGGAAACTTGTTTTTACAGCACTAGAAACCAGTTTAGATTTAGATTTAGTGACTTGCATACTTATTCAGTGATTTAGACTGCTTTCCATTTTCTGGCATGGATAAAATTGTATGTTAAAACAGGATATAATCCTTTCACTCACTGCAGGCAATGGCACTGTATGCTGCTGGCACCACATTAGGCTTCATTTACCCTAGAACATGTTACATATTCACTCTTGGCACTCTTTTAGAGGCTCCAGGCAGTAACCCATGAGTAATCTGATTACCTAAAACCAACTGTATCCACATGGAATGGGGGATGACTACAGAGTAGAACACAATTACAGTCTTTTTGAGATTCAGTTAGAACACTGTTGGTATAGTCCTTTTTTGTGCTCTGAAGTAGACTTGTGCAACTTCCTTCAAGCTGTTTCATTAAGAGTTGCAAATAATGAACATAACGAGCTATTAATGTTTCTCCTCTGCATTGTTTTGCTCCTCAAAAGCATTTTGCAACCAGTTTGCCTTGAATATAAATGACATTTATTCATATAATTTATGCTGTTCAGAAATATTAATTTTATTAACTTGCACTTGTGTTATAAAATATGGCCAAAAGTTTCTCATCCCTTGCTATACAGCATAGCTCTGCCCAGGTTGGCTGTGCACATGCTTTAAAGTAATTAGGAGATAATGTGAGGAACAGAACATTGTGACAGGATAATGGCCTCCTGCTGGTAGGCAAAGTCCATGGGAAGCAAAACATTTTGTCAAATATGAACACTGAGACAAAACATAGGTGTTCATGTACAAAGCAGGAGAGAGATTCTGTTACACCATTCTCTTCTATTCAAATATCTTTATTTATGTCCAATAAACAAGGTAGATGTAATTATGTTGCCTGGTGGACACTGATGCAACGGATTAACATTTGCTTTTTGTATCATTAGTATTAATTTGTTTATTGCCACCAATACTCTCTCTGTGCTGTATAGGATATAGGAAACCAAGAATGTACCTTCCCCCAAAAGCATACAGACTGAAAGATAGTGTGATTGGATGTACAGGCTCTGAAAGGCTTATGAGAGGAAACTTCCTAAGCCAGTACTTTTGCAATACACCTTTTTCCTGTAAAAAAACCACATCTAGGGCAGGGGATGTGATATCAAGGAAGCTGACAGGTGTGTGTGGCTTTTCTTTTTATGTTATGTTAAAGTCCATGGTGTTAGCTCTGGTATTAGGGCCTAAAGCCAGAGTTTTATGAGTAGAGTGGGTTAGAACTCCTCTCTTTCCTCAGTTATGAGGGATCAGGGCTTTCTCAGCCACCCTCTCTCTGATTTCCAAGAACACGGTACCTGGGAAATATAGTTCTTCTGGTGGCCATGTCTGCTGTCCTGGAGTCTAGAAAGGCCTTCTGGGAAATAGAGATGCGCATAATTGCACTCTTCTCCCTGAACACTGAGAGGCAGAAAGGAAACAGGTTTATGGGCTCTTCTAAAAATTATGGGCATATAAAAGCACCATTGTTATTTGTTGATGTGATTTTATTATCCTTCTTTGTAATGAGTTTTGAAGCAGGCATCTCATTCAAATAGGGTGACTAAACATCCTGATATTCAGTTGTTTGTCCCATGTCCCGACGGATGTATGATCGGGACGCCATTTGTCCCGATATTTTGGCTCGGGGCTGGAGGAGTACACTGGTGAGCCTCTTTTTTGCTTCAGCAACACTCCGGAACTTCGGCTTTTTATTTATTTTTTTTTGGCTTGGGCCCTGCCCCCCCATGTGTCCTGATATTTTGTTCTTGTCATCTGGTCACCCTACACTCAAGCAGATTTTTTTCTGACACTATGGAGACACACAGTCTTTTACTCAAGACTGATATCTTCCTAAATGATATATGCTCTAGCTCAACCAGAACTTGATATCGGAATCAGTGGGTGAAATTATGTGGCTTGTGATTACTGAGAATATCAGGGTTGGAAGGGACCTCAGGAGGTCATCTAGTCCAACCCCCTGCTCAAAGCAGGATCAATCTCCAGACAGATCCCTAAATGGCCCCTTCAAGGATTGAGTTTATAACCCTGGGTTTAGCAGGCCAGTGCTCAAACCAGTGAGCTATTATGCAGGAAGTCAATGATCATCATGGTTCCTCTGGCCTTAAAAAAAATCTATTAATCTGTTAAATGTTTGGGTTTTTTTTACTTCTCTGACTTCTTGGCATGGTAAAATTACAAACAAACTCCTCTCTAACACATAAAGGTTTTCAATAGTGAAAGTGAAGCAGATTGTGAAAACCTTTTGAAAAAGTTGCCAGTGGAGAAGAGGGCGGTGCCTCTTGGGAGCGATGTGGCCTTGTACACTGACAGGGCTTGACAGTATTTATAAAACTGTTGAAAAAAGAAAAAAAATTCCTATTTTGAAAATTTAATGAGATTTTTAAACTTAAAATCATGATATTTTCCAAAATATATTTTGGGGTTATTTGTATTTGCCTTCTGGGTTTTCAAGCTTTTCTCTGAAGTGATCAAGGCTAGAAATGTACATGAAAAAGTCAAGATTCTCATAACTTGTGGAGCTAGGGCTTTAATAAAAACACTGTGAGACTTGAGATAAAAGTAGCAAGAGTTTGCAACACAGAACTTGCTTCATTTATGACACTAACATGTGAATCTGCACTAAGCTAGCTGGTTGTGTTTTACTTGGTTTCTTTGCTTTGATGAACTTATTTAACTTTGACTCTCTAAAATTGAGGACTTGAATTCAGAACATGTTTATTTATTTTTGTTTATGTCCTTTCTCTTTCACGTATGTTTACTTGATAACAGAGGAAGATCCTAATATATTAGTATTTGCTACTTTCAAAGGTGCAAGTTCTTCAAAAACTTTTTCTAAGTTAAAAGACAAATGTTTGAAGGACCTGTTGGCAAATTTAAAATCTATTCCCCCAACGTTACATATTTTTTTCTTATATGTTCTTTCTCTTTGTTGTTAATTATCAAAGACCTTATTTGTATGCAAGCTTTCTCTTTTCTAATCAGACTCCTCTTTTTGCTTCTTCCATTTATATCACTGTAATGCATCAGGGAAGCCATTGTGAGGTCAGAAGCATTATATGATAGCATTGAAGCCTGGTATACACTTAAAACTTAGGTCACCATAGCTACAAAAAACTTAGGGGTGTGAAAAATTCACACCCCTGACTGACCTAGCTATGCTGATCATGTAGATGCAGCTAGGTCAATGGCAGAATGGTTCTATTGACCTAGCTACCTGGGGAGGTGGTGGTCCTAAAGTGATGGAAAAATCCTTTCAGTTGCTGTAGTCTGTCTCTACACTATGGAGTTATGTTGGCATAGCTATAGTGCCATTGCTATGCTGCTACAGTCCCTAGTGTAGACATGGCCTGAATGCAGCAGTAATAGGGTAAAGGGGTGGAAGGAGACAAATTGTGCCTCCATGCTAGAACTAGCAATGATGAGAGAGGAAATGCCCAGAATGTTGTTATAATAATAATACATTTGTAACAGTGACTCCAGTTATGGATGTGGTTTTGAAGATGGTAGAGCTGGATCAATCTGAAAAGTTCAGACCCACATCTAAACTTGTCTGAAGTTAATGCGAGTTTAAGATCCAGTTTTTTTACTTAGATTGATCATTTAGATGAGAGGTGAAAGAAAGGAAGAATTTTTCTTTTGAATTTCATGTGAAAAAGGTAGTCCAACTGATTCTTAAACCATTCAGATGGAGCACAGAAATTAAGCATACATTCTAAAATGCATTTGACGGAGACTTCATTCCAAAGTTTTGAAAAAGAAAGGTATAATGTAAGTGGGAAAGTTCTAACTTCTTTACCCTTCAAGGGTTAAATACAAATACTAGGGTAACAGAACGTAAATGAAGAGGAGGGTGTGTATAAACTTTTGAGCTTTACAACTGTTCAGGACAGAATAGCTATTTCATCCCCTGACTCTGCAGTTACAGAAGCTGTTGAACATTAGACTTACTTGTTAATATTGAAAGGCATGACACAGGAAATCATTTTACTCCTTCAGCTCTGCCGATTAATGTGTGTATCCTAAATCTCCACTGGTGGTAGCTCAATATGCAGTACTGTATATCTGGTTGGTACATATTTTGTAACAAGTTTTGTGGGAGGCAGTGTCAAACATCTCATCATTAGTATGTCAGACTATTTCGTTACAGTCATCACTTTTAATAATTTAATCAAATTAATATATATACATATATAAAATATTATTTGCTGTCCAAAACTATGCATTTCTACTTCTGTGGTTACTTTTAATAAATCACTACGTGTCAAGGGAACTGGTCAAGATCAGCATTCATTATTAGTCACCAAAGGTTTTAGGAAATTGCCAAGAGATTTTGCAAGTTTTTTACTGATCTAATTAACCACAGCTGTGGCCCTTAATTCAGAAAGGCAAAATGTGTAACCTACATGATCCAAAACTGAAGAATCTGTTAAAGAATGGTAGAACATTGCAAAAGACATTCCCAGACTTGGCTCTTCTGGAGCCTTTCCTTTGATGACAGTGCAAGAAAAGAAAGTTTGGAAATTCTATTACAGGTTTTTGCATGACCCATAAACACATCCCCTTGAACGGAATGCAATTCTGGTCAATAAATAACAGCAGTGAATGAAAAATTATTCAGTTTCATTTCAGGACTGAGTTATGAAGTAAAATATATTTTTCTACAAACTTGATTGGTATACGTTTAATAGCACTTTGGTTTAACCAGTTTAAGGTTGGTACCAGCTCCTTAACCCTCTGTTTTTAACTTTATGGTGGAGAAGGTTACAAGTTCACACTTATCTTTCAAAGGTATTACCCATCTCACATTGTCTCCTGAACTTTCTGCATGTGGATCTTCCTATAGAGAGAGATTTCTGGAAGATTGAGTTGGAGACACTTTCTCATGTGGGACAGCGTGGTGAATGAGGGAATTTGGAGCTATGCCCTGAAGGCGGAGGTTGGGAACACCACATGGCTATGTGCAGCAGTTCACCACAGTAGCTTTCCAGTTTGTTTTATTAAAGTTTTTTATTCCTTTCTCATTCTCTGCTTTGCTGTTTTAATGAACCCCAAGATGGGTACACTTCTCATTTCCCCCTGAAAGGGTCTGATGGAGACAGCTGCCTCCACTCTACCCTTCCTCTTTCTCCTAGGGTTGCCAACTTTCTAACTACTGAAAACTGGATACCCTGCCCCACTCTTCCCCCCCCCCAAGGCCCTGCCCCTGGTTCTCCCCCTCTTCCCCAGGCCCCACACCCTGCTCGCTCCTCCCCTCATTGCTCACTCCCCCTGACCTGGGACTTACCTGCCATCTGCAGAGCCGGGTTGCTGATGTGGAGCCTGCCTGCCCAATCGAGGCGTAGCGGGGAGGGGGTGATGATGGTTCCTAGCAAGGGGCAGGGGTTGGGGAAATTGGGGCACAGCAGGGATATTCTCTCTCTCTCTTTCTCTCTCTCACAGTCACACTAACCTCTCTGCCAGAGAAGCTGGAGCCAGCTGAGAGCCAGACAGCCACTTCTCTTCATGAGTGGCTGAGCAGAGAGCAGCTCCTCCAGGCTCCAGCCACAGCTGTTGCACTTCCTGCCCCATGGTGGCAGAGGCTTGTTACTATGGTAACTGGACTTTTAGCTGACCGGACATGGCCAGAGGTTCCCCTTTAGTCCGAACTGTCCGGTTGAAAACCGGACATCTGGCAACCCTGCTTTCTCCAGACCTCATGAAGGACACTTTGCAGATCCAGAGGCCACATTGTGGGCAGGGGCAGTGACTGGGAGGGATGGATGAGAAGACAGCAGACTGAGGCACACATCATTCTCCTTTAGCTCTGTGGAAATTTCCTGGGAGAGGTGAAATAGTTGGGCAGTGTTATCTTTTTCCACATACTCTCTTATCCCTGTTTGCCTCAGTCCTCTGCTGCCCTCACGCAAACACACTGGGGAAGCTGTGGCCAGGAAAATTCCCTGATAGCGCTACTGTAGTGGACCCAGGCTGCTAGGGACTTGTGAAATGCTGGGAGCAGGAACTATTGCATAAATACAGTGTTTCCATGTGGATGGCCTGGGCTATCGCACAGATCCCTGGGTGTACACTAGGGTTTTGGACTGCTCTCGTGGCCTGTTTCTTGGAGATTTCCTCATGGAGTTTGTCCCCAAAAAAAGTGTGTGGGAGGGAATCTTTATGGATTTCTCCCTCTCAGAACCCCGCCTGGAGATTTTACCATAGCATCATAGACCCAGGGCATAAAGTGCTTACAGCATATTTTCCTTGTGTTCTAAGAGAACATTCTTCTTCCTTTGTGTTCTAAGAGAATATCACATGATGATGGCATGTGATCTGTCCACTAGTGGCAGTCAGGGCCTGCTCTACAGTTTTCGCCGCCCCAAGCAGCGCGTCGAATTGCCGCCACAGACGGCGGGGGCAGTCCGTGTGCCCTTAGTGTGGCAGATGCGTTTCCGCGGCGAAGGCAATTTGGCGGCAGCTTCTATGTTTAGCCTAAGCCGCTGCGGACAGCTAAACATAGAAGCTGCCGCCGAATTGCCGCGGAAACGTGCCTGCCGCCCTAACGGCTCACGGACTGCGCCCGCCGCTCGCGGTGGCAATTCGGCGCGCTGCTTTGGGGCAAAACAACAGGGACTGCCGCCCCTTGCAGAATGCCGCCCCAAGCACCAGCTTGGAATGCTGGTGCCTGGAGCGGCCCTGGTGGCAGTGGAGGAGAATTACCAAAAGTGAGCTTGGTGTTGAGGACATATCATCTGACTTAAACTCCCCACTGCAGTTAGTAGTTGTACTTGAGTAATAAGTTGCTGCTGAGGCCCTGATTTTGTTAATAAGTACTGAATGTCTTGGTCAGTCTTTTATTTTTGATCTGGAAATATATAGTCAAGTCTCTGTTTGAAAAATGACAATAACACTGCAGTGAGAAAACCTTAATTTTTCAGACCGTTTGCTCAATAACTGTTTTTTCCCCACAAATCATGAAAATATCTCCCTCTTCTTTTGCCTTTATAAAAATCAATAAAGAATAAGCACACTTAAAATTCTAGCACAACTTTTTCAATTATTTCTGTCAACAAACCACTACACAGCCTTTATACCTCTGAGCACACATAGACATCTATTTGGAATGGAGATATATATATTTCAATTTAAGTAAAGTAGCAGATCACAAGCCTAGAAGCATCAATTTAAAATACATTTGGGGATGAATTCATTGAGTTTTATTGCTTAAGGTAGTGAGTGACTAACAGCACTGATCAGAGAAGTTCAAACAGGCATTGTCATACAACTTTGCCAGTTCATCTTAATATGTACCCTGCATTCTAACCTCTCTTTCAATACATGTTCTTTCCTAAGCAGAACATACCCACTATGCCAAATTGTGTGGTGCTTATTTGCATAAATATCTCCCAGTGTGTAAATAGAAATCATCAAGTTCCGCTCATCTGTGAAATGGATAAATAGCTGCAAATGGGGTAAGTGCAATGTTAATAAATAAAATACATAAAAATTAGCCAGGTCTCCAAAAAAGAGAGATCCATTAACCTACTGCCACATATTTGAAATATCAAGCCTTGAATGACTGCCTTCTTCACTTTAAAAGTTTACTTTGGCTATGAAGTTTTGGGAGAACTAAAATGTTAGAAAATATATGTTTTTTCCAGCACTAAAGCTAGATGTTTGCTAGAGGTCTGAACTGCGGTGAACAAACACCTCTAGGCTTGTTTGGAAAAAGTGCATGACCTCACTGGCATTTGTCTGTTATGTTTGGGATGAAAGCCAGCCTGAAAACTGCCAGCATTTATACAATATATTGGTATTTAGAGATTCATTTGTTTTATCAGAAAGTGAGAGCAGTCTGGGAGAGAGACTATGAGCCCCACACAAAACAGGAAAGCTCAGACACATTTAAGACCCCCCTTCTTTCTAGCCCCCTGCCCTTTGGAGAGTTCTGTTTTAAATAAAATACTCCCTGGGCTCTCACACTAGTTTGCCAGATGTGGTTTTCCAGGCTTTTAGAGCTATAATTGTGTCCCAAACCAGTCTTTTTTAATAGCTTTGCCTCTACCTGTGGCCAAATAATTAAGAGTTCAATTATGCCTGTTGAGCGAGGCAAAGACACAGAAGGGTGGGGGTGGACACACCTCCCCCATGCGCATGACTGGAGGTATTATACCTTTAAAAGGCACACTTCCTCATGGGCATTGAGGGAAATGCCCTTTTTATGCCTGTGTAGCAGATGTAGTACGTATTCTCCCCAGACTGCCAATGCATATTTCACCACCCAGATAGGCCCTTCTGATCCTGATAACAGCATGGGCAGTACTAGTCCAAACCTGTTACTGGGAGACAGATTCTTTTAATAGTGTCCCTGGGCAGGGTGGTCTCCACTTCAGGTGCATGTGTGCCCCAGCTGTCTTTGATTGGAGACTTTTAATAACAGTGTCTGTTCAGTCAGCATATGAGTCCTAGCTCCCCTTGTGACCTAGTCAGTGTTGGATGAACCATGCTCAGTTCATTCTCAGCTGCCTCAGCCTGAGGCTATGTCTACACCCCAAACTAGGGTTGTGACTCTCTCATCGAGCTAGAGTAAATATAAATAGCAGAGTAGCTAGCTAGCTGGGCTGACAGCATATCCACCTGACAGTGGCACAGCTAAGTTGTGCCTCTGCTGCTGCTATCCATGCTACTGCAGATACGCTGCCATATATACTTGCTGTAGCCTGCTGAGCACTAGCC
Organism: Mauremys mutica; assembly: GCF_020497125.1. Taxonomy (NCBI): domain Eukaryota; kingdom Metazoa; phylum Chordata; order Testudines; family Geoemydidae; genus Mauremys; species Mauremys mutica. Next base: position 24,659,772 of record NC_059081.1, on the reverse strand, counting down.
CGAGTATGTGTACATGGGGAAAAAAAAAATCACACCCCGGGATTGTAGCATAGACAAACGGAGACAGAGCAACTTGTGGTGCCTGCTTCTTAGTTTAGCTAGTTTATGGATCTTTTATTTATCTTTAGGGAGCAGTTTTGATAGTTTTTCCTCAGACTGTACATAGTTTGGGGGGGGGGGTGGTCATCTCTCCCCTCACCTTTCCCCTTTTCCCCCACCAGTTCCTGAAGGATCCTTATCTTCTATTCTGGATAAGTTTATTTTTTCTCAACTGGGTTATGCCTAAATCCCCCGGATTTAAATATTGCATAACTTGTCGGGAGTCTATTCCTGCTAGTGATGTCCATTCTAGTTGCCTTTATTGTTTAGGCGACCTCAATGGCCTATCTAGGTATTAAAATTTGTATTGGGTTCAGGAGTAGGTCTAGAAAGACCGAAGATAACTTGTGATGGAGCACTCCATGCCCAGATACTTCCTTTGCATAGCAGAACAGAGAACAAGAGTGCCCCATCAATTTCCTCTGCAGCCCACCTGGGAGGGAACTGTAGGTGACAACTCTAAGACTTCTAAAAAGGAGGTGCTCTAGATCCCCTCAGAGAGAAGTCAGCAGTGAGAGGGCTAGATCACCACAGAGACCTACCACTTCAGAGACATTGCATCCTAAAAAGAGTATTGCCAGGGCTCCAAATTCTCCATGTCATCTAAGAGGGCTCCATGTACCTTTAAGGCTCCTTGTACAGATCATCACATGGTACCAAAGCCACCCCTAGTACTATCCAAGCACAGTTGCAGGGCTAGATATACTCAAGTCTCCACTGCAAAGAGATCAGTCCCAACTACTATATCTATGGTCTTTGTATGAATTATCATGGGAACTCCCTCCTTTCCGACGTGGCCCTATTTAAATTGTCATTTTGGGACCTGTGCACTACCTGTAAAGAGAAATTCTATACAGCACTTAGTTACACTGTAGGAAATGTCAAAGACCGGAACCATCTACTCCACCTCCTCCTCCATGTCAGTCTTACCCCCAGGAGGAATCCCTCAAGGAACAGGAGAAAAGGGGTGATGAGGAAGCTACATCTCTTCCTCCTCACCCAATGAGGCAGTGATGTCTCCTTCTCCCTCATATGTAGATGAAGTCAAGCAATTCCAGCAGCTAATGAAAAGAATTGCAGATTTCCTCCAAATCCATTTGGAGGAGTTACATGTGATTTAGTACAAAATATTTGACATCCTTCCTACTGTCTCCTCTGGTAGGGTAGCTTTACCTACAAATGTGGCCCTACTTGAACCAGCTAGAACAATTTGGCAATTTAGCAACCAGCTACCATACCCCATGACCTGCTTTGATGAAAGAGCTGGTGGGTTGTCCACCCCACACACAGCAGAGTTGGTTGAAGTAGGTCAATTTAACCCTGAATGTGGCACTTGCAGGGGAGGCAGGGATCAATAAAGCCTAATGAAAGATGAAGCTCAGCTGAGGAGCAGGTTGGGCCTCTATAAAGGGATTAAGCTGAGAACAGAAAGGGGCTGCAGGGAGAGAGTCTGCAGTCATTCTCTGGGCAGAGACGTGGGTAGGAGAAAACCCAGTGGGGAGCAAAAGCCCTGGTATCCTAGCTATATGGGAAGGATTCACCCAGAAGAGTTGCAAGGAAGAAAGCTCAAGGCAGGCAGAATCAGAAAAAGCCCAGGGAAAGAGCAGTAAGGGTAGAGATTGTGTAAACATTGGCTGCTGATATCAGGGTCCCTTAGCTGGAACCCGGAGTAGCGAGTGGATGGGGGTTCACCACTAGCTACTGGGAAAATGGCATTGGTCCTGGACTTGGACCAGGAAGACTGCCTGAAACAGTACATGGACAGCCTGTCCAATGTGACTCTGATATCCCAGAATGGGAGAACTGTAGTGACCTGGCCAGAGGGAAGAGTCATGAAGATGGAGCACCCTGAGTCCAGAGAGAGAGAGACACCATGGGATGAGTAACCGAAGGAGGAAATGCTGAGCCGTGCAAGAGCTGATCCTCAGAAGTAGCCACAAGGATGTGTCCCAGCAGTGAATGTATTCTGTTATAAGGACAGATAACTATTACGTTCCTGCTAAGGGTACAGAGTTCCTGTTCATTTACCCAGCCCCAAACAGCTTGTTTGGCTGTAAGTTATTTTTCTGCATTGCTACATGATAATTGGCAATTATCAAGTCCTAATCATGAAATATAACTACTCCAGTTGTGGATAGTTCAATTCCTTTATTGATCTGCCTTCATAAAAAAATGAGAGCCATTCCAAGCTATCACCAGATATGGTCAGTTGTTAGCAAGGATTTACTGCAAGCCTTCTTAGACTCAGCCAGTAACTGCAAAGAGTTCTTTCAGAAATAATTTATAGGTTATAGTCCAATGTTTCTATTCAGGGTGATCCAATCAGAACTGGGATCTCAGTCCTTATGGCTTAGGCTTCCCCTGCATTGTTTACCTGTAGAGACCAGTAATTATCCTCAGAGATTAACATAAGGCAATTGCCTGTTTTTCCACCATTCATGGATGATTTTCTATAAATTTCAAAGAGAGATGAATACAGCGATATCCTATGTTTACAGTTCATTTAAATGCTAAGATATCCTTTTGCTCTCTGAATTAACAGAATACAGCATAGATAGGGACTGTTTGATTACATCGTTGACTACTACCAATATATATGTAAATACACAAAAACACAAACATCTCCCCATATGTCTTTAAGGGTTGAATTTTCATAATTTGTCCTGCAGGATTCATAGATTCATAGACTCTAGGACTGGAAGGGACCTCGAGAGGTCATCGAGTCCAGTCCCCTGCCCTCATGCTTAACCCTTTCTGGTCATGCGATACACCCAGCATCTCAGCACTATTTGCCCACTCCTATTCAATCCCCTGCTATGGGGATCCGGATGCCTCGGACAGGGTTCCTCTGCTTGCAGAGCTACAGTCTTCCCAGGGCACTTGACAGCACAGGGGAGCATAGGACTATAAATTAACATGAAAATCCAGCATGATCCAGGATCTCCAGGTAGAACTTTGAGTTTGTCTGACAAACATGAGTGCTTTATGTTGTAATTAGCGATGCTCTGCCATTACCGCACTGCATCACAAAAGTGTCCATCGTCACAGAACAATTGAAGTATTGCAGCTGAGACATTCCAGACAAATGGTAAAAGTGTGCTCATCCAGATGGATTAAAAAGGCCTCTGGTAATGACAGACAAACTATATTACAGAACAGGAATGTCATGCATGATCAGGTACTTCAGTTAAAGCATTTAGTTTATTTTTCCTTCAACTCTTTTGGGAAGGTGGGTTCAGCAGCTCAAGAAAGGAGATGCCACAGTTTCTGACAAGTTAATTAAGCTTTCACTTCTGAGTATTATATGTATGGTGAAGAAAAGAAGCTTAATTGTCTTTGCACTGCTTGACAAAAAGCAAGAAAAATGCTTGCATATTTTCTGAGTTTTGTCTCTATTTTCAATTCCTAATCAGTCTGAGCCTTATACTTTTATGGGCCTAAGTAAAATCCAATTTTGCGAGCTTCTTAAATGATAGTTTTGTACATATATTTGTGTTTAGAAGCAAATATCTGTGTAAAACTAATCTTCTGCATCCCTTTATTATACATTGCCCCCTCTCCCTTGCTGGTATAAGGCACATGTAAAGAGGTGAGAAAGCTGTGCAATCCATGTCAAGGGATTTATAAACACCTGCTGCTTCTACAAAGGTTTGAAGCAATTTTCTTCCTGTGTTAAGCAGAATATTCAAATTTCAGATTTTCTTTTCTTGTGAGCCACTCTGCCCTAGATTATCTGGTAGGCTTTTATAAACAACCATTACATCTATACTTACAACTGTCAGCCATCCTGCCTTCTGCTGTGATAGCAGTTAAAAGTAATTATTGCTTCTTGCAATGATGGTCTCTCTTTATGAGAATATTTAGGCAGAGCCAAACAAGGATGCTAATTGCAGTTTATTACTCTTTGTGTAAGATTATATACAGACCTTACTTTGTATGTGTGAATTGGGGAGCCCCACCTTGCTGTCTCAACCGAGCATGCATTGGGTTAGAAGCCAAAACTCGTCCTGGGGTTTCTTTATTGTTAACATGAATAACAACAAAATATAAACTTCAGCCTCAGTTTAACTGTGCCTCACTTTTCCCCCTGCAGACCCTTCTTTTCATAGAATCATGGAAGATTAGGGTTGGAAGAGATCTCAGGAGGTCATCCAGTATAACCTAACCCCCTCCTCAAAGCAGGACCAACCCCAACTAAATCATTCCAGCTTTACATTTTTGTCAAGCCTGACCTTAAAAACCTCTAAGGAAGGAGATTCCACCACCTCCCTAGGTCACCCATTCCAGTGCTTCACCACCCTCCTAGTGAAATAGTTTTCCTTAATATCTAACCTAGACCTCCCCCACTACAATTTGAGACTATTGCTCTTTGTTCTGTAATCTGCCACCATTGAGAACAACCGAGCTCCATCCTCTTTGGAACCCACCTGCAGGTAGTTGAAGGCTGCTATCAAATCCCCCTTCATTCTTCTGCAGATTAAATAAGACGAGTTCCCTCAGCCTCTCTTCATAAATCATTTGCCCCAGCCCCTTAATCAGTTTTGTTGCCCTCCACTGGTCCCTCTCCTATGTGTTCACATCCTTTTTGTAGGGGGGGCCCCAAAACTGGAAGCATTAATCCAGATGTGGCCTCACCAGTGCTGAATAGAGGGGAATAATCACTTCCTTCGATCTGCTGGCAGTGCTCCTACTAATGCAGTCCAATATGTCATTAGTCTTTTTGGCAACAAGGGTATATTGGGCTGCATTAAGGCATAAACTGGACTCATGTCCAGCTTCTCGTCTACTGTAATCCCCAGGTCCTTTTCTGCAGAATTGCCGCTTAGCCAGTCGGTCCCCAGCCTGTAGCAGTGCATGGGATTCTTCTGTCCTAAGTATAGGACTCTCTGCACTTGTCCTTGTTGAACCTCATCAAATTTCTTTTGGCCCAATCCTTCAATTTGTCTAGGTCACTTTGGACCCGATCCCTACCCTCCAGCATATCTACCTCTCCCCCCATCTTAGTGTCATCTGCAAACTTGCTGAGGGTGCAATCAACGCCATCCTCCAGATCATTAATGAAGATGTTGAACAAAACCGGCCCCAGGACCAACTCCCTAGGGCACTCCGCTTGATATCTTTTCTTGGTCCCAATTCCCTCTACCTCAGAGAGGGACAATAAACTCTTTATTAGCTACAACCCAATGGCAGAAAAAAGACTCCCCATGTCCAAGTCAGCAGAAATAATTTTGCATCTCTGTGCAGGATCCAAGTACCTAATGTTATAGTAGTTGGTCTGCTGGCCTGAATTAGCCGAAATAACTATCAGTAGGCAGGATCCTAGCACTTGTTACTCTGGCACAGTACTAGAAGAGGTTAGTACTATGCTGTGTGCTTTTGTATTACTGGCTGTTTTAGTCATATAGAGGGGCTCTCTGTCATCTCAGCCATTTTATTTCTTACCACTGAAGATCAATGAACATCTCAAACCTTGATCTTTCTGTTCATGAATTTTGCCAGTTTTCTAAACTTTGAAATTGATGCAATTTCATGACATTTTACACTTTTGTTGCCTTTCACACACAAAACCCCCAAACATTCTAATCTACAACAGGTGTTTGGTCACAAAACCTTGGAAAGTCCCCTGTGAATTTTGAAAAACCAGCAACAGAGAACCAAAGAACCAACATGGTCTTCTAACTGTCCTTACTAATATTTTGCACTTATGCTATACTTATGTTAATTGTCATTTATTATATATATTTCAGTAGCAGGTAGAGGCCCCAATCAGGGTTGTGATAGTTGCTGTATATACATATAGTAAGAGACAGTTCTTACCTTGAAGTATTTAAAATCCATTGTAAACAGAAGACAGTGACCGATGATGGAAATGCCATGGGTGGTCAGGCCTAGTGGCAGGAGCTGGAGTCAGGTACCAAGGAGGACTAGAGCAAGGCAAGAGCAGGGCTGGGAACAAGACAGAAACAATCATAGGTGCAGGCATAAGCATTGATCAGCTGTCAGCCTAATGCTGCTGATGGAGTTAAGAGCGTGTCTGTTGGCTCCTCTGGCCAATCAGGTGATTGTGCTGAAAGCCAACTGGGATTCAGTTGCAAGTTCTCTGTTGCTCACTAGGAGGTGGAGCTAGCTGTTTCCAGGCTTAGCTGCAAGACCTAATTCCTGATAGGAAAGGCTGGTGGAGGAGACACAAGAGTAATGGCAAAGGGAATTCAAGGTTGTATTGGCTATGTGCTTTGTTTCTTTCTTTCTTTAACAGGAGAGATTATGGTAGATGCCATCCACCTAGCTATTGTCCTTGGGTAGTGTCCATGTGGACTGTGGTAGAAATGAGCATTCAGAAGGACTTGAAGGAGGACAGAAAAGGAGTTTTGCAGATGTAGTTGGGGAGAGGGTTTCATGAATAAAGAGCAGTATGGTAGAAAGAACTTGTGGAAGAAGGGTGTAAGAGAAGCAGCCTCATTCAGAGAGTGAAGGGAGTGGGCCACAGTGTGGGGGGACAGAAAAATGGATAAATAGGAATGAGCGAGGCTGTGAAGAGCCTTTAAGATAAATGACCAGGGAGAAATCCTGGCCACATTGTAGTCAATAGGAGTTTTATCATTGACTTATTTGGTGTTATCCTGGCCCTACTGAAGTTTACATTTGATGTTTTGAAGGAGTTGGGGCTGGAGCTGTACCCTGCAATACTCTTCCTGGTACTGGCCCCCCTACCTCCCAGCAAGTCACTGAGACTTTGAGGCTCAGCTTTCAAATGTGTAAAACAGGGATTAATGGAGAACTTAACAACACGAGGTAGCTGCAGATATCTGAAATCTTGTTTGTTATTGAATTTTACCCATAGTATATATCATTGCCTCTGTTACAAATGGGGGAAACTAAGGTTTGTAGAAGTAAACCGGCATATTTGGGAGGGCATTTCATCTACTATATTTCTTCAGGGAGACATCAGCCCTATTTTATTATAGCTATATTATTTCTTTAGAGCACCAATTGCCTCAGCACCCAGCTGCTGTGATAAAAAACATTGCTCATAATGAGCTGCATGGAGACTATCTCTAATAGCGTAAGCCACAGTAACCAATCATTGCCATGGGCAAATCACCACTCCCTTAGCCTCCTATTCCCTGCCATAGCAGACAAGCTCTTTTTTTAGCTCTTCATTCTTCTCATTTTGAGAGACTTGTCCAATGATGATGCCTTCCTTGTGTGAAATGTGCTTTTGATGCTGGCTTTCCATTTGCCAGTTTTGCTGGCTTTCCATTTGCCAGTTTCCGCCTTTTGTTGGAAAATGCACATCAGAGCAGATGCTTTAAACAACATTTCAATCAGTAACTCACAACTTACTGGAAATCCAATGTGAACCGAGCAAACAGAGATGGAGAAGATGATGAGTAGAAGTCTGGCTGAGCACTTAAATGTTGGTTGTTTATTTAAAGAAGTGTATGTATGTTTGTGGATGAGTGGGTATTAATTTTATTGATGTGCTCTGCTCATCTCCTGAAATCAGGTCAGATTTTTAAGATGAGTCCAGCTACAAGAATTCATTTGCTGGAGTCTGAATCTTTAGGGAGCAACTTGCTGCAGCTCCAAACATTGTACACTGCCTACGCAATACATTAAATTGTTGTTTGCTTTCTTGCAATCTTCTGTTTCAAGCACCATCTGATGGTTACAATGCAAAGTGCAGGTTGTTCTTCAGTACAGAACAGCTGCAAATTGTTGTTCATTGCAGATCAGTTCCTACCAGGAGAAAGCTATTGAACTTAGTAGATCAAATTCCAGTCCAAAAATGTAATAGATTGAGGGAGTTAGCTTTCATTTTTAGAGCATAATACAGATCCAAATGCCCAGGGTATATGATTTCACCATGCAAATCCATTATATTACAAAGTAACCATTCATAGCAGTAGACAGTGTACTTGGCTCAAATAATTTGCCAAATAGAAACTGGGAAAGTTTTGCCTTTTTTAAAATTATCCGTCCTATTTGAAAGGAAGCACTGCATTCCTTTTCTCTTAATTATTTTTATAACATTTGTTTATTACAGTGAACACAGAGCTGCATTATTGTACATACTTTTACTATTTCTGGAGAGTGTTTTACTTAATTATTTATTTAAATGTATATAATGTATGCCTTCCATGCTCTAAGCACAGGCATAGATAATTTGATAAAAACACAAACAAAAATTATGATTTGTATGATTATATCAGTAGTTAACTTCTCCCAAACCCTCCTATTTCCAAAAGCCTGGGAAAATGAATAAACCTTGTCATGTACTCTGAAAGTCAACAAACACAGATTTTGACATAACAAGTCTACTCTTTGGGTCCTTCCAGCTGATTCCCAGTCCTGGGTGAAACTAATGAACTTATGATGGTCTACATCTATGTTTTTTAGATTTTCTACTCTGAATAGAGCTGGGTGGGAAACAGTCCTTCTCTTCTGCAAAAGTTTTGAAAAAAACCCTTTTGTTCCAAAGCTTAGACAAAAATATTAATGGGAGGGGAAGACTGAAAAAAAATTTGGTAAGGAGAACCAAAATGGAATTTGTTGGCAACAGGCTGCTTGGGCTGTGGGGCGCTCCAGCTCCGAAGATCCTCGCCAGCAGGGGTGGCTCCAGGCCCCAGCATACCAAGCGCGTTCTTGGGGCGGCATGCCGCGGGGGGCGCTCTGCCGGTCGCCGAGAGGGCGACAGGCAGGGTGCCTTCGGCGGCATGCCTGCGGAGGGTCCGCTGGTCTCGCGGCTTCGGTGGACCTCCCGCAGGCGTGCCCACCGGAGCCGCGGGACCAGCAGACCCTCTGCAGGCACGCCTGCGGGAGGTCCACTGGAGCCACGGGACCGGTGAGCGGCAGAGTGCCCCCTGCGGCATGACGCCGTGCTTGCCAGGTGGTACAGTGTGGAGCCTGGGAAATTTCAACTCAGCCAATTTCAGCCTCACCACCAGGCAGGCTGTTGAGAAGCAGGCAGGCAGGTGGGCCAGCTGGCAGGAAACTAGGCAGGTTTTCATCAGAAAAGTTTGCTAAAAGTTTTATGTCAAAAGTGACATCTCTCATAGAATGGGTCATACTGACAATGTGGTATTTTTTGGCAGGAAAATGTTCATTGGAAAACTTCTGACCAGCTCTTTAGTGTTATAATAATAATAGGAGATACACCAATCTCCTAGAGCTGGAAGGGACCTTCACTAGCAGGACCAAGTACTGATTTTTGCCCCAGACCCTAAGTGGGCCCCCTCAAGGATTGAACTCACAACTCTGGGTTTAGCAGGCCAATGCTAAAACCACTGAGCAGAGGTTGTCGTTCCTCTGCTTTCTTATTATTTCCCCTCCTTTGCGATTTCCTCCATTGTCTTGTTCGAGTTTAGTTTGTTTCTAAAAGCATTGTTCTCTGTGTTGCAAATTCTTGTAACTTTACGATGTATTATGATTTTTTTTGTAAAACCCTGGGCTCTGAAGTTAGCAAAATCTCTGCTTTCATTTAAAAGCATAAGGAAGGTTCTAGCCCTGTTGGTGGTAGAGATAAGCTTGAAAACCTAAATGTTAAAAATCCAGGAGGCACATAAAAAGGAACACCGAATGTATTGGTTTTAAACCAATCTCTAGATTGTTGGGGCTACGATTTTTTGAATGATTGAGGTTAGCTGTACTGGTCTGATTTTTCAGTGACTGAAAACTGCTACTCAGTTGGCCTTTGTATGTTCTGGTAATCACCATGACCTGCCACCCCTGTTTGTAATACAGTATCTAGGATAACATAAGGGAAATATTTAGCATGAGGAAAATATGGCTGTCTTGAGGCACTTCTCAGCTGCATGACAAATAGGAATTAATATGAAAAGCATGGATCAGAAACATCATGTGGAGGAATATCCATTTCCTTTGTTCCTACTTGGACTTTCGAACAGCTCAAAAGTCACTTATTTTTTTCCTGCTCTTACCACTTCCTTCAGAACTCAAAGTACAAAATAAATTCTCAGTGTTTAAAGACATTGTAAAGAAGTTGTAAGAGATCAATAATATGCAGGCATTTACCATCTCTGCAATCAGCATACTTCCCAACTACATCTCATTAGAAGCAATATTTTAGACTCAGATTAACCTTTGTTCAACAGAAACTTTGTATTGCACAATCTTTATTACTGTAAATTATCTAAATCAGAAATGCTGGAGCTATATACAAATTACCTATAGTAAAGTCATTAATTTCACTTGATATCAGAGTTTCCTGAAATGCTATGGGGTTTTTTGTTGTTGCTCATTTTGGGGTTTGGTCTTTCACTTTGTTGTTCCCATGTGGTTCTTAGGAAGCATAGAAATAAATAAAATAAATAGCTAAGCTTAGTATCTGAAGCATTTTGTAGCCACTCAAATGCAGTAAAATAAGAAGTTGTGGTAATATCATGGTTTCCAGTAAACTAGTTTTTATTTCCGCCAAAAATCTTGAATTTGATTCTTCTTATTGAAGCTGATGAATCCAAACTGGAAGTGAACTTGAATATGGCTTGGTTAGTACAAAGTATTGGCCTAGATTCTTTTTGATGTCTCCACACACTGATCCCCTTCCCACATGGAAGTGGGGAGAGTGCTGCCTCCACAATACCATCCCCTTCATGTATTTGTGGTTGATCTGTCCACAGGGGACACTGTGGATTTCTAGGCTGGGAAAGTAATGGGACAGGGACCTAACTGTCTGGGTAGTTTAAGAGAGTGGTAGCAGGATCTAGGACATTGTATAGGGACACTGGGCTTTTCTGTTGAGCCGCCCTATTTTCAGGTACCAGAACAATGCACAGAAAGCTGGAGTAATTTCTGCTGACTCATCAACCCCCAGCCATCATATCAATGATTGAAGTCTCTTTCAGAAGTCAACCCTGGGAAGGCTGTGAGTTTTGAGCACCAAGTTAGTATGTGCATGCTGTGTTGAGAGTGCAGGCTGGGGTCTGTCCATGGGCAATAGCAATGTTTAGTTACTATTTAATTTTACATATTCATGTTTTATTTTAAAAAATCTCCAATATTGTGCATTTAGAAATGAAACCCTAGAAGTGTTGAGAAGCAAACCCGTTTGGAATTTGAAGAAAGTGCGGTACATTTTCAGTTCAGTGGCTTATCTACATAGAATTTGCTGTGGATAGCAACAGCATTTATTAAAGCAAAAGTGTAAACTCATCAATATTAAATCTTAATTACAAATTAGTTTTTAATTGAATTCAGTAGCAAATGGTTTTTTCCAGCACAGCTGAAAATTTCGTAGACTTCACGCTAAAAAGTAAGTTGTTGTGTTAGAGGGATGTACAATTACCTAAGCAAGGACATTTTCTTTCCACTGTTTTTCTCTTTCAGAAGCTTTAATACCCTGTCTTTAATCTCTCAGGCAGAAACCTCTTTCCAAGAGATTAAGTATTCATTTAGATAAGATGGAGAAAAAGATTGAACACATTATTAAGGAACATCATCCATAAACTAATTTAGATCTCAGTCACACAAAAGCCAAACTCATCTTTATTCACTTAATGCATGGCAAGAATATATTTCAGGATTACAATAAAAAACTAAGTTTTGCTCCACTTGGTCAGATTTTACCAATGTTGGATTTAAAGCATTACTAACAAATCCAATTTGGGAATATTTTCTCATGAAAAATCAGAACATATCTCAGTGCTGTACTTATCAGGCAATGGATATGGGCATCCACTCCATAGAAATCAGTGGTGATTGACGTCTGTGCACACCTATGTCCTGATCATGAAATGCATCCATGCTTACTCCTGTGCCCACGCAAAGTCCTGCTGAAATCAATGGAGGTCTGTGTGAGAGCAGGAATTTGCTCATATGTATGCAATTGCAGGATCAGGGCCTAGTTTGTGTTCAGTGAACATCCTTTGAAATATGCAGAGGTCTAGTCTGGGTTTGGCTATTCTGGATGCTGAATTAATTAGGACAGATTCAGAAAAGGGCCTCATGCCAGTTGCAGGGTGACCAAACAACATCGCCTCACAGCTGAGGAATTGAAACAAATCTAAATAGTGATTTCATTTTTCCTTGGACAGGATTCCTTAAAACAAAACAAAAAAAGTAATGTCTGAATTTAGATAAAGAAGAAAAGATTTATTCCATGAAGTCTATAATTTAAAGGGAAAATGCCTGTTTTAAGCCTAAATTGGCTTTACTTATATCTTTTAGTATTAGCATAATACTTTGCACTTTCAAAACTAAGGGTAAAATTTTCCAACTACATTTTAAAACTTTCTGATAGAGTTATTGACAAGTATTGCATCTTTCTTTCTTGGTCAACATTGTGGAGAACATTGTGTGAGGGAACTCTCTATTTAGGTGTTTCTGATCTCCTTCCCCATTGTCAATCTGAGTAGAGACCAGGCTTTGGCACAGGGATTGGGTTGCTCATGCTGGTCAATTAACTGCTCTTGTAGATGGATGATGACTCATTATGACTCCAGACTCATTATTAGATCTTTCAACTGCCTTTGATATAATTCATCACAGGGTATTGCTTACTCACCGATGGACCCTAGAGGGAGTGGATGGGGCTGCTCTTCATTGGCAATGTTGTTGTTTTCTCTCTGAGCGTATGTGTATACTTTGAGCTCCAGTGGTAAATTCCAGCTCGAGGAGACATACCAACACCAGCTCTGATCAAGCTAGCATGCTAAAAATGGAGTGTAGCCATGCTGGTGCAGGTGGCAGGAGGAGCCATCTACCCCAAGTACGTACCTAGCATCTCATAGACTCATAGACTTTAAGGTCAGAAGGGACCATTATGATCATCTAGTCTGACCTCCTGCACAATGCAGGCCACAGAATCTCACCCACCCACTCCTGTAACAACCCCCTAACCTGTGTCTGAGTTATTGAAGTCCTCAAATTGTGGTTTGAAGACCTCAAGCTGCAGAGAATCCTCCAGCAAGTGACCCGTGACCCATGCTGCAGACGAAGGTGAAAAACCTCCAGGGCCTCTGCCAATCTGCCCTGGAGGAAAATTCCTTCCCGACCCCAAATATGGCGATCAGTTAAACCTTGAGCATGTGGGCAAGACTCACCAGGCAGACACCCAGGAAAGAATTTGACTGAACTGATAATGTAAAAATCTCGCAATACACTCTTTATGGGGCTACACCTTAAAATCATTCTGACACTGAAACTTGTGTAGAACTCAACAGTTCACATATTGACCAGGGCATCTTATACAAGAGAGAGGGCAGCTGGCGGGATGGTCTCTGTGAGGGCTCTGAGATTCTAGAACTTGCTCTCCTCTAAGCCTGAAATAGCCCAAATTTGGAGATATTACAGATATACTGCAAGACAATTGTTTTTAGAGAGCTTTTGAAGAGAGCTGAGGAAATACTTCCCACATGATGAATGGGTAGAAATGAGTTTCTCTAGGTGTTTGGCAGTCATTCCTATTGGAATAATTACTTACATGCTTCTGGGATTTTATTATATTGAATAAATTAATGAAGGTACTAGGATGACTAGCGCCTTGGATAGATATCTCTTTATCATTTTAAAATCTAAATAATAATAACCAGCCACTCCTAAGTGACTTAAGAGCCAAGTCTCACTTTTTAAAAAGTGATTTAAGTATGTAGGACCCTGTCTCATCGCAAGACAATAAATTGCGAGTCCTAAATCACTTGGGGATTTCTGAAAATTTGTCCCTACATGTAGAGTATTTCCTACAGATTCAAAATGCTAATTTAGTTAAATAGGTTTTGAAAACAATTTAATTCTCATTCAAAATATAGGGGAAAACATACTTTTTATCTTGCCCTTACCTTAGTAAATAAATTTAAAATAATTTTAATTCAATAAAATAAACTAAGTTGGAACATTGTTAGCCACTTGGGAAAGTGCGCCATCTTGCCTAGAATGCTAACCCGAGGCAAACACTGCAGCACAGTTTAATCATGGATACACACCCAAAGAAGGTATTACTGTATAAATAATTAAAAACCTTTGCATTTCATGGTGCTCTCTTCAGGTTTAATAATCCATCTTTCTAGTTCATGGACTATTGCAAAAAAAAAAGATATTTCATTTAGCACTTATAAATTTCAGTGTGTTGGAAATAATTTCCCATTGTAAAGAATGTGGGTACCCATGTCTAGTTTCAAAGCAGTCGGAAGGGGTTGAACTTTTGGACTAAATGGTGAGAAGCAAATGAATACACTGCCAGCATCAAGTATACATAGTAATTTTTTTCATTTATTACTCTTTTGGGCTTAATGTCTTTTTTTAATTAGTTGGGCAAGACAGAAGTTTGCCATTTTTTTCCCCACTAAGTACATAAAGTTGAGTCCATCCACAGAGGGAGAGGACTATTCATTTATCTTCTGATTCAGGTGACTACAGGTTTATAAATCCATCATTTGGTTATGGGAGGACAGATTTAGGCATTTCTGACTCAGTGTTTCAAAGAGTCAGGATGAGACCTGGTGGTATGAGTTTTTCCTCACTTCTGCTCAGCTTTCTATGGCCTGCACATGTGCAACTAGAACAGTAACCACAAAAGGTATCCATAGCCCTGCTAAATATCTGCTGAATTACTGAGAAAGGAGGACAACTTCAGGACCCATTGGGGTGAGATTGCTACCCTGCTCCAGCCCCTTTACTCCAGGTAAAAGGACTGGAGTAGTAAGATGCTCAAAAAGCCTTGGATGCAGCCAGAGGAGAATCTTCCCAGCACAGGAACTGAGGACGACGGCTGCAGGCTGCCTTCTGCGGGCCTCTCTGGAAGCCCTGGCATAGGAAGTGGGACCAGTGGGCAGAAAAGGCATGTTGACAGTGGGGCTAAAGCACTTTTCCATAACTTATTGGGGGCTTCTCTAGCCCCTGGAGCAGCCCAGAATTGGGAGGGCACAAAGGTGGCTTACAGTCACCTTATCCCTTTGCTATCCCTTGACTGCAAACTCACTGATAATTTTTTGGGACTATGGGTCTTCTATGGTTAATCTGAGAATATCATAACTTGATAGAAATTAAATAGGATACTGAATATATTGCAACTTGGAACAGTTTTGATTTTCTTACATTGAGGTTTGCGAAAGGCCTTCATGAGAATAGATTTCTGGAGAGAAAATCAAAATGTTGACTCTTAGGTTTTCATATTTTTCAAGACAGTAGCCTCTACAACACCATGTACTACAGTAAAAACAATTAAAAATTGTGGAGAAAATCAGGAGGTAGAGAAATATGAAGCACAAAACAGTGCAAATTAGGGCACTATTTTTAAAAAAAATATCCTCAGTCCAAAGGTATATTTAACATAACTGAATTGTTTCATTTCAGAAAAACTTAGTTTTAAGCTCAAATATGACATCACCTTGTTTTCAAAGAGCAAACTATAAAGGCAGGTTGAAACGAATCCATCCATCTCTTATTGCCTAGAGGGACATTGGATGTGTTCTGAATTCAACAGGTTTCTACATGTCACATGAAAAGCAGTTATTGTTTGTGCAGATTTCAAGTAATGTTGAAACAGCCATGCTCTGATCACATGCTTTTTTTCACAGAAATCAGTCACCAGAGAACTCTTTCCCTCCTCCACCCCCAGTCTGTATTTGGATTTGCTTTCAAATGGTTCTCAGCTGTATGAAAAGTCATTAAAATGTTGGGCAATTCAGAAATGCATGAGATCCAGTTTGGAAAAAAACTCCATTGTTTCAGAAAGGCTGAGGCAACTGTTTCTAGAGAAGTCTCTTTTTGCCAAAAGAACTCATTCTTTACATTCTGTTCTTTCTTGTGGCTCTGCCAAGTTATAGGTAAACAAATTTACTACATGTTCTCTGTGTATGGTTTTCTAAGAGTGATGTGTGAAGTTTGAAGGGCAGATGGGAGTTTAACCTTTTAGAATAAATAAAACAAGAGCAATAAACATGTAATTAGAAACCAGTGAATACTTCTTTTGCTGACAGTCCTGTTTGACTATGTAGATTGTGCAATGTTTCTTAAAAAAAAATAAAAAACCCAATGTCTCTAAATTTATATTCTTTTAAGCAATAAGTTAGGAATAAACTGTTCTCAGCTTGGAAATGTAATCTCTTAAAGTAAACACCTGGTTTATATATTATTATTGAGTTGGCCAGGAGTTTTATTTTATATATATATATATATATATATATATATATATATATATATATATATATATATATATATATATATATAATACATACTTGCCTCAAGTGTTCTATCTTTTTTTTTTTACATTTTCTGCACATGAATAGTTACTTTTCTTAAAGAATTTGCATTATCTCTATAGTACCAGAAAGCGCCAGAAGGAAGATAAAGAGCTTTATTGTACATTAGGGTTCTCTGAAACTTTAAAGAAATAACCCAGTTACCTTCTAAATAGTTTTAATTAACAATTATTGTTCTGATACATTTTCACTCCAGATCATGACCTGTCCTGAGCACTGGTGCAAGGGAGTAGAGGAGGTGTAAGGTGCCCCCTAAGTCCCTTCCATCAGTGCTCTGTACCACCATGGCCTGTGTGTGGGAGGAGGCAGACTCTGCAGAGCTGCTACATATCCAACTCATGTAAATGGGTGGAGAGCAGTTACGAAGTCAAGGCTTCAGAGCCCCAGTGTATCTGGTCGTGTATTTATGTTGGTGTACTGTGGAAAAGCAGGGAGACCAGGAGGGATATTGTGATTCAGGGAGTCCAGGAGATCCATCTTCTTTCATCCCTTCCCAATTTCTTAACAAACAGGAAAACGAAACAATAACCAACACCACACAAGCACAAAACCAGACAAGCAATCCACCACCAACACATCAAGAAACAAACAAATAATTAAGACCCCTAAAGGTATTTTCCCCTCTAAAAAGAGCTTGTTTAATTATCACATTGCCTCTTTAAAAATTGGATTCATTTTATTTGTTTGTGTATGTTTATATGTGAAGAGGGTAGGGCACATTTTTATTAAGCTGTTATATTGTAATTGCTTTGATTCTATTGCACGGCATCCCAAAAGCTGAGGCAAGAGGCTGGAACAGTGATATACAAGTACAACTATTAAGAGTAATATTGTTATTGTGCATGATTCCAGCATTTGTCTATGAAAAAAGGATGTGGGCAGATTTTCTAAGCAACTAGCAGCTCCTATTTAGGCATTTAAATAAGTGGTTAGATTTTTAAAAGAACTCAGCTGTCATTTAGGTGCCTAAATTAAGTGGGAACAACAGGAACTACTGGGTGCTGAGCACTTTTGAACATCTGGCCCCCAAAATGTGCAGGGCTTAAAGAGGACTTCACATCTGTGGGCTCTTTTCAAATTCAAAATCCCTACAGAGAGCTGCAGTTTAGTATTGTATTTAACATTTTCTAAAACGTCAATAACTTACAATATTATATTTTTTCCAGCATACTAACTACATGTTAAAAGTGTAAATTCTCTATAGGTAGGAGATTTTTTAACATGAATTCTTAAGGGTGTTAGTCTACACAGGAAATAATACATTGATTTAATGCAGTAAGCCTTGTCTGCTTACTGACTAAAGACGGATAGCCTGATTCTGATCTCGCTTATGGGTGGACCCTGGCAAATGCAGTTGCATGATCTAACTCTTAAGCTGGTATAAAGTGAAAACAACTTCACTGAAGTCAGTGGAGTCGTATCAGTGTAAAACTGACATAAGTGAGATTAGAATCCGCTTATAGCTTGAGAAAGAGGCTGTCACGGCTCACATAACAAATTGTTACTGTTCAGATTTTATCTGAACAAGCATCTAGAAATATAGATGCAGAGAATGCTGGACCTAATAACTGAAATACAGGAGATTATTTCTGAAATTTGAAAATTGTTCCATTTTAGATACTGCTGAGCACAACATCAGCAGCCACAAGAAGCAAATGTTTCCCTTACGTTCTTCAGTGATTACCCCACATTTATTTCCTTTCCTTTTTGATTCCTGGATTTAGCTATTTGGCCTTCCTCTCTACTCTGAAATGGGATCTGATATGCTGGTTTTCTTAAAGAAAATCTGCTATTTTTAGCAATGCAACCAGAGACTAATACTTTAAAACTAAATCCAATACAATTTCACCTATTTATTCAGATATATTGTATGTGTTTTGGATAAATTACATTAGAAAATAAAGTCTATGACTGCTTCCATGCATGCTGTGGTTCAAGACATGCAGTCTCTCTCTGTACTGCCTGGGACAGCTGAGACTGCAGTGAGAGTGCTGAGCAAACAGTACAGCTGTGGAAATCCATCCTTCAAGATAGAATGGAGGAAAAGAGGAGATTCAGTATTACCAACATCAATAGGTTAAAAATCATGAGTTCGTGACTTAAAAAAAAACAACAAATAAAATTTGTGTTAGTTTAATTTGCATTCTGGAGTCTGAGCCTTTAGGTTACTCACTTCATATTTTCAACCTTTTCTCTCCAATCATGAGAAGAAAACTTATGATTTTCTTAACTGGACCAACTTCGGTTGATGAGAGAGACAAGCTTCCAACTTACACAGAGCTCTTCTTCAGGTCTGGGAAAGGTACTCAGAATGTCACAGCTAAATACAAAGTGGAAAGCTGAGATTCTCAGTCTCTTTTTTTCATTCCAATAGTGGTGAGTGTTTAAAGCTCCCTTTTCTAACTTGCAGGGTCACAGGATATTAGATTTTACACCTGTCACAAATACAAGATTTAGTGTAATTTGTCATGGGCCTCAGGCCAGTGTAAATTTGCAGGGGAAGGAAGAGACCATTCTCTGGTATATCTTTTTTTTTTTAAATAGTTCATAACTGCACATGCCTAATAAGCAGAGGGCAGGTGAGGAAATCAATTTATGTTAAACTGTGGACTCGTGATAAATGACTGCCATTTGTTATATACATATCACCAACACACACGTGACCCTTGTACACTGTACCCTGGCACTACTCCCTTCATCAGCTCTATTGTCTTTGACCTGAGTGTCTGATCTTGCTTTACATTCTTATCATCTCTCCCTCAGCTTACAGTTTCCTTAAAGGGCATCTTGCCCCTAAGGCATAGTGAAGTTCCAGCCTACCACTCAATAGGAGGGGTTTCATGTTGTTACATGCTCTGTTGGTTATGGGACCATTCACAATGTGTCCCTTAGTGCATGTTCACTGCATTCCCTGTGTTTTAAAATTTTCAGAATATGCCTGTCTCTGAGATCCCATTCTTAACCCCTTCCTCAATAATAATGATAATTAATAATAATAGACCTGCTGTCCACAGGAGGTAAGAAACAAGGAAAAGATGAATTCCTAAAACTAGCTCCTTGGCTAACCTTAATTCTGATATTTCATAAGTTTTGAATGATTGACTTTGGAACTCTAATGTCCTTTTAAAGTGAGTTTTTGTGTGTAATTATACTTGCTTTCTGTTAGTAATACATAAAGTTTGTGGCAGGTGACCTATGTCTTTAGGACACTGAGGGAGCCTGGCCAATTATTGGCATTCCTCACTCTAGCGTGACATTACTGCAAGTTGTATAAAGTTATTTTTGGTTATAACACAGTGATACTACATTTTAAAGAATGATTCCTTCCCCCTATATGAAACGTAGATTATATAGCAAGAGACTCAGGTACACCAACTACTTACCTGTAATGGTCATTTCCATTGATATACATCTTATATATAAAAGAGGAAAACTAGGATAGTCCCAACAAAGGGTACATTGAATACACTGAGCAGATGAGAGAGAGGCAAACACTTGTCCGAAGCAAATACAGTCCAACTTCAGTTAAATTCAAGCAGCTCCAATGAAACAGAGTCCAGAGGAATTGCAAATTACAACACAATGCAGTGAAACAAAGTCAGGCAAACAAACAGCAGACACTGTGAGAACTCCTGGAAACAGAGCTAGTGATCTTTAGCATAGGAAAAAAAAGGAGGGTAAAGTTGGACACCAAGCTGGCAGACGTTAGTGTCATCTGTAAAATGATAGTCTGCCAGAAACCCGGTGCCAATTCATACATTTTTCTGAATTCACAAGTTACAAGTGTGCAGCTGTGAGGCTATTGAATTTCATGACTGTACATTTGCAGCTTGTGAATTTGTCACTAGACTTTCCATCTTGCTAATAGTTGTTGAGAGCTGTGCAATATATATTGCCTTTTTCCTGGAGGTGCCCAGTCTAATTTGAAAATGCTGAACAGAGAATCTGTACTGGACAAAAACAGAAGATCGCTCTACTAATGTATTTTCTTATTTAATATTTACATTATTCTGGGTGCTCAGATCACAGTCAGGATGGGGGCTCCATTGCACTCAATGCCTTACAAACATGCAATGACACAGGCCGCATCCCAGCATTAGAAGTAGATCTGCAGAAACACAGGGACACAACCCCAACACACTTTATGGTTAGCTGTTGTAAAATTTCCTACTATTTTGTTATAATACTGATATTTTTGACATGTAAAGCAGACAGTGCCTACTTAGTAGCATGTTACAAGCACTAATTTATTAACATTCAGAGACCCACATAAGCGAGTAAACATTACACCCATTTTGAAGATGGAGAAACTGACAACAGAAAATATAAGTGGTTTGCTCAAAAACACAAAGAAAGTGCAGTGTCACAAATGGGATTTGGAGTATATCTCTTTCTTAAAACCTCTAAACGATTGGGGCTAGATTGTGCCTTTAAGGCACAGTCCTGCAGTTAGTAGGGGTACTTAGGAGCTGTACAGCACTGGGATCCCTAAGGAGAAATTCTGGTTGATTCAGCCAGTGGAGATCCCAGAGCACTAGTGTTATGTGCCTCTGGCAATACACCATATGTTAGGCAGGTAACTTTTTATTGGGGAAAACAATGCCAACTGTATTTTCTTACTGACCACAAAAGTACAATTAAATCAGAAGTGATAAGTGTGGATGTCATCTGACCTTTCCTTAAGTAGTGATGTAAACAAACAAAACAATATTCTTAACATTTCTTCTGGGCTTCTACCCAGTGCTCCTAAGACAATGAATTAGTAACACAGGCGTATTCAGAACATTTGATTAATACTTTTGCCTTTTGACTGATTGTCTTCTGAAGCTCAGTTCCTTGTGTTGCGAGACAAGATTTTTGGCTCAACTTTAGTTTGGTAAAGAGCCCAGTTCCCTGACTGTTGATACAAACTAAGAAAACGGAACATGTCACACCAGCACCAAAATTTCCATTTGCTGACAGCCAGTGCAAGACAGTGCTGATTTTAAAGTCTTATTACTTCATTTCAAGTCAGTGCAGGGATTTGGCTTCACTTATTTAACCGGGATGACGAAGATAACATTTAGCACTTATATAGAGTTTTGCACCTTTGAAAGGTTATCAAAAGTAACTAATTAATCCCGTCACTGCTACACAGTCACACTCTTCACTAAGCAGGCTGTGTTCTGCTTTGAATAGTCAGGTTTAAGTTGTTATGTTTTGCATAATACTTTTGAATTGTATTGCCCTCCTGCTAGGATAATTCACAGGAAGAGGCGAGGAAGGAGGGAATCTCAGTGATGATACCCTTGTGGAGTTCCTCCCCGATCATTCCATAAGAGGAGTGGGGATGGGTATTAAATTAGGGGCTATCTGCACAGAGACCCCTGTTTTGTGCCCACCTCACATACCTACCCCACCATGGTCCCTGGTACTGTAGCTCCAATGGACTATAATACCAGGAGCTCCCCCCCAGCCTGTGGCTTCCTCAGAGATCTCTCTCTTACTTTTTTTTTAAGAGAATGTTTCACCACCATCTAAGAAAAGGGAAGGATGGTATGCCACCCATCTCAGCTAAACTGCCACCTCCATCCCGTTGGGGCTACCCACAACTTGCCCAATCCCTGTCCTCTCCTCCATATAGGTTGTAATCTTATGGAAAGCCCTATTGAAGAAAGGTGGGATGCTGCCTCTAGGGTAGCAGAAAGTCCTTTCATGAAAGGGGAGGAAGTGCACATGCAGGGTCTCCTGTGCACATGGATCTTGGGGTCATGATTTAACACCTTATAGTTACGTTAAAATATGTATTTATCATATTTACATTTTATGTAGGGCTGGTTGGAAATTCTCAGTTGGAACTGTTTTTTCAATGGACAATTGGGTTTTTGATTAAACATGGTTTGTGAAAAGTGTCTTCTTTTGCGGACAACAGCTGCCATGATGCATGGTGGCCGTGGCTCCTGTGACACACCCTTACACACCAGGAGGGGAGAAAGTGGTATATCAAGGGAGAAGTAATCTGGCCAGAGATCCCACCCCTAATAATAATAATAAAAAGAATGGGAGCATGCGGCACCTGAACTACAACTCCTCTGAGGGACTGTGGCTCCACTTTGAATTGAAATATGTCAATTTTTACCTGAAATATTTCTATTTTTGATATTTTGCCCCAAAAGTTAAAATTTGCTATGGAAAACATTGATGGAAACAAAAAAAATATTTGTTGTTGAAATTTTCCAAAAAAAAATCTATTTTCTGATCAACTCTTCCTTTACAGGTGATCATCAAGTTGAACTCATTGCATATTGGGATTTTGTCTATTCTGGTACCAAATGATGTCAGGGATTCTGATATTGTCACTGTTTAAATCCTCTCTTATGACCTAACTTTTGCAAAACACATTCATGGTTACCAGTGTTTTATAGATAACTCCATTATTACCTTAGCTTAGTGATCCTTTTTATTAGGTTGGGGAAAATATTGCTGTTTGACTCTTGAGAATTATATGACTTCATTAGTGATTATTTTAAAGTCTTTTGATTTTCATTGTTAATGGTGCTGTTGGGGCTAGCCCTTAATTTCCACACAATTAAAATGTGGAAGCCTTTGAATACAGGTGCCAAATTTTTTTCTGCACCAGTGGGTCCTCGTGCCCCTGCTCTGACTTCACCCCTGCCCCAAAGTCCCCGCCCTAACTCAGCCCCTCCCTGCTCCTATTGGACCCCTCCCCAAATCCCTGTCCCAGCCCTGACTCCTCCCCCAAGCACTCCGTGTTCCCCCCTGCCCATCCCTCCCAGGCTTGCCGTGCGAAACAGCTGTTTTGTGGGACAAGCTCTGGGAGGGAGGGGGGAGAAGCAGGATGCGGCGTCGCACTCAGGGGAGGAGCCAGAGGCGAGCTGGGGGGGCAGTGCTGGGAGCTGCCGGTGGGTGCAGAGCACACACCAATTTTTCCCCGTGGGTGCTCCAGCCCCAGAGCACACACGGAGTCAGCGCCTATGCCTTTGAATACCATAGCTAATGTATGTCTCTTGATGGAGAGAGTTGAACAATGAGGCAGAAGATTGAGATATTTGTGGGAAGAGGCGTGAAGTACAAGGCTTGAACTAGAAGTTAGGGTGTGTTGATTTGGGGTGTAAGTATTTGTAAAGGCATGTTGGGCCCCCAAGGGATCCAAGCACAAACAGGAGTTTTCAGGGTTGTTCTGAGACGGGTGCTAACAGAGGAGGGAACTCAGCTGTATGGAGCCCTGGACAGTTTATATATTTGGCACATGCCAAAAACTGGCCCTGAGTACAGAATAAAGTTAATCTTTAAAAAATATTATAGTTATTATTCTCATCAAAGGTGTTTTAATAACAATATATTAAGGGCTTTCCTGTTTAGCAAGCCTACTATATTATATATTGTGCACCAAAAAAACTATATTAAAGAACACCCCATTGATTTTTAGTACCCGTCTCCATCTCCCTGCTCAGCTAGCCTCAGTTCCGCCTCACAGATCCTCATCTGATCTCAGTTTTATCCCTCTGCCATCCAGTCTCTCCCCCAGTTTTTCTCACTGGCTCACAGTCCAAATCCCAGTCTCCTCCCTCTAGTTCCCAGTCTCTGTCTCCCTGCCCAGCTAGCTCCAGTCTCCCTCAACCCCAAGTCTCAGGTCCAATTTCTCTCTTGCCCACCTAGCCTCCAGTCCCCAGCTCTTTATCACAATCTATTCCCCCAAAACTTGAGGGTTCCAAATAATGTACAAATATTTTATTCATTCTTAAATAAATGAAGATCACCATAGCCAAATATGTCACAACCTAGACAGTATTAGTTTATAGATTACAAAAGCATAACAGGCCACTGTGATCATCTAATCTGACTTCCTGCATATCACAGGCCATAGAACTTCCCTGAATGGATTCCTGTTTGTACTAGAGCATATCTTTTAGAAAGAAAACATCCAATCTTAATTTAAAAATTGCCGTTGATGGAGAATCCATCTCAGTCCTTCGTAGATTGTTCAAATGGTTAATTATCTGCACTGTTAAAAATGTGTACCTTATTTCCAGTCTGACTTTGTTGAGCTTCAACTTCTAGCCATTGGATCATGTTATACCTCTGTCTGCTAGATTGAAGAGCCCATTATCAATTTTTTTCGTCCCCTTGTAGATACTTATAGACTGTGATCCATTTGTGTTAACCTTCTCTTTGTTAGACTCAGAGTTCAATCTGTTTAATTTATCAAAGCATGTTTTCTGACCCTTTAATCATTCTCCTGGCCCTTCAACAGGCTTCTTGAATTGTTGACACCAGCGCTGATCATAGCATTCCAGCAGTGGTTGTACCAGTGCCAGACACATAGGTAATACAGCCTCTCTACTCCTGCTCTAAGATTACCTTGTTTATACATCCAAGGATTGAATTAACCCCTTTGGCCCGAATGTTGCCCTTAGAGCGTATGTTCAACTGATTATCCACCATGACCCCCACCATGACTTTTTCATCCTGTTAGAAACACCTGTGTTGTTTTTTTCCTAGATGTATAACTTTACATATTGTTTCCTTATACCCTGCTTGCCAAGTGATCCAGATCAATGACCTGTCCTCTTCATTACTTACCACCTTCCCAGTTTTTGAGTCATCTGCAAATTTTATCAGTGATGATTTTCTGCTTTCTTCTAGGTCATTGACAAAAATGTTATATAGTATAGGGCAAGAACCGATCCCTGTGGGACCTGACTAGCAACACACCCACTCAGTCATAGAATCATAGAACTGGAAGGGACCTCGAGAGGTCATCTACTCCAGTCCCCGGTACTCAAGGCAGGACTAAGTATTATCTTTGATGATTACCTATTTACAACTACATTTTGAGACTGAGCCCTGGTCTGCACTACGAGTTTAGGTCGAATTTAGCAGCATTAGATCGATTTAACCCTGTACCCGTCCACACGACAAAGCCATTTTTGTCGACTTAAAGGGCTCTTAAAATCGATTTCTGTACTCCTCCCTGACGAGGGCATCAGTGCTGAAACTGACCCTGCTGGGTCGAATTTGGGGTAGTGTGGATGCAATTCGACGGTATTGGCCTCCGGGAGCTATCCCAGATTGCTCCACTGTGACCGCTCTGGACATCACTCTCAACTCAGATGTACTGGCCAGGTAGACAGGAAAAGCCCTGGGAACTTTTGAATTTCATTTCCTGTTTGGCCAGCGTGGCAAGCTGATCAGCACAGGTGACCATGGAGTCCCGGAATCGCAAAAGAGCTCCAGCATGGACCGAACGGGAGGTGCTGCATCTGATCGCTATATGGGGAGACAAATACGTGCTATCTGAACTCTGCTCCAAAAGATGAAATGCCAGAATATTTGAAAAAAATCTCCAAGGGCATGAAGGACAGAGGTTATAACAGGGACCTGCAGCAGTGCTGCGTGAAGCCTACCAAAGAACCAGAGAGGCAAATGGCCACACTGGGTCAGAGCCCCAGACATGCCGCTTCTATGATGTGCTGCATGCCATTCTAGGGGGGCCCCTGCAACTACCCCACCCCAGGCTTCCTTCCTCCCCCACCCCTCCAGGGCTACCTTGGCAGTTATCCCCCTATTTGTGTGACGAATTAATAAAGAATGCATGAATTTGAAACAACAATGACCTTACTGCCTCTGCAAGTGGAGATCAAAGGTGGAAGGGGAGGGCAGTTGGCTTATAGGGAAGTAGAGTAAACCAAGGGGGTGGGTTTTCATCAAGGAGAAACAAACAGAACTTTCACACTGTAGCCTGGCCAGTCATGAAACTGGTTTTCAAGGCTTCTCTGATGCACAGCGTGCCCTGCTGTGCTCTTCTAACCGCCCTGGTGTCTGGCTGCGCATAATCAGCGGCCAGGCAATTTGCCTCAGCCTCCCACCCTGCCATAAACGTCTTCCCCTTAATCTCACAGATATTGTGGAGCACACAGCAAGCAGTAATAACGATGGGAATATTGGTTTCACTGACATCTAACCAAGTCAGTAAACTGCACCAGCGAGCTTTTAAACATCCAAAGGCACATTCTACCACCATTATGCACTTGCTGAGCCTATAGTTGAATTGCTCCTTACTACTGTCCAGGCTTCATGAGCCATGGGAGCAAGGGGTAGGCTGGAGTAGGTGCGACCGTGTGGTGCTACTGACTGGGAGAGCAGCCTGAGGCAGAAGCCTCCAGCTGGCATGATATCCCAGGCAGGACTGAATCTCCATTAGATGAAACTTAAAGAAGAGAATGACCTGCAGTCATTCCCATTTTTGTCCAGGTGCCCCTAACCGACCTTACCGAGGCCAGCCAGGAGCACCCATGTCTGCCCAGGTGCCCCTGACCAACCTAACCAAGGTTGGCGAGGAGCACCCACGGGACGATGATGACAGCTAGCAGTCATATTGCACCATCTGCCACCCGCAAGGCAAGGCAAGGGGATGCTCCTGTGTAGCACTGCAGTACCACGTCTGCCAGCAGCACCCAGGAGACATACGGTGACAGTGAGCTGAGCAGGCTCCATGCTTGCCGTGGTATGTCGTCTGCATGGGTAACCCAGGAAAAAAAGGCAAGAAATGATTTTTTGCCATTGCTTTCATGGAGGGAGGGAGGGGGGCCCGACAATATGTACCCAGAACCGCACGTGACAATGTTTTTGCCCCATCAGGCATTGGGAACTCAACCCAGAATTCCAATGGGTGGCAGAGACTGCGGGAACTGTGGAATAGCTACCACAATGCAATGCTCCGAAAGTCGATGCTAGCCACAGTACTGTGGATGCACACCGCCGACTTAATGCGCTTAGTGGGGACACACACAATCAATTGAATCGATTTCTAAAGAATCGACTTCTATTAAATTGACCTAATTTTGTAGTATAGACATATCTTGAAGGTGGGAGAGGTAATATCTTTTATTGTACCAACTTCTTTTGGTGAGAGAGACATGCTTTTGAGCTTGCACAGAACTCTTCTTCTGGTCTGAGAAACATACTCAGCGTGTCACAGCTAAATACAAGGTAGAATAGATGGTTTATCATAAATAGCTAACTTATTTCAAGGGACTATTCAAGGTGAAGTGTCTCATTGAGACCTGTCAGTTAGCCGCTTTTTAATCCATTTAAAGTGTGCGGTATTAGTTTTGTATTGTTCTAGTTCTTTAATAAAAATATCCTGTTATACCAAGTCAAATGCCTTACAGAAATCTAAGGATATCACTATTACCTTTATAAACCAAATCTGTAATCTCATTAGAAAAAAAATTGCATTAGACAAGTTCTATTTTCTGTAAACCCATGTTATTCAGCATTAAATATTATCCTCGTTTTATTCTTTTGACTGAAAAATGCTAATGATTTTCCTTAGGAATTTTTTTTAAAAATCAACATTTCTGGAGTCACTTTTTTATGAAAAAACAAACCTCCAAAAATGTTGGTCTTCAAAAATTGTTTTAAGTGAAAATTCTTGGGTGTGGG
The DNA here is from genome assembly GCF_020497125.1 of Mauremys mutica. Lineage (NCBI taxonomy): Eukaryota > Metazoa > Chordata > Testudines > Geoemydidae > Mauremys > Mauremys mutica. The sequence continues at coordinate 24,632,008 of NC_059081.1, read as the reverse complement.
GTGGGGGCGGGAGGTGGATTTGATCTTTCAAAACCAAATATTTTACTAAAAACCGAAATCTTTTACCAAAAAAAATATATGTAGCTTTCAGTTTTCATTTTTCTTTGTAAACCTGGAAATTTCAGTCAAAAAGTGTTTTGATGAAAAATCTTTAATCAGCTCTGCTACCAATTAATTCCATGCATAAGCAGTTGTTCCATGCCTAAGTGTTTGAGACACATTAGCGGGCACTGTGGGGATGCATATACTGCTGCTTCATGTGCTACATTTGTAGTGTGAATATAATTCCTCAGTCCCAAAGGCTGTGAGTCTGGCACTTCTACGGAGTATTCAATTCACTCAAATTTTAATAAATGAATGAAGTAAAATCCACTTGTATTCTGTTAGCTGGTAGACAATTGGTAACATTTTGACCCAGGACAAATCCATTTTTAAGGGTGTATAAAAATTTGGTTTTGGAAATCAAAACCCAGGACTTTGGCAGACTGTAATTCCTTACCTGAACCTCATAATACACTTTAAGAATGCATTGCTGGCTCAGTGAAGTTTACTTTTAAAGATTTGCAGCCAAGACCTTTTGTCTCCTAAACAGGCAAAAGAATATCTCTTTATCCCAAATATAGTCCCGAAAACGAGGACAAGAGAAATAAAAAGTGCATCTAAAATTGTTAGGAGAAAGAAAACCATGTTAGTTCAAATTGTCTTTTTAAAGTTATTTATCTCCTCTATATCTTTTAAAGGTTGAACTGATTATGTTCTGATTCTATAGCACAAATCCTGATTTGTTGAAATACAGGGGTTTCTTCTGCACAGAGCTGCAAATTGCTAAGATATGAATACCTGAATACTTTTATGGCACATTCTAAAGTCAATAGGCAAGAGGTTTCTAAATAAAAGCCTTAAAATTACCTTATGAATTATTAACTATAGCCTATATTACCTTTGAATTATAAAAGCATAGAAAAATGGGAAGGAGAATTGAAATGCATCAATCTCAGGTTCTTTAAAAATGTAATACTAATCATTTGAGCAAGGTACAAATCTTTTATTAAAGATAGAAAGGAGGTTATACTTTTATTATTAACTGGAGGATATGTTCAATCCACATGATTAAAAATCTCATTACTAACTCAGGTCAGGAAAAGTGATTTATTACTGCAATGAAATAGAAACTATTCTTCTGCCCATAGCTCTGTTTATCAAGAGCAGAGCTATCAGTTTGTATCTACTTTAGTGTATTTAATATTTCTAAAGGTAGCCTTACACTCTGCTTTGAGAATGAAGTTTCTAATTCAGAGCAGTGTGCAATTGGCATACTACCTTAAGAGGAAATGCTTGCATGAAAAGTCTACATACCTGGAGATGCATTTTGCAGGAGCAGATTCAGATAAGACAAACTATTTTCTTTGATTAGAAAACAGGACATGCAGCAATTCAAGATTCAATAAGAAACAAAACATAACAATCTCTGCATTTGATAAATGTAGCAGACTAGTTAAATACAATTAATACTGTAAGGGAATATCTGACTGTAGAGGTGTTTAGAGGCTCACGGAAGATCTTTTATTATGACAATCTGCAATCTTTTATTCACATTACATAGAAGTACTGTCCCCTTTCCCCTTCCCCCCAGAAAAGAGTTCTGTGGGTGTTCAATGACATTATTTCCAGAAGCGCCATCTGGTTTAGGGAGTACATATAGAAGGGATATAAACATTGTGCCCTGCCAGTACCATAGACCTATAAAAGGTCAGATATTTCAGGTGAGTGTCAGGCAGTGATCTGGATGTCTTTATAATGTTTAAGACTTCCATAGCATCTTGCAGCTGAAAAGAGTAAGTGGTATAAAAATATTATTGAATTACTCCTAACAGCATCTCTGTGACATAGGTAAATTCAGTGTTAAGTTTATTTTACAGCTGGGGAAACAGGTTCAGAGCGATTAACTGATTCACCTAAGGTCTCCCAGAAAGTCTGTGGTAGAGCCAAGATGAGAATCCGAGTCTCCTGCAGTCTGACTCTTAGTGCAGTGCTTTCCCAAAGTTAGCTCAAATATTAGTGGTACTGCAAAAATCATTTTTTTTCTAGATAGTAATTAGGAAAACTTCTTGTTTCTAATTATTTGAGTACACATGCCAATATGAAGGTTTGGGTTAGAGGGAGATTTTTAAGTCTTATGGATGCATTCCAAGTAGCCGTGGTCTTGAAATGGACCTTTGAATCTGAACACCCTTAAACTTTGGCGGTATTTCCAAGCCTAGACCTGAACCCAGATATCACTTGTGTGTCTTGAGCTCATCTCTGATTCCAACCAGAGAGAGACTGGATTTAGAATTTGTCACATGACCTGTGTGACTCGCTTCCTTTTCTAGTTTTTCATTTGGGAGGATGGAACCAGTTTATTGCTGGTGCACCTTCCCTACTCAGGGCTCCCTGCATCTCTGCTACCATGAAGAACATTAACCGAACACCAATAATAATAATAATGAAATAAAATCATCTTGATCCTCCTTTCAGTATTGTCTTGTGAGGCTTCCCTCATTGCCCAGCCCATCATAGTTGTCTTAATTTGAGCTCTGATCCTAGTAGCGGACCAGCTTGCGGAATTGAAGCCTTAGCTAGTAAACTGTTGGGTTCAGGAGCTGTTATGTCTATATTTCCAATATAATTTTTTCCTGAATACAAGTAATCACAGGTATTTCAACAGTAGAAACTCTGAATCTAAATAACATCTGTACCAGATCCAGGAAAACTTACCTAATCCTGCTCCCTACTGGAATGCTTTATATCTTGTCTGTTTGAAAGGTAGCCTAGCATAAACATGGGAAACTCATCCCCCCACCCCCCCACAATGATGCCCTAAGAAAATCTGCAAAGTCCCTCCTTCCCCAAGCAAAGATTTCACTTATTACTTCATGCATTTTATTATGGGACTTGATTAAGTTTATTACAAATTAAAGAACAATCCGTCTGAGGATATGAACTCTCAGAGCAAGCAATGCTACCATTTGACTATAACTCCTCCCACACTACTATGACCCTTATTCCTGCATCCCTGAGCTGGGAGATCCCTGGAGCTGGCTCTGGGATTATTCCCCCAGTGTAGGCACTCCACCATTTTGGTTAAGGGCAAACCTTCACAAGATTAAAGGCAAAAATCCAAAATTTATAGAAACCCTTTAAACTAATCTGTCCACCCTGAATCCCTAGTATTGTGACACTTCTGATATAATTGCAGGAATGTGCCATACTGCATCTCTCTCTCACAACTGTTTTGTACTATACCAGCAGGCATTTGCTCTCATTCATCTTATCCCAATAAGTGCCAAGAAAAACTTTATATCATATCAAACCATTATGTGGGCTATATATACCACAAGCAATATAAAATTCTTATAAAAATTTGAGGTTTTTTAAGCACATTGGTACTAATTTTTGTCTCTCTCCACCTGTATAGCCAGGTGTCTTATTTATCATGTGTCCAAATGCACAGTCTTCACAAGAAGTCATAAAAACTTCTGAAAATTATTATTCTTTCATGTATACTGTGTACTGCAGTAACATCCACGAGCCACTGAACAGATTGGGGCCCTTTTGTGCTAGGTGCTGCTGAAGCACAGAGTAAAACAGTTCTTGACGCAAAGAGTTTACAATCTAAGGCCTCAGTTCTGCACTTGATCTGCTCGCAGCATCAAAGCTCAAATTAAAACAAGATACATTAACTGATTATACCAAACAAACAGGGGGAAAGGAGGAGGGAAGTTGAGGATAACAGTGATAGGTTGTTGCTATGTGAAACATTTGCAAAATCAGATTTTATGTACTGATCTGTAAACAGAAAGCGATATTAATGATGTCATTGATCCTCGAAAGCCACTGAAATAGCTTTTCTTATACATAAATAGTCAGACTATTAAGATCTGATATCTGGAGAGTTTCCAAAGCTAAAACCATTTGCAGTGCAACTCTTTGGAAACCTAGGAATCTCTTCTCTTCTGGTGGTATAAAACTCCTACTTCTGGCCTTGCAGGTGCAGGACATGTTGTACCTTAAGTTCACCACTGAGCTTGGACAAAAGATTTCCAGTCCTGGGGTAAAGAAACATTTCTGTGGCAGATTGATTTAAGAACATGGCAGCTGCTTGAAGCTGCTCAGATGGTTTAAAATGCTAGAAATAATCTTGGAGAGAGAGATTAGTTGGCAGAGGGCAAATGAGTCAGTCAGATGTGCATAATAAATTGTAGAATCATATAATGTTTTTGTGACAAATATTGCAAAAATATCATTGTCATTTATGAAGGTATTCATGTGACACTTGGCAAAGCCATGTGATAAATGGATTTATTGAGCACCTTTGACCATCTCCTGTATACGTTGCCCACTAATCAATTTCTCCTGAGGCTTATTCTAATATTCAAACTGCTGAGCAGTTTCGAAAACTTACAATTAAAAAAAAGAAACAATCTGCCACAGAAATATATTTTGTTTGTAACCCAGATGCTTGCATTGCAGCATGTAGTGGTGTAAGTGAGGGGAAAAAACAGTGGGGAGGATACATAACTCCTGTTTTTCTTTTGGGTACTTTGTGTGTCTACAGACTTGCTGGAGCCAGATGGGGTGACTCTTCTGCATAGGCAGGGCCGGTGCAACCATTTAGTGCATAGGCAGGGCCGGTGCATAGGCAGGGCGGTCACCTAGGGCACTGGCATTTGGGGGGCACCATTTTCTTCAACAGCGACCGCAGTCACCGTCGGCATTTAGGTGGAGGGACCTTGGCAGGGGAGTGCGGGGAGGGCCATCTGCAGCAAGTAAGGGGGGGGGGGCGGCACGCAGGGGAACTCCCCTCCCCAGCTCATCCCTGCCCCGCCTCCTCCCCGAGCACGCCGTGGCCGCTTCACCTCTCCCACCTCCCAGGCTTGCGGTGCCTAAGCTGATTGGTGCCGCAAGCCTGGGAGGCGGGAGAAGTGAAGCGGCCACGGTGTGCTCGGGGAGGAGACGGGGCAGGGGTGAGCTGCTTCTCTTCTCCCGCCTCCCAGGCTTGCAGTGCCAATCAGCTTAGGCGCCACAAGCCTGGGAGGCGGGAGAAGTGAAGCAGCCACGGCGTGCTCGGGGTGCTTGTGCTCGTGCGTGGAGCAGGGGTGAGCTGGGGCTGGGGGCAGTGCCTCAGGGCGGAGGGTGTGGCGCTGCCGCAAGGGGGGTGCCTCAGGGCGGGGGGGAGTTGCTGCGGGGGGGCGCCTCAGGGCGGAGATGTGGGGGGGGAGGGCGCAAGGTAGAAGTTTCACCTAGGGCGCAAAACATCCTTGCACCGGCCCTGTGCATAGGGCAGAATCATCCAGAAATTGGGTGTGGCAGACACTAGGCACTGAAGCTACCTCAGTGAATTCTATTGTGAGCATGTAGCCTTGCAGAATACACCCAGAGTGGATGGGTCACTACAGAAACTAAATCAATTTGTTAGTCTCTAAGATGCCACAAGTACTCCTGGTTGTTTTTACAAAAACTAATTTCCCCTTGCTAAATACTGTTTGTCTACTGTTTGAAATGGGCCATCTTGTTTACATTGGCCTCATTAACACTACAAAAGTGATTTCAACTCCTTCTTGTCAACTGTTGAGAATTGCCTATTTCCAACTTAAATTGAATTGGTGCATTAGCACTGACCCCCTACTTGGTAAGGCAACTCCCATCTTTTCATTTGCTGTGTATTTATACCTTCCTACTGTATGTTCCACTCCATGCATCTGATGAAGTTGGTTTTAGCCCATGAAAGCTTATGCCCGAATAAATTTGTTAGTCTCTAAAGTGCCACAAGGACTCCTCATTGTTTTTACACCCAGAGTGTCACTCCCTGTTATGGAACCAATGAAAATTCAAGGGTAGAGGGGAGGAGTTTATAAATAGGAGGAACGGGAGGAGATTGAAGGACTGATTGGTGGAGCAGTACAAGGACCAGAAAGGTCTGCTGTAAGAATTGTGTTCCAGGGACTTTGCCAGTTTTGTTGGATGTAGATTGTAGGCTCCCTCACTCCACTGGAGAAGAGGAGGACTAGAATTTGCTGCAGACTCTGCAAACTATTGAGTGATGTTGCAAAGACTTTAAGAGAGTTTGAATGAGACTGCCAACTTTAAGGAGCTGGGATGCCTCACAGAAGATTTGGACACTATTCCACAGCGATTGAGCGAGTAAATCTTCACAGAGAAGAGCCCTAGGGCAGTGTATGTACATGCCCCCATAATTTTATTTTACATTGAACCTGTGATAGTAACAAGTAGTAAAACTTGGAGGGGTAGTGGTGGGGAAACCTGAAAGTGTTATCTTTAAAAAGTTATTATTGATAATATTCACAGTTGTTTCATGAATTATAAATAAACTGTTATGCATGCATACACACATATACAGAGGGAGAGAGAAAGAGTTGACATTTAATACACACTTTTCCTTTAGAGATGAGTTATTTTTGTTCTCTGAGATTTAACTCTCTGTAATGCAAAGTCCTGAAAAGACTAAACTCTGGTCTATATCCAAACAGAAAGAAATATTCTACCAAATATTAGCATAATGCATTTCCGAAGCCTGTTATATGTCTCCACCCAAAGCAACATCTTCCCGAAACCCAGAATGGCCATTGATCCTGAGCAAGTTCAGTGTATTTTTCTTTTTAAACCTAAGAAGTCTGATATCTGTTTGCCCAATTGAGCTAGCCTGCAGGAATTTTTGACCACTGGCTATGAGGACATTCCCAGCTTTCCAATGAGACTTGGCACTCACTTGTAGGCCTGGAAAGGCCCAAGGTATCAGACTTCAGATTGTGACATTTGAAGATATAGAAAACTGTATGTAATTTTTATGCTTCTTTGTGTGGGTGAATAAATAGTAACAACTAAGCCACCTGGCTTTAGAGGAGGTGGTAGGATGTGGAAAATAGCTCCAGTAAAATGTTTTAATCCTTTTAAAACATAATACCTCCATGACGTTGTTTACTTTTCTAGTTTCACTAGTGAATGGGCCTTAGAAAAAATTCCCTGTTCCACTTTTTTCTTTTTTTTTTTAATCACATTTTCTTCCTTTTTTCCCTTCTGCATGGTGCATAACTTTTGCAACACTTTCCATTCCATTTGGGAGGCATAATCTTCCTCTGAAACCTCAGTTGTTGCAGCTTTATGAATTGGTAGCCAAGGGATAATAAATCTGAGTGTATTAAAGCTCCTTTTTTCTTCTGTATATTCTGCATGACATTTTTGGGATTAAAACCCAAACTCTAGTCTGGAGGATGGTCATTAGAAGCTGGATAAATCTCCCTAAGCAAGACAATGTAACTGTGCCTCACATGTGGTCTAAAATAGGTGAGTTTGCATGTCAGGATGCCATTTTGCACTGGTCCCATGCAGTTACTTAATCTGAATTTTCCTTAGGCTTGTTCGGTTCCAAGGCTGCTCTTTATTTTAGGTATTTTCAATAACAAGCTATTAGATGGACATAAATTAGTTCAGAACTAGTCAGTATCCATGGTCTATCAAATAACTATTGAAATGTGAATTTGCATGAAAATATTTTCAACAGTTCACCAGCTCCATTATGGATATGATCACATTGTTTCCTGATGTATTCTGGAGGCTGGCCCACCTTGCAAAATCAGATCTGGGTTTCAAACACCCCAACATTTGGGGGGATGCTTAGATCAGCTTCCCCAGGGACCAGTGGTAAAGATTAGACCTGGATCTGCATTTAGATACTGATTACCCTTCTGATGCTTGTTTGCAAGTTTTTGGTTTGATTTCACCTTTAGGATGTTATACAGTAACTGGTACTTATATGAGACAGAACATGTTCTTTCACTCTGCAATCTTAATGAAGCTTTAAGATAACATTACACTGTAGCCAGCCTCAATATAGGGGGGAAATACATTACAGTAAAATCTTGCATTTGTAAAATCTGATAAGCCTAAACTATGACAGAAAAAAATAAATAAAACAATGCTCTAATGCTGAGGTGATGGTGTTCTCACCATTGCAAACATTGGGTGTTCACTGTATTTCTGACTTAATGACTCTATTTTAGTAAGTGATCAAGATTGGTAAAATAATGCTTTTTCTAGGATGTGTTTATGGAGCAGGGATTATGTGACTCCCTTTGAAGGGTTAGTTGGGGAATGTGTTACATAATATGCATTAGGAAGGACTATAACAGATGCACTTGTCTTTTTTGCCACTTGCCAAATTATCAAAAAAAAACAACAACCAGAAAATCTTTGTACAACTATGGTTAGACATGCCTGACTATGCCTCAGCATTCCAAACAGTTGACCAAACATATACTTAGACTTAAAAGGCTTGATCTTGAGAAATGCATATTTTAAGTTTTTAAGGAATAATGACACCTAGAACCATCAAGGTGTGCACATGCCTGACTTCAGCCATCTTTGAGGTTTTATTGAATCCCTTGCCTTACCTCAGCCTGAAGTCATTTGGAGCTGCAGGTACTCAGTATCTGACAGGATCAGACCCTGGGATTATATACCCTCATGAGTTAGGTCGTATCTCAATCCTAGACTGTCAACTCTTTGGGGAAGAGACCTGTCTTTCAGTGGTTCCATAGACCATCCAAAGACACTTCAGAAACAATGGTCCTAATTCTGCTTTCATTTATGCTAGTGCAAATAAGGTGTAGCTGTTAAAGTCAATGGTGCTATTCTGGTGCAAGCCATTTTAAGTGACAGGACAAGCAGGCCTAATAAACAATCATAATTAATAATAAATGTGAGTTTAGAACCTGCAGTCGACATCGTTGGATCATGATCTGACTGAGCAGCTATCAAAAGAAAGAGCTATACAGTTCTGTACTATATGGCTTACATTAAACATTACATCCTCCTTTACCTGTGCCAACGATTGCAACCCAGGGACTTAGTAGCACCACATATGACGTTTCTTGTATGCATATCATGTACCAGTTGTAGCTGCCACATATAAATTGGTCTTAATGCAGCTAAGTGATGGACTGAGTGTAGGCTTGCTGGCATATCAAGGCAAGTGTTATGCAAAATGATCAAAATGAATAGCTGTGCTAATGCAAAACAGCAGTTTGATATAATCCACAAGCCCCATGTTGTAGCCAGCACTGCCACCATTGGACTTCATTGCTGAGGGCCCCTTGACTTTGAGGGACTAGAAATGTAAAGGAGAATCTCAGTTTTCAATGAAGTAGTAAGTTTCAATCATTTTTCCTTCTGCAAATTGCCTTGCAAACATAAACTGATATAAACCAATCAATAGGGCTGAAAGTAGGTCAGCTGGGTAGAAAGAAAGCAGTTGAGGCCCCTATCCTGTGCCAGGCACAGAAGTCTGCCCATGCAGAGCTCATAGCAGTAATAGGGCTAGTATTTGGATGGAGAGAAGCTTAAAAATTGTGCAGGCCCACTAGAAAATTCAAACTTGTTGTTAGTCATTATGGCCTTGAACCTGTAACTGCATCGGTAGCCACAAGATCTGTGTGGATGTAGTTGTGGGTTCTGGATCTATATGAGCTACACCTTTACATTTATATTTAATCAAGTAATGGTTATTATACTGACAATATTAGGTAGCTCATCCAATCTGCAAGTAATTATTGAAGGTTGTTTGGAGTGTGAAAAGTCTTTTCTGGTGACAGGAAGACTGAATTGCTAGTTTGTAGCAGATATATTTTTGTCTTGCTCTGAGGCCTGCAGGTAAAATTAGGAGTATAATTTTTTAGACTTCTTATGCAGGTGCTATAGATTGTATCCCATGTATCTCTTGATAATGCTGCTCATTTTTTGGTGGTACATGCTAGGTCTGTGGGTTGTTATAAACACAAAGAAGTTTTAATTCCAGTAATGAGGAAATGTGTCACTTCAGGTATTTAGTTTTCTGTTTCGATCCCAAGCTCAAAACGGGAGTTGAAAACACCCGAAAACAGGTCTGTAAATGAAAATTTTGTTCTCTGTGACATCAATAGAGGTGACAGCAACGGGATGTTGGTTGGGCTATGAAAAAGAATTGGACAAATTAGGAAACTGGCAAAAACAGCACTTCTCTTTCTGTTTGGACTGGCTTTTTTTTTTAAATACTGCTCTGAAATATTCTCAGTATATGACAGAGATTCTGCTCACTGAGCTTCAATTAGGCTCTTGCTCTAGGGTTTACATTCCACCCACTCAAGTCTAATTAGGATGTTACTATGGCCCATCACTCATCGCACTAACTCTGATCACCTGCGTAGAATGAGAAGCATGCTACTAGCAAATCACTACAGCTGTATGCTGCTAATTTGTTTGGCTCAGCTGGAAAGATTGAACTGACCACACTTACAAAGTGCCTTATGCATTGTGTAGGCTGGCACTCAGAGTTTAGATATTCTGCTGTTGGTTTTCAGGCAAACAAAACATTATTTCCAGTCAAGTTTTTTCCTCACATTCAACCAAATAGGAGAAAAAGGGGAAATGGCCAAATTATCTTCTCAGTGTGCAGTTTAAATGGATGGACTAGATGGTAAGAGTACTGCTGGAGGAATAGCCTCCTTCCTTCAAAATACAGCTGCACAGGGTCTGGAGAAGCACTGCTGCCACTCTGGCCATATTCATCTTCAAGTGCTGGTTCTTATGTGTATAGCACACATGAGTCCACGTGTACATCATGAGCCTGAGATCAGAGATTTCTAGCAAGTGGTGTCTATTGGGTTGTGCTTGCTCAGTTATTTTCCTTGTGCTCCAAACTGATAGAGACCACACATCTTGAAGAACCTCCAGTTACAGGTAAGTAACCTCCATTTTTTTTTATCTGTGTTAGGTAACCCATGTTAACTAACATGTTAAAATCCTAGTGTGAACAAGGCAAGTTGTAGCTCTAACATTGCCTGGTCAAGGTAAACTCTAGGTTTCAGTTAGTGTAGGATGTATGTTGCACTACTTGCATTATAGAAATGTATTGTCCTGTGAGTGTACTGTATCTGGAAAAGCCTGTGTCTATGCATTTGTGTTGTATGTTCCACAAAATTCAAGTGGGTCAAATTCACAGTTGCAATGCCATTCAAGTCAATGGAAACGCACCCACTTAGGCCAGTGATAAATTTTCTGGCAGTGTCTTCAACTCTTGGTCTCTTTTCTTCTTAAGTAGACAGTGGCTGAGAGCCCTGCTAGAAAAGAATAGGGCCTGCAGATGGGGTCTTCTGTAGGATAACTGTAAGCCCTCTGGCTGATGAAGGTTCAATGTGTCCCACCCTCCTTCAGCTGTGAGAAGAGATGACATTTCATGGCTACCAAAGAGTTGGCCATTATAGTAGACAAAAATGGTGGGGGGAAGTCCTTGGAGTTTCATCATGGGACATGGGGAAAATTCTAGATGGAAAGCAAAATTGAAACACAAAACAGCCAATAGTGGCACTTTTAAAATGGCCAAGTCCTTGTGAACACCCTATGGGTTTTGGGCTGCTGAAAGTAATACTCAGTGAACTAAAAAAAATGTTAGGCTGGTGGTCAAATTATGAAAAGCACAGCCAACCTAAAGGAGAGAGATGCCAAAATCTTAGTATCTCAGACTCTTCATGTTACTTTGGGCTAAATCTTTATATATAAATTGGAAAATGAAATTCAATACCACCTCTCCTCATTGTTTTAAAATATTAAACTCTTGTTAAGGACAAGGTGTCTGAATAAATTTTGCTGAGACCCACTCTCAGACACTTTATTGCTGAAAGTTATATTAAATTATATTTTTTTCCATGCTGTTCATGCATAAGGAACCCCAAATGGGATTCTGAAACATAAGAATGTCTTAAAACAGTCAAAATATCAGTGTGAAAACTAACTACTAAGTATGCATGGTAGGGACTCTTTAGTTTTTGTAACCATGTTAATTCCCCATCTACTTATGTAACTAAGTCTGGACATCGTGGTAGATTTTCAAAGACATAAATGCCATTCAGATACCTCTCTGCTGTTGAATATCAACGGGAGCTATGTACCTGAATGCCACTTATGTTTTTGAAGATCCAACTCATTGTCACTAGAGCAGTGCAAAAACTTCACTGGAAAACCCCAACCTTGACTGGTTTGAATTTCGTTACAAGCTCAGATCATGTTCAGCAAACCTTTTGAAGTGAAGCAGGTCTAACTGATGTTTTTGCACTGAATTAATGTGAAAGCCATGGTTTCTTACAGCATCACTGTGAAACTTGGTGAAATTCAGTAGTTATGCTTTGAGGTTTTGGGCTTGCTTAAATCTGAAATTCAGAGAAAAACTCAGGAGGCTGTGAATCCATGGAGATCAAAACAAAATGCACATAAATGAAAATACAGTGCTGTCCACTCCCATCCAGTAATGAGTAGAGACAAGCCAGGACCTGCAGACATCTGCTTGGGTACACAAAGGCAACTCTTCCTCCTTTGCTTGATTGCCCAGAAACATCTCTGCAGGGTAGAATGTGTGCCCCACAGGTTGGAAGGAGGTAGGCTTGGGGACTGCAGCTTTCCTCAGCACCACCTCACTCAACCCCATGGTTAAGAAGTGTACCATGTGAGAATATTGGAGCATTCAAACTAAAAAAGATCCCTTTTGATGAGTATTTGTGCTAGTAAAACTCCAGTACTCTAGGGTTTGAGCTAAGCAAATATGGATGTTTGTGAACTGACTTTTGAATGCATATTTGCATATACTTTTGCACTACTGCACGGTCTACTGATGGCGTAAACAAAGAAGAGAAAACGCATCTCAAAAACAGTTTGAAAGAGGAAAATTTTGTGTTGATGTGATCAAGAGGAGAATGACTAATGTTTACCCATTGCCCAATCCGTTCTATAGATCTGTGTAATCTTAAAGTATTGTAACTGACAACTAAGATTAAAACAGATCTTCTTTCCAAAAGATTTTGCAATCATTCCCCATTACTGGAACACTATAAAATGAAAAATATCTAGCACTGGTAATCCAGTCAAAGCACAGAATGTTTTGAAATGAAGTGTGTACTGTACATAAAGCACAAATGCAGACATGACACAAATTGAGACATTCTCAATGGTTTTGTTTCTTATTCACCTGTATATTCCTGACATTGCTTGTAAAAAAAATATTTTTTCTAATAATGCTACTGTAATCAACCTCATAGTGTAGAACCCTTAGTCCAAATAATATCCTAGTTTGTGTGTGATTTATGGAAGCCAGTGCCAAAGTCTGCAATATTTCAGTCTTTAATGTGCACAGAATACTTTTTCTTGTAACTTTTTCCATCCTTGATCATTTTTTGATAACTGATTAGGAAAAAAAAATACATGCTGAGACTGTAACGTAACAATTTCCAGTAGGGAAAAAAATTCTTGTTGTGCTGTGTCAGCTCAGTTAATAATAACCATTAAATGATAGAAGAAATATTTACAAACTTCCCCCACATGTTGCTGTGAGCTGCATTAGAGAAAGGATGCCAAAAGAAGTTGCTCAGATTCCAGATGCACATGCATATAAATGTGTGATTGTGCTGGTTCCATCAGGGCTTTGATTTTAATCCTGTTTTCTTATGCCTGCAACTTTAAAAAAAATTACTTTTTTTTTTTAAAAAAGAAAGTTTAATTGAAATTCCTTCAGCCATTTTTTGAATGATCCATTAAGGAGATTGATTCAAGAAAGGATCTACAGTTAGCAACAGGCTTGAACCAAAACCATAGTACTGTGGACAACTTTGGGAAAATCTGGATCCAAATCCAAAAACTTGCTTCTTGGACCCAAAGCTACTGCAAATAATACATACAAATCCTGGTTAATTTCTTGGGTTTTTTATGTCAGCTCTTCGTAGCTTAAGATGCTAGGGAAGCTTTATTGATCACATTAAGAATCTTAGCCACCAGGAAATGTTCTTGAACTCATAACAAATAAAAGTTTTATTGAGCTTTAAAAGTGTTACTGAAATGATTCTAGCTGCTAGAAACCTTATGTCTAAGGTCAAAAGAAGACATTCTGTCCTCGATTTCTGGTCATGGAAAGTATGGAGTTTAAAAAAAAAATCAAGAAAATATAAATGAAACAGACAATATCGTACATTTTGAATAATATCCAGCTCTCTACAGAAAGAAAATTAAAGTGCACTTAACCAGATAACAGTATTAACTATAGTGTAATATTTAAATGACAGAGAAAAAAGTCTATAATCAAAATTAAAATTGCGCTATATTTACTCAGTATTAATGTGACTTGCATGTCTGCAATACAGTAATTGACCTAATTTCTCATTTGTTCTCACTTGACATTATGGTTGTTATGAAGCCACAGAAGCAAAGGAATTCATTACTCAGAATGCAGATGCCTTAGCAGGTCACATCTTCACTACTTACTCACTACACACACAGCTTTTTTTCTCTTGTTTTCTGCACATTTCTCTTCAGCCAAGCAGCACAGCTGTAGCTTTACTGATCACCCTTTGATCTCTCTGGTGCCAGTTACTGTAATATCTGGGTGCCTCTGGGTTAGATCCTCAATTTGAGAATACTTCATCTCTGGCTTTCATATGCTTCATTCTGGGCTTTGCTGTCTCCATTGTCCCAAAGGATATGACAGTCTTGACTGTACATAGCGAAGCAGTCTCTTATGTAGCTGTGACTTGAACCAACAATGACTTTGAAGATCAGCGCCCAGACTTGGAGAGGGACTGGAGCATTGAGGTGAAATGTTCTGAGATGTAAGCAATGATGAAAGCAGGCAGCCATGTTTGCACAAGCTGGAGGCTTAGTGTTATTTTTACTTTCAGCTTCAATACAGTTGAATTACAGTATTCCAGTTTAGATGGAAGGACAGGATCACAGCCAGTTCTTCAGAATGTAAAGCAGATGGAAATCTATCCTAATAGAGCTTGAGGATTCCTTTCAAGTAGGTAGCATAATCTGACATAGTTGGCTCTTCTCTGTCCACCATTGACCTCTCCTTCCCTACTGTAGGAGGCATGTTGGAGCAGAAGGTGACTGTACTTCAGTGACTCTGGGAGAGTAGCACAGCCCTTAAGAAGTGTTACTATTGGTGTGACTTAGAGGGGCTTGTACAGACTCCCAATCAGCCCCAAGAGTGTGTGTGTGTTGAAAGGTGGCATAGAGCGCCTCTTTTCCCTGAGTCCAGTACCAAGTATAGCATCTGACAGTGCTGCTTTATAAAAGAACCAAAAGGTGGAGAAATAATTGAGATCATCAAGCAGGGCTTTGCACTGTTTTAATACGACAGGACACAATTGGAAGAGCTGTACAAGGCAACTCAGTTTCTTACATGGTGAAGATGTTCTTTTGCTTTATCTTTTTACACAAAGACTGAATAATTCTAAATAAAGCAAAGGAGTTAGAATAGCTGCTAGTTAATATTTAATAAATAGGAAAGTCCAATTCCAAAGATGCCTCTACTGGTTGTATTTATTAAGCAATAAAACACAACAGGCAGAGCATTTCTAGGTGCTTACAGCACACCTCAAGTGGTGTTATAAGGCACAGGGTGAAGGCTATGTGACTTTTACCATCTGAGAATTGCAGTAATCCCCTAGCAATGCTCTGCCTCCTATTTGGAAATGGAACTTTCAAATAAAATAAGAAAAATAGGCAGGCCTATCCATATACTTGGTGTTGTTGACATGAACATGACTGAACAGCCAGCCAGTAAGAAATCACTGTTTAGGCAAGAATTCTATTATAATTTATAGGGAGGTAAGAGGACAATAAAGCCATTTCATAACCATATGGTATATTTAGAATATTTATGACTTAGTACTAAAGTACAAGCAAAACAAGGAACATTCGGACTACACCAGATGAATTCTAAAAGAAATGTTTTATATTAGAGAATTGCCCCATATTTGAGATACCTTCAAATATAGTAATAGCTTTTCCCTTCACAGGCATAGGAGCAATTTTGTTAAAATTAACCAGGTGGTCTTTAAATTTTGAAACTATCAAATTCTGAATTCATAAACCGTCATAGGGAACTGTAGAAAGAAGAAACATTGGCTTCTCATGTTCCCTTTTGGGTCGTAATGTGATTATCATTGAATCTGTGAGAAGAAAGAGAAAATAAGCTGCTGATATATCTGTTTTAAAAGTAGTTATTACCAGATTCACTGACTATTTACCGTGACAGATTTGGTATGAAAAATAAATCATATTTCATAACAATAAATATAAAGACATTTCAGAGATGAATAGTCTGGAAGAAACTAATGATGGTGAGGAGGATAGTGGAAAAAACCTCATTTTCAAAGTGATCTAAGGAAGGAATCTTTGCTTACAGCCCTGTGTGTGAGTGAGTGTGTGCGTGTGCATGTGCATGCAGACAGAGAGCTAAAAGGTAATAGCTGAAATGACATACCAAAAGGTCCTTTGAAGTACTTATGAGAAAATAAAAAAGACTGGCTAGAAGTGTTCATGTTCCTTCAGTATGGGATACAATAATTTTTCTGCCAGAGTGTGGAAAATCATAAACTTATTTCAAGGTACTGAAGTGAAACAAAAACTGTTGCTCTTATGGTGATGCAAAAGACGGCTTGATGGCTAGACTGATAAAGGAAGGGTCACATCTCAGCATCCAAGTAGCCTAAGAGAGAGTGCTCACTGACAGAGAGGAGATCTAATTTGGGAAGGGTGATGCAGACAGAGGGAGTCTAAGAGGAAAGCTTTTCAGCAATAGAGGGCCAGACAAAAGAACATGACTTAACCTGGGAGGTAAGATTGTCCTCCTTAAACCTAATTGGTAACCCTAAAGAGTGCTTCTGCTTATCCAACTAGGTTGCTTATAACCTCATACTCCAATATGAAGATTTTTTTAATGTATTTTATTTCCACGGATTCTCTATTTTCATGTTATTTAAACCAGGGCTGCCCAGAGGGGGGGCAAGTGGGGCAATTTGCCCCAGGCCCCAGGTCCTGCAGGGGCCCCCACGAGAATACAGTATTCTATAGTATTCTATAGCAACTTTTTTTTATGGAAAGGGCCCCTGAAATTGCTTTGCCCCAGGCCCCCTGAATCCTCTGGGTGGAGGGACCTGAGTTGAAGCCCCGCTCAGGTTTTCAGTGGCAAACATGGACCAGGATTTCCCGTCTCATAGAGTGCTTTTGGAACCCTGGCTGCGATAGGCTTTTCTGCTGTGCTTCAATACTAAAGAACCTACCAGTAGGATGAGCGCTGTGGTTAAAGGTGTCCTCTCCACTGACAAGATTTTTCTCACTGGATATTATTTTGGAAAGTCCAATGTGAAATTTTTTCTGCATAGGGAGTAAAAGAAACAATAATGAGAAAGATATAGAGGGATAAAACGTAAAGTACTTTGTACACCTTCAGTTGGAGTCTCCTGCTCCATTCTCTTGTTAACTTAATGGACATTAACCTCTACTCAGAATTCACTAACCAGCTAAGTATCTTAATCTGCCTATCGTGCACTTTATTTTTGTTAATTCAGCTTGTCTCTACTAAAAATCAGTGTATGTTGTAATTCAGTTTTCACGTTCATTGATTGTTCCAAATATGATTTTGCTACTGCAAAGATTCCCCAGTCATAATTACAAAAATGACAATCAGTACTTTCTGTAATCTCCATATTTGATGCATGAAAGGAGACTATATTCCTGTTTTGAATAAACAACATAATAAGGTTATTGAGAATAGAGACCATTACTATATAAAATTATGTCTAAGTGGCACATATAATTAACATTGGATTGTAATTACACTAATTACAAGTCACATTAAGATACTCTAGTAATGACAAAGTGAGCACACTATAATTGAATGGAATAAGTAGGGAAACATGCTGCTCACACTAATTACCTAAATGAGCTAATATGTCTTCAGAGTGACAGCCAGGCTCAATGTTATTACACAGGCAAGACACTTTTGTAAGTTTTAAAAAAAAATTAATTTCCTTCCATCCTTCTCT
The DNA here is from genome assembly GCF_020497125.1 of Mauremys mutica. Taxonomy (NCBI): domain Eukaryota; kingdom Metazoa; phylum Chordata; order Testudines; family Geoemydidae; genus Mauremys; species Mauremys mutica. Next base: position 24,614,102 of record NC_059081.1, on the reverse strand, counting down.
TCAGCACCTATTTCAAATAATCAGGAGCTTCAGAATTTCTCTCTCTTGAGCCAAAAATAGAGAGAGCAGACAGCTAAGGCATAGCTAATTTTGTTTAGCACAACACAGTCTTCTATGTTACACTCTGATTTTGAAGTATTCCTGCTGCTTTGAAAGTAAAATTTGCCTTGTTGTGTGTTTTGGTAGGATTCCTTGACAAGCCAATCTACTCTGATTTCTTCACTTGTCTGAATTTAAAACTAACAAAATTGTGTAACTTGAGATCAGCATGCTCTACCGCATGAAGTGTACTTATTTGGTCGGCTCCAGAGTAACAAATATGGCTTAGAACAGTCTGGCTCCTGTTGTGCCCTTGAGAGTGGTAAAATTTGAATTATTCAAGGCAATTAGTATGGGCATTGCAGTGAACTCAAATTTCAGCTCTAGCTGCTAAGTAAGACTATACACTAATATGAGAATATGAATTCTATGCATTGTGGAAAACAAAAGCATGTTGCTATTGCTTTTCCTTTAAACACTTGCAGATGTCTGGAGGATCTGCTTGGGAAGAAAGAAAAATAAAAATTTTTATAAATGTTTCCAACAGTACCCTGGGAAAAAAAAATAAAAGCAGCACAGCTTTTGCTACAGAAAACAAATGCATCTCATCAGACTGACAGTAGTTTATATTTGCCCAAAATGATATGTTTCTTTTGTACAGATGTGGCCTGCTTTTTTAGAAGTAGTGAAGCTCAGGTCATTAAAAGTACTTATGCATTGTTCTGTTCACTTTTGCAGCACCTAACCCATAGGTAGCCTGCCGCCCAATGGAATTTTCAGCTCATTGTATGTACCCAGGCTCCCCATATAATGCACAAGTAGATTTAGGTGCCTAAGGAAGCGATTTGCAAAAGCTGGCTGCTGAGTAGGGCAGGGAAATGTGCGGGGAGGAGAGAAAGTCTTAGGCACCTACGAGACTTACCTGGTGCACCTGGATGGTGGTGCACCTGGCTGCTCAGGATTCTCAGCCATGAACACTTTCCTGGAGTCAAGCAGTTGACTTTGCTTAGGTTCCTAGGTAGCCCATGCCCTCGCAGCAGAAATGATCACATGCTCGATATCTCTTTCACTCTCACCCTACTGTGCTCCTATATGTCTTTTTTTTTTTTTTTTTTGGAGTGGAGGGCCTCTCTGCTCCTGTCAGTGGCCTGCCTTCAGCTCACCTGGTACAAAGGCTGGCAGGTAACAGGTGGTAGGCATGCTCTGAGGATTTGGGCCTGAGCACCCACAGCTCCCATTGTCTTGGTGCTTGACAAAAAACAGAGGCATAAGCGTGGCAGCAATAGGCCTAAACCAAAACCCCCAGCTTAGCTGTCTCTGAACTTCAGTAAACATCTAGAACTGAGCTTTGTGGCATGGGTGCATTGTTACCTTTAGGGGAACTGTTTCAAATCACCTTATTCATGTACATGTGTGTCTTTTTTTTCTCATTGCACACGGGAAAAAATATCTTCTGTTTGTCACATGAAAATCTGCAGTCATGTTTGTTGCAAACCTATGCTAGTACATGTATGCTTTAAATACGAGGCAACATCCCAAACAGGTTCAGTTCATTAGCGAATGGGCAGTATGTTACAATTAGGATGAAGACTCACGCCCCCCACTACATTTATGGTGTACAACTCTGACAGCTTGTATTCCCGTGAACTCTTCTGTGCTCATATCTTCGATTATTGTAATCAGCTAAATTTTAGTTTAAAATGTTCTGATTTTATCTTTATATTTGGGAAGAGCCTCAAAATCATGTGACCATGTGAAATTAAACTGTAGGAATCACAAATCATTTAACAGATACTGATGGAAGAGAATGCTATGCCAGAATAATCCTGTCTTGATACTGCATGGCTGCTCAGATAATATCTGAGGCATTTAAAGAAAATAAATATCAAGATGTAGCTGAAGCATTTATTTTCAAAGCAGAGGATAGTGATCTTGTGATAATGTTGTATCAAAATGACTTTCATTTCCTATTATAACATATGATTGGTACAGATCTAATCATGTAAGCTGATCACGGCTAGGGCAGTAAAATGCCTCTTGACTCTGCCAGTACTGACCATTGTACTTTGACTGGTATAGAGGCAAAACTTATTATGAGCGTCAGCTTATTCAGAAAATGAGGGTTTGTTTTTTTTCTGAAACATCTGGAGCTAACTGATAATTATGGCACATTCCTTGGACTTAACTGAAATGTTGGCTATATTAACTTTATTATTCTCTCCACTGACAATAAGCTTAGGCAGCGAGTCAGTAAAACAACCCCCTCTATACTGACTCTACAGAGATACAAATGCTTCAATCTCTGTCACCCCAATCCATTGCAGTTGTACAGAGCCAATTTTATTTAATTTCTCTCCCAAATCTCCTGTGAGCTTAATGAATTGAAAGACTTGTCAGTTAGCTGGATTGGACACTTTAACTCTATCAAAACTGTCGCTCTTCTTTGTATTCCACATATCCCTACCTTGCCTCCTTGTTCTTTTAAAAAAAAAAAAAAAACCTAAGCAAGCAAATCAGTGCAGTCACGTGCCCTGAAAAAAAAGTGCCTTAAAATTGAAGATGCCTAAGAATTTTGGAATATAATTTTTCACTTTGGGATTTAAAAGCATGGAGAATTGTGATTTAAATTAGCAGAATTATTAAATAATTTTAACAGATTTTCAGCTTTTCCTAAACAGATGACTATGTATTTGTAATTGAATGTTTGATAAATGAAAAGAGACAAAATGTTCTACTTTTCAGCACATTTGAATCCACAGCTGTTGCGCAGACTGGTGCAGAGTGTATGTTAGCTTTAGCTGTGATTTTTTTTTTTCAAGTTGAGATTTGCTATATTTAGACCTCCGGCTATTTAGAATTGCTGGAAGTAAATATTTTAACTTTGGAAAATGAGTGAAAAGGCTGCTTAATGGAGACTTCAGTCCACCAGAAAAATACCCATGTTTGACTCTGAGCCTGCGATGTTACGTGTATGGGAGAAGAACTGTTTCTAGTAGCTAGCTCTGTAAAATGGTTTTCATCTCTTCTGTTGAATACCTATTAAGTGATGTGAGCATAAGGATTGGATTCAGTTAGCCTCTGCATAGGCGCCTATATATAGAGAGTTATATATAGAGAATAGAGTTAGTTCTGATCCTTCGATTTGAGATATAACAAACAGGGGAGAGGGGGAATAAAGATATTTGGTAATTTACCTAGACAGTTCAATAATGTTTATCATATTTGAAAAGCATTTATCTTGGCAAAAACTTCTAATATATACTGAAAAAATATTTTTTATGGTTTGCTAGAGTAAAAAACCAAATCCTCCTTACTTTGCTGAAGCAAATATTCCCAGACGTCAATAGGCCTGATTCTGCTTTCACTTCTGTTGGTACTGAACTTGTTTCAGCATATGGTAAAGTCCCATTGAAGTAATTTCTGATCTGAATTCTGCTACTGACTCATGTGGATGTGTCTATGCTGCCAAAAGCTGGTTTAATTCAGGTTATCTAACCCATGTTAGCTAACTTGGATTAAAATAGCAGTGAAAATACAGCAACCTTTGCTTTTATCTCAGGTCTAGTTCAACACTGGGATTCCCTGTAGACTAGCCACTCAAACTGGTTAATGCAAATTAAAAGCCAAGCTGCTGTGTCTTCACTATTTTAATCCAAGTTAGCACACGCGAGTTAGCTAACCTCAGTTGAGAACACACTACCTTTTATTTTAATTTTTTTGCAGTGTAGACATACACAGTTTGGCTCAGAGCTAGGCCTTCAGCTCACTGTCTGTGTTTCTATCTGTAAAATGGGATAATACTACTTGACTTTCTGGTTATGTTATGAAGATTAATTCATTGTTTGTACAGTCCTGTGAAGTTGTAAAGAGCTATGTAACTGCTGCCTTAATGAAATCAATATTAAAGATATTGAGCAAAAATGTTGTTTGATTGTAAAATAAACAGCTCAGGGCTGTCACCAGGGTAATCAAAATACCCAAGTTAATTTAATTGTTGTTATTTAGAACAACAGTTCTTTCACTTTGGCATAAATATAGCTCACAGCCATTCAAGATAAATAATCATCACTAAAACAGGGTAACTTGTTCCAGTTTCATTATGTCAGCATAAGCACAATAGCACGAGGGTTGAATACAAGACTTAAGACAGTGAAGCACTTCCATTGTAACCATCTATTTCAAACTCCTATAACTAAGGTGTTAAAATTGCTCAGGACTGTAATATTGTTTATAGGAGCTATACCATAGCATCTTATATAAATCTAAGGTGCTATATATAAATATCTTATAGCAGTTGTAGTGGAAACATAACTCCAGTTATTAAAATTATAACTGGTATCTTGTGCTGCATCTATAATATAGTGCAACTGCACTTAGCATTGTGTGAAAATAATGTGAAACTCTGAACAGTGGCTACCGTGGATGCACTGCTACTTTTCAATAGGACTTCCATTATGCCTTGAAATATATATCACACGGCATATATAAATTCACATAGTTAGAAATATCCTAAATATATTTTTATTCAATAGACTTGAACAGGCCAAAAAAATAAAACTTCAAGATCTACATTGAGGGCAATACATTATTTAGATTGTTTTAAAGACCATGGGTGAAATCCTGGTCCTATGGAAGTCAATTGGAATTTTGCTGCATGAAGAAGTGTATATACCACTCAGGAAAACATTGCTCCTGGCCCATTGTTAGATCATTCAAGTGCTATTTCTTACTAGAGGATAGATTCTCAAAGGTACCTAAGTCCAACATTTAGGTGCCATTGATATTTTCAACAGCACCACTCAGCTGCTGTCTAACCCTCTAGTGTCCAAGTTTCTGTTGGTGGGCATGTGCAAAGCTGACTTTGTCCTGAAGCTACACAACAGATAGCGAGCTGCCCAGAACCCTTGTTCAAGCCAAAGCCTCACTGGGATGCTCACAGTAGGCGTTCATCTACCTATCTTCTCGGAGGGGCTTGATCCTGGAGGTGTTCTCAGAGCATACCTACTGGATTGGCCCTGAACAAAAGACAGCCGGGGCAAGCAGATTGGGAAATTTTGGAAGACTTGTGTGTGAGAGCCCCTTCCGAACACCAAACAGTCCAGTGATTAGGCCACTCATTGGGATGTGGAAGACTCCAATTCAAATCCCTTCTCTGGAGCATGTACTTGAACCCCAGGCCTTCCACCTCCCTATCAGGGCCCTAACCACCAAGCCTGGGCATTCTGGGAGGTGTCTTTGTCTCTTCTATTGCAGCTTTTCTACTTTGCATAAATAATTAAATATTTATTGGAGCAGGGGTTTTAATCTGCATCTCCCACCTACTAGGTGATTGACTTGATTTACTGACTATAGTAGGGTGTGGTCTCTCTTACAGAAAACCAGAGAGAGGAAGGGCTGACCTGGATTAGTTACCTAACTCCAGGAAAGTATTCACAGCTGAGTCCTGAGCAGAGACAGGGCCTCCCTCCAGCCTGTCGGTCAGGTGTCTAGAGGCCCAGATTAATGGGAGTTGCATACCTTTATGGGATGTGGCCTAACCCCTGCTCCTTTCTTCTGCATTTCACTCCCGACTAGTTTAGGTGGTTCCCTGCTCAACGTGCTGGCATCTGTGAATCCTTTTCTTAGGTACCTATCTCTCCCTAATGAATACATGGGCACCTAGCTTGGGGTTGAGAATTCAGCTAGGGAGCAGGTTACCTAGGAGTTAGGCATTGCAATAATGCTGAGTGCTGCAATGTCTAAGTATCTTTGTGAATCGAGCACTAGGTAATTGTTTTGCAGAACAGAACCATACTAAACAGTGCATGATGTGTCATGGGCTTTCCTTTCAAACCAAATAAGTAAAAATCCTTAATTTAAAACCCCAAAACTTTTGTTCTAGCTTTATCAGAGAATGTGTTGGTTCCCAACAAGAAGTGGTGTGGTATGAAAACAGAGCGAAAAGGTATCAGGAATCTAGGTTCCATAGCTTTATGTTGTAATGCATTAGCTTTTCTCCTGGAGCCAGTTGGGTTGAAACTCTATCTTGCTTCTCAACTGAAAATGAATTTATAAGGAAGTGGTCATTAGACACTGACTCGCATCACAAAATGGAATCTGATAGCCTGAGCATTCTCTGCTTGAGAGGCCTACATACCAGCAAGAATGCTGTGTTACAACTGAGGCACATTGGTGAAGCACAGTATGTGCTAATACTATGCCTGGGTTAGCCAAACTGTTAGTCCCTCATCTGTATCAGCACCAAGTTTTCACAAATTAAAAGAAAAGAGAGAGAGAGAAAAAACAGGATCCAATTATAGACCAGTGAAGTGAAAAAGGAAGTGATAACGTCCGAGTTCTTTCGGTATCTGCATGGCTTATACTTTATTTTTAAGAAATTTTGTTCAAGTTTTAAGCCTACCAAATAGAAATCCATCTGGTGATTTTACTGCTTCTGGACTACATAAGAGATTGAGTTGACAGATTTTACAACCTTGTTATCTCGCAATCTCTCACCTTCAGTGGTTTTCTGTGGCAGGTAAATACTGGAAAGGAAACCTAGCTTAGTATCAGAATTTATCTGAAGTGTAATAAAATAAATATTTCTCTAATTCCTTGGGTACAGTCTTAACTTTGCGATGTACTTTTCTGGGAAATAGTCCTGTGATAACTTTAAAGAATCTGTTTTTGACACGCTTCTGATAACTCAGGTTCATAGGAAACAATGATAGAGTTCTGGAGCGTACTGAATTCTTTGACTGGGTACTAAAATCTGCATGAAGAAACTTGAGCCTCTCAGAGTTTGATTGTGAGAACCTGGCCTTTTAGAAAAGATTTGGAGAGAAAGATACATTCTGAAAATAAATGGAAGGGAACATAGAGATTATGATAATGGAAGCTGTATGTTAGCATTTTAGGTGGAGAACTTGCTTAAATGCTACATGTGCTCATTAATTAGGACATTTTATTTAGTCACTTCTGTGGCTACCTGGCTGTAAGTGAAGCTCCATCGCAGGTGCTTTTTGACATACTTGAGGAATTACATACTTAGACTGTATAGTCTGGGCACTGAAGTAGCTGTCCATCATGGATGCTCCACCTCGAAGAGCCATTCTATTAAATTAATAGCTGTGAATAATGTATAGAATTGGAATGAAGATACATTTTTTACTGATTTCTTTATTCAGCGCTGGAGTAATGGGGTACAACTTTATGAAGTTAGTTGAGTTGCAACCATTCCTGCCAATGCTGAATCTGTCCCTAGATGAACAAGCAGTAACCTAGAGCAGGATTTATACTTCACAAATCCTCTCTCAGCCTGGAAGCTTTAAAAACACTGTCCTACAATGGTTCTTATTCTGGTCTTTTTTGAACTAGCTATTTACCAGTGTAACTTCATTGGCTTCAAGTGAGATACTCCTTATGTACTTCTTTATAAATCTCCGAAACCTACTAAAGTGGCTATATGATTTCTGTTGTGAAGAGATATTGATTAATTTCTCTATGGAGTAGAAGAAGGAGCTGAGATGGAAAGCTTTTTAATTTTTTCAATTTATGAGAACTCATGTTTAGTTCCCCCTTAACACAGCTGCCCTGTGGCTATTAAGGAATTGCCCCCTTTTTTCCCCTTTAAACAAAAATACCCTACTTGAAAGGAAGCAAAGCCAATCTGCAGAAACCATATCTCAGGAAACTTTCCTCTTTGAAACTGTGGGTATAGTCTAGTGGTCTGTGCGGGTGAAGGAAATCTGGGGAACAGATGTGACCATAAACAAGTGAGCAAGAAGAGGAACGTAATACAGAACCAGAGCTTGTGTGCAAGTTTTGTTTATTAGCCTGATTTGAATTAATTTGGATTTGATAAAACAATGGAGACAGGCACCTACACGACAACTGGATCCCAAAGCAGCATTTGCGTCTGCTTACTGGAAGCATTTGTTAAGAGATTTTGAGAGTACTAACTGGAGGAAAATAGCAGTTGTGAAGATAAAATGTGCTGAGATCATTTCTCCTGTAAAGGGAATCTGGAGATTTAAAGCTATCAAGAGGACAAAAGATCCCCCTAAATAGATTCAGCATTAGCTATTTGGGGAGATCTTTCATCTTCTTCATAGCCTTGAAGTCTCTTTTTGTGGTCGTCTTATTTTGTGGTTATATAATAGTTAAATATCAGATAAGCCTTTGGAAGGCGCATGCTCTGAACTTTCCTGTAGTACAACCACTTTCTTGAATGAAATAAGTATCTGGAACAGCTGGGCTACCTGCCCTTAGGCCACAGAATGTGAAAATGACAAGGTCAGACCTTTCTGCCTTCATTGTCGATCTTGGTTTGGTGATTTTTGTGGAGATAGAGGAAGAGGGGGACACACATCAGGGCCCAAATGGGGCTCTGGGTGATCGCTACTTCCCACCACCCAACACAGATGTAATGAGGTTAAGTGGTGTCCGTATAAAGAAATGAAAACTACTGATTATTCCTCAAGAAAGGCTTTTAATGACTTACGGCTATAAATGCAACACAGACAGAATAGGAAAAGAAAAATTAAAGACCAGCATTGAATAAGGATTAATATAAATGACAAATTATATTTCAAACAAGCACAAGTACAGGTAATGTTATGCATTAGCTACTTATTGCTATAAAAGCATGTTCTTGACATTGCCAATTTTTACTGATGCAAAGCTATTATTACTTAGTAACTATGAACCTTACAATTTTTATTCCTGCCCTTACTAACTATAAGTACAACAAAGATACTATAAATTAACAACTTTCTACTATCTTCTAAACAATTTAACACTAGTATTAAACTTTTACTACTATTTTTAATACTGCAGCACTAATATAATCTGAGATTAAATTATCCTAACACTACCATTCTTAATACTATAGTGTCAGTACAATTTGAGATCAAAACAGCTCAAGCAACCCAGACTACTTTACTCCGTTACCTTATTTTGCTTGCAACCAGACTTTTTTACTTTAAAACCTTACCCTACTGAGAATATATTACCTTCTAGTCGACTGCTCTTTGTATTGGCCAGGTGCAGATAGTCGGTGCAGTTCAGGTTTTCTCGGCTCAGACCGATCAAAGAGAATAACTTCTTAGACCAAGACACACACATACACACACACCCCCACACCCCTACCTGAGGTTCTACACATTTAATCTCATCTGCCCGCCGTGCTTTGAAGCAGGTCAACCAATCAGGTTAGGCCAAATTTAGTGTTATCGCTTTGGCTGTATAATTCATGCTTACTTATTTTCTTGTAGCCAATTATTATTTTAGTTTATAAATTATGCTCAAGGAGATAGCTTACTTCTATATAGTCCACTGTCTCGACTGTGGTTTTCCTTAGTTTTCTAGGTAACTTCCCTCTAAATGGGTTATTGGCTTGATTGTGGGTGAGGTTATCTTGATGACCTATGCCTAAAGGCCTAGCTCATGAAACCCACATAGAAATTTGTTTTTTGGCTGCAGCGTCTCTTAACCACAAGTTCCAAAGGTGGTTTCAATGAGCCGTACCCGGGGGCATGACCTGTTGTACCATATAGGAGTCAACATAAAATGTTGTCTGGTTGTAGGCATCTTTTGACCACAAGATGCAGCTTAATTTTGCAAAGCTTGCTTTTTAAAGATAATTTTGCGAAGCTCATTTTATAAAGCTTCCGGAAGTCTTAGGCCTAACAGTGGCAATACTGTTGTTCATCTTAAGCTTGACAACACTCTTGCTCAAATTAATCACAATTTTAACCTAAGCATGAGAATCACCTGGCACCAGAAAGGCTAAAAGTCACAGGCCTTGATCATCCTTTTCCATGAAGAAGCCTGAAGAAGAGGGCTCTGGGGAAAGAAACTTCTCTGAAATTCCCCTTGGGGAGTTCCTCCCTATTTATTCCATTGGTAGCCAGATTTGATTCACCACCAGCAGAATAGTTCATGAGCCCCACCCAAGCCTTCAGGAGCCTTCAAGCTATCTACTCTGAGACTCTGTGTATCCCCAGTGGCTTTGGCTGCCTGCGTGTGCCCCATCCTTTCCCCCCTGAGCTGTAATAATGAGGATACCCTTTGAGTCTGACTTTCCCCAGGACCTCATTCTGCAGGGTTTCCAAAGCAATTCAAACAAGCCACCTACCTGATTCCTCAAATTTTAATATGCTTGTCGTAGGTGTATTGCTTGGTTTATTCATTCATTTGGGATAAATCTATTTGTCTCTCCCACTTGAAATCTGAGGTAAAAAAAGTCTTGAAAAGGGTAAAATGGAATAAAATGGAGCCTGGAAAGATTTCTAGGATGCTTTGCAGGTTGGCTAGGTGTGCAGAAAACTTGCAGAAGCATGAAATTCATCATATGTATTAATGCTTCTGATTTAAAAATGGTATTATATAGAAATGAAAACTTCTGATTATATAGTGAACAGTTTTGTATTTGGTTGTTTAGTGTGGGTCCTGATTAATGTTCTAACCAGTGAGAAGTTGTTTGCAAAAATAACAACAAACAGAAGACACCCCTAAAATAGCACAAAATTAGGGATGGGGAAGGTTAGAGTTCTACTGCCCTTTGAATGGGGGAGGGGAAAGTGTGGGGCATGCATTGTCCCTCCCACCGAACACCTGGAGACTTCAAAGGGCAAATAATTCAGACAGAAGGCTGGATCCTCCAGCCCATCTGAGATGCAATTGTTGTAGGACTGGAGAAAGGGGGCAAAGGTGGCTTTATACCACCTTTACACCCTCTCCTTGAAGCAGGGGTTGCCCAGGGTCCTAACTGGCTCTCAGTGCAATTCAGGGCAGCTTCAGAGCTGGCTGTCCATTTGTTTTGCACAGTCAAAGTAGTGCAATTAGAGGTGGTATTATTTTAACATGTATCAGAGGGGTAGCCGTGTTAGTCTGGTTCTGTAGAAGCAGCAAAGAATCCTGTGGCACCTTATAGACTAACAGACGTTTTGCAGCATGAGCTTTCGTGGGTGAATACCCACTTCTTCGGATGTTATTTTAACATGTCTTTTTCACCATGCTGGGGATCTGTGTTTTAGAGGGATCCTAGGGCCAGCCATTTGAGCGATGTTGGCAGAGACTAGACACTAGAAACCCAGCACCAGTCTAGTGCCTTTTAATGACCATCCATGCAGATTTCAGGAGATCCATGTTTCGTGCTATTTTTCATGTCCCTGATGTTTTAGTAGTAGAAACAGGTAAAATATAAGGACATTTTGGGTTATTTCCCCCCATTTTCCATTGGGGAAAAAAGATCAAGACATTTTTAACTAGCTTTAGCTAATAGAGTGGTCAGTAGCATCTTTTCAGTGGGTGATTTGCCACAATAGGATTTCAGATATAGCTCCCAATAGCCCAGGCAATTGTAATGAACTTTATTTAGACACATGTATTGCTGAACAAGTTAATATACATAGCACTTAAATAGTGATTTACGTCATCGGCATGCTGTACAAACGTTAAGCCTCACCATTAGTAAGCTATGATTATCCTCCATTTTAAGTTGTGGAAATTGAGACACAGTAGGGTTAAGTGTCTAGCTTATGATCACCCAAGAAGTCAGTAGGCACAACAGAAATTAGAAGTCAGGAGTTTCTGGAGACTAGTCCTATGCTTAATCCACAAAACTATATTGTCTGTGAATACTTTCCCATCTCCCTGTTTAATGACAATCCTAAACCTGCTTTTTTTGTCTTCATAGAGAACAAGAACCTGTGTAGCAGGCTGAGTGTCCCTGTATCAATACATGTGTTCATATTCCATGCTAAACTCTGGAAGATAATTTCTCTGAGTTTATGCTGGACTGAAGCCATAAATAGTACTACTAGTTTTATTGAACTAGGTCATAATGATGCATATCATAGTCATATTCTGGAGGCGTGTGGAAACTAAACTCAAATGTGTGGATTTCAAGAACTAAACTATTTTAGGAGAGACCCACCATCACTTGGCTCTATCCGGAACAAGATTAATATAATAAGACAATAAATTATGTCATTTATGGAGTGAAACACTTAGAAGCTTTGTATAAAATGGCACTGGCAGCATTCCCCTTTTTACTCTGGATATCATAGTTTCTTAATTACAGCCACAGCTGAAATGTTTAGTGTTTGGAAATTGGAATGAGTTCACAGAAGCACTTACATTATCAGGAAATACCAAATAGTTAATTTATTTGTAGAACTGTTACAATGTTCCTAATACAGTTTTTACTGATGGACACTTGAAGTGTATCAATCCACTTAAAATTCAGAATGGTTCTTTTGTGCAAGAGGTTTATGGCAAAAGCACTATAATTTAATTTAATGTTTTTTTAAAACTATGATGTTTGCTTCATAAATGAATATTTTATATGTTTAATTAAAATAAAACTCTGCTACTGATCTAGAAAACACAAAACAGACTTGAGTTTATATTTATGAAGTGTAGCAATATTGGCAAGAAACAACTTATCTTGTTTATGAGACATGTCTGCTATTACTTCTACAGATTGCAGACATTTTATTGCTGAGCTTTATATGGTTTACAACACAAGAAATGCAATGAAACTGTCACCATGAAAATAAGCCTATAAAAGAAGGGTTTTTTTTTTTAAGGATGGCATTTACAGATCAAAATATGTTTTCTGTGCAGCTCTGGTAGTTTATTTGCTGCTAAATCCTTGCAAATAGAGGGCAGACATCTAAACACAAAAGCAAAACTGATTAAGGTAATATCTTAGCAGCTATTATCTGATTAATTTTGAATGGGAATATCTTCCTTTATTCTCCTGAAAAGAGTCCAGGTAGGCTGGGATCTAGACATGGGTCTGAACTGGAACATGAGGCCTGAGCATTCACCCTGAACACTGAAGTTCTTAGCCTAGCTTTTTGATCAGTTGAACTGTAGACACTAAATCAGAAAATCACAATTTCATTTTCAACATTTGGCTGCAGTAAATACCTCAAATACTAAGGCATTTATTTAAGTGTTTCTATAGCATTCATTACCATAATATCTGAGCACCTAATTAATAATGGCACTGTACAGTGTACAAAAATGCAGCAAAACAGTGTAAAAATGCAAAAAAGCAGTGTACAAAAATGAAGTACTTAATCTATACAGGGCCCATGCAATGTATGTTAGTAAATATTATCCCTAGGTTTCAGATGAGAGATACTGAGGCAGGTAGGTGCAGTGAGTTGCTCAAGGTCACACATTGAGTCAGTGGAAGAACTATGAGTAGAACTCATTACATCCTGGTTTCCAGCCCTTGAGTTGTTCCTCCTGACCTTTCTGCCTCCCACAATGACATCTTCTATAAGAGGTACAAAAACACAGTGTCTCTCTATATATCAATAGAAATAATCAAATACTATTAAACCTATTAGTGCTGGAATAGTTTTTCTTCTACAGTGTTTTCTTTTGTCTCCCCAAACCTAGAACCAATTCAAACCATGATAAATAAAATAAAAATTGAACTACAAAGGCTGCAAATACATCTGAAATCTGCCGAACAAATCTGTCCCTTTGAGACCTCATACCCATCTTTTTGTCAATGAATGTGCAGTTTTATCCTTACCAGATTCCACACTTCAGGACTTCCTTGAAAGGTTTTTCAGACTGCATAAAAATCAAGAGGTTAATTATCCTCTGACATGCTCATTTTTCATATAACAGTATTTTGACCACCACAGGGAGTGTGTGGAAGGTTTGGCTGCTAGTCAGCTTATTAAGATTCTTTCCCTAAAAGGGCTAGCCAGGAATATTTCAGAATGTTGGGGGTTATCAGGGATGGATAATTTGACTATTAATCATATGGGAGAACACAGTGTCCCAGTGTCTCCTGTGCTCTTCTTCAGTATCCTTCTACTAGAATAACTGGAACCAAAATTTTGTCCATTCTTAGTTTAATATTCAAATTCTTTATTACTACTGCCTTAACAAATACCTAAGGGTGGTCAACCCCTTTCAAGGGGAATTAGACCAGCCTTACCTGTGACTGATCAGGTACCTACCAGCTAAGACTGATTAAGGGTTTGGAGATGGTCTCTGGTCAGCTGAAATGAATAGGTTTATATGTGGAAGTTATGTTGAATTGTTTTATTGTGTTTAAAGAATAAACTGAGCCCTGATGAAAGGGTTTGTTTAGTGTGGTGGTAGTCTTTCCCGGGTTGGGGGAGACATTCCTACAGATAGTGTCTGCATATTAGGCTTAGTTAACTTATTTACTTATCACTTATAAAATGGATCCATCAGAAATCTTTCTAAGCAGATGTACGCTCAAGGAGCGTAACTAATAGACAGCTGTTCATACTAAGAACTTTCTCCCTATACATTAAAACCAAATGATCTTTTCCCCCACTCACTTTGAACAAATAATTGAATACTTGCTACAACACATTGTAAGACCCTTGCCTCTTATAATCATATCAGGTTGTTTTAGCACCCAACTCCTCCAACATTTATTACTGAGCTTTGGCCCAGATCTTCAAAGGTAGTGAGACTCCTGATTTCCATTGAAGTCAGTAGTAGTGTGGCTACTAGCCAATTTTAAGAAAATGTCAGCGTTGACAAATGTCTGTCCAAGATTATTTTTATTTTAAACAAAGACCAAAGCTTGTCTCCAGCCTTTGAAGAGTGAGTAAATTCCAGGCCTGAGGAGCTTCTACAAAGAATGCTCTGCTGCCCACCCCTAACCCTACTCCAGGATAGATAGCAAGATCATTGCAACTGACTGGAAGATATGCAAAAAATACAGCGGGTGGAGCAGTCCCAGACATAGGGCAAAAGGCATTTATATCTTTCTAAATAATCACTATTCCTTGAGTTGCATGTAGAACCAAATAGGAGATGTATTTAGATTTATAACCTTTTTCTAAATGGATTATTACTATTGTGGGTGGGATACAAATACGTATTGAGAAGAAACCTTCTTTAGACATGGGGGAAAGTTTGTTTTAAACTGTTGTGGCAATACCTTTGTGTATTTTGAATGTACATGTTCATAGAGCATTTCTCTTGTGTAAGAATTGGAATAGCATACTTTTAAAATTCTGTTTATTGTACTGCAAAATTTGACATTTTTTACTGTCTAACTATAGCAGGTTATAATAAAGAAGACTAACAGCCTGAATGCTTAACTGGATGTCATTGCCTTAGTGCTTTTATGTAGAATCTACCCTACTAGGATTTTAAAATGTCAGTGGTTTAATTTTCACTCCAGGACACTCAAATTTGAAGAACATTTAGTTTCTTAGCCTGATATTTTCAAAATATTTCAAGCAACTAGTGCTATGTTCTTATTCTTTTTACTAGGAGGTGTTACATAGACCTTTGAAGATCCTCAGAGTAAAAGTAACTGAAGACATCCTCAACATGATCTCAGAACTATATATCTATCTATATATAGATAGATAGATAGATATATCACAAACAAAAACAACCATTCAGTGCGTTAAATCCCTTGTTTTAAAGGGACACTTGATAGATTAGGCTCAAAATTTAACCTTTTTAAATTCAAGAAATTTAAAGTTAAGGGGTGAAATCCTGGTTTCATTTGAATTGAATGACAAAGCTTGCATTGACTTTGATGGGGCCAAGATTTCACCCTAGCACCTACAGCAGCTTTGTTTCTGCTCACTTATGCTTTTACGTTATAATGGGATCATTCATGTTTAATTTTATATTTATTTACACAAAGTTGCTCAAACTATTTGGTTTGATCAAATATTTCTTATGAAGTTTTAGCCCCTCTTTCCTTTGTGAATCATTCAAAAACCAGTATATTTTCTGCTCATGTATTTAAGTTGTTATGGAATAACTGGCATTAGTAACTTTCAGTTTGAGTTGTTTGCCACCTATACCATTACCTCGATATAACACCACCCAATAGAACACGAATTTGGATATAACGCAGCAAAGCAGTGCTCCACTGGGGCGGGGCTGCACACTCCGGTGGATCAATATAACACAATTCAAGTTCAATATAACACAATTTCACCTATAACGCAGTAAGATTTTTTGGCTCCCAAGGACAGCGTTATATCGAGGTAGACGTGTATTTGCTTTGATTATTCATCATGTGTATTATGAGCATTCAGCAAATGTTTCTGCTCTCTGATTGAATTAACTAAATCTTTTAGAACTTGAGAGCAATGATAAAGAAGGATACACTTTTGCATGAACAGACTTTTGTGTTTCAAATTAACTGAACTTTCAAGATCCACCAAAGATTTACAAAGATGTAGTAGTTGCCTCAGTGATGGTGAACAATGAAAAATGTTCACAAATCAGTTATTTCAGCTAACCATCTCTCATTGTTACATACATTTATGGTACTCCATAAATGCTTGAGTAGTAATTATACACTCAATTATGTTCAGCTATCTTTGTAGAAAATAGTACATTTCTTTAGTATTATGGAGATGTCAGTAGTGACTCCACAATGAAGGTTACACTGAGATATTTTTTTTTTATTTTTTCTAAGGATCTCAAATAGCTTCACAAATGTTTACTAAATAGTTCTTCTGTCCGCCATTGGCATAAATCCAGGGTGACCCATTACCTTCAGTGGAATTACCCTGGATTTAAATTGACCCTAAGTTATAGAAAATGCTGTTTAATATGGCTATAGGCAAAAAATGGTGTGCAATTTATTTACTGATACTCCATGTTGGAACCCTCATATTTAGTCTTATTCCACACTGTTTCCTACATTTTCCCTGAGAAGTATGCAGTATAGACCAAGTGATGCATCACCTCTGTGATTACGATCATTTTATTATTAAAAATATTTATTTGTACTGCAGTAGCACCTAGAGTCCCCAATCATGGACCAGAGACCAATTATGCTAGCCTGTACTGTTTTGCACCCAAATGTAGCTTGATAGCTTAATTGAGTGGAATAAAGAGGGACACGAAGCAGCTTGTTACAAGTTTCCCCCCATTCCTCCTACTTCCATTCTTAGTTTCTTTATGGCCAAGCCTGCTCAGCCAGTATGAATATGCCTAGACATGTATTTTCCAGTTTCTTTGACAACCAGCCCTGGCTGCTAGTTTCCTCTCCACATCCTAACCAAGAATTCTTCAGCCATCAGTTCTAGTTCCCATCTCCAAATATCAGTGCTTCAGCTGTGTTCCTTGATATAGTGTTTTGGTATTTTTGATCTTCCCTAATGCCCTCTCCCTAAATCCAGGTGTGCATGTCTAATTTCATGTTGGCTGCTACACAGTGCAAGAGCTGGGTGCTTTTATACCTAGATAGATGGGATTTAGGCCCAGATTCTCAAAGATATTGACACCTACCTCTCATTGAAATCAGTATGAGTTAGGGGCCCAAATACCTTTAAAGGTCTGGACCTGAGAGAGAATCCATCAGAAATAGCAAAGCTGTGCTGCTCTGCTCTGCTTGCAGATATGGCCATCCATACTCATACAGTCTGATCCCTTGATAGCTTGCTAACCTGCATATCCTGCTTCACAAATTTATATCGAGTTGACTTTTTTTTGCATTATATGCATAATTGTATACTAATAACATTATTCAGCTAACTTCTAAGCATAAGGTGTTAAAGCTTTGTGGTACTTGCTGATGTACTAGGACAGCAGACAAATACTGCAGTTTTTTACCATTCAGCTAACATTAAATTTTAAAAAATGCTTACAAGTTCAATAACATTTAATAGTGAAATACTATTTCAGATGTTTGGGAAAGTTTTACATTTTATACCGATGGGATGTCAAGGACTGGTGGATATCTTTGATACTATTTACATTTCAAATGCAGAAATTAATAAGAATCAAACACTCCTGCTTTATCCTGTCAGCAGCTTATGAGTGGTCTGAATTTACAGTAACACTGTCATGCAGTGTAATGATTATAATTCATCTTGTGAGTGTTTCAGCAAAATAAAATATTGCTACATAGTTTGGAGATTGATAGCCATGACTTTTTTTTTATTGATTACACTAGTGAAAGAGGAAAAACAAAATAGAAAAAGGATGCATTTTTCAAAACTGATACTGACATGATGAGTAACTTGAAATGTAGCATTTTTAACAGTCCTGTGTAATTTGGATGCAGCTTAGAAACATAAAGAGAAGCAGTGTTGTATTATCATGCAAAAGCCAGTTCCACATTGTTTTTCTTTTCACAAATTCTCAGTGCTCTAAATATTTAAAACCATGTCATCAACCTGTCAAAATGAATTTACCTGTCATCTCACTTGCATTAATCCTTTATCATCTAGTTCTTTCTCAGTGGCAAACAATGAAGTCTTGAGAATCCTCAAACAGAAAAAAAGTTCCTTTGAAATATCTAGAAAGTTGACTTAAATTTAAGGAGGGATCTAGACCAGGGGTCTCAAACATGCGGCCCTCGGAGCTCTTCCCTGCGGCCCGCGGAGCTCCCCCAGTTACTTCCTGTCGCCGCCAAACTCCCCTCACCCCCGTCCCCCTCCCCGAGTTATTTTCTGTGCCTAAGCTCCCCGCGCGCTGCTCCCCAATGTTTGGGGCCGGGTCTCTCCCCTGGCCCCACCTGCCGCCCCCACGCGCCTCCCCCCAGTGTCTCCCGGCCCCCACTTGCTGCCCCCTCACCGCCCGGGAGCCTGCCTGGGAGCTCACGCTGACTCCACTCCTCCGCTATGCCGGCTTCCGGCATCACCTGCTGCCGCAGGGTCCTAGCGCCCCCCTACACTAGGGCCAGGGCAGGGTGCCCTTCCCCTGCCCTTCTGCCCTAGTCCTGAGACTCTCCAATGCCCCGAGCCTCTCCAATGCCTCAAACCCCTCACCCTCAGCCCCACAGCCCTCACCCCTGCACCCCCTCCTATCCCCAAACTCCGTCCGAAAGCCTGCACCCCCACCCCCTGCCGCAGCCTGGAGCCTGCACCGAGCACAGAGCCTGTACTCCAGACCCCCTCCCACACCCAAACTCCCTCCCAGAGCCTTAGGCAGTAAATCTAATTGCGTGTTTTGTCCTTTGAGTGAGGTGCATTACTGAGTGTATATATTTATTAAAACTGCGCGTGCTTAGGGGAGGAGGTGGAGAAGAGACAGGGCAGGGGCGGGGCCAGGGGCAGCAAGGGGGCGTGTCAGTGATGCGGCCCTCGGGCCAATGCACTAGTCCTCATGCGGCCCTCGGGGTCATTTGAGTTTGAGACTCCTGCTCTAGCACGTGTTTTGGATAGCTTCCGCCTCTATTATTGTAACCTACTCCTGTACAACTTTGTCTGTCTTTCTCCCCTCCAGTTAATTCAAAGTGTAAGTGCTCAACTTATCTTTCTTCCCCTTTGCATGACTCTGGTTCACCACTTTTTACATGCCTCAATAGCTTCGACTCTATACTATATATAATTCATGCTTCTCTTTTTCCAGCAAAAGCCTCCATAATGCTTTTTCCAGCAAAAGCCTCTGCCGTCACATTGTTTCATGTTACTCAATATGCTCAAGGCAGTCTCCTAAATAGCAGAGACCTAGTCCTGAAGTCCTTGGTTTACGTTATTTACAGTGCCAACATTGCAAAATGTCCTGTACAAAAATAATAGAAGACATGGGTCCTTCCCTGAGGACCTTGTATGTCATACAGGTAGATGATAAAACTAATTTGCCATCAAAGCACAGACAAGGTGGGTGAGGTAATGTTTTTCACTGGACCAACTTCTATTGGTGAAAAAGACAAGCTTTCAAGACTACAAAGAGTTTTTCTTCAGGTATGGGAAAAATACTCAGGGCTGGTTTGTATTAGAGTTAGGTCAATGTAAGACAGCTTACGTCAATCTAACTCTGTCAGTGTCTACATTAGAAAGTTGCTCCTGCTGATATAAGTTGCCTACTACACCAACTTAAAAAAAACAACGAGTCCTTGTGGCACATTAGAGACTAACAAATTTATTTGGGCATAAGCTTTCATGGGCTAGAACCCACTTCATCAGATGTATGAAGTGGAAAGTACAGGAGCAGATATAAATACATGAAAAGATGGGAGTTTTCTTGCCAAGTGTGAGGTCAGTCTAATGAGACAATTCAATTAACAGTAGGATACCTAGGGAGGAAAAATAACTTATGTAGTGGTAATGAGAGTGGCCCATTTCAGACTGTTGACAAGAAGGTGTGAGTAACAGTAGGGGGAAATTAGTATTGGGGAAATAAGGTTTAGATTTTGTAATGACCCAATCACTCCCAGTCTTTATTCAGGCCTAATTTGATGGTGTCCAGTCTGCAAATTAATTCCAGTTCTGCAGTTTCATGTTGGAGTCTGTTTTTGAAGTTTTTTTGTTGAAGAATTGCCACTGTTTTTAGGTCTGTTACTGAGTGACTAGGGAGATTGAAGTGTTTTTCGTACTGGTTTTTGGATGTTATAATTCCTGATGTCTGATTTGTGTCCATTTATTCTTTTGCATAGAGACTGTCTGGTTTGGCCAATGTACATGGCAGAGGGGCATTGCTGGCACATGTTGGCATATATCACATTGGTAGATGTGTAGGCAAACAAGCACCTGATGGTGTGGCTGATGTGGTTAGGTCCTATGATCGTGTCCCTTGAATAGATATGTGGACAGAGTTGGCACCAGGGTTTGTTGCAGGGTTTGGTTCCTGGGTTGGTGTTTTTGTCGTGTGGTGTATAGTTGCTGGTGAGTATTTGCTTCAAGTTGGGGGGCTGTCTGTAAGTGAGGACTGGCCTGTCTCCCAAGGTCTGTGAGAGTGAGGGATCGTCCTTCAGGATAGGTTGTAGATCCTTGATGATGCGCTGGAGAGGTTTTTGTTGGGGGCTGTAGGTGACGACTAGTGGCATTCTGTTAATTTCTTTGTTGGGCCTGTCTTGTAGGTGACTTCTGGGTACCCTTCTGGCTCTATCAATCTGTTTCTTCACTTCACCAGGTGGGTATTGTAGTTTTAAGAATGCTTGATAGAGATCCTGTAGGTGTTTGTCTCTGTCTGAGGGATTGGAGCAAATGAGGGTGTATCTTAGAGCAGGGGTCCCCAACCTTTTCAGGACCAGGGACCGGTCATGCCTGCGGAGGGAGCGCTCGTCCCGCGGCTCAGCTGGACCGCCCGCAGGCGTGCCTGCGGGAGGTCCACCGGCTCCGGTTGAGCTGCCGCAGGCATGACTGCGGACGGTTCGCTCAACCGGAGCCGGGGGACCTCCCGCAGGCGTGCCTGCGGGCGGTCCAGCTGAGCCGCACGACCAGCGAACCGTCCGCAGTCATGCCTGCGGGAGGTCCACCGGGGCCCCGGGAGCAGCGGACCTCCCGCAGGCATGACTGCGGAGGGAGCGCTCGTCCCGCGGCTTGGGTAGACCTCCCGCAGGCACGCCTGCGGGAGGTCCACTGGGTCGGTTCGCGGCCCGGTTTGTAAGAGGCCGGGCCGCGAACCGGGGGTTGGGGACCCCTGTCTTAGAGCTTGGTTATAGACAATGGATCATGTGATGTGGTCTGGATGAAAGCTGGAGGCATGTAGGTAAGTATAGCGGTCAGTAGGTTTCTGGTATAGGGTGGTGGTTATGTGACCATCGCTTATTGGCACTGTAGTGTCTAGGAAGTGGACCTCTTGTGTGGACTGGTCCAGGCTGAGGTTTATGGTGGGGTGGAAATTGTTGAAATCCTGGTGGAATTCCTCAAGGGCCTCCTTCCCATGGGTCCAGATGATGAAGATGTCATCAATGTAGTGCAAGTAGAGTAGGGGCGTTAGGGGATGAGAGCCGAGGAAGCGTTGGTTGTTCTAAGTCAGCCATAAAAATGTTGGCATACTGTGGGGCCATGCAGGTACCCATAGCAGTCCCACTGACTTGAAGGTATAAATTGTCCCCAAATCTGAAATAGTTGTGGGTGAAGACAAAGTCACAAAGTTCTGCCACCAGGTTTGCCATGATAGTGTCGGGGATGCTATTCCTGACGGTGTGTAGTCCATTTTTGTGTGGAATGTTCATGTAGAGAGCTTCTACATCCATAATGGCTAGGATGGTGTGGTGCTTAGTCGATGTAGTTAGGCCGACACAGTGTCAGTATAGACACTACGTTGCTTACATGAGACTGTTCCAACTGTCAGCCCCTGGTGGCTGACAGCGGGAGCCCCACTGCCATGGGCTGGCTGACAGTTAAATCAGTACAAGTGTTCCTGTGAAGATGCGTAGTGCTAACAGAAGGAGCTAGTGTGGACATGCAATACTGATTTAATTACTGTGGTGGCGGTATGGTGACATAACTTAAGTCGACCTAATTTTGTAGTGTTGACGTGCTCTCTGTGTATCATACAGCTAAATACAAACCATACAAATGTTTAGCATAGAGATTTAACACGTTTCAAGAGACCATTGAAGGTGAAGGGGGCAGTTAACCCCTCTGCAGTCACAGGACAAAGGCAGGTTGGTGGGATGACAGATTGTTCTAATTTGCCATAAATCTGGTGTCTTTGAGTGCATGGTTTTTAGTGTCTAGAAAAGTTATAAATATAAACTCCCAGAATTATCTTTTGAAGGTGTTGTACAGGTTTCCTTTAGGGACAAGGACTGAGATGTCCAATATGGAGTGATCATTTTGTCAAATGTGTTCACACACAGGTGATAGATTTTTTTTCCTTTGGTTGTAGTGGTTGTCTCATTTCCCCAAGATAGGTGGTGTTGGGGCAGTTCTGGTACAGCATATGGTGTGATAGGCATGTGTGGGACGGCACATCCTTAGTTGTCCTCTACCACCCCATGCTGGAACCCATATGGGGTATTATGAAACAATTACAACCCATACTCAATAGAGACCACATCCTAAAAGATATCTTTCCTGGCCCTCCTTTTCTGGCCTTCAAACAATTTCCCAGCTTCGCCACATTCTTCATCAGAAACAAGCTCTCCACACACCAAGACCCACTAACTTAAAGTGGCACCAGATGCTGCCATAACAACAGATGCAAAACCTGAAGACAAATCTCTCTGTTACACTTATCAGTACCCCCCACAACACACCTTTCAAGATCTATGGGTTCTACACCTGCCTATTACAACATGTGTTGTTCCTCATCCTGTGCACTAAATGCCCCAGTAACAACTATGTTGGTGAAACCAATCACTATGCTCTTGAATGAATTCACACACAAAAATGATAAAGGACAAAAACACTATCACCTATGAGAGAACACTTTTTTCATGAAATGATCACTCTCTACATGGCCTCTCCTCATCCTCAAACAAAACCTGCACAACACCTTCAAAAGATGAACCTGGGAGTTTAAATTCATAACTTTGCTAGACATGACAAATCATGAACTTAATAAAAACAGTGGATTTATGGCTCATTACAACAATCTATAACCCACTAACCCTCCTTTGTCCTCCTATGTAGAGGTGATAATTTCCTTCTTCACCTTGAATGGTCTCTCACCAAATGTGTTAACTCCTTATGCTGAACAATCTGTACCACCTTGTATTTAACTGTGACACTCTGAGCACCTTTCCCAGATCTGAAGAGGAGCTCTGTGTAATCTTGAAAGCTTGTCTCTTTCACCAACAGAAGTTGATCTAATGAAAGATTTTACCTTAACTATCTTGGCTTTCTGATACCCTGGAGCAAACACGTCTACAACAACACTACAAATATCAAACCATAGGTCAGATGAGAGAGGCTTGAAAATAAGAAAAAGATGAGAAGACACTTAAGATAGCAATAGCTTTTTAAAATACTGTCTGCATGAACTGGACATATTAGGGTTGCCACTGGCTCAGTGTATCATTAGACATCACAACCTCTTTATACAGTTTAGCCATCTGTCAAATGGGGACATTTAAGGGATGTTTCCCTATTAATTCACTATAATGTTCATATAGCACTTCGAGATCCTGTGATGAGGGGTCTGACTGAGGACACACATTTCCCTAGATTTAGTTTAAAATCTTTACACTCCTCAAAATTGCAATATGCATGGATTCCCCAATTCCTAGGGCCTACTCCTAATTCAAATCAGTGTTGTAATGCATTGTAACAGCATAATAATGAATATCTACTGTTACTAAATTGGATTAGCAGATCTTAATAACAAATTTGACACAGATAACATTAATTTCTCTCTTTTCCTGTACAAGGATAACTTCTTCAGCTACTACAGGAAAATCCTTAGTACTTGTTGGTCCAAATATTTGCGGACTCAATACTTTTGGGGGCCTTATTTTTTGGATACCTCAAAATTAGAAATACCTGCAATTAATGGCCTATTTCCCTTTTTTTCTGCCATATGAAAGCAAGAAAATGGAATTTTTTCAAAATATTTATTTAATTCCAATTTACCTTTCTAAAAATATTTATATGAATTCCCCAGGGAGTTTGAAAAGAACAAGCCTCTTTCAGAAAACACACTTTTTAACTACCTTTGCCCTGAATAGTGCTCTAAAAGTTTTTTTTCTAGAGTGAATTATGGGTCTTGTGTTCCTTGTTACAGATAAGGCAGAGACTTTCCTGATCATCCTCAGGCTAGAGTGATTAGAATACAAAGCCCTTTCTGATTTTAACTCTGTTAACCTTCCACTGGTTTCAACTGAACTAAAATCTTTTTCCTTTAAAAATTAAATAACTAAGAAAAAATATTAAGTAACAAATAAAAAATAGTTATACCAGCAGAAAATTTGTGCCAGAATATTTTAAACCCTATAGCAACTTTAAAGGTAACATACAATTATACTTCTTAATCTTTTAATTCTTGTTTGCCTCCAAATTTGGGAGGGATGAAAGAGTCTAAGAATAAGAAACGAAATGAGTTGAGAGGGACAATAACTACCCTTAATAAGAAACCTAGTATAGTAAAGGATATTTTCCTGTTAAAATCTGTGTTAAAGAACTACTTGAGCTTTGGCAAGAGAAATCTAGAACTATTTTTCAATGCTGTAGGTTCCAAGGTGAGTGTTTCATCTTCAGATTGTTCAAGAGTTGGTTTAAAAGTTTCTCAATGTTTACAAGGCCTCAGGCAACTGTTAGCTGAGTTAAACTTAATACCCTTTAAACCTATTCACTGTACCTTAAATCTTTCACACTGTACATTTTGAATGATTTTTGTTGTCACCTTGTTTCAATGAGACCATTAGGCAAAAACAGATTTAAAGAATACTCTGTGGAGTGTTCCCATAGATCATGACTGTAAAAACAACAACAACAAATGTCATGAGAGAGATTTCTGAGTTCTGGCTTGTGTCACTAACTCCAAGAATATTTCCGGTGTTCTTTCCATGATTCTTGCTATTCACTTTCTGAAGATTTCCCTTTTGGAAAGAGAATATTCACAGATTCATTTCTATTGGGAAACTTGACATCTAGAGGAGGTTCTGCCGACTTTTACTTTCAGAAATAGCAGCAAAGAATCCTGTGGCACCTTATAGACTAACAGACGTTTTGCAGCATGAGCTTTCGTGGGTGAATACCCACTTCTTCGGATGCAAGTAGTGGAAAATTCCAGGGGCAGGTATATATAAGCAAGCAAGAAGCAAGCTAGAGATAACGAGGTTAGATCAATCAGGGAGGATGAGGCCCTGTTCTAGCAGTTGAGGTGTGAAAACCAAGGGAGGAGAAACTGGTTCTGTAATTGGCAAGCCATTCACAGTCTTTGTTTAATCCTGAGCTGATGGTGTCAAATTTGCAGATGAACTGGAGCGCAGCAGTTTCTCTTTGAAGTCTGGTCCTAAAGTTTTTTTGCTGCAGGATGGCCACCTTAAGATCTGCTATTGTGTGGCCAGGGAGGTTGAAGTGTTCTCCTACAGGTTTTTGTATATTGCCATTCCTAATGTCTGATTTGTGTCCATTTATCCTTTTCCTTAGAGACTGTCCAGTTTGGCCAATGTACATAGCAGAGGGGCATTGCTGGCATATGATGGCATATATTACATTGATGGACGTGCAGGTGAATGAACCGGTGATGGTGTGGCTGATCTGGTTAGGTCCTGTGATGGTGTTGCTGGTGTAGATATGTGGGCAGAGTTGGCATCGAGGTTTGTTGCATGGATTGGTTCCTGAGCTAGAGTTACTATGGTGCGGTGTGCAGTTGCTGGTGAGAATATGCTTCAGGTTGGCAGGTTGTCTGTGGGCGAGGACTCGCCTGCCACCCAAGGCCTGTGAAAGTGTGGGATCATTGTCCAGGATGGGTTGTAGATCCCTGATGATGTGTTGGAGGGGTTTTAGCTGGGGACTGTATGTGATGGCCAGTGGAGTCCTGTTGGTTTCTTTCTTGGGTTTGTCTTGCAGTAGGAGGCTTCTGGGTACACGTCTGGCGTTGATCTGATCTGTTTCCTTATTTCCTCGTGTGGGTACTGTAGTCTTGAGAATGCTTGGTGGAGATTTTCTAGGTGTTGGTCTCTGTCTGCGGGGTTAGAGCAGATACGGTTGTACCTCAGTGCTTGGCTGTAGACAATGGATTTTGTGGTGTGTCCGGGATGGAAACTGGAGGCATGAAGGTAGGCATAGCGGTCGGTAGGTTTTCGGTATAGGGTGGTGTTAATGTGACCATCACTTATTTGCACCGTGGTGTCTAGGAAGTGGACCTCCCGTGTAGATTGGTCCAGGCTGAGGTTGATGGAGGGGTGGAAGCTGTTGAAATTGTGGTGGAATTTTTCCAGAGTCTCCTTCCCATGGGTCCAGATGATGAAGATGTCATCGATGTAGCGTAGGTAGAGAAGGGGCGTGAGTGGACGGGAGCTGAGGAACCGTTGTTCCAGGTCGGACATAAAAATATTGGCATATTGTGGGGCCATGTGGGTGCCCATAGTGGTGCCACTGATCTGGAGATATATATTGTCATTAAATTTGAAATAGTTGTGTGTGAGGATAAAGGCACAGAGCTCAGCAACCAGTTGTGCTGTGGCATCATCAGGGATACTGTTCCTGACAGCCTGTATTCCATCAGTGTGTGGGATGTTTGTGTAGAGAGCCTCTACATCCATGGTGGCTAGGATGGTGTTTTCTGGAAGGTCACCAATGCATTGTAGTTTCCTCAGGAAATCAGTGGTGTCACGGAGATAGCTGGGAATGCTGGTAACATAGGGTCTGAGTAGAGAGTCTACATATCCAGACAGTCCTTCAGTGAGAGTTCCAATGCCCGAGATGATGGGGCGTCCAGGATTTCCGAGTTTGTGGATCTTGGGTAGTAGATAGAATAACCCTGGTCGGGGCTCTAAGGGTATGTTGATTTGTTCCGGTGTTAGTGTAGGGAGTGTCCTGAGTAGATGGTGCAGTTTCTTAGTGTATTCCTCAGTGGGATCTGAGGGAAGTAGCCTGTAAAATTTGGTATTGGAGAGTTGTCTGGTGGCCTCCTTTTGGTAGTCAGACCTGTTCATGATGACAACAGCACCTCCTTTATCAGCCTCTTTGATTATAATGTCAGGATGGTTTCTGAGGCTGTGGATGGCATTGCGTTCTGCACGACTTAGGTTGTGAGGCAAGCAACGTTGTTTTTCCACAATTTCTGCCTGTGCACGTCGGCGGAAGCATTCAATGTATAGGTCCAGACTGTCATTTCGACCCTCAGGAGGAGTCCATGTGGAGTTCTTCTTCTTGTGCTGTTGGTGGGAGGGTAACTGTGTATCAGTGCGCTGTTCAGTGTTGTCCTGGAAGTATTCTTTGAGTCGGAGACGGCAAAAGTAGGCTTCCAGATCGCCGCAGAACTGTATCATGTTGGTGGGGGTGGCAGGGCAGAAAGAGTCCCCAAGATAGGACAGACTGTTCTTCTGGGCTGAGTGTGTGGTTGGATAGATTGACGATATTGCTGGGTGGGTTAGGGGTACCACGGTTGTGGCCCCATGTGGCAGGTAGGAGTTTAGACAGCTTACAGTCCTTTTTCCTTTGTAGAGAGGTGAAGTGAGTAATGTAGATCTCCTGTCTTATTTTAGTGAAGTCCGTTTGTATGGAAGTTTGGTTATTGATGAGAGTCTCAATAACAAAAAAGAGCAAAAAAACTTTAGGACCAGACTTCAAAGAGAAACTGCTGAGCTCCAGTTCATCTGCAAATTTGACACCATCAGCTCAGGATTAAACAAAGACTGTGAATGGCTTGCCAATTACAGAACCAGTTTCTCCTCCCTTGGTTTTCACACCTCAACTGCTAGAACAGGGCCTCATCCTCCCTGATTGATCTAACCTCGTTATCTCTAGCTTGCTTCTTGCTTGCTTATATATACCTGCCCCTGGAATTTTCCACTACTTGCATCCGAAGAAGTGGGTATTCACCCACGAAAGCTCATGCTGCAAAACGTCTGTTAGTCTATAAGGTGCCACAGGATTCTTTGCTGCTTTTACAGAACCAGACTAACATGGCTACCCCTCTGATACTTGACTTTCAGAAATGTCATGACTCAGAGGCATTCTCTTCAGAGAGTTCTTGCTCCTTATCATGTTGTCTGATAGTACTCATTCCTATCAGGTGTTGCCTTGTTTAGCCTGAGTGTTTGGCCTTGCACATTTATTTCTGTTAACTAGATTTCTGCTTCTAAGTCTCACAGCCTGCAGATCCAAACTCCTAGTATCTCTGTTTGCAGCCAATGAAATTCCTGTTCATATACCTTGGTTAGTTCCGTTCAGGCCTCACTGTGGGGGTTTATTGCCTTAGGTGGTAGCTTCCATTTTTTCCAGCCATCTCACTACATACAAGGGACAATTTGCTTCTTTAATTGCTTAGCACACTCATTGACTTTAACAAGGTCTGTGATGGTCTTTGGATCTCATTTGGTAGCACCCATAACTCCCTTCTTGTATATAACAAAAGAGTTGGGTAGAGCTAATAATTTATATTTTTTAAAGATTTCCAAAATAATGGTGGATTATGAAGGCCCTACTTGAATCATGGTATGATCTTCAAATAATTGTGGCTGAGTTGCGGACAAGATGTGGAAAATCATAGAAAAGTTATGGACCTTTATTAATAGCGGTAAGTTGGAAGAGCCAGAGTAGACCTATTTGTTTAAGAAAAAATTGCTGGAACAATATAAAAACTCAAGTATTATGTTGTACCTGCTAATTGTTTTGATAATCAGACATTTTGCCATAACTATATTAAATTCATTTAAAAAAGTGACCAGTACAACATAAAATTCAAAAGACTGAAAGTCTTAACTCAACTGATGTAGAAATTGAGTCTAGTCACTTTAGCCTTTTACATTTTACGAACAGTGAATACACCCCACTACAATGATCTCCTTCATGGGCAGTCTTTGCTTTGTGAAGGTTTGTCCGTGCGAGACACTGCACACTTGGCATCCACAGAGTTAGGCAAGATTGATAGTGATCACTTTGCAGTCTCTATCTCTGGAAAACCCTGTAGAACTGCAGGTGAATTCCAAAACTCTCCAAGATCATTTAATTCACATTCACTTGCAAAAAATGTGTAGGGGGCAAGCTGTGCTTTAGCTTCATGGTCAAACATAGGGATTGCCTTCAGAGGGAGTGCCTGTTCTGATAACATATTCACTTGTTTCACATCAAATACCCAAACTGCTTTCATAAATAATAGTCCAGGCTGTCTGAACCTCCGTCTTCATCAAACTGATGTAGCAACACTCTCCTCAGTGTTGCAGTGCCACTTCTTACAATATGCACATTGCAAGTTACATGCACCAAATCAGGAACTAGCCCCTGTAGAACCTGATTATACACTCAAGTATAGTATATCACATTGCCTGTCACTATCCTGGACACCTTATTAAAGTCTATATCAAAATTCATCAGGTACTTCATGAGAGCTTGTAACATAGTTAAATAATTTACCGGGTTAAGAACAGGACTGTCCAAACGAAATGATTGTAGCTTTTCTGAGCCACTCATTTGGGGTACAGCAGTGATATGCAGTACATAATTATCTTTGTCATCTATTGACTCATCAAACACAATGCATACAGAATCAGTTACCTTCATACACTCTTTCAGTTCCTTTCTGTGTACTTCAAACGCTTCGGGTAAGTAATCTTGGTGAAGCTTGTTAGCAGAAGAAAGAGCACCTGTGTTTGGAATTTGTTTCTGAATGTACACCCTTAACACTGGGTTATCTAGTTTCTCCATTGGTAAATTTGCACTTGAGAATGCCTCGCCAAGTTCAAAATATGCCACATTTTGAGTGTCACAACTCTCGGCACTGCAATTAAACATAGATACGACATTGTGTAACGTTTTGCTTTTGATGTCAGATATGTCTCTGCTTTGCGTTTGGCATGACGATGCCAATCAAAATTTAAATGAACATTAATACTGAACTTACGTGTGTGGTATAACTTGACATTGCAGGTTGTACAAAACAACTTTCCACCATCAGCATGCAGTTGCTTGGGATACTGCTTTGCATGATGTAAAGCACTGATATTTTCTGCAGTTTTTGAGTCTTTAGCAGGGTTCACCATTTGCTTAAACTCATGGAAATACTGTACTGTATGCAAACAACCGTTTGGCTCCTAGCAACATATAAGTATAGCGAGATCAGATGAGTTCATTCAAGTTTGAATGCTCATGACAAATTGAAGAAATATTGCCAAAGCTACCGTAGTTAAAGAGGGAAGTACTGGGGGGAAGTGTAGTACTGGGGGGAAGTGTATGTTGCAAACCTCAAAATGTATGCAAAATTGTGAACTGTGCAAAGTAAGCTAATTAAAATCAAAATTGCAGTGGAAGCCTAATATTGCAGGGTCTGGAATTTCCACAATATCATGAATGAAACAGGGCCTTATGGATTATGCTTTTTGAGAATAAAATATTTTAGGGGAGGCAATCCCATCCAGTAAATAGGGCACTGGATTAGAAGTCAGGAAACCTAAATTCTATTCCCCTATTCTGCCACTGACCTGTGTGATCTCAGGGAAGTCAGTCAATAAACTATCACCTTAAAAATTTCATCCAGCTCTACTATCAAACACATCTCTCACCTTCATTTTCCCCCTCTGTAAAATAGGGATAATGAGGCTTGCCTGTTTTTGTATGGTGCTGTGAGACCTATTGTCTAAGTACTTGGTATTTTTATTATTGGAAGAGGTTTTCCCCTGAATGGGTAGCAAATTGTTGGAGGTCCTCTGAAAAAGTTTTCATAACTTGAGGAAAAAAGTTCACTCTAAGAAAACTCTGTTTATTGGGTTAAACTATTCCATTTTGTTGAAAATTACAGTAAAGAGTAAGAAATTGCAAGGAATTACATTCTTACTAATTACACTGAATAATTATATATAATAATAACCATTTTACGCCACACTGACTGTCACCTCTGACACAGACAAATAGTGTCAGCACAGAATTCCAATTTAACAAATAGATCTTAATAAATCAGTATTCAGGGTGATTCATTTTTATTTTTCCATTAACTTCACAATCCTAGATCAGGACTTTTTGTAAAGTAATTCTTTGTCAGCACTTCATTTATAATTTGGTATATTTTTTTGCCACCTATGAACTGTCATGGGATTTCTTATTAACTGATTTAATTTGGTTGCTAGATACAGTACAAGAGCCTTGGTATCTGTAGGTGACTCTTCACCAGTGACTAATGCTGTCACAGGGATGTATATCATTAAAATATGATGGACAGTATTTGGTGTGATGGTGATCTCCAGCAATTAGGGGACTTTTCAGAAGCTTTAATCACAATATTAAATGGGCAAATTAACAATTGAAAACTCTATAACAGAGACTTTCCTCAGGAAATCAATATACCCGGTATGTCCTCCAAAACATGGCAGAGAATTGATAATCTGAAAACATTTAGCAATGCCCATAAAAATGCTTGATATTATAAATATAAGCATAGGCTGCCTGCTATTTATTATTTATCACTGAATTGTATGCAATGTAGAATAATATTTTGAATTCATATTTGTATAGCTAGATTAAAAGAAAGCTTCACCTGTATAGCTCAGATACAGTGAACTGAAAGAATACTTGGGGAAAGCACTTCTTGTCCCATTTTATCTGGAGTCTGAATTGTCTAGAAAAGGGATGTTCACAATTTAAATAAACATTGCTGGATGTATTGCTGAAATGAGAGTTCAGGCCTGATTCTTCTTCAACTGAAATTAAAGCGACAAAAATCCTATTGACTTCATTGGAAGGTGAATTGGGCTCAGAATTGAGCTCAGCAGCATAGGTGACCAGGGTTAGAAATTTTAAACCATTTTCCACCCATTATACTAATAATCTGTCAATCAGAAAATAAATATTATATCAACAACCTTTGTCTCTTTGTTGTTATAGAATGATCAGAGTAACATTTAAACTAGCTTACAATATAATTGAGGCCCCAGTCTTTCAGTTGACTCTTCAGGATCAGATTCTGGCATTCACAGAATGCATTCCTCAGGTGTACAGGAGTCTGCCCAGGCAGAATCAATTGCTGGATTGGGACCTTCACTTCCGATTGCTTGTATCCCAAATAATGACATTTCTTAGCTTTGATGCCAGTCTTCAGCAAAAGGTTAAAAAACAACTAAATAAAACCTTTATTTTTCATAACATCTCATGTTTGAAGCAGGATGAGTGATTAAAAAATGTTATCTGTGGAATATTTGATTTGAAAAATATAATGGAATTCATTGAACAAGTTATTCAGTAAATATATTCATCCACCTCTATAAAATGGGTGACTAATGAAAATAATGCATTCACTGAATGATTTATTTGAAAAGAATGTTAAATTAACTGGAAAAAATAATTTGACCAGCTCTACTTGTGATTTCTTAAATGGAATGAATGAGCAGCAAAGTGTGTTGTTAGTATTCAGAGTAATATAGTATAGAAGGTTAAAATACTCTTGGAAAATTTGATAAGAAGGGGTAGAAAGAGAATTATCTCTTGTATGTTACTCAACTTTGTTATCTCTATTTGAATGTTGAATATTAGTGTGATGAAGCCTATATAAGTACTCCGTTACAGTATTAGAAATTATTTTCGAATGATATTTTATGGACGAAAGATCGATATAATGACTGATAATTTTTTGTTTTTCCTTGGAGAGTTTCTTCTTGAGGGAATGACAACTTGTGTGAATATGCAAACATTATTTCTGACTATGCATAGAGTATTGCTCAGTTATTCTTGATGGTACTATTCAGTGAGTGCTGAGACCAATAAATACATAGCATTTGGAATCTACCATAACTGTTTTCTAAGCGTGATATCTTCACATTTGCATCGGTCTTAAAATGTACTAATCTCCTTCAGAGTCCACCTTGTCCATGGTAGACCCATACACATATCCATGACAGAGTAACAGTCAGATTGTATTTCTGGTTAAAAAGAGTTAGCAGGTTATTGGCTTTATTTTAAGAGGCCATTTAAGTCAGTGGAGCTGTGGGTGATCAGATTTTCTGAAAATCAGGCCATTGAATTCTGCAGTTTATGAGACGGTAATGGGTTGGGCAAATGAGCTAACATAAAGTCAGTCCAACATGCTTTTAGTGGGTTTTCTTAATATATACTAATGCACTTCCCGTGACAGATATGGCAGTTTCCTCAATATCTTTGGGAGATCTTACAGTATTAAGTGTATACATCATTGTGGGAAAAGGATTATATGTAATTCAATGGGAGAGGGCCTTCAGGAACTCAGCCCTTGAGGAACTCAGACCAGCGAGGGGTGATTAGGCAAATTAACTCAGGTTGTAATATCTCCAAAGACGGACCACTTCCTGGAAAGGCTTGCCTATATTAGTTGAAACTGGATTCTCCCGTGGCCAGCACAAAAAGAAAGGACTTTTGGATAAATAGCCTGAGTTTAAACTGACTCAGGGTCTTCTTTCCAATCAGGCAAACAGACAGGACCTTCTGTCCAGAGGGAGGGCCCCAATCCTTAGGGAAGAGTTGGAAGGACTGACATTGACCAGAGCCCTAGGGAAGGTGGGAGGAGGTGATCCTGGTAAAATTAGTAACACATATGTAGGTTCTTTTATTGTTGTAATATGTTTTCTTTGTAATGCCTTTACCTTCAGAATAAATGTGTTTGCTTAGGAAAAGCTGTGTGGTAAGTTAACTGTCGGCAATTGCTGTTTATAGCTTCTGGGGAAGGAAGGCAAAGCAGGCCTGCTGAGGCACTTTAACTTGCTGGGGAATTCACAGCATATACAGGGGACTATGCAGTATTTGAAATACCCTGGTCAGGAGAGAGAGGGTCATGAGTCTCCATCCCAGAGAGGTGATGCCTGTGGGGCCAAAAGCCTAAGATTTGATTTCCTTGCTGGACCATAGAGGGGGAATATAGGTGCAGTTACCCTGAACTGTGACACTTCCATATCCTCATTCACCTCTGGTCTCGAAATAGAAGTACCAGAAGCAGGAAACATGAGATCTCACATGAAGTGTTGGTCTTGTGATGTTCCTAGACAAAGAGGTCAGCTAAACACAGATCAATGCCTTACCAGTACCCTAACTTTTGTATGGATAATGACTAAAGCTCCAAACCTCTTGGGGTTCTTTCATTACTGATGATGATCTTTAAAACTCAGTCTTTCAGCAATAAATGATAAAGACAATATGAATTTCCTGCGATTCATTGTAAAGAACATTGGCAGATGTCATGTTGCTAGTAGAACTATGTTGTATCTTATGTTAATAATAATCATGACATTTTTTTGTTACGTCTGGAAGTGATTTGGAATGGTAGGCACATATTACTGTGATCTGACAATAGTGAGGCCATAGTTAAGGCTGCATCACAATTTTCTATTTTACAGGATCTGTACCTCAGTGTCTTATTTTTCTTTTTCTTTCCAGAGCCTGTTTTTGTTTTTGTAAAAAAGCCCTGGGGAATTTGAACCAAATTTCAGGCACTAATAGGTGTGTGGCATGATCTCCAATGTGTATTTTGTGGTGGGTTTTTTTCAGCAAAATTTGGGAAAATTGGAAAAGCCTGATTTTTTTTTTTCCTCCCCCCCCTGCACAACATTGTGCAGCAACATTGTGACATTAGAGATAATCAGCCACTCGGCACTCCTTTCTTCCTATTCATTTGCATACTTGGGGAGAGTCACTATTGCCCTGGTTGTCATGGCAACAGCTGCCTGCTAATGAATTTACCTCAGATGACTATGACCTTATTACAAATAAAGGTCCCAGGAAGAGCTGCAGTGAAATCAGACTGAGTTTGAATCAGCTCTGGCTGTGCTCCTTTGGATTTGTCCTGAGGTAAGTTACACTGTCTCTTTTCAGACTGTCGTCTTCCTTCAAACAGGGTTCCATGAAAATGTGAGACACAAACTATATACATAAAAGTGAGCTGGAGCTGGAATTATCTGCTTCTTCCAGACGGGGGCTATATCTTTCTGAATATTTACCTTTAAGAAGAGTGGGTAATCCCCTAATCAGGTTTCTGTTAAACAATTAAATAGAAATGTTATTTAGAACTTGCAGTAAAATTGAGGTGGCAATAAAAATGTTTTGATTAAATAGAATTTAATTTAATTACTTCAAATATATTTGTTAACATGGCACTGAATGGTGAAATATGGAGCTGTCTCAAAGATCACAATGGCAATAAAAGGCACACTGAAGACAATAAAAGTGTAAGTGCTTTATTTAATAAGACACAGGAAATATTTTCTTTCTACTAAACACCTAAGGAAATTCACAAACAAAAAATTTACTCTAGCATTAGATTAACATGGCTGTCATGAACAAACTAAACCATTAAAAATATTTGGGGAAAACCCCCTAAAACATTTTAAAAATAGGAAATACAAAGTTAAGGATTAAAAGGTTGTAAAGTCAAGTACTCTCGAGTTAGAAATGCTAGAATGAACATTGTCCATGCATCCTTAATTCAGCTGCCTTGTGTGTATGCATTATGATACAGCCTTTAATTACATGCAGAAGTGTAAAAAATTGGTGCAAGTGTAAGTGAATTGCCAAGCATCACATAAGAACTCAGTGGCAAGGACAGAATCCAAATCTCCTGGTCTTGGCCATAGCCACAAAACCATTCTTTATCTTCCTGTATGTCCCCTGGCTCATTCAGTACAAATCATCCAACTTCTGCAAAAAATGAGGCAGAGCTCCAACAGACTTCTTTAATACACATCCCTGATTCATCCCCAGAATTCATCCTGTGCACTGATTGAACCAGAGGTCCTGTGCGTATGTGAAATTTTTTAAAAAAATGGAATCATAGTATTAAAGACTGTTTGTCACAATGCATACACACAAGAGGGCTGAATTAAAGTTGCAGGGGCAACATTCATTCTGGCCTTTCCTAATTTGACCATGCTTGACTCTGCATAATCCTTAAATTTGTATTTCCTAATTTTTTATTGTTTAGTTTATTCATGAGAGCAACTTTAACTTATGTTGAACTAAATTTTTTGTTTGTGAATATAATACTGTAGAATGAATTACCAATACTTTTATCAGTTTTAGCTATCAAGTTTTTTTTAGTTAGGTGAAAGGGAAATTTGAATGATTTTCCTTCCCCTTTACATATCTGATAAATTTTAAATTAGGAATATTCTCTCCTGTACAAAATGTAATGGGTCAAAGGGTGGGTAGCAACTTCTCCTCTAATAGAGACAAGGAGAATTTTTAAACATGTAGGACAGAAACACCTTTTTAAATACATTTTCTATTTAGGGGAATTTTACAGATTAAACCCCCAATCCTACAAACACTTAGGCATGTGCTTAACTTCAAGCATATGAGTAGTCTCACTGCCTTTAAGCCTATGTACATTTTTGCAGCATCAGGACCTATATCCTCAAGGATATTATCTCACTGGCGGAAAACGAGGATATCAGAGAGATTAGTTTAAGTATAGTTAGATCACAGAAACCTTTCCATCTATGCGTGTTATTCTGCTCAGCTCCAAAAATATGTCAGTGAAAAACAAATAGACCTAACGTGTCCAGTCAAGGATTTGTTTTAAGCAGAAACTATAGCTTGCAGTACTCGGTTACATTTTAATTTTGTTTTCAAAGTACAAAAAGAAGCCTTTGTTTGCACTCGGAAGAGCACCTGTGGAATCCTCAAACATTTACAGGCTTGTCTTTAAAAGCTCATCATTGTGGTTAAGATTTAATCTATCAAAGTGGTATAAATAATGTAGACATAGCCTTAGGTGCCACTTCTTTCCAGAGCAGGTAGAAAATAACTAGGCTAAGTACTTCTTTCATGATATGGTACAGATATAACATTGACAGGGTTCAATACTGTCCTTGAGTTATAACCTGATAACTACTTATTACTGATTATTAATAATGTGCTAAATACACAAGTGGAAAGTACTGGGCTTCTGCCAAAGATAAAGACATATATAATAAAGATCAAATAGTATCTTATTAAAACAGAAATAGTCACAAATAAACTTCTGTGGGTTTTCTCTTTTTAAATACTAGGAAAAAAAAGTCAGAGAGGCTGGGAGGGATAATCAGTAGATTTATGCCCCACTTTTGACCTACTTTTAAATTCTAGTGATTGTTTGATAGATGTCTTCTGTAATCTGAATAGCTTTAAACTATAAGAAAGCCATCTCTGTTTGTGAAGCTATTTAAAACAAAAAAGCCCTGATTTTTCAAGCCAGTAATTACATATACAAAAATGTTCATACAGCTGAACACCTGATTGAAGCATGTTCAGACACTGAACATGATTTTCGTATCCTGGCCCCCATTGCCTTTCTACTCACAACAGGGCTCAATAACTTTCTTTCAGCATGGCAGCAGGTCCTCCCTAACTTTGTGGTTCCTTAGTTCTCCGCCCACTCTCCAAAGTACTTCCCTGGACCTGGGACAAGGCTGAATTCCAACTCTTTTTCCTCTGGCATGTGTCAGAGGCTCCAGTGTTTCCAACTCGTGATTTTTTTCATGAGGATCACAGTATTTAATATTTTGCTTAAAGCTTCAGTCCTTGGAACCATATTATTGAGAATCTCAACCTTCATTTTAAAGCAAAGGAAGTCTCTAGCCCTCATGTGGTAGGAAAAAGCTTGAAAATATGAACACCTAACAGCTCAAAAACTAGAAGGCCAATTCAAAGTTGTTTGGCTTGAAAAAATCATGATGTTTCAAGCCAATCTCATGATTTATTTTTTTTTTGTGTGGGGTTGGGGGGCTTACTTTTTTGAACATTTGGGGTTGGTGATATTTTAGAGGGACTGGTGGCTCAGGTCCTGGGAGTGGCTGTTCTTGGGGGAAGTGGTGAAGAAGGAGGCAGCTTTTCCCTCTGTTGGTAGCTCCTACCAGCTCACCACAGACCACTCAGGAGAGCACTGCAAACCTCAACTACAGGAAGCAGTACCCTAACAGGGAAAAGCAGAGACCAGGTACTGGGAATTAATGGAGGGGAAAGGGCGTATCGTGCTGTAAGGTTCTTGGAGGAGGAAAACTGTGTTTGCCTTACTGCCCACCCCTTTTCCTGCTCACTCCCAGTGCAAACCCATTTACGGAATTTTCTACCCTGTTTTTTTACCAGTCGTGGCTCTGAGTCCCTCCCACAGCACCTATATCTCCCTCCTCTCCTGTCAGTTTTCCACTGCTGGGTCCCTCCCCCCCACATTTTGTAATTGTCTTTCTTCCTGTTCCCTTTTTATTTCTTTTTCCTCTCCTTCAATCAATAGAGACTTGACTC
The DNA here is from genome assembly GCF_020497125.1 of Mauremys mutica. Lineage (NCBI taxonomy): Eukaryota > Metazoa > Chordata > Testudines > Geoemydidae > Mauremys > Mauremys mutica. The sequence goes on along the minus strand of NC_059081.1, from coordinate 24,575,571 downwards.
CTATCATCCCCTTCCACCCTCATGTTTTTTTCTCCCCAAACTGCCACCCAATGTATGTGTCTATTTGCCTCTCATGCCACCCCCATTTGTGGTGGTCTCTCTTCCTCCTCTGCCCCTTTCCACTTGTGCCTCCCTCTCCCTGTTTCTTTTCTTTGTTGTCTTTTTGTTTCTCCCTTTCTCCTCTTTTACCTTGCGTTTTCACTCTTTCCCTCCCATGCCCACTGTTCTCCTGCCTACTGCGTGAGCCTGTGTCATCTTCATTCCCTGTGTTAAGGCAGGTGAAGAGGGCCAGTCTAATGATGCCATCTTTAATAGCAGCCATGATCGAAGGAAGAGGAGACACTGGCCTGGTTCTCAGCAGTGCTGGCAGCAGCTCCTTGTGGAGGGAGGCTGTAGGTTTAGCAGGTGGCAGCAGCAACAGCAAGGATTTGGAGCTGAGATCTCACTGTTTTGAGTGGACCTCGTTCCAGGGTTAGGTTCTCCCCCCCTCCCATGCACTTTGGAAGCTGCAGAGCTGGGATTCATGTCCTTGATCTATTCTGTGGGTAAACCAATGACTTTTTGAGGGCTTTCAATCTGGTACCTTTTCTAAGCATTAAATTTGCTTACAAAATAAATAGAAAAAATGACCCAGTTTTTATTGAACTCTCAAATGTAAGCCAGCCTACAGTTTGTGAGATAAAACATTCAATTAGACAGAATTCACAAAATGTCAACGTTTTGTCCAAGAGGCCTTTTCAAAGCATAGCCCAGAAGTAAAACCATAGCTGTCCTGGTGTTTCTGCATCAGAGAGAGTCCTTAATGCAATTCACAATTATATCCAAGTCACTTTCTGGTGTCTCTTTGGGACTTAATTGGAATAGCCCTTAAACAAACAACCCCAAACTTTCTTTCACATATTTATTAAACAACTCTGCTTGTTATTTCTGGAACGTGTTTTGAAAAATGCCTTTTGGCCAGGATGTTGACATTTTATGAATGCTGACTAATATAATGAATGTGAATTTAATGATTTCAAACAGATTGGTCTGTATTTCGTGCCCTAAAATTCAGGAAGGTTTTTTCCTATTAAAAGTTAATGCTCTGGAACCACCATAATTTATGGGAGCATCCTCTATGGGCCTGATCCTGCAGTCCTGATCCAGGAAAAACTACATCTGAAGTACCTTTATTGGTAGTATATATAAACAAGATCAATCTTGATGACCAAGGTTTGAGTGGCCATTTCTGTCTGTGGTGGCAGCTCAAATCATCCTGAGGTGCTCAAATATCCATTTCTGGTATCTGTTTGCTAAATACAGCACTCAAATGCAGATTGGAGGCCCTCTATCTGTGATACTGGGTTTCTAAATTGGATTCAGTGTGTTATTTTGGATTGCTGGGGCTCTGAAAATGTTTTGTTTTTAAAAGTGCCTACAGGCATTCTTGCTCCATGGCAGAACAAACCAGCCAATCACCAAAGGGAGTAGAGACTAACTAGCAAACACTACATGTGGCTGAACTTCACTCTTAGGGCTAGTCTACACTTACCTGCCGGGTCGACGCGGTGAGTTCGACTTTTCGGAGTTCGAACTATCGCGTCTAATCTAGACGCGATAGTTCGAACTCCCCGCGCGCTCCGGTCGACTCCGGTACTCCACCACTGCAAAAGGCGGTGGCGGAGTTGGCCTTGGAGCTGCGGACTTCGATCCCGTGGCATCTGGACGGGTAAGTAGTTCGAACTAGGGTACTTCGAGTTCAGCTACGCTATTCATGTAGCTGAACTTGCGTACCCTAGTTCGACCCCCGCCCTTAGTGTAGACCTGCCCTTAGAGAAGAGGGCCAGCAAAAGTCCGTGAACCACTTAAACCCTATTTGGATGACTTAAGGGGTGAATTTCAACTACAGTCCATTCTTTCATTCCTTTAGCCTTTAAAGGCTTGTTCTGCTAGTCTTATCAATATAAGAGCGTAACATGGACACTAGCTAACTATCTTAAATAACTGCAAGTCTCGACATAACAGGCAGCTCCTCCTTCTTTACTTTATTATTATTTCAGGCTGACTAAGCCTTTGAACAGCCTTGCTATCATTTTTTTTATGCATCACCTACCATGTTGTTGCATTTAGATTTGAGAAGCTGCTCTGATGATACAGACAGGATAAAGAGACTGCTCCAAAGTACCTGTAAGAGAGGTTTCTGAAAGTCATCCTGTAAAATTGAGTTGGTCTAACTGGATGTCAGCAGTGCCTGTGGATGTGTATTCCCTAAACTGCTAAATTTTTTAATCTGGGTCTCCCCATCCTTAGTGAAGACTTACAAAGGTGCTACTGCATATCAATGGTTTTTAAAGTTTGTAAATGCAAGTACTTTGAAGCTTTTCTCCTTGTAAATCTCAAGTGATATTCTGCACACACAACTTTGGTCTTTGACTGAACTCAGCAGTGTTCGAAGAGTAAATTTCTACATCTTCCTAAGTAACAATTTCCAAAACAATTATTTTCAAGGCTGCAGTATATGAGTGGGACTACTTAAAATGCTGTGAAAAATCAGAAACTGTGAAACTTAGCCATTTATGCTGTTCTGTACACTGGCTAAAGTGCCACAAACGGTCTGTGTTTTCTTTAACAGTTTTGAATTCATTCATTGAAAACTTTGGGCCAGAGCTTCAGCTGTGAGGAAGGAGAGGAAAGGTGGTCCTTCTGCTTCCCTGATTTTGTGCTGGGGGCCAAAATGACTGTTCTAAATTATGTTGTGTGCAGCAATCATCTGGGGACCACAGCACTGGCCAAGGATCTGATGGAGTGCTATGTACGCTGCTCAGCCTCACCTCTAGTGTGCTCTTTCCTATACTACCTCTAGTGTGCCACTTATGTGCTGAGGGGAGGGCAGAGTGGCTAGCATAGAGCCAGCTCTGCACCACCCAAAGATTCCTCTCTGTGAGAGGGAATCTGCCAATATCTCTACAGGGCAGATTTTTACATGCTTTTGGGGAGTTTTGGCACTGCCTCAGTAGCACAGCAGCTGGAGCTGGGGTGAGAATGGTGCCCCTTAAATGCAGTGGACATTACACATAAACATTTTTATTCATAAATATAAACCCAATGGGTTTAATTCACCACTAGCCTAGGCAGATGCAACTCCATTAATATCACTGGGAGTTGCACTCACTTGTGCTATCAGCAAATCTAGCCCTGTATGATGATGATGTATTCACTGGGCAAAATTCGGAGGTGGTGTAAATTAGTTGTAAAATGTAAAATGATTAGCAAATGAATCAATCATGCAATGTGTAAGCAGCATAAATCTAATTTGGTTTCGGTGGGTGTCCAACATAGTGTGATTTGATTTTTTTTTCCCCCTAGGATGTGGGATGGAAGCAGGGGGGTTGCAGGAACAGGGAACTTGCTTGACAGGCTGAAAAGGGCATATAAGGAGTTCCTCTAAGCCTAACTTGTGGTGATACAAGCAGGCAACTTTCTTAGCAGGAATATTTAAGATAAAGCAACAGCCCCCAATGCTGTAATTTATAGTCATTCTCAGCAATACTCCCAGGGGTGAAACATAGCTCTGGAGTGAGTACAACTTCCACTGAATTAAAGCAGATGTAAACTCTCATTACTACAGAGCTGAATTCTAGCTCTAGTCAGGTGCTTTCACTTGTATCAATTATGGACTTTTCTATTCACATACCAGGTAGGCCTGATTCTGATCTCAGATTACTTTATAGCAGTGGAGTTCCTCCTGATTTATCCTAGTGAGAGATCAGAATCCAGCTATCTATGTTTATGGCATGCCGTATTACTGTTGTGGATGGGAGCGCCCCAGTGGCTGTCGATTTTGCAAGTCCCTTGAAGCTGGCTCTGTAGAGATGAAAGGCTCAATATCCCTGTTAATAATCCCCCCAAGCCATATAGTCCCCCAGATCTTTGCTAAAGGCTTATCTTTGGCTTCATGCACTAAGGGTCTTATTTTTCTTGAGAAAGAGTGTTAACTTCTGAATATTTTCCCCAAAGTATATTCAGTCTCAGGCAAAAAAAAATAATTAACCTAAGAAATGTTATTTTACTACTGGAAAGTCAACATAAACTAGCTTTTCTACGGAAAAAGTAGTTCAATTAAAACAAAAGACCTAGGTGGAACAGACTCTGCCAACCCAACTCACATGCAGTTTTCAGACAAGTGACAAATTAAGAGGTATTAAGAAATTATATCACTTTGCACTTCTATAAACTCTAAACTATACCAGTGTGGAAAAGATAAATAGTGTCTGCAGACAGTTCTATATGACTTTTGAAATAAAAACTAATAGGATGGAAAATTATTATGAAGGAGAAAATGTGCTGAGATGTTAAATAATCAACAATTTTTACTTGAAGTTATCTAACAGTTGACTGACAACTAGGATAGACAGTGTTTATGATGCTGAAAAAAACATCTTTTTACACACCTGATTAAATAAAGTTTTTTTTATAAATTGTGTAGCAACAGAAATAAAAAGAAAAGGACAAGCTTATATCTGCATATTTTGTGAATGTATTGCCCATGTCACAGCTATTTCTTATACGGCTCTTGGTTTTTTTTCCGTCTAATTTATTTTAAAACAGGAGCGTACAAAAAGCATTTTCAAAAGCATTTAGGAGCACATGTCCTATGGAAAGTGAGGGGGATTTGTAATCTGAAGTCATATAAGTGCTTTTGAAAATCCCCCAAAGACAGACACATTTGAGAAGGGAAACAGAGGTACACAGAGGTGAAGTGACTTGCTCAGGGTCACACAGCAGGTCAGTGGCAGAACCAGGAACAGAAGTCAGGTCTCCTTACTCTCAGTCCAGTGCACATAACGTCTGAAACATGCTGTCTTACTAAGGGAATAAGTGGGTGGAGAGGAGCTATGTGCTGGGTAGCTGAGATGGCTGGATGTTCCAGGGGAAGTAAATGCTTTCCAGGGCAAGGCTCAAGATGGGACTATGGGAGTGTGGGGGACAAGGAAGTTAGGGTTAGTATTGACAAGGGTTAGCTGGGCTCAGGGGAGCTTACAAATGCTAGCAAAGAAAGATTAAGGTGTAGGTAAGGGGAAATATGCATATAGGACTCTTTGCTGTATTAACCCTTTTCTCTGCACCTTTGGATGGGTGAATGAATAAATAATGCTTTGTTTTGAAGAGTCTGCCTGAGTTACTTTAACCACCTCACTGGTTGCAGATCCATGGAGTGAAAAGGTTTACAGGTGCCAAACACAGGTGTGCCTGTCGTGTTTACATGGTTGGGAACTACAGCCCAGAGATCCAGTCCGAGTGGTTGGAACCTCCCATTATGAGAATCAAGGAGTCAGGCCTGTCACCTAAGAGTAGGATGACCAGATAGCAACTGTGAAAAAATGGGATGCGGGTGGGGGGTAATAGGTGCCTATATAAGAACAAGTCCCAAAAAATGTGACTGTCCCTAAGAGGTGCATTCAAGAGGGACTAAAAGGAATCTAAAGAGCAGCTCCCCTCTTAACCATGATAGGAAAGAATTGTGATTGAGTCAGAATGACTCTCAGGGCTCCACCTGTACTGCCCGTTACTCAGAGTTAAAGGATCGATCCAGCTTCCATTGAAATCAGAGGAAATGTAAGGCTTTATAGGACTTTGTACCAGGAATAGGGACTACTCATGGAAAAACATTTTAAATGTGTGTGTGTTTACAGGGATGGGGTCTATATGAGTAATTTAAGAGTAGAAAATCCAAGAATGTTGTAGTTATCAAATCAACCACAATCCTAAGCACCAGGGCTTAGAATTTCAACAGTAATTAGAGGTTTTGAGTGCCTCTACTTTGAAATACCTTGTAGAGCCTGATTTTCAGAAAAAGCTGAGTTCTTTCTCTCTGAAAATCAGGCCCCCTTGAAGTGTCTCAGTGGGGACACCAAAAAATGGAGGCACCTCAACTGTCTAGTCACTTCTGAACATCTAGACCCAGAAACCAAGGAAATTCAGAGTTAATATTAAATTTAAAAGAAATTCACCCCCATTTGAATGTATTAAAATGAGAGTGCACCCAAAAAGCCTTACCTCAGCACTGGCAGTGGTGCCAGGCTCCAGTCCCTTAGAGCCATGTTAGCTTTATTCAAAACACTGAAATAGCAATGTCTGATGAATGGAAAAGGAGGGGGGAACTCTGTAGGAGGAAAGTAATTTCAAACTTCTAACGTGGTACTACTGTGTGAATAACGATGATTTCACAATGACCTTTTAACCAAAACTGTTGGTAAAATTTGAAAGGTAGGAATTTTGCTTAAGAAAAGGAACATAAACTAATATACTTAGTGTTGATGTGACTCTTTGATGAAGAGTTAATTATGAAATATTTTTACTGATGCTGAGAATGACATGGGTGGCTTAACTGAAAAGTTTGAGGGATGGCTGCTAGGCAAAAACTTTAACAAAACATTATCTTGTAATAAGAGCCTATTGCATTCTTCATGTGCAATGAAACATAGAGCAGACAACTTAGAAAACTATCATTAGAACAGGACTGACTGGGTACAGAATTCATAGATGGCTACCTACAGCCCCACTGTCCATGGACATAGGATGACACAAATAGTATCACTCCTTGAAGAAGCTGCCATGCCATCAGGAGAACTATCAAAGACAGTGATTTGGTTGCAAACTTGAGAATATGAGCGCTCAGTTTTGGATGTGGAATATTCAAAGCTGAGTTGGTGGTGTAGGAATTCTGAAAATGTTGCCCCTACTTTGGGCTCCCAAAATGTCCAGGTGCTGCAACTCCAACTGAGTGTTAAGCCACTGGGAGTTGCAAAAGGCAAAAATTTGTTGTTATAGATAATGGGACCAAGTGACTGTTGTGCCCCCCTGTTGCTAAACACAAAAGTAATACCCCACAGCTCTGAGCACCACTTCCTAAGCAGGAAACCAGTCAGGATCCCTGGGGTAATGACTCAGTAGGGGTTGCATCTCACCACCACCCGAACTCAGAGGAAACTTTGTCAAGGGAACCTCACCCAGTTTTCTGTCATCTTGGGTTTTCCATAGGAAGGGGTGATCTGGCTGGTGACATCTTGTTTCATGTATTACTTTTGAAAATTTGATCAAATATAATTCCCCCCCTTTTATTTTTGACTTTAGAAAAGTGGTAAGAATGAGGGGAGCGGTTAGGGGTTCTCATTGAACAGTCAAGGAAGGATTATAAAAATATTTAAATTATAAAGAGAAAAATATCTCAAAATAGGAAAAATAAAGGATTGAGTTATTTCTGCTGTGAATCACCACATGGGCAGTAAAATGGCTAGCCTAGATCTCACTGCTAGATCCAGGCTTCGGCTTGCTCCAATTTGACCTCCATCAGTGAATGTCTGTCCTGGATGGACTGGACAGCTCACTTTATTATTGCTCTTATTATTATTATTAATTTACTACTGATAATGTGCCGGATGCAGCATAAGAAGAGAATACCATTTACTCCCTCACTTTGCCAGCTAGTTTGAATGCTGTGGGAATGTGCAGTCTCAGCCAGAGACCTAGGCAGCTGGCAAAGCAGTTTAAAAAAATCAGCTTCCCCTCAGTAGGGTCTTGTGCTGTGGGGAGCAGGTTGGAGACCCAGGACTGCCTATGCTTCCCCCTCTTTGGCTTAGCTTATCTGCTATGGAACCCCTAAGAGCCAAGTGGAGGCAGCACAGAGGCAGCAGAGGAAGTAGCAAAGCTGCTTGTCCAGCCTGGTTGCTCCTATAGTGTGTGCTGATGGGAAAAAGTTGACTCAATTCTCCCACCCATTCCAGACCCTCATCTCAGACTTGGTAGCGAGTACACAGGGTGATAGAGATCACATAGGGGGACACATTAGGTGATGGGGTGGGGGCACCTGGAGGAAGCTAAGGCTGTGGACAAAAGGATGGCACGGGGGTTGCTAGGAGACAAGGGGAACACTCGATAGGGGACTTTAGGGACACAGATTCCAAGGTCCAAAAGGACGATTATGATCATCTAGTCTGACTTTCTCCATAACACAGGCCATAGAATTTCTCTGAATTCCTCTTTGAACTACAGCATACTTAAAGAGTCATTAGAGCAGGGGGACTGGACCCTGAATTTCACATCCTGGGTGAATGCTCTAATCACCAGGCTATAAAGTCATTCTCATGCTTGGCGTGCTCTCTTTAGGGCCCAATTGCTCTTTATTTAATCTATAGTGGAACAGCTTCAAAAGGAAACACAAAGCATGCCCACATCAGAACATCCCATAGCCCAGTAAACAGGACACTCACCAGAGAGGTGGCAGAACCCCCTTTAAATTCCTTCTCATCAGGTGGAGAGGGACTAGAAGGAGGGGATCATTCACATCCCAGATGAGTACCCAACACCCCTGGGCTAGAAGTTATGAGGGAGGCCGTCCCCCCTCACCCTGTGTTCTTACCTTACGTATCTAATGCCAAGAAAGAGTTCATACCTGAGAATTGCTGGTAGAGAAAGGCAGCTCCATGCAGCCTGAACTTAGGTGCCTATTTCTGAGAGAGAGGTGGGACTTAGCACACACTCTTCTCATCTGTATCTTTCATTGGCTAGCTTGGGCAGCTCCCTGCCTTGCATGCTGCTTCTGTAGATGGCATTCTAAGGTACCTGTCTCTCTCTCTCTCATGCATGGTATAGGGAGTCCAGATGCCTAAATCGGGCTTTGTAAATTGCAATGTTGCTCCTATGATTTTTGCCACAAAGTTAGTGTTGTGATACTCAGTATCACAACACCTAAGTACCTTTGTGAATCTAGGCCTCAGTGCAGAGTGAATCTGTTCTGGCTTCTCCATACATCTAATTGACACTGGGTGTGCTTAATGACTTAATAGGTATTAGCATGATCAGGCCTACTCTAACATTCCATTTCATTTGCAGAGCAACCACATAACTGCAACATGATCTTTAGCCTTGCAATTAATAGCTGTGGTTTCAAAGGCTATAAAAAGAGCAGATCCCCACCTTTGATATGGTATTTCTTTAGTAAAACCACATTCACTGTTTGAACCAATCACAAGCAACATCTGAAGGAAAATGGCCACCCAGTTACTACCCCAGCTTTTCCTACTGCTTTCATTCCTGGTATAAGAGGCCTTCAGCTCTATTCTTTCCTTCCTATTATAGAAAGCTCCAGACTGTCAGGCTGATACTGAAAGTAAGTAGTGGCTTCCTGTCTCTCTGGCCATGTTGTTAAACAGACAGCCCACTTGCAAGTAACCACACAAAGTATGTTATATTATGTAATCCTACACCACCTCTGGGTTGCATGATAAAACAATTTCACATACACTTCATATGAATGACCTTTCCCTAGGAAGAACAAACTACTCCTAAACTCAGAAGTTCCTTTTAAAAAATCTCTTTTATCCAACAAACTCCTGATTTTAAATGAAAACTTGCATGTTTTAAGATTCACTTCACATCAACAGCAAAAGAAAAAAGTCTGTCTGTAAAAAGCAAACCATTCCATATACCTGCTATCAGTGCCCTGTGGTTGCTATCCTGAACATTTCTACCCCATTATTCAGGCTGCTACCAACTACTATACTTAATGTAAACATTTATTGCGAGCATGGTATGGTATGCCAACAGTTTGAAGGCTTTCCTGCTTCAGAGGGGAATTATAACAAACAAACAACCCCCCCACAAAAAAACAGAAAAAACCTAACCCACACATAAGATGAACAACAATTCTGCTATATATTGTGGTTATGCATTTCTGTATTATTAAGGCACTTATTAAAATGGTTTTGGAAATGCTTGTTTTGTACAAAAATGCAAAATGACTTCAATTCTTGAGGTCAGAAAAATAACTCAAGATGCCCCATAGTCTTGGTTCAGTATAAAATGATTGCAGTGTTCTTTTTTCTAACATGTCCTTGTGTCATTATCATGACTGTCACCTCCATGGAATTCAGACTTAATTTACTATGTTTTGCTTCTTCATCAAAAAAAGTGTGAAGCAGAATATAGTGAGTATAGACAATAATGACGAAGCTCTGTTTCTGACTTGGTTTTTAGTCACAATAGTGACTCTCACCTAATTAAAAGTGTGAAAATCTTTCTTTTTCTCCAGTTATTTTAGTTTGTCCTTGTTGAATAAGGAAAACACATAGTAAATTAAAAGTGACTTTCAAGATGATTTGCATGCATGTGAAACTTGATAGGCGCCTCAGAATACACTTTGTCTGAACTCAAAATAGTTAAGTATGATATTTTAAAACAAAAGTTTCCCTTAACTAGTTTACTAATAACACCATCTGTTAAAATTGAAAGATTTTTTTAAAGTATTAGGTTTTCACTGTTTATAATATTTGGTTACTTGTTATCTGGCTTTTATTGCCATAGGGATTAACAATAAATTAGTGAGCTTTATTTTTTCTTATCAATTTCACTTTTGGCGTCTCTTTTCCTAAAGTAGTGCTGCAGTGTTTGGATGGGAGATACCACTGGAGAATGGTCATTTGGTTAAAATAACAACTAGTTCAATTTAGATTTGAAAAAAAAAATAATGTAATTATATTGTTTTACAAAACCTGAATTATGGGCAAAATTTGACCAATGTTCCTTTAGGTTTTCTTCCATTGTGAGTCAACTGCATGTACATGTGTAGTTCACCTTAAATTAAACGTTTAAGATGGACTGAAGAGGGTAACTTTGATATCTGTATTCTGATTAGGTTAGTGATCAGGGTTTCAAGTTCTTGTCCATTCAGAGCTAGGATTCTCACAGGAAACAGGCTGCATTCAAACTGGCTCTGGAAAATTAGGTCTCTTGCTACTTACATCCAGAAATCCTGGGGCTTGTTTAGATCCAGGGATTCAAATTAAACACTTATAGCTAAACTCCTTCAAGTTAGGAGGTTCTGATCTGAGTAAATTTTTAACCAGAATTTGACTGTTTGCATGAGTTTTGCTTCCTGTTTCATTTCTGATAGGATTACATACACATGGGCTGTACTTTAATGGAAAAAGTAAATCCCATTGAAGGTGATGGCAAATATTTGTATAAGGTGGGAGAACTGGGATTGAGTTAGGCTTCGAGTATAAAATTTGTTCTAAAGCTTTGCTAAATACAGAACTCATAACAATTTAAATTATATATTTATATTAGATGCTTTGTGACTAGCCATTTATTGGTATTTAAATGAATGTAAGTGTACTAATTGTTGCAGGCCCCACCAACCATATCCAATCTGGCATGGGATGCCAGCCACTTTTTAAGTGGAACTTAAGACCCAATAGAAAGCTACTAAAATTCTTCACTTATGCAAAACTCTGAAAGGCTTTTACAAATGGCTTTTGTGTGGGAGGCAGTTTGCTGCAAAGCTGTCACTTAAAACTTTATCAATCAGAAGATGGTACAGTTTTTAATTTTGTGGATTTTCAAAGTAAAAAACCTCTTCTTACATGAAAATGTGTAACTTACAGATTTGGTCAGATGAAACCTGAAACAAGGGATCTGAAGGGTTTTGAAGAGCTTGCCAGGCTTAGTTGAAAGGGTTTCAAAGAGCTTGCCATTCTGATTAAAAACTATAATACAATTGAAATATCTGTTGTAAACACTTTTTTTTATTTTACTATTCTCCTTTATAGAAGGGCCTTTTCTTCCCATGTACCTCTGCATGAATTGGTAATAAAGGCTAATCTGTACTGGGTAAGGCCAAGTTTTGTTTTGTCCAGATCACATTTTAAGTTAGGAGCCTTGAGTCACATAGTTATATTGTACTCTGGTGAGGTAGCCCCCCTCCCAACAGTAGTGCAGGAAATTAAGTGCATTTCTCTTTGTAATGTTTCTAATGAACTCTTCCCTTATGAGAGAGGTTAGGGGTTGCTATCAAACAGGCAAAGTTACTACTTCTAGACTCCACTATCCCCAGGGTTCCCCGGGAAAAGGAAGCTCCAATCCCACTGCACCTCTGGGTAAAAAAGGTGAGTGTAATTTTATGCTGTTTCTAGTAGAATTATTTTCCATTACTTTTTTGTGATATTTCTGTGACATTCAGAGGGAAGCATGCTGCGCAAAGCTCTCGCTCCCTACCCACCTCAATATTCTGTCCTCTCCTCATGCCTCCAGAATCTTAGATCTTCAGTTATGCAGAGTTGGCACTGGCAAGAGTGAAGGGCTTCTACTCGGACCTGTTTAGGGGCATAATGTCTTTGTTCTGCTTTCCCTTCATGGCTTTTGGGGCTGTTTCCCCCTCATTCTGTTATGTATCCACTTGTTAATGGGGATACATAAGAAGCGGATGTCATTAGCTCTGTTGAAATCTGTGCACACCATTGCATACGCCCAAAGAGAGACTTCTGAGATTACAGTGACAGACTCAGATAAACAGTTTTCCTCTGAGCTTGTGCAATTCCAGCAAAATGCTGTCTTTGGTGGAATGTGGCACAAGTTCATGTGGAGGTGACCAATGGCATGATGGTACTTCAGGGATCCATGCTGCCAAAAGTAAGGGGGAACCTGGATAGCACCATGCTTTCCTCTCCATGAAGTTGGAGTTCCCTTTCCTTGCAGTGTACTACTTGGAATAACATGAATAACAGAGTTGATGTCACTCTTACGGTTGGACCTTGTGCCTTTTCATCTTAGATCATCTCTCTGATAGCTCGTTCTGAATATCCTACTGCCAGCTTAAAATTAATGTGGCAAAAGATGAGTTTCTCATTCCTCCCAAAACCTTCCTCAGTTGCACTGTTTTTTGAATTCATCAGGCTTGCAGCCTTGGTGTCATCTTTGATTCGCTTTCCCTTCTTTTTGCTAGATCTTGCTGTATTTTCCCTTCCAAAGATCACACAGTGAGTCAGTGGGGGAGGCAGGAACAGAACCAGAAATCTTGAGTCATGATCCCTGCTCTAACCACTGGAGAACACTACCACCCTTCACTTATCAGTGAGTAATCCCTGGATACTAATTAAACTTCTTTGTATCTGATTGATTAGCTAGTAACTTTTACATTGTTGTTTATTTGCACTGCAGGAGATAGTTATTAACATCTAGCAGAATCTCACTGGTCATAGTTTCAAAGCTGCAGAATACCGAGGGAGTTTGACAATTAATTGAAATGTACACAGAATTCACCACTCCAATGTGTGTGGACATGAGTGGACAAATATCTTCTTTGAAGTAGCATTGGTATAGCCTAGTGAATGTATAACAGACATGTAAGAGCATGTGTGGGATTTTTATACAGTTCCTAGCTGATGCAGAAAGGTGAAAACCAAATTTTAAAGACTTGTAATTAAAAGGAAAGCTCTTGAAACTGACAAATCTGCTTTTAAAATTCTCTAGGAGCATTTATGAAAACAGAGTGATTTAAAATGCCATTTCAGGATTGATGTGAAAATTCAGACGATCAGTGAGCACTTTTCAAATAGTTCTTGAAAGTCACTTGCACTCAGAGGTATATCTGAAGCAGGAAATGACTTATTCATGCACTATTTCACGGACTGACATTGTGATTTCTCAAGCTACTTGAAAAGGAGTTCAAAGACTTTTGGATGTGTGGAAACTGGTCTGATGAGTGAGTGAGGCAGAAGTGGGTGGGGAAGTTATAATCAGAAAGACTTGGAATAAATTATGTACGAAATACATGATTGACATGAGATAGTAAGCCAGACAAAATTACTGAGCAAAGGTCATCTGGACCTGGCTTTATATGGTAATATAGTTCACCTCTATGAGAGGCTGTTACTGTCCAGAAGGTTATGATATAGGAATGAAAGAATGTAAATATCACTTTTAAATTAATTTAAGAAAAGACAACAAAACTAACACTTCAAGACAACTTGAGTTGCCATGACAATATCTATCTACCACAGGTTTTTATATAGAGTAAAGACTTGTTTATGAAGATACAGTGTCTGCTTCCTGGATGACTGTTACTCTTCTCCTAGTCCTGGTCTAAATGTTCATCTATTGCATGGAGCATGTAAGGAGGGGTATCATTTGACTAGTATGGGAATACTTATGCTAATGAGGGGATGTAATATTAATGTGGTGTGACTAAGCCCTTGAACATGCTCCTTGTGAGTAAATTAAATGTTTCCAGAAGTCTGAGAAGACTTAGTCAGAGCTTGGCTGCTTTTGCAGTGGATAAAAGTGCTCTGTCTTCTCCCCTGACCAGTCTGCTTCCTGAGTGCTTACACTTCCCTGGTGATTTCAAAATTGTGTGTTGCAGGTCAAAAGCACAGCAGATACTAATTCCAAATTGTCTTGTGTTAATTCACCTTTGTTTAAGGAACTGGAAAAGCTGTACTATATACAAATAGCCACTTTTGAGGCTGGATGAAAAAAGTTTATTGGATAAGTTTGCAACAGGGAATGGTCAGTTTTATGTAAGGTGCTTCCCACCCCTTGCGGTCCAGCAGTGCTGCTGGAAGAACTCTTAGGGGAAGCCAACTTTCAGTTCCTGCCAGTGGATCTATGGATTATGGAGACCAACCAGAAGATAGCCGCTCCCCACACTTTCCTTTGATTCTGGGAGACATTGAATTTCAATGTCTCCTGATAGCTTTGGATGGTGGCCTCCCAGGGAATGGTTTCTGTGGATTTTGGCTGTAGGGGAATCTGCAGGATTTGGTCTACATCCACATCGATGAAGTTAACTGCGGCACTTGAGGTGATGAATGCCCAGTGTGAGAGAATTTGTTGGGGATGACCAGGTACATGTAACTTGTCTAGAACGTGTGGGTGTGGTGTTGCTTTCTGGGAATTGGCATGCATTCCAGTCTGGACTGTGTTTGGGACTTGGGCGTACACTTTGACAGGGCATAGGGTGACCAGATGTCCTGATTTTATAGGAACAGTCCCGATATTTGGGGCTTTTTCTTATATAGGCTCCTATTACTCCCCACCCCCGTTCCAATTTTTCACACTTGCCGTCTGGTCAGCCTAACAGGGAACCAAGGCTGGTCCCTTTTACTGGGCTTTGGCTGGCTCAATCCCCAGCTCCCTTCAGGCTGGGCTTTGTGTGGGGCAGCCAGAGATGGCAGCTCCCCACAGTAAAAACACAGGTTGAAATGTCAATGTTACTCCTTTTCTTCAGGTGTGAGTTGCTGGCAGACCATGTCTTCCTGTGTCAGCTCTCCTTGCCGGGGTGGGTTCAATAATGGGGGACATGGCTGTATCATACCACTTTTCTCCTCCTGCTATTCCCGCCATCAATTGTCGATCTGGATGGTGAAATCAATAAAAACATCCAGGTCTGCTGGGGTCTTGAAGTGGGTCAGCTCATCCTTTATTTCTTCTTGTAGGCCCCACCAGAACTGGTTCCACTTAATTCCAGGCCGAAATGTGCTGCATAGGAGGTATTGTACCTTGACCTTGCTGAAGCTTAAACAGGGCAGCTTTTGTTCTGTGGGCACCATTAGGATAATCAAAGATGGTTGATACTTCTTGCTCGGAGGTGCCCCCGTTAGATAACACTGGACTGTGAGTCTCAAGCAAAAAGCAGGCCCTGTTCAGTACTTCTTGGGAAAGATGTGGACAGATTGGAGAAAATCCAGAGAAGAGCAACAAAAATAGGTCTGGAAAACATGAGAGAAGATTGAAAAAACTGGGTTTGTTTAGTCTGAAGAAGAGAGGTTTTGGAATCTCTGTCATTGGAGGCTTTTAAGAGCAGGTTAGACAAACACCTGTCAGGAATGGTCTAGATAATATTTAGACCAGCCTTGAATGCAGGGGACTGGACTAGATGACCTCTTGAGGTCCCTTCCAGTCCTTCAATTCTATGATTCCCCAGTCAGGAGGCTGACTATAGGCTTACCCTGGCTACACTGGAGGAGTATGTCTGTGAGTGACAAGAACTGGAGGTGGCTTTGATTCATGAAACCTCAAAACCTTTGATCCCTGTTAAAGCATTTTGGCAGGGGGATGACGGGAGCTGGTTGGGTCCAAAGCACAGCATTCTCAATGCAAAGTTGGAACACTTGCTCCTGCAATGTCTGGTTTTCAGTGACAAAGGCCTGGTCTACACTAGGACTTTAATTCGAATTTAGCAGCGTTAATTCGAACTAACCGCTCAACCGTCCACACCAGGAAGCCATTTAATTCGAACTAGAGGGCTCTTTAGTTCGAATTTGGTACTCCACCTCGACAGGTGGAGTAGCGCTAAATTCGACATGGCTAGCTCGAATTAGGCTAGGTGTGGATGCTAATCGAACTTAGTAGCTCCGGGAGCTATCCCACAGTGCACCACTCTGTTGACGCTCTGGACAGCAGTCCGAGCTTGGATTCTCTGACCAGCCACACAGGAAATGACCCGGGAAAATTTGAATTCCTTTTCCTGTCTGGGCACTTTGAATCTGACGTCCTGGCTGGACATCGGGGCGAGCTCCACAGCACCTGCAACGATGCAGAGCTCTCCAGCAGAGGAGTCCGGCCAATCCAAGAATAGAAAGAGGTCCCCAGCATGGACAGACCGGGAAGTCCTGGATCTGATTGCTGTGTGGGGCGAGGAGTCTGTGCTGTCGGAGCTGCGCTCCAGCAAGCGGAATGCAAAGACCTTCGAGAAGGTCTCCAAAGCCATGATAGAGAAAGGATACAGCCGGGATGCGATGCAGTGCCGCATGAAAGTCAAGGACCTGAGACAAGGTTACCAAAAAGTCAGAGCGGCAAACGGACGCTCCGGAGCACAGCCCCAGACATGCCGCTTCTACGAGGCACTGCATGCCATTCTCGGTGGGTCTGCCACCACTGCCCCACCAGTGACCGTGGACTCTGAGGATGGCATAGTGAACCTGGACAGTTCCTCGGCGATGTTCGCCGATGGGGAAGATGAGGAAGGGTTTGTGGAGGACGGCGCAGGCGACAGCGAACACAATACCGCTTGCCCTGACAGCCAGGATCTCTTCATCACCCTCACAGAGATCCCCTACCAACCCTCCCCGCCCGTTAACCCGGACTCAGAATCAGGGGAAGGATCAGGCGGTAAGTGCTATAAACATGGAAACTTTTATTTTTTAAAAAACGGGTATAGAAAAAATAGAAATACTATATACAAAATTTTACATGTCAAACTATATAAATAGTAGGTCCACACATATAGGGATTGAACAGTAATCCTCTTGGGACAGTTCAACAAAGCTCTCAGAGAGCAGCTCGAAAAGCCTCCGCAGGAGGTTCCTGGGGAGAGGTGCCTTATTCGGTGCTCCATGGAAGCACACTCTTCCACGCCAGGAGATCCTAATGTAGAGAGGAATCATCGCCTCCACCAGCATTGCTGCATATGGTCCTGGTCTGTGCAGGGCTTCCAGTAGCATCCGCTCTCTCTGACTGCGAGTGACCCGCCTCAGGGTGATGTCGGTCTGGACAGGCTGCATCTAAGTCGGGCAATTAGTGTATTGTTACTATTGTTAACGGTTTACAATTAGGTTGCATAACAACGACCCTCGCTTAACAGCCACGTGCTGGAGGCCACAGAGAACAAGCAGACATTGATCTTTCCCGTGCACTGGCGGGAGGGGCTGGAAAAGGCTCAGCCTTTCTGCTTTCCAGATTGCCTTTAGCAGGAGAGCACAGCTATCCACTAACTGATAAGCATGATCTACTTTAAGGCTTACCAGGACTGTCTGCAAGACGGATTATGCTGTCTCTCCCCGCTTGTCCGCTCTCCTGTGCAATGGCGCCGCCAATGAGAGCGTATTCCGAAATCTCGAACTTTTCCTGAGATCTCGTGAGACTTGGTGCCCTGTATGGTCTTGTTCAGAGAAACTGACTAGACTGTGTTCACTGTTCGCAAACATGTATCTGTTCAAGGAAATCATTTACTGTTTCCCATCACACAGCTTCTGATCTTTCCCGGACTGCCCCGGCATCCCCCTCGCAGAGGCTGGCTCAGATTAGGCGGCGAAAGAAAAAGACTCGGGAAGAGATGTTCGCGGAACTGATGGCCTGCTCCAGAGGCGAAGCGGCAGAGCAGAGACAGTGGAGGGAGACCCTCTCTCAACAGCATCGCACACACATCGAACGGGAGGATAGGTGGCGGCAGGAAGACCATTAGGCGACTCAAACGCTGCTTGGGCTAATGAGGGAGCAAACAGACATGCTCCGGCGCCTTGTTGATGTTCTGCAGGACCGCAGGCAGGAGGAGAGAGCCCCCCTGCACTGTATCTGCAACCACCCTCCAACGCCAAGAAGTCCTGTCCCCCCCTCACCGAAAATTACAAGACGGAGGGGCGGTAGGGGCCGTGAGAACAGTCACTGCACCACAGCTGAGCGCTAATGTTCCACACACCTCTGACGCTATAACTGTTTAGAAGCGCTTCCCTTACAGGATCACCCAGTCCCAAATCCAAGTTTCATCACCCCACTATGTAGTAGATTAATAAAAGCTGTTTGCTGTTGTTCACTCTTTCCGTCACGTCTTTCGTGTCAGAAGACTGTGTATGTGGGGGGGGGGGCAGGGGATTTATAATTGCACGGGATAGCCTACATTAGCAGGGTACAGACTATCGGGGGCAGGATCAACTGCAGGGCACACACAGACTGCATTCAGTAGTCACCAGGGTCCCTCTGTGTGGTGTATGCTGCCCCGGGTCATTCTGTGATGTGTACGCTTGTCCACGGTCCTAGCGCCTGCCACCCCCTAATGTTAAGGCATGCTGCCCTTACCATGCACTTCCACCGTAGGCGCGATCCTCTCCGCTGCCCTGAGCCCCAACAAGAGCCCTCATCCACGGACAGATACTCACCCTTCCCCCACACCCCTCACCCCTTCCTACGCCCAAACCCACAGCCCAGAGCCTGCATCCAATTCCGTATGCAAAGACGGCACCACTGGCCCCTTCCTGCAAACCCACCCCTACATGCACAACCACTTGAAACCGTCCCCCACCCCAGAGACCTATGTAGGAGCAGGAGGATGTCCGTCCTGTATTGTACAAGCTGTATGTACATCAGTGCACACCGTACCCAGCACAGTATGCGTCCATGTTTCAACACCTGAACAGAAATGCAAAGTAAAACAAAGATTTATTAATAATGAGTGTAACAATTAATTTGCTTTAAAACGTGCTTTGGAAGTGGGGAAAACTTGGAGAACGGGGTATGTAACCGCAGATCGAAATCGACACATACAGACACAGGCCCAGGGTCAGTTTCTCTTGAAAGCAAGTGGAGAGTCATAGGTTACCCTGCTCTCCGAGGAAACTTGCTTTCAAAGCCTCCTGGATACACAGCGCTTCCCGCTGGGATATTCTCTCGGCACGGGTGTCTGGCTGAGCGTAAACTGCAGCCAGGCGATTTGCCTCAACCTCCCATCCGGACAAAAAGGTCTCGCCCTTGCTCTCACAGAGATTGTGTAGCACACAGCAAGCAGCAATAACTACGGGGATATTCTTTTCGCTGATGTCCGAGCGAGTCAGTAAGCTCCGCCATCTCCCCTTGAGACGTCCGAAAGCACACTCCACCACCATTCTGCACTTGCTCAGCCGGTAGTTGAAGAGTTCCTTCTCTCTGTCCAAGGCGCCTGTATAGGGCTTCATGAGCCAGGGCATTAGCGGGTAGGCTGGGTCCCCGAGGATCACTGTAGGCATCTGCACATCCCCAACCGTTATTTTGTGGTCCGGGAAGAAAGTTCCTGCCTGGAGGCGTCTAAACAGACCAGAGTTCCTGAACACACGCGCGTCATGAACCTTGCCCGCCCACCCAACGAAGATGTTGGTAAAACGTCCCCTATGGTCCACCAGTGCTTGCAGCACCATTGAAAAGTAGCCCTTTCGGTTAATGTACTCGCTGGCCTGGTGGGCTGGTGCCAGGATAGGGATGTGAGTCCCATCTATAGCCCCACCGCAGTTTGGGAATCCCATCGCGGCGAAGCCATGTATGATGTCCTGGACGTTTCCGAGAGTCACTACCTTTGAGAGCAGTTGCTCAACGATTGCGTGGGCTACTTGCATCACAGCAACCCCCACGGTAGATTTGCCCATGCCAAAGTGGTTCGCTACTGACCGGTAGCTGTCTGGCGTTGCAAGTTTCCAGAGGGCTATGGCCACTCGCTTCTGCACACTCAGGGCTGCTCGCATCCGGGTGTCCTGGCGCTTCAGGGCAGGGGACAGCAAGTCAGAGTTCAAGGAAAGTGCCCTTACGCATCCTGAAGTTTCGCAGCCACTGTGATTCATCCCAGACCTGCAGCACTATGCGGTCCCACCAGTCCATGCTGGTTTCCCGGGCCAAGAATCGCCGTTCCACACCATGAACTTGACCCATTGCCACCATGATCTCCACGGCGCGGCGTACCCTGCTTTGTGAGAGGTCTGCGCCACTCTGTGACTTCCTGTCCTCACCGCACTGCCGGAGCCTCCTCGCCCGATTTCTCAGCAGCTGACTGTGGAAGAGGTGGACGATAAGGTGCGAGGAGTTGACAACGGCCATAAGTGCAGCGATGATCGCAGCGGGCTCCATGCTCGCAGTGCTGTGGCGTACACGCTGTAACTGACAAGAGAAGGGCGCGAACAGATTTCCCGCCGGCGCTTTCAGGGAGAGAGGGCGGGAGTGACGGTTCAATAATGACAGTTACCCAAAACCACCCTCGGCACATTTTTTCCCCCAGCAGGCATTGGGGGCTCTACCCTGCATTCCAATGGGCAGCGGGGAGTGCGGGAACTGTGGGATAGCTTCCCACAGTGCACCGCTTCCAAAGTCGATGCTGGCCCCGTGAATGTGGACTCAGAAATTCGAATTAGTGTATTTAGTATGGATACACAAATTCGACTTCATAAGGTCGAATCCACAAATTCGAGCTAAGTTGATTCGAAATAGTCTTGTAGTGTAGACAAGGCCAAACTGTGTAGTCTGTGCCTGCGTCACTTGGTTGTCTGCCAGAAGGTTGGGGTGCTGTGATGCCAGTACCCCAAGCAGGGCGGGTGCAAGGATGTTTTGTGCCCTAGGTGAAACTTCCACCTTGCGCCTCCCCAGCCCTGTGGCAGCTCTCTGCCCCCCCTCCGCCCTAAGGCGCCCCCCCCCAGTGGCACCTCCCTACCCCCCGAAGCGCCCTCCCCAAGCAGCTCTCCCACTACGGCCTATGGCACGCCACCCCCCCAGTGGCAGCTCCCCCCAGTCCAGGGAGCTGTGTGGCAGCTCCCCGCCCCAGCTCACCTCTGCTCCGCCTCCTCCCTGAGCACGCCGTCGCCGCTCCACTTCTCCCGCTGCCCAGGCTTGCGGCGCCAAACAGCTGATTGGCGCCGCAAGTCTGGGAGGGAGAGAAGCAGAGCAAGGCGGCGTGCTCAGGGGAGGAGGTGGAGCAGAAGAGAGCTGGGGTGGGGAGCGGTTCCCTGCATGCTGCGCCACCTCCTTACTTGCTGCAGGCGGCCCTCCCCGCGCCCCCCTGCCCCAGCTCCCTCTGCCTGAATGCCGCCGCCGACCAGGACGGCCAAAGATTCGGCCGGGGCGGTCGCCGCCGAAGGACCCAAAATGCCGCCCCCCAAATTCTAGATCCCTAGGCGACCGCCTAGGTCGCCTAATGGGTTGCACCTGGCCCTGACCCCAAAGAGCAAGAGGAGCTCTGCTGGATCCATGCCTGACAGAGTCTGTCCCTCCAGTGGATTAGGGGGTCCGAGCAAGCTGTTATGACCAGGACATGGATGGTCTGACCTAATGGACCCTGGCTCTGACCACCTCACTCCAACCAAGTTCTGCAGTTAGGATTTTATGGGCATTACTTCTGGGAGGGTTCAGAGTGCTGCTAACCCCTCACTTCTGAATAATTCTGAGTGAGCTCCCCAGTGGCAGCCAGGGTGAAGGGGCTGCCTGGGAACTGATGGACCCTTACAGTGAGTCACTCAGAGACTATAGAGTTGAGAGCCTATACAAGTACCTACTGTGTTTGTTTGTACAGCACCTAGAACAATGGGGTCCTGGTCCATGTCTAAGGCTCCTATGTGCTACAGTAATACAAATAATAGACGCTTCAAACTGTCATCCCCTACGACCAAGATCCTTCTCTGCTGTACTACTTGCTAGCCATATTCCCTGATTCTGTATTTGTGAATTGGATTAATCCTTCCTATATGATCCACTTTTCATTTGTCTTTATTTTTTCTAATTTCATTGATTTCAGTCCATTTCTCCATTTTCTCAAGATTGTGCTGTAGTTTAATCCTGTCCTGCGAGGTTTTTACAATCCCTTGCAGCTTGATCTTGTCTGTACATTTTATTATCAAAGTCTCTGCTCACCTCTTCAACTTGTTAATTACAATACTGAGTAGTGTTGGATATAAGAGAGATGCCTGAGGGACCACACACTCCTTCGATAGAACACTGGTACTGGAGCTGTAATATAGAGGAGCAAGTTAACTGAACAGTTGCTGTACAGTATGTGTATTCGGTCCATGCTGAAAGATATGCAGTCATAAGAGGATGCATGATGGTATATTTTATGGGGCTGTCCCACTTCTGGGAAATTATAATCAAGGTCTGATATTGAACATGGTCTTGTCTCTTAACTTCTCTACGCAGACTAGACATGATGTCTGATCATGGAGAGGTGCACCATCTCTAAGGCAATGGGTCTATGCTTCCAAGAGTACAGTGGCACAGCTGTACTGCTACAGCTGTGGCACTGTCAGAGCACTCATATAGCCATGTTATGCCGATGGAAAAAAGCTCTCCCATTGACATAATAAAACCAGCTCAATGAGCAGCAGTAGCTATGTTGGTGGAAGAGCCTCTCCCGCCGACATAGAGCTGTGCACACGAGCGCTTATGCCGGCAAAACTTATGTCACTTGGGAGAAGGGGGTGTTTTCACAACCCCGAGCGACAAAATTTTGCCTACATAAGTGCTAGTGTAGGCATGGCCTAATATTATCTAAAGCTATGGGTTTATATGTGACAGTTGATGCATAGATTGTTATAATTTCCCCTCCTCATTAATATTTTTACCATTCTTTCATCATGTTTGGGCAAGTCAGTCTGGATTGTTATGGAAAATAAAGTCAGAAAAAGGATAAGTATCAGTTACAGTGAACAGAAAATATAGGCATTCATATCTTATAGACCATATGGCCCTGCACAGAGAGAATGTGTTCTGTTCAGGACCTGTCCCTGTTGATGTTTTGTAACCCCTTTAAACTGGTTACTGGAAGGAAATGCTGCCATCTGGCCACCCACTCTCCAGCCACCCAGCTCTGAAGGCAGCAGCGCAGAAGTAAGGATGGCATGGTTTGGCATTGCCACCTTACTTCTATGCTGCTGCTGATGGGGCAGTGCCTTCAGAGCTGGGCGCCCAGACAACACCTGCTGCTCTATGGCTGCTCAGCTCTGAGGGCACTGCAGAAGGGTGACAATACCACGACCGCCCTAAGATAATCTTATGGCCCCCTGCAACTTCCTTTTGGGTCAGGACTCCCAATTTGAGAAACTCTGGTCTCCCCCGTGAAATCAGTATAGTGTAGGGTAAAAGAACATATAAAAGACCAGATTTCATGGTCTGTGACACTTTTTCATGGCTGTGAAATTTGGTAGGGCCCTACACATTTTCCTCCAGGCGTGTGTTACATGTTGCCATCCTACCCAGGCCCTTCCCCCACACAACATCTGAGGGTCTCTGTGAGCCCTGACCCCTCAGTTTTCAAACAAGCCTTTTCCCATATGCAAAGTCAAATTCAGAGGATGACGATGATGAAAGAGGACTAGCATTTCTAAGTAAGCAGGTGAAGAGGGAGGACAGGGCACTCTTCACCGTTCCATGTACCCCCATTAAACCCACCACTTCCATGCCCTTCCTCTATCCCTTGTGATGATTGTTCTAGTTTTTCATGTTAGAAATCTGATCAGACCTTCTCCAGTCCTTGATTTGTCTTTCCCCTGTTATGTGTACAAGAAGTACTCATGAAGTATTACCAAAAGGGGAATTTTTGTTTTTATTGTCCGAAGAGTTCTTATTTCATAAACTCAATGAATAAAGAATACTGAGAGAACTGACTGTGGATACATTAAATGCAACATATGAGAGAAATCCTTGCTGAAAAACTTGCTTCTCTGATGATTTATAAATGTACACTCTTTGAAATTATTACATTTTTTTTCTCTGCCGAAAACCAGACTGTAAATGTTAACCACTACAAGGTGATTTTAAAATCTTGATTTTGAGTGTTTTCTCTGCAGATCTGCCATCTGCAATTAAGTGGTTACATGAATAGGTTCTCCTGCTGCAAAGAGTTAATTTTCAAACATAGAATTCCTCTCATCTGGATCATGCATGGAATGCAACAAGATACTGTTATAGAATTTGAATTGAATAAATCATTGTTTAAAGTTAACTATGGAAGCCAACATACCCTATCCTTCAGAAAAACAACCTGGAGGGAGGGAGAACTGCAGGATTCCCCTTGAAAAGATTTCTGAAGTTGTTTCAGGTAAGGGGTTTGAGTTAACAGGGGATTCAACAACCAGAACCCACATTAATTGAGCTATGTAGAGGGATAAGGTGAATGGTACAAAGGCTCTGTCCTTCCTGGCAAATGGCTCTCTGTTTAATGGGTCCCCTTGCATATAAGTGCTTACAGGAAAATCAGCACATCCATGAATCATTAACTTTCCTGAAGCTTCCCTGCAGGGTTTGAGGAGGGACAGTGTGTCCCCCTAGGGCCCCTTTCCCACGAGCACGTTCCCTGACCTGCACGGTGTCCTCTGTAAGTCCCAGGATGGCAGGGTTAGGGGCACGTTAGGCCAGAGACAGATGTGGAGGGACTTCTCCATGTATTTTTCTGGAGGGTACAATCGGAGTCTAATTTATTATTTAGATAACACCACAGTATAGAACTGTGGGCAGGAAAGATATAGAAACCTAAACATATTTTCATAAATTAGAAGTTCAAATTAAAATGTACCTGTAGGAGTTATACACTGAATTATTTAGGTGATATTTAAATGTTGGGATTTATAAATCAGTCATGTGATAGAGCAATGCTAAAATTCCTATGCAGTGATGATAAAATTCAAAAGGTTTTGTTTGTTTGCATCAAAAATGTGTTACTTTTATCTGTCTATGATAGAGAAAGGTATACCCTTGACCACCCTCTCCTTGGTGTTTAGTCTTATTAGATAATTCATAAATAACCACCATATCTCTTTTGAGAGGCAAGGCAGGTGAGGTAATATACGTACAACACTGCAAACACCCTCTCTCACTTCAGTCACTTATTCAAGCTGTAGGTTTATCGTTCTCTTAAGTCTGTCCCTCCAGGCGCTTTATGATCCTTTTTACTTTTCTCTATTATCTATTTGTTGATACCGTTATAGAATTGAGCTGCCTGGCACAGTAGTATATGCAATATTATATATACAAGCCTTGTCTATCCGCTAGTTGCTGTGAATGTTAAAAGAATAGCAATACTCAGTTTATCCACTTTTAAAAAATTAGTCACATTAGCAATCAAATGTTTTCAAAGAACCCCCCCCCTCAAAAAAAAAAAGGGATTCCGGTATTTGGTGAGGGTCCCACTTTACTCAAATAGATCAGTGATATATGTAGCCTTGCTTAGTGTTAGATATTAAGAATATTTTGGTATTTATAAAGTTTCTAAATACTCTGTTAGCTTAAATAGTTCTCTGTGTATCTAAAATTACGTTTCTCCACTCGTAGGGTCCAAAATGGGCTAGGCATTTCACAGACACAGAATAAGACACATCCCTTGCTCTGATCTAGCGAACATGTAAATAAACTTATGCACATTAGCAATCCTATTGAAGTCAATGATGCTATTCAAGTGTACAAAGTTCCCTTTGTGCAAAGGTTTCAAAGATCAGGGCTTAATAGGACAAAAAAGCAGATATATAATATCTCATTGTCTTTTTTGGTGGGTTATGTTTAGGGAAGGGAAAAAAAATCAGGAAAGTTTGTTGCTGAACCATGGCTATATCATTTCTCACTCTTATTTAAGACCCCCTGTCCAAAGGGCTTCCAAAAACTTACTTGTGAAAGTTATAGACTGACTCGAATAGTCCTGAATTTACTTAATTTAATTTCCCAGGATAGATATTTGTGTGAAGTAATTATAGAATATTATTTCACCTCTCTGAGTGCCCTGTGGGACTTTTTGGTTTTGCATTAAATTTATTTTCTCAGTATGTCTCATTTTGTGTCTATCAGTCACTTTACTTTTGATCTTTATTGCCATTTAATGTGGTGATGTTGTGGTTTGATCTTGAGCCCATGCTTCTTAGTAGATACACATTACTCTGGGCAAACAAATTCTTCAGTGTTATAATGAACTAGATTATTATTGTTCTTAAATTCATATGTATATTCCTACTGAGACAAGTGCCATAGGCTCTGTGCCCATTGGATACCAATTAGAGCATGTCAGGGAGTTTCCTTAAACTTAATCATGGTAACGTGGACACATGTCTCCTTGGTCCTAAGATTGTTTGTTTGGCTCCCTATTGCTATCTGTTTCTTTTGATGAAAGTCAATAAGTTCCTGCTGCAACAGCCAGAAACTGGGTTGTTTTACATTTCTTTGTAGGCTAATCTGCCTGATACGCTTTTACATAAACTTCAGTAGGTGGTGGTGGGGGGGGGAATCCCAGTTTCCTTACAATGAAAAAGAACCATTTCCCTGATTGGAAAGGTTTGCTTTGCCCCTACTCAAACAATGCAGTAGTTCAAAAATGTTCCTCCAGTATTAAAAGTCCATGGTGTAGAACTTGTTTGTTGTGTTGCTTTTTATGTTCCACTATCAGCTGTTTGAGATCAACTGATGTAAAACTCCAGGGTTGTCAGGTGGGCTTCCACCTAAATTTTGCTGCCCCAGTGAGGACTCTGTTCTTTCCCTGGATGGAGTACGGTGATCTGGAAAGTAGGAGATGTTAGGCTTTCCCTATACATAGAGAGCAACATTTATTACAGAGTGGCTCACCTTATAGCATTTAGCAAGTGAACTGAAACATATTAGAAGTTTTGCTTGTGTTTAATATTGTGTGTTCCCTATCTCATGACCTTAAAATGCTATGGATCCCAACACAGAAGTTCCTCACTCATATTAGTTGTGCTGTAGCTTGTGTCAAGCATCCTAGGGGTCCTCTTAGAGTTAACAGCATGGGGCTGAATCGTTGACTCAGACATGTCACTGCCCATACGGATGGAGGTTAGTGTTATAGTGCACAAATCATCTTAGTTCTCCACAAGCTACCCCACAGAGCCCCTCTAACTTAAAGATGGACTGTCTGGCTCTTGGTCTAGCTTCCACTGCCCAGGAGTCAACCTGGATGAATGCCAACTACCTATTTATGTTTTCCCATGCAGCCACATGGGCTCCAGTTTTCAATGTGCTTCCATGTTGACCAACTTGTATGAGTAAACCACTTCCTGATACATCTGAACACTAGTCTCCTGTCTGCTCTACAGTGCAGCTGCCAATGCTGCATGGAGGAGAGGCTTATAATGCTACGAGGGCAGGAAGAAAGTTTCTGCCCCAGTGGCAGTCTCCTTTTGCAAAACATTGTCCCTCCTCCAGCCCCCCACTCCTCATTGATTGATTACATACAACACTTTTTCTGCTCTACAGGCTGAAAGTGTATCTATTTCTCATAAATGGAAAGATGGGTATCTTACTGTTTGGAATTTTATCTTACTGTTTCTATGGAACTTTTTGTTAGCTATTGGCTCCAGAGCTGGTGTTACTTGTGTGATTAATTTTGTTATGTACACGAGACAATGTTTACAGAAAGGGTACTATAAAAAGAGTTTATTTCATGGAGTGGTACAAAACGTGTTTTTAGCTGATTTGATGACACTGAATATATAACACTTTTAATTTATACTTCCCCCTTAAGGTTTGTTTAATGAACAATAGGTTTTCATAAACTTAGAACTTCAGTTCTTTATACCCACAGAAAAGAGCTGCAAAATATTGAATATGGACTTAAAGCTGCTGCATCTCTTGGAAAATATTCTGTTTAGAAACAATTCTTCATGCATCTTAAGGGAATTAAGCTCCTAAGGGACTTAGGTGCTGTGAAAATTAATTTAATTTGAATATTTAATATTTTTTCTATTTCCCCCCATCCCCTGGTTCTGTTTCCCAAAGGACATACATGTGAATAAAATCAGACTGTTCATTACTTAAAATGTAATCGGCTCTTACTACTTCTGCTTCACGGGGAATTAACAATCCTCCCATGGTGGTGATGTCATGCTTATGTGGTAAACATTCAACAGTAAGCAACTGATGTCCAAAATGCATCTGAGTTTTTATTATATAAGTAGGGCCTATCAAATTCACTGCCATGAAAAATGCATCACGGGCTGTGAAATCTCATCTCCCCTGTCAAATCTGGCTATTGTAGGGGGGTGACAGTATTGCCACCCTTACTTTTCCACTAGAGCTGGGCAGATGGAAAATTGTGGCTGTTGGCCAGGCACCTAGCTGTGAAGGCAGTGCGGCCACGGGCAGCAGCGCAGAAGTGAGGGTGGTATGATATGGGGGGGGAGTCATCGCTTTTGAGGGGGGCAGGGCCATGGTTCCCCCTCTCACTCACCTCACAGCCAGCCCAAGGCCCATTTAACTGTCAAGCACTGGGCCTGAAGCTGGGGAGCGGCCGGGCTGGGCCTGGCCTGGTCGGGGGCTCCTACCATGCACCAGGCTCCAACTGCTAGTTCTGGCCAGGCTGGGGAGCAACAGGGCTTCCTCTTCCCCTGTATGGGCTGCTCCCAGGGCTGGACAATTACTTGATGCTTAAGTAATTTAAGTCCCATTGTGTCACCAGGCCATGCTGACAGACTGTGATAGACAAGACATTGTAGCACTGCTGCCAGTAAAGGCTAAAACATGGACACATGGCAATTAGAGTTCTAAGGGACATAATTTGGCATCCGCTGGTCTCCATAGATTCTGGCATATAGTTAGTGTTGAGACAAGTGATTGGCATGCACCTTGCCTTTCACATTCTCCCATATTTTAATATTTACTTTTTTAAAGTTTTTAATACCAAAGTAACTTGTTTTTTTTTTGTTTTTTTTTTAAACACCAGATCTTATGATTGTCCTTTGCTATCACTTTCTCATTTTTGCTTGTTATCCCCTTCAGTGTTATGTTTACATTAGATTGGTGTGTCCTTGATAAAGGGAAAGGTCAGTTTTATTTGTTAAATTCCATGCAGGTGCTTTATAAAATTAAAATTATTAGTGTGTGTATAGCTGAATATGTATGACCCCAGGGGCATATCTGAGTGTTTGTTGTCGCTATGGGAATAAATTGTTCAGCACAGCAGGTGCAGTACATACATAACTTTTACAGTAAGAATTGTTAGTGTATTGTTCAGGAATATAAAGGTTACCATTTACATCAATAATGGGCATCAAATGTCATTCTGGTAAGGAGCTGCCTTCAATGAATATCTGGTAGGCATGGGAGACAACGAATAGAAACAGTTTTTCTCAACCAATGACATATCAAAGACTTGACAGCATAATAACTTTCCCCCAATTTCAGTCAATTGCTGTCTGACAATTGAAAAGCTTATCTATTCAGATAGCTCACCCACTCTTATGCCTGGAATTCAGCAACTATAACAATGCTGAATCTATATGCTGGGAGTAGGAAAAGTAAATTCTCATGAAACACCAAATGGAGGTAGTAAAATCATGAACTGTGCAGCAGTTTTTTATTTAAATGTAGCCTTTTTTATTTAAATTGAATTTAGTGATTTTTGTATTAAACAGAGTTCTGCTTCTGTTGCTACAGTTTAAAGCTTAATCGAGTGAAAATCAATTCTGGTGTTTTTCTCAAATTTGGAGACTCCAGTAACTCACAGAGACCAAGGATAGTGACCACAGACACAATCACAAGTACAAAGTCTTATCTGTATTACTAGTTTTATTAAAGCAATAAATAAAATTACAATTACCCATGCATATATAAATCCTACAGTTCAATGACTAAGACCGTAGACATGCTTACATCCTCAAAGAAATGCTAGGCTCTGATGCATCTGTCAACAGACTATCATTGATAGACAGGTGGTTCCTGCTGGGGTTTCTGATGGGTCTCCCCTTGGGGTCTTTCCACTTCTACTCCACCAAGGAACCTGTTTTATATTATTCTGACCAGGCCTAACACTTTATACACATGCAA
Organism: Mauremys mutica; assembly: GCF_020497125.1. Classification (NCBI taxonomy): domain Eukaryota; kingdom Metazoa; phylum Chordata; order Testudines; family Geoemydidae; genus Mauremys; species Mauremys mutica. Next base: position 24,545,499 of record NC_059081.1, on the reverse strand, counting down.
GAGGGTTTCAATCCTGTTTTCCTTATCTGTATTTCCACACCCCATAAATACTGGGGTGCTCAGTTTTTCAGAGGTTGTTTCTTAGCTTCCCTTATTCTCATTAGTATATATACACAACATGTGTCCATGGTAACCTGCAGTCAGAGCAGGATATTCTATTATGTTACAATCAGATGTCTTGTGATTTTGGACAGTACATAGGCTGCAGTAGATCAGTCTTTCCATAACATCACCTATGGGCGCATCTTTTAGAGTTATCTTGTAACCTTACTGACCTAGGGTTATTCCTAGGTCACCCACTCATGTCAAGCATTCTTAAGTCTACAGCAGAGTGGGCAAACTTTTTGGCCCTCGGGCCACATCTGGGTATGGAAATTGTATGGCGGGCCATGAATGCTCACACAATTGGGGTTGGGGTGTGGCAGGGGGTGAGGGCTCCGGCTGGGGGTGCGGGCTCTGGGGTGAGGCCAGAAATGAGGAGTTCAGGGTGTAGGAGGGCTGTGGTAGGAGGTTGGGGCGTGGGAGAGTGTTGCTCAGGGGTGCAGGCTCTGGGCAGCGCTTACCTCAAGTGGCTCCTGCAAGCAGCGGCATGACCTTCTCTGGCTCCTACGCAGAGGCATGGCCAGGCAGCTCTGCTGCGCACTACCCCATCTGCAGGCGCCACTCCTGCAGCTCCCATTGGCCACAATTCCCGGGTAATGGGAGCTGCTGGTTGGCACTTGGGGTGGGGGCAGCATGCGGAATGGGATCTCCTGGCTACCCCACACATAGGAACCAGAGTGGGGATATGCCGCTGCTTCTGGGAGCCGCGTGGTGCAGCCCCAAACTCTGCTCCCCAGCTGGAGTGCCAGAGTGGGACAAGCCCCAGATCCCAATCCCCAGTGGGAGCTGAAGGGCTGGATTAAAATGGCTGGTGGGCTGGATGTGGCCCGCGGGCCATAGTTTGCCCACCCCAGTCTACAGCCTAGTATGGCTTAACTAAAATCTTACAGGCCTCAGCTCATAGGCCTTGCATTCCAGCCATGCTTTACTTATATACCAAATACACATTCATCACTCCTAAATACTTGGCAATCTTATACATAAGAACATAAGAAAGGCCGTACCGGGTCAGACCAAAGGTCCATCTAGCCCAGTATCTGTCTACCGACAGTGGCCAATGCCAGGTGCCCCTGAGGGAGTGAAACTAACAGGCAATGATCAAGTGATCTCTCTCCTGCCATCCATCTCCATCCTCTGACGAACAGAGGCTAGGGACACCATTCTTACCCATCCTGGCTAATAGCCATTTATGGACTTAGCCACCATGAATTTATCCAGTCCCCTTTTAAACATTGTTATAGTCCTAGCCTTCACAACCTCCTCAGGTAAGGAGTTCCACAAGTTGACTGTGCGCTGCGTGAAGAAGAACTTCCTTTTATTTGTTTTAAACCTGCTGCCCATTAATTTCATTTGGTGACCCCTAGTTCTTGTATTATGGGAATAAGTAAATAACTTTTCCTTATCCACTTTCTCAACATCACTCATGATTTTATATACCTCTATCATGTCCCCCCTTAGTCTCCTCTTTTCCAAACTGAAGAGTCCTAGCCTCTTTAATCTTTCCTCATATGGGACCCTCTCTAAACCCCTAATCATTTTAGTTGCTCTTTTCTGAACCTTTTCTAGTGCTAGAATATCTTTTTTGAGGTGAGGAGACCACATCTGTACACAGTATTCGAGATGTGGGCGTACCATGGATTTATATAAGGGCAATAATATATTCTCAGTCTTATTCTCTATCCCCTTTTTAATGATTCCTAACATCCTGTTTGCTTTTTTGACAGCCTCTATAATCCTACAGTTTAAATCTATTTTGCATACATTGATTATATGTATTAAATAGCATCTGAGTTGACCATAACACCAAATAACACAATGATAAATGGATGATAAAATGAAATAATTGGCTACACAGAGGAGACAACATATGTGCACAGTATACATCAAAAAGAATAATATCAATTAGGGACTTAATAGGTTAGTTTAAAGAGTAGGTGTTCTAAAAATTATAGAACATAACACTGGTACCATTCTCAAGGCTGGTAACTTGTTGCCAATACAGTTGCTTATTATTAATTATTAGTACTATTATAGCACCTAGCAGCCCTGGTCATGGACCCTGGACTCCATAGTGCTATATGCTGCACAGACAGAACAAAATGATGGTTCCTACCCCCAAAGAGCTTATAGTCTATGACAAAAGACATCAGATGGAGGAGGACAATGAGAAAATATTGGTCAGCATGATAGGGAGCATTCTCAGTATGGCAGTAGTCTAATTTGTTGTCAGGTATTTTGAACCTAGAAAGGAATCTGAACTCGTAATCAGAATCTCAATATCCTTGAACTTTGCATGGAGAGTGTAAAATCTGGACCGGAGTATAAAATCCATGTGTCATAGCACATGTGTAACCCACCCATGGCATATGCTGGAGCCCAATTTGTTATTTCAGCTTGTTTCTGTGGAATGTAAAAGGAAAAAAAATATGATTGCAGAGGATGCCTACACAACTAAATATTGTAGAGTACATTGTAGAACGAAATCCTAACAGTGAACACATTTTAGTAGGCTGACTGTTCTGAATGAAACCCAGCAATCTGTCACTCGGCCTTTCTGTGACATTTGATATATTGAAATTACCGGGAAAAGATTGCTTTTTGACGTACTAAATGAATTGAATTAGAAATGTGTGATTCGTGGCATCTGTGTTTTGGGGTTTTGTTTTTTTAATGTTTTAATCAATATATTCTGAGGGAAATTAATTGAAGCCATAAAATAAACCTAAATGTCTTAAGTGATCGCCTACAGGACCAACAGAAATTGGTTGTGTAATAGAAGTAACTTGTAACTGAAGGTCAAGCAATAATATACTGAAAACCTTGGGGATACTTTAAGAGATGCTTAAGATAAGGACTTATTATTTACTGATCTTACAGTAGTGCCTATTGTACATAGCACTGTTCAAAAACAACGATCTCACCATCTAGGTAGAGAAGACAGAGAGAGAGAGAGATGAAGGGACTTGCCCAAGGTCACACAGCAGGATGAGAGCAGAATTAAGAATAGAACTCAGGTTTTCTGACTCTTTTGACCTATTCCCTGGACCGCACTGACTCTATAGAAGAGATGTTCTTCAAATTTCACTGTACTGTGTGATTGCAGGACAAATTCATGATTTGCTTTCATGTTTTAGGACTTACTACTTACTGAGCCATTTTATCATGCATATTATTATTTCCATTTTAAATAGTTATTTTGTTATGCATATTACTGAATCTTCAGATTCTCTCTTCCCCACTCAGAGTGTCATGTGAAACAAGCTAATATCCAATTTCCTTACATATCTTGCAAAAAATGCCTTAGAAATTTTAGCATTTCTGTCAACTGACTTGTTTATATTGTGGATTAAGATCTATGAGCCAAATTCTTTGCCCGTATATACTGGCAGGGCCTCACTAAAAGCAATGGAGTGTGCCAGTTTACACAAGCAGATAACTTGGCCCCACACCTTTTTTTCCTGTGTAGTGTCTGAGTAGAACTAAAAAAAAGTTTATTTAGATTGAAATGCAGCTTCTCAGAATGCAGTCTGAAATATTTCTATATAAAATATGCAGAAATCCCAAGATATAACTTTTTATTAAGAATTGGATATGAAATCACTGGCTGTAATTACATTTTCTTTTGGATTGCAATACTTCATATCTTTCAAATTTTGTTACTATTTATTTCCCTATGTAGTATTTTGGTTTCTGGTGGATTGATGTTAAATCTGTGTAAATTCTGCTAGCCCATGAAAACTGTGTAAAGTAAGCAGAATTATTCTATCTTCAGTACAATCTGAGGAGTTTGAGTTTTTAATTTTTATTATTATTATGGAAGCACTCAGTTTTGATTTATCCCTGAAATAACTGTCAGGGAATGTCAACAAATCCTTTTGCTGATGGCACTTAAGTGCTCGCACTCTTGTTACAACAACACTGTGGTGTCTCATTTACTCGTAGGTATCAGTGTAAAATTTGGCACAACTGCTAAAAAAGGATACCACAAATTTTGTAATTTTCCCTACTTAAAATCAGATCAAAATAATGTTCTGTATTTGAAATGTGCTTTTTTCCATGATGGTCTTGCCTCCTCTCAATTTTAATAGATGAAATAACAAACATACATATATTTAAAATGATAAACTATAGCATCTATTCCTACAATGGACTAGTTAACTGAACAATATGCTTCAATAGAACATTATTTGAAAATAGTAACAGTGATGGATCAAACCAGGAGTCTATCTAGTCAAGTATTCTGACTTTGGCTCTTGTCCTGTGCCCAATGAAATGCATAACAAGGCTCACATTTAATTCAGTCATGATCAGATCTTCTCAGAGAGGCCACTACCAGATTGTTCAATAAACTTTTTAGTTGACAGTTATTGAATAGCCTGATTATAGGAGAAGTTTCTTATAACCTTCTGAGTTAATGGTTGGCTTAAGCCCTGAAAAATGAGTAGCATTGCCAAATCTGTGTGTGTGTGTGTGTGTGTGTGTGTGTTGAATAATCCCTTGCTTCTGGATTTATATTATTTTGTGAGAATTTCATCATTTTCATTTAGGAAAAAAAATCTACTCCTCACACAGAAAGAAGGTTAAAAACATCTCTTTAGTGTACCCCAATGGTTCAAAAACTGAAAGACAAGTAAAAAGAACCTCACACTTATTATTTTTTTACAACTTCATAATTTTTAAGCCACTCTTATGATTTTTTTTTCTGTGTGCTCAGTTGTTGTTGTAGGGTTTTTTTTAATTTTTTTTTTTAAAGTTTGGGGTGGCAATAGTGCATGAGGGTTTTTTGTATATTCCTATTTTTCTCCTGATCTCTCATAACTATGGATGTTTTAATTATATAAAAGTCTTATGTTAGGTCAGGGTATTCAAAAATGTATGCCTAAAGTCTGGCTCCTAAATCTATATTTAGGCTCCCAAACTACTGGTCTGAACATCAAATATGCTGAACTTGGATTTCAGTGGGAGCTACTGAGTACTCAGTAGTTTTGAAAATAGGCACCCAGATATGGGCCTAGGACCCTAATGTTAGGCACATGTTTCTGAAAATTAGGGCCTAAATGTCTAAGGCCTGGTGGGCTGGAGGGATGGGGAAGGTACAACAACAGTAACAAGATGAAATTAGGAAAAGATTTCTGACAGAGAGATTAGTTAGACTAAGACAGTTTAAACAAGACAGGGCAAAGTACTAAAAAAAATAAACTTCAGAGTACAGTCCTGCCCTGGCAGGAGCATGGATTAGATTAGATTATCCTAATTGGTTTCTTTTTAATCATTCATTTCAATCATACAGTGAAAGCATTCTATCATATGTTTTAAAACTCATGCATATATATGTGACTAATTTGGCACTATGCAACACTGGGTGAAGAGTGTGTGGGTGAAGCCATAATTGCAATCATGCATGTGTAATTGTTAATAGAAAATTTTGTGGACAGCTTGATTTATTGCCAGGCAAACGTAGATGAATGGAAGCATCCACTAAGTAATTTTTGATACTACATACGTGTATGAAATAGAGTAGGGTTTTTCACTCACTCATACTTTACTCAAGGATTAAATTCTATGCTCTACAAGGGCAAAATAAACAAAAGCAGCATGTGATAGTGACGACAGTTGTATCTTCATGTTAGACAATGAGTTAACCAGTTTTCAAAGGGTTAAGCACTGATGTACAGCATGTAAAATACAAGTAAATTAATTCCACACCACATCATTCTCTAACAAATGAATGCTTAGAGAGTGGCTATTGTCCGTGTGCAGTATTATATTTGATGTTCGCTGTGCGTTGTGAATATTTCAACCACTGAAGATGTTCCTGCTGTCCGAGGAGCTCTCGCTATAAGAACAGAGATCTAGAGGTTAGGGAAGATGAACTATATACAATATATATGCAATTTAGATATATAATGTATGTATCTCAACTTGATTGTGAACAGTTGAATAACAGTTGAGAGTGACTTGGATGTGGACATGGCAGGGGACTTGGAGATAAGATAAGGGAGCTTGTACCATGTCTAGTGATTGGATTAAAAACTGGCAAACAGGCAGGCAAGGCTGGGGAGATTGGTAGATCAGAGAGAATGAGATAGGGATGATGTAAAGCTTGACAAGGAAGTAGGCAGAGTTAGGTAGAGCTTTGAAAGACCGCGACAAGAAGTGTAAATTTGATGCACTAGCAGATGGGGAGCAAGTGGACAGACACAGAGGGGAGTAATACAGGTTAATACTTTACTTGGGGGTAGACAGCAGTTGAATTCCTTTCAGTTTTGACAGTGACTAAGGTCTTTGGCAGAATTGCTGTGTGATTCCTTTTCCACTTGTTTGGTATTTTTAATTCTTCCCATATCATTCATAACAGACCTGTCAAAATGTCTACTGTGTTCTTCAAGTCGGCCTTAGAAACCTGTGTTGGAATGTTATCCAGACCCAGTGCCTTTCCATTTTTTAACTGATTGACTCCTCGCTCTAATTCTATTTTGGTAATAAGTCCTAGTTGGACATCTAGATCTTCTCCTTTCTCTGTTTTGGGAGGACTGGCCACTGGCTCACCATTCAGTAGCTGAAGAAGTATTGTCTCCATATATTTTATTATTCTGATGTCTTTGTTGTTAAGTTGCTTTTGTTGTCTTCAATTAGTTGGTATTTGTTTTTTTTAAGCATGTGTATAGAAATAACAATGGAAGTTATTAAAGCTGTAACAGCAAGTAGGAAGGCACAAATAGGGTCTGTTTTGTTAGTGTGATAAGTTTATGCTGAGGATAGATTTTAGGTGAACCAAAAAAGGCCAATGGCTTAACTTTAGGTCGAGAAAGTTATGCCTTCTTATTCTGTCTTAGTGTTTGCAGGTCACATGCAGGAGTGGTGCCAGAGTTTCTGGCGCCCTAGGCAGAATTCGGGAGGCGGCATTTTGTGCGCTCCCCATGGGGCATGCGGGAGCTTCCGGTTCCACTCCCATCGCGCCGCCGAAGAAGGAACCCTCTGCCGAAATTCTGCAGGTGACAGTGGCAGTCATTGAGCTGCTCAATTGTCTGCCGCTGTTTTCCGCGGCACGTCGGCAGAAGGTCCTTCTTCGGTGGTGCGACGGGAGCGAAACTGGAAGCTACCCTGGGGAGCACACAAAATGCCGCCCCTCGAATCCTGGCGCCCTAGGCGACTGCCTAGGGTCGCCTAATGGAAGTGCCGGCCCTGAGTCACATGAGGGTATGTGTAGTTGATATCAAGTAATGTATGCAGATTAGCTCTTAAATTGGAAGGAATATCTTCCTCCTTTAATGTTTCCAGAAGAATCTGGGCAAAATACATATTTCATTTACATGTGTTTTTCCAAAGTATCTTTTCTTTTTAACCAACTGTGATGAAGCAAAGAAACCTTAAGCCAGCAAAGATGGTGTTAAAGCGAGCCTATGGGCCCAGTCAGCCCTGTCCTGCTGTACCTGCAGTCATAGCCAGGCCTGGAGGGGGAAGAAAAGGAGACAACGTGGCTCAGTTCAGGCCTGATTGGCAAAGAAGCAGGATGCAGCTATGCTTCTGTGCATAAGGGGAGGTTTACTACAAGCCTTACAGCTGGGACAGCCCTCGAGGAAGAAGCGCCAAGTCCCTGACTGTGAAAGACTGCTAAATGTCCAGCTCAATTAGATCTTGCCAAGGAAATTAAAATATTTTTTTTAAAATTATATAAATAAAAAGAGAATAAATATGGATGATATTGGGCCACTGTGCATGGGGAGGTGATAAAAGATAATCTAGGTATGGCCCCGAAACCAAATGAATACTTTGCTTCAGTTTCCATTAGGGATGCTAATATAGGGCGTGGTCATGAAGGCAGGATGGCTGATTGAAATGAGTATATAGGACTGGAAAGGACCACCTTTGAAGTGGAAGAAAAATGTAGAGCTTAATCTGCTTAAATTGGGAGCGGGGGACTGAATGGTTTCTATCCCAGAATACTGAAAGAACTGGCACAAGATAGCTACTCTGGTAATAAGGATTTTGAATAAATCTATCTATTCAGGGGTTGCACCATATGGTTGGAGAATAGCCAATGTTGTACCTGTGTTTAAGAAAGGGGGGGGGGCGAAAGTGATCCAGGGAATTGGACCTGTTAATCTGATCCCAATAATATGCAAGGCTTTACAACAAATTGTGAAGGAAAAAATAATTACATTCATGGAGGTAGATGGAAAAAGGGATGTAATGCAGAATGGGTTTCCAAAGGTAGATCATGCCAGACTAACCTGATTTTTAGATAAGGGAAATGCAGTTTATCTAATATACATGGACTTCAGTAAAGCTTTAGACGCACAACCAGGTTCAAAATTATTAGTTAAATTATAGACGATAGAGGGGATTAGTAAAAATCATAAAGCTGGTAAGGAACTGGCTATAGGGGTGAAGGTAACAGCTTATGCTGAAAGGTGAATGGTAGTGCTGGAGGAAAGTTACTATTGGATTTTCTCAAGGATAAGTCTTGGGACCAATCTTACTCAATATTTTTATTAATGACCTTGGCACAAAAAGTAGGAGTGTGGTAATAGAATTCGCTAATGATACAAAGTTGGAAGGCATCACCAATACAAAGGATGATTGGAATATTATACAGGAAGAACTGGATGATCTTGAAGACTCAAGTAACAGCAGAGGGATGAATATTAAAACTACAAAGTACAAGGTCATGCACTTATAAGAATTACTGCTCTAAACTGTGGGGCTAATCAATTGGAAGCATGCAAGTGACAGGAGAGGAGAGGCATGTGTTAGTCAATCACAGGATGACTATGAGCCACTGATGTGATGTACCTCGAATAAGGCAAATGTGATCCTAGGCTGTATTAGGCAAGGCATTTCCAGTAGAGAGAGACATATTAATGACATTCTATGAGGCAATGGCATTAAAAGCAATTTTTTCAAGATTAATTCCACTATCAATTGTTGGCAGAAAAAATTTAATCGATTTTTTTTTGATGAAAGATAGATTTTTTTTTTTGCTAAAATATTTTTTGATGTTTTTGCTAAAAAATAGTGTAAAATTTTGGGAAAGATTAATTCAATCTGGAAAAGGTGCAGAGAAGAGCTACTAGCGTGCTCAGAAGAATGGAGAGCCTATCTTATGATACCAGACTAAAGAAGCATGGTGTGTTTAGCTTAGCAAAATGAAGACGGAGAGGGATGTAATTGCTCTCTCTAAATATGTGTCAGGAAGTAAATGCCACGTCTAGTGAACTGTTATTTAAGAAGCTAAAGAACAATGTTTGCACAGAATGGGTATAAATTGGCCATGAGCAAATTCAGGCTGTAAATTAGAAGAATGTTTCTAGCCATAAGAAGAGTGAGATTCTGGAACAGTCTCCCAATAGGAGTTGAGGGAAAAGAAACAACTTAATTAGTTTTAAGAGAAAGCTGGACAAATGTATGAGTGGGATTGTAGATGGGATTGTTTGTGAAAGTGGGAGGCAGGGCTTGGCAGCCCTGAGTCTCCCTTCTGTCTTGTCTTGTCAGATGTTCCTGAAATCCACATGCTTCATGGCTTCAGCCAGTCACCTGCAGGGGATCCCTCCCACCCCAGTGTAATCTAGATTTCTTTTTGTCTCCTTCCTCTGAATCACTGGAGAAGGTCACAGTTAGAGATGAGACACTGGATGGTGAGGGCCAGTGCTCTGAGATGGTATAGACCAGTCTTTCGGGTGCTTGGTTGGCTGGTATTTGCTCATATGCTTAGGGTCTAAATGATCGCGGGGTGTGTGTGTGTGTGTGTGTGTGTGTGTGTGTTTGGGAAGGAATTTTCCCCCAGGTCAAACTGGCAGTGCCCATGGGCTTTTTTTGCCATCTTCTGTAGCATGATGTTTGGGTTGCTTGCCAGGTTCATCTGGGTATATCTGACTTAATCAATTTCCTATCATTTCAGGGGCCTCAGGCATTGGTTCACTTTCATCCCTCTGTCCTGCCTGTGGTATGCAATACTTTAGTCTTTGGAGGGCTGTAATACTTTGGTATAATGTCAGTTGTTGGCTTTACTGTGGGGGTGCTGGGTGTTGCTGGTGGCCTGTGACATATAGGAGGTCAGACTAGATGAATGGTGGTCCCTTCTGGCCTTCAGTATTATGACTCTGTAATGTAGTTAGTCCTGTAGCTCAAGTGGTTGGAGTTCAGGCTGCGGTTGTGAAGGCAAGTTTAAATCCTGCTGATAATATGTGATTGAGGGTCGTTACATTTCATAATATAATTTTCTTTTACATAATAGTCAGTTATGTTAAATAACACAATTTTCATATATTTTTTTTCTGATAGCAAAGTGAAGCATTAGCAAGTTAAGAAATACCAAAATTAAGGTTGTCCAAGCAACCTTAATTTGTCCCCCTTATGAGTACATACTATGATAATCACATACTACTGTTTCCATAGGCTCTTGCCTCATTCAGCACACAAACTAGATGAATGAGGCAGAATTAAGGTTTCACTGGCAATTTGGATTCTGGCAATTTGAAACTTTTCAGTGCTTGACTTCGCAACCTTTTAATGTAATTTTTTGTACGTATACATACTTTGTCGTGAAATGGTAGATTAAACACAAAAATAACTTGTCCTTTTACTGTTTACTTAATAATGAAATATGGAAGAGTGACATCTTCATTTTGGTGTGAGGGGAAGTATGCTGAGATTAGGGCAGTACTGTAGTAATTGGGGAATTTCTGCTTAAATACAACTAAAGCTTAAAAGCAACAATTTTGTTAAAAGCACTAAATAATTCAGTGCTATCATTCAAATGAAATCTGATTTTTGTTTACTGGTGTGTAGGGTATTACATGGTTGCTACCCACATCCTTCTAAAGGTAAAGCAGGTGTTTGGGGTATGACAAAGCTGATGGGCTTCCCTTCATTCTGGGGATCTCTATAGGAGATAATTGACATTCTTTCTTTTTAATTTTTCTTTTTTTAAAGCATGTTTTTAGCCCCTCTATTTGAAAAGATAAATCTGAAAATCTAAATATATCACTGACCTTTGTGGTCGGGGGGAAACTATAATTCTTTGATTGTTTTAGAAGATGGCAGGTCATTCATCAGTTGTAAGAAGCATTTCTATACAGGGAGCCAACGGCAGTTCTAGGGTTACCACAAGCTGTCTACCAGCCGGCTGACTTGAGGCTGACCCGGCATTTATTGGAATACAGTTTATGACCAAACAAAAATTGCATTCCCTCCTCTTGGGTTTCCATACTCAAGTAAGAATGAAGTGAAACCTGATATGACAGACTGGAGCTGAGTTGTCTGCTCTTTTTTGGAGGGAGCCACTCTTCTTCCAGGTGTCCTGTCCCTAGTAGCCAGGAGCTCTCTGAAACAAGGTGCTAAGACTATATATTGAGGTTTATTAATCATGACTGGACTGGACTGTATCAGTATCCATACAGCTTCCAAAATCCTGTCCCAATAGCTACTGGGCTTAGCAAGAAACCTTGGAAGGATTATGTAGGAGAGGTTATGGGTAGGAATTGGGCGGGGATGTCCCTGGACATGTCAGCCCTTAAAGAGCTGTGACTCTGCGCCAAAAACCCCCTGAGTTGACCAATTTTTTATATTTTTTATTATTTTTTTAAAGACTTTCATGTAGTGACCCCCATTTTGAGCCAGCAGCAGGGTTTAAACACAGGCCCTTCAGCAGCACAGACCTCTACCACAAGAGCTTAAGGACTAAAGCCATAACATAACAGCAATAGCAGGCAACTATTTTCTTTGAATTAGCCACAGAGAGGCTGAATAGTGGGCTCAGTTCATGCTTGGGAGAAGATTTTGGACTGTAGTGCACCACTGTTTACATGTGTGAATCTCTTCTCAAAGACAATCGGATTTCTGCAAAATGGGTGTTGGTTGGATATGGCCTTTGACTTGGACTCTGGCCAAGCATCCATCAGTGGTTCTTGTACATCTCTCCCACATCTAGATTAAAAAAATAATTACATCTGCCCTAATTCATTATTTATGAATTATTCTGTCCTTTATATCCTTCCCTTTTTTTTTCTGTGTGTATGATCACTGTTGCTATTAGCTTTGTCTCATACTCACTGTTTGGCAGTGCATCATCATACTGCTCCAGTGCCTAACAGCTGCGATTATCTGCTTCCAGCTTTCTTTGAGTTCACTAAACCTAATTGGGAATACAGCAAATTGCTTTTTTTCCATGATGTGGATTTCATCCCTCCAAAGCCACCCTTGCAGTTGCTACCTATGTGTCCATGTATCTTGTCTGACTATCTGAGTGGGCTTTGCGGTGTGTGTACGATGCTGGACCAGAAACTGCCCGTTATCCCAGATTTGATTTTGTCATTTTCTAAGCATGTAGATTTTTAAGGAGATAGCACCCTCATGTGGTAACAATACATAAGACTTCTCTCTTGGTTTCCATAAAATACAAACATAGAGGGAAAGTAATTATTTTTGTTATTGCATCATCATAATCACAATTAATTTTGTTCAAACAACATATTTTAGAGGGACTATTCCTTCTGCTATTTGGAAGGATGGGAGAGTGAGACACATTGCTGCATATGAAACATTGTGCTTTTTTATTTCTGCTGTTGATTAGAGTGTTTGCAGATTCAGACCATTCGTTCCTGACAGGCAGAGGAAAACCTGTCCATAAAGTTTCCATTAAAACACAGCACATGACTGCACTAAATTAAGCTGCTGGGAGGCTTCACTACTAGGAGACTGAATGTTCAGAATTGTTATTGGTTTAGTGGTTTTCAAGGTACATGGGAGTAATTTAGCCAGGCAACAAAAACATAAATAAAATATTGGAAGTTATATACAAAGGTCTAGGGTACATCAAGGGTAAACAATGCTAAGCATTTCAACAAAAGCTTTTTAGTCTAATGTAAACTACTCCTGAGGTTCTATATATGTCTTCTGGACCTTAGATCATTTTCAGTAGAAAATAGCATGCTATTAATATAGTGCTTCAGGAATATCTGTGGTCCTAATGAAAAGCAGTAACCTCAACACAGAAGGTTAGTCAACTACAGTATCATGATGAAAATGAACTAAAATAAATGGCTGTACATTTTTGGTCTGTCATTCCATTGAATTGTTTAAAAAAGAAACACTGCTTTTGGGGATGCACATTGCACCTTTACTATATGACAATTTTAGTTTTTTATCCTTCAATGACACTCTTGAAGTTTGCCTATGAGATTTACAATTTTTGGACTCAGAAATATTTAATTTTTTCTTTATAATCTCAACTAAAGATACTGCCTTCTCCATTGATTTCAGTGGACATTTTACCTGTCTTTAAGAATTTTCCTGCTTGAGGTTGAGGACAATGATATATAAATAAACCCAGCAAGGGAAATAAATTGTCAGCTCATTTTTCATGGTCATAATGTGTGCTTTTTTCTATTTAAGAGACTATTACTACCCACAGCCCACTAATTCCCCATATCCCAATACATACTGTGCTTCTAGAATACGTAGGTAAAAAAATAGGCAGAGCAGTTCCATAACAAACACAGCTGTATAGCCTTGTTAATCATAGCTAAAGCTTTAGTTCATCTCTTTTCATCATGGACACTGTTTGCTTTCTGGAATGAATTACTAGAAGCCAATGAAGGTACTCTAGAATAAACAAAGTGTGGCATAAACCTCATTAAAAATATGTGCTTCTGTACACTTCTGATCAGAAGTTACATAGTGTTTAAAATTAAATTTGCCTTAAAATATTATTGGACCGTGAATGCTTAGCTGCTAATACACCACCAGTATTTATTCTATAAGATATTTGAATTATTTTACTTGCATCATTAATCTGACTTTGGGTGTGATTGTGAATATATATTAAATATACCACTATAAATACTCAACCTAGCAAATTCTGATCTACTATAGTTATGCCGAGCAACGTTTGTCAACATTCCACCTTTTCCTCTGTCATGTTTTCAACTAGCACACAGTGATACAGTTGTGGGAAAAAAAGGCTAATATCCTTATGGGCTGTATTAACAGGAGTGTCATATGTAAGACACAGGAAGTAATTGCTTGACTCTGTTTGCTACTGGTGAGGCCTCAGCTGCAGGACTGTGGCCAATGCTGGGTGCCGCACTTCAGGAAAGACTTGAAAAAATTGGAGAGTGACAAAAATGATAAAAGGTTTAGAAAACCTGACCTATGAGACAAGGCTAAAAACAAACAAACAAAAACAAACACCTGGGCATGTTTAGTACTGAAAAAAGAAAACTTAATGAGGAACCTGATAAGAGTCTTCAAATATGTAATGGGCCATAATAAAATAGGACGGTGATCAATTGTTCTCAATATCCACTGTATTTACTGGATGATGCCAAGCATGCTCTTCAGCAACATGACACTGCATGACAAAACTTTCCACACACTGAGAGCTATAAGTAGAGATCCTTTTATTAGTACTGTAAAAGTATTATCTTATTGCTAATGCCAAGGATTTCTTCATGCTTCTTTCTTCTACTTTGTGTGCAAAGTGCTAAGAAAGGAATTCAGTTTCCAAAATCTCTTCCTCCCCACACTCCCCAAAAGTTTAGACCCTTTCACTTCCATAAAATAACAGTAAACTTGGAAGACCTATGTATAAACAAAATGCAGCTGTTGCACATTGTTTGTAACAAAAAAGTATAAATGCTTGCTGTAATTGTTTGTCAGGGAGAGACCTGTTTAGCGCTCTCTCTCCACGCAATTGCTAAAAATAATAAAGTATCTGACTTTGCTGCACCCAAAAAAAGAGTAAGAACTCTGTTTTTCTCTGACAGTATTGACATGCAAACACAGATCAAACGTCCCACTTTATCTCTTTTTTTTCTTGCTTGCATGTTGTAACATCCTTGCAATATAACAATAAACAGTAGCATGTTAACGTATTCTTGTAGTACACAGTCAAACTCAAAGTAAACTATTGTATAAGTAATATCAACTCATAGTTACTGTTCCAAGATACTAAGCATAGCAGTAGTGTGGCTAGGTCTTGCTTTCTCAAATTCCCTATTCCACCAAATTAAATATTACTGCTTTAGTAATCTAATGTAAAAGTAGCTTTGACAATTCTGATGATCAATAAATGATATCATTTGCTCAGGGCTGGCGCTTCCATTAGGTGACCCTAGGCGGTCGCCTAGGGCGCCAGGATTCGGGGGCGGCATTTTGTGCACTCCCCATGGGGCGCACGGGAGCTTCCAGTTCCGCTCCCATCGTGCCGCCGAAGAAGGACCTTCTGCCGACGTGCCGCGGGAAACAGCGGCAGGCAATTGAGCAGCTCAATGACTGCCGCTGTCGCCTGCGGCATTTTGGCGGAGGGTCCTTCTTCGGCGGCGCGATGGGAGCGGAACCGGAAGCTCCCGTGCGCCCTATGGGGAGTGCACAAAATGCCGCCCCCCGAATTCTGCCTAGGATGCCAGAAACTCTGGCGCCGCTCCTGCATTTGCTTCTTTACTTTTAATAATTGTGTGGCATAGGAACAGGAAGACCAAGAGAAACAGAATTTTGCTTCACAAGCTACTAGCATTTACATGATTTTTTTCAACACCCCACTACCATAGTTGATTGTCTCAGAGTCCTGCTAGCTGAAAGAGTTTGGCATGAATTCTTTCCACACCTTAATTCTCAGTTTTTGTTGGATAATCTTCCTTTTTGGAAGTTGTATTTTTCTTGACCATTAGATCTCCTATGTGATGGGATTGAGGGGGGCTCCTTGGAGATGAATCAATCATCAGCTGTGAAGCCTGAATGATCAGTCTTTTAAAATACATGATTCACCTCTTGATTGGTAACTGTGGGTCAAAATGTCTGTCGTATCTGTTTTACTGAAACAAAAAAAATCAGAGAAAAGATTGAGTGTTCATGTAAAGAAATGAACTACTGTGATTCTGATAGCTGGGCACCTAAGGTTGGTAATGTGACACTGTGAAGTGTTATTTATGAACTAAGCATCTATTTGTCATTTAAAATATTTATTAAAATCTTTGAATAATTAGCTGATTAATTAAAATAGGGTAAGGTGCTACTGATCAGGAATGACATGCACTGACAGAGCTGTATAGGGAAGCTTGCAATACATCTGACTCTGATTAATACTAGAAGTCCTTTACTTTCACAAAAGCTAGTCATTTTGTTATTTTATATGAGGGGTCTGGAACACATATTACTTATGGGGAGAGGCTGAGGGAACTGGGATTGTTTAGTTTGCAGAAGAGAAGAATGAGGGGGGATTTGATAGTTGCTTTCAGCTGCCTGAAAGGGGGTTCCAAAGAGGATGGATCTAGAGGAGCTGGAGGGGGGACATACCACTGTTTCTGGAAGTTGCTTGAGGTAAGCACCACCTGGAGCCTGCACCCCTGACCCCGTCCCATGCCCCAACCCCCTGCCCCAGCCCTGATCCCCCTTCTGCCATCTGAACCCCTTGGTCCCAGCCCAGAGCACCCTCCTGCACTCCCAAGTCTCATCCCCAGACTCAACCCAGAGCCTGCACTCCCAGCCAGAGCCCTCACCCCCCCAACCCCATGCCCCAGCTCGGAGCCCCTTCCTGCAAAATGAACTCCTCATTTCTGGACCCACCACAGAGCCCAAACCCCCATCCGGAGCCCTCACCCCTTCCCGCACCCCATCCCTCAATTCATTCATGGCCTGCTATGACATTTCCATGCCCAGATGTGGCCCTCGGGCTAAAAAGTTTGCTCACCCCTGATCTAGACTGTTTTCAGTGGTACCAGAACAAGGAGTAATGGTCTAAAGTTGCAGTGGGGGAGGTTTAGGTTGGATATTAGGAAAAACTTTTTCACTAGGAGGGTGGTGAAGCACTGGAATGGGTTACCTAGGGAGGTGGTGGAATCTCCTTCCTTAGAGGTTTTTAAGGTCAGGCTTGACAAAGCCCTGGCTGGGATGATTTAGTTGGGGATTGGTCCTGCTTTGAGCAGGGGTTTGGACTAGATGACCTCCTGAGTTCCCTTCCAACCTTGATAGTCTATGATTCTATGACAGTGGTTCTCAACCTTTTTTTCATTTGTGGACCCTTGAAAATTTTTGATTGGCAGTGCAGACCCCTATTATCTGTTGAATTCTTTTGGATCATTTTTCAGCGTCAGTCTTTCACAGACCCCTTACACATAGTTAGTGGACCACTGTTCTAAGAAACAAAGTGCTGACAAATGTGCTGAAAATATTTTCACACTTTTTTTTTTTTTTTTGTGAAATTCAGGAAAGCATCCAAATTCAGGTCAGCACTTAAGCACATGACTAAGTTTACGCACAGGTGCTATAGACCTGGGTGAAATATTTGACCACCACCTTATTGGGTGAAAAATGCAGATTTTGTGCCAAAAAAGGACTTTACAAATTCATGTTGATTTTGCCAAATTATTTCTGTTGGGGAAAAAAAAAATCCAAAAAAACCAGTGGTTTGCTCTGACTTTCTTGAAATGAAACATTTTAATTTTTTTAATTTGATATCACTTTTTGTTTTGAACTGACCTTTAATTTTATTTTAAAAAAATTAAAATGCTTGAAATCAAAACAATGTTTTATTTAAGCTTGAACAAAACAACTTTTATCAGCTTTTCAATTCACCAAAAATTTTGTAAAGTTGCATTTTCAGTTCAACCTGAAATGACTTTTAAAAACTTTTCATAATTGCCAGCAAACTTAAAAATCCATTATTCACCCATCTGTACCACTTAAGTGCTTACCTTAAGTGTTGTTTTCAAGTGTGTTCAGTCTTGGCTAAACTCTGCTCCTGCTGAAGTCAGTACTAAAACTCATACTGACATCACTAGTAGCTCCCTTGAGCTAACAGTGAGTGCTTTTGAAAAATCTCATACGCAGGTTCCCCCTAGTGTAAAATTTTTCATATATCTCGAAAGTGGTAAAGTGCATAGTGACAACCCCCCCATACTATTGGGTAAGAAGTGTGAATGGTGTCTGTTGCTTTCACAGGATTAGACAACATTTTGTTATGCTACTAACTGAGAAACTGAAGTTTATGAGCCCTTCAAGGAATATTCAGTAGACCAGCCAATTTGTGGTAAAATTATAGCTTGTTATGTTCTACATCGTCTTAAGACTTGCTAGCCAACAGCTGAAAAAGAATCCAGCATTAAGGCAACTCTGTTTAACTTTTGAACTGGTAGATTTATTATGATGTCTCAGACACTGTCTTATGTTAGCTGTGGACAAATATTAGTACAGTTCAGTTATTTTCACTACAATACAGCAGTACTTCTGGAAATTTAGAATGGCCATCTGAATTGAACATACTTAATAGTGAACACAAATTAAGTTCAGTATCCTTGTGGAGTGTTTGTATCAAAACTAACCTTGTGACACTAAAATTTATTGAAAGGGGGATTATAAAGATAACACTGAAGCTATTGAAAAATAACCTAAAGTGAAAAATGAGGAAAATAAAATCCTCAGAACCTTAACACGGAGGCTATTTTAGCAATCATAATGGAGTCAAAGAAGCTTTGCATACCCCTAAAGAGCAAAGACCACTCACGTGTGAAATTCCACATGGATCAATTTTCTCTCTGGTATGTTTCAGCATCTACATACAAGGCTAGATGAACTGGTCAGACATCATGGACTCAAGTGCCAGTAATATACAAATAATACACAGCTCTACCTATCTTTTACCACATATGACCACTCTACTACCATCAGGATAGCCCAGTATTTGGATGAGATCAGCTCTTGGATGAAGGACAAGTGGCTGAAGCTGAACCTGATCAAGACAGAGGCGATACTGGTGGGCAGAAGGAAGTATTTTAAAGAGCTTGTAGATATGGTGCAGTCCCTGTTGATTGAAGATTCTCATCCACAATTAATCAATTCAGTCCATAGTCTAGGAGTACTCTTGCAGATATTGAGCTCCCACATAGCAGCATGTATGAGTAACACTTTCTATTATCTCTACTTGGCTAGGGAAACTTTATCCCATTCTGGTGGACGAAGATCTTGCCTCAGTTATTCATGCCTTCGTCATCCCTCGGCTAGAATACAGCAATGCAATATACCTGAGCACAAAGCCTTCTGGTCTAATTAGATTGTCTAGGTGCAGAACACTGCAGCTTGTCTGCTCAGCAACACAGACTACTGAAACTGTGTCACACATCTCTGCTACTCTGTACAATGGGCAGGGCCAGATTAACCTTTTGTGGGCCCAACGCCAAACATATTTGTGGGCCCTCATGGAGGTAATGGAGCATGGTGCAGGGAGGTCAGTCCCTGGAGCAAGGGGCCAGCTGGGGCAATGGGGCGTGGCATAGCAGGGGTGGCTCTGCTCCACCCAGCCCAGTGCTGCCAGCATGTCCCTTCCCTGCAGGGGTAGGCCCATGCCACACCACACAGCTACAGTCTGCCCCCAACTCATGGCAGAGGCAGGGCCTGCTCCAGACCCCAGCGCGCCAAGCGCGCGCTTGGGGCGGCATTTTGCCGGCAGGGCGGCAGGCGGCTCCGGCAGACCTTCCGCAGTCATGCCTGCGGGAGATCCACTGGAGCCGCGGGACCAGCAGACCTCCCGTAGGCATGACTGCGGAGGGTTCGCTGGTCCCGCGGCTCCGGTGGACCTCCCGCAGGCAAGACTGCGGAGGGTTCGCTGGTCCCGCCGCTTTGGTGGACCTCCCGCAGGCATGACTGTGGAAGGTCCGCCGGAGCCGCCTGCCGCCCTCCCAGCGCACCCTCCGCAGGCACGTCTGCAAGAGGTCCCCCAGAGCCGCGGGACTGGCAGCGTGCCCCCTGCGGCATGCCGCCGTGCTTGGGGCGGCCAAATTCCTAGAGCTGCCCCTGGCCAGAGGCCCCCAGACCCACCCACAAATGCACAGTGCTCTGCACAAAACCACCCTTACCCACAGCCCCACCACAACTGCCCAACACCTCCCCCAGAACCTCCACTCACTAGTGCCCCAACACACACAGATCCTCCCCGCCCCTTCACAGCCCAGCACTCTCACAGACCCAGTCCCCCAAGCCCTGCCTCCCAGCCGAACTCACCGGCTCTGCTGGGAGGCGACTGTTTGCCCAGCTGAGCCGGCAGTGCAGCCTGGGCTGGTACTAGGGCTGGGAATCACTCTGGCCCCTCAGGAGTGGCACGATCAGCCAAGCCAGGGCCTGCCCGGCCAGGCTCCCTCAAAATGCACTTTTCTGTAGGGGCCCAGCCAAGTCCCCCACACTGTCTCCCACACACATCCCTGGCTGAGACTGGCCAGGCTTCTGCACCAGTCCCAGGCGGCTCAGCTCCGGGGAGACAAGTGGAGCCTCACAGGTGGTGGGAAGCAGAGACTGTCCAGAGCTGGAGGTGCACTGGGGTCTGGCCAGGGGGCTGAGAGGAACAGGGGATGGGACCAGGGGGCAGAGAGGAGCCCTTGGCCAGCCGGCAGGCAGGCCGAGAGGAGCAAGTGGTGGGTGGCGGGGGGGAGCCAGCAGGGTCTCGGGGCATAGTGCAAGAGGAGCAGGCCAGGGCCCCTTCTGAGCATGGGCCCAGCTCCATGGAGCCACTGGAGCCATTGTAAACCAGTGGCTCTCAAATCAAGTTTAAGGAATCAGCCCTTATCTTCATGATCTGGGCCTAGGATATCTAAACAATTGGCTAAATCTCTGACACTAAGGTAGTGGTTGACAGCTATGCTCCTCTGGTTCCATGGAACGCCCAATAATAAAAATCTCGGCTGTGCAGGAGATTGAATTTTCTCCGGGGATGGTCTGAAACTGTGAAATGAAATCCCCCAGGAACTAAAAGCCACCACAAACCTCGCCATTTTCGTCTACAAATTCAAGGCACATTTCTTTGGTCTTTTTCTCTAACAAAAACATAGCAAGAGGATATTTATATTAAAAAATGAACAAAGACACATTACTCAAAGAAGAGACTCCACTTCACAAACTTCTCTCTATGGGGAGAGAATGAGAGAACAAATATGTAACAGATGTGTAGTGATGTTGCTTAATGCACTCCTGGGAGGCAGTCAGATAGTTATGATTGCAGTATAAAAACCTATATAGAATAGAAAGAAAATAGTATGGCAAGAGTTGGGGGTAAATAAAGTATTCAGTGGAAATTTTCAAGAGGTTATTCAGGCCAAACAGGTATCCTGAAAGATATGGCAATCTAGCTAAAGAAAAAGAAGCATAAATGAGGGAAGATAACATATCAGGTCGAAGTTAGGTAGAGAGAGAAACAGGAAAGCATAAAACCATATAACAAGTACTTCTTTAAGTACATCAGAGGCAGGGAGAATTGGTGAGTCTCTTAGGCTAACAAGATAGGGAGCAATTAAGGAGTATAAGAACATTTCAGGGAAACAAAAAAACTTTTTTGTCAATCTTTACCCCCAGAGGATTAAGTGACGGAGATACGACTGAGAACATTCTATCAGATACAGTTGTCAAAAGAAGAGGTTTTGGAACTGAAGAGCAATAATCCATAGGACTAGATGGTATTGAGCCAAGAATGCTTACAGAATTCAAAGTTTGAAGTAGCTGATAAAAATAAGCAATCTCATTGAAATCAGCTTCTCTGTGCTGAAAAATGGGAGGGTTGTAAATGGCCTACTTATTTCTAGAGAGAGTTCTAGAGGTATCCTGACAATTACAGACCAATGAACATTACATACTCTCTCTCGCCTTTTTTCGATAGTCTCTCTTAGGCCTGGTCTACACTGGGGGGGGGGGTTCGAACTAAGGTATGCAAGTTCAGCTATGCGAATAGCGTAGCTGAACTCGAAGTACCTTCGTTCGAAGTACTTACCCATCCTCACGGCGTGGGCTCGAAGTCCGCGGCTCCCCCGTCGACTCCACCACCGCCGTTCGCGGTGGTGGAGTTCCGGAGTCGACGGGAGCGCATTCGGAGTTTGATATATCGCGTCTAGATGAGACGCGATATATCGAACTCCGAGAAGTCGATCGCTACCCGTCGATCCGGGCGGGTAGTATGGACGTACCCCTATTTAGTCTTCTTCTTTCCTTCATTCAGTTGCTGTCTCCTCCCTCTCCATTGATTTATGCATTCCATACCAGCTCCCCACAGTGGTTATAACTCCCTCTCCCCATCCCACACACAGGCTCCCTCATTATCACTGTGTGTGTGGAAAGAGATTAAAACAAGAAAAGGGGAAAGAAATGGGGGGAGGGACAGAAGGAAGGAGTGTGAAAAGCAGGAGAAAGGAAGACCCTAAATCATCTTCCCCTCTGATGTCTGCCAAAACAGTGGTTATAGCAGTGTCCGAAGGAAGGGGAATACCTGCAGCCCCTCACTTTCTCCTCTGCAAAGTGCTGAGAAGAAGGGGAATTCTGGTCACAACAGATTTGGGGAAAACAGAAGCTGCTGGGTGAAGGGGTAGCCGCAGAGCTCGGTAGACAGAAGCTCTGCTATATGGAAGTGACAGAACTGCATACAGTGCCTGCCAGCAGACTGCACAAATACACAACCTTGGGGGAACACTGGTCAAGACAGACTAGAAAAGAATTTTGTCAGGAGACCTGATATAGCTAGGTGCATGGGCAATGTAACAGCAAGGTGTAAAGAACATTGAAAAGAATCAATTAAACCACCTTTACATATTGCTAGGTTTTAAACACTTAGACATCATTGTGGTTGGCACAACAAAAATGCTCATCGTGCAGTGATGCTTAAAATTATTTTACAATACTGTACATATAACTATACCTCTTGATCTATTTGTATATTGCATATATACACATGCAAAACCTACATTAAAAGAATATTAATGTTACAAAGTCAAACACTCAGAAATTTGGAAATGCAGTGGGCATGTGCATTATGATATAGTTCTTAATGACATGATCACATACTAATTTTTCCATAATAGAAATTCTGATTTTTCACTTAAAAAAGAAATTACATCATGTAAAAGCAGATTGACCCCAAATTTGGGTCATCAGCAGGGTTCAGATCTTTAGATCCACAGCACACACTGCTACCACTTGAGGTATCAGAGTTACTGGTAACAGTAGTAGACTGTTATCCTCTATGGGCTAGCTACTAGAGAGGGATAAGAAACAATTTCTAATCAGTTTTCACAGCTCTTTGCTCTCAGCACAGAATGCAGAGACTCATGATTTCTGGATTCAATACTATGTTCTGCAGGGAATGACCTCTAGTGGTTTGAGGCCATTCTACCCCTGTGCCCTGTCCTGTCTCTGATCCCCTCTGCTCTCATCCATCCACCCTGGCTCCTTCTCACTTCCTCTCTGCTCCTCTTCAGACTGGCTTCTTCCACACACATCAGCCAATGTCCTTGGTGACTGTGTGCTCCTTTCTCTTCATCTCTCTACATTATTCAGACTCCTCCTCCTCCATACTTGCTTGGGTATTGGTGGGGCGGGAGCACTGACATCATAGGAGAGACAGGCTCCTTGCTCTCAGTCTCTGTGCCTGTTGCCACAGTGTCCCCCATCTACTGGGAAGAACAATTGCTGGGAAAGCTCTGCTCAGCCCCTGCAGAGCTGGTTGGAGCATGGTCAGTGCAAATAGTATCTTTGGAGAATTTATCTGCTGAACTCTGACAAATCTCTTCTTAGCATGTGTAAACTGCAATTTTTCAGTCATATAACTTAAATTTGTTTAAATTTTCCAAGGAACAGAAAAAAGCACACCTCTGTGGCCAGAGTAATCCCCAGCCAAATTGAAATACCTTGTGCCACAATGTGGTGGTACTAGAACATTTTATTGTTGTCAAAAAATTTGACACAAGCAAAGCAACAATTTCCCCTAATCTTGTCTTGGAAGCAGCTAAACTGCTTAACTTTCACTAAAATAAATTCAATGAAATAAATTCAGCCTGAGACAGACACCCAGTATAGAAAACATCAGCCAAAGTTATACGCAGTTGAAAGCAGTGTCTTGCAATGGGAAGTGTTGGGGAAGTGTTGGGCAACCTTAACTACAGGTATCATTACATGTGTTGCCTATAACATATGTATGTGTGCTGGCCCTAATATGACTAGCAGATACAATGTTGAAACATGATTTGTCCTTGTCTATACTGAGTGCAAAGTCATAGTCAGCATCGTGTTAGTAACTCCGCTCCTCAGTCATATTTTAACATGACAAACATTTGTAGTAAAGACAAAGCCATGGAGCATATATACAGGTTTAGAACAGTGATTAAGATTAAAGAGAGGATTGAAAAGATACAGATAAAGTGCTAAATATGAACAAGCAAATGCAATCCCTCAAAATACGTCACTGCATCCTAGAAAATATATTTAGAAATGTTAAATGGGGAGAAAGGGCTTCAAGATCAAGGCAGAATTATCATGTTTACCACAGATTTGTAGATAACAGGACCCAATCCTGCTTCTTCAGTGCAAGTTGGAACAGGGCTGATTTGTTTTTTGCTGGTTTCAGAGTGGTAGCCATGTTAGTCAGTATCAGCAAAAACAGCGAGGAGTCCTTGTGGCACATTAGAGACTAACAAATTTATTTGGGGATAAGCTTTCATGGACTAAAACCCACTTTATCAGATGCATGGAGTGAATATATTACAGCACATGAAAAGATGGGAATTGCCTTACCAATTGGAGGGGGAGGGGCCAGTGCTAACAAGGCCAATTCAATTAAGGTGGAAGTGGTCTATTCTCAACAGTTGACAAGAAGGGGTGAATATTAACAGAGAGAAAATTACCTTTGTAGTGCTAATGAGGCCAATGCAATCAAGGTGGATGTTGACCATTCCCAACAGTTGACAAGAAGGTGTGACTATCAGCAAAGGGGAAATTACTTTTTGTAGTAATCCATCCAGTCCCAGTCTTTATTCAGGTCTAATTTGATGGTGTCCAGTTTGCAAATTAATTCCAGTTCTGCAGTTTCTCATTAAAGTCTGTTTTTGAAGTTTTTTTGTTGAAGAATTGCTACGTTTAAGTCTCTTATTGAGTGTCCAGGGAGATTGAAGTGCTCTCCTAAAGACTAAAACAAAGCACATTTCATTTCTTTGATCCATATCTGCTCCAAGTGAATTGAAGCAAGATTAGGCACTGGATGATAGCAATAGCCAAATGCCACTCACTTCAGTGAAGCCAGGATGTCCTCTCTACTCTAATATTATTTATTTTATGTACAAAAAGTTCTGTATAATTATAATATTTCAGGAATTAGAACTATATACACTATACCTGTAGCAATTGAATGTTACAATTCTTGATGTCTGATTTGTGTCCATTTATTCTTTTGCATAGAGACTGTCCGGTTTGGCCGCATTCAAAAAAGTGCATAGTGAAATCAACTTAAGTTAGCCAAGTGGTAACTAATAATCTGAACTTGGCTTCTTTGACTTGTGATAGCCTTGGAGAGTAAATTAGTAAAGTTCAGTTTTATTTTAACCATGGACAATATGGTGTGAAATTATTTAATTAGTAAAAATCCTTAGGTAATAACAGGACCCAAAAGGAAAATATTGGGGGAAAGGCAACTTTTACAAGAGAAGGGTCTAGGAACAGTCTAGTCGCTATAGTTTTGTATTTGTTGCAGGAGAAGTGAGAAAAAGAGGGCAAATTCTGTCCTCTGGTGCACATATGAGACACAGTAACTATGTTGGATGCCATGTATTTTTATGCTATGTGGCCAAGAAATTGACCCAAGGTGACAAAAGAATAAGCCTTAAGATATGGTTTTGTTATATGTCAGATCCTAATATTTGTGGATTTGGCATTTTCATATGTAAAATGTTTGTAAGTTGCTTGTGGAGAAGTGGGTAGAAGATTTAAAATCTATATTATATTCTTGAATAAAATGATATTAAACCTCATCAACTCTGTCCTTGTCACAGGATATCAGACTCTAAGACCCAGCATAGGGATGAAGAGCTTTCTATTGACTCATTCTGATGTCAGGTGCTTGTGCCTGTAGCATACACAAATTCGCTGCGTAATTACCGATGAGTCATTCTAGTGGGTGAATATTTAATTATTTATACAAAATGTGACCACTTCAATAGGAGAGACCTACACCAGAATACCCTATACTCCAGTGGTTAGGGCATTCGCCTGCAATTTGGAAGACCCTGCTCTGAATCCAGAAGTGTGGGGATTTCCACCAGGAGAATTTCTCTAATCACAAGGTTATAAGGTATAAGGGGGAACCACCACTTCCAGTAGTTTTGTTTGAGTCCCTTTGTGAATTTAGCCTGAAATTTTTATTTATTTTTATTTTTGGCCAAAATTAATTGGTGAATTTGAGAAGTTTTGACTTAATTTTTTCAGCAAAGAGACTATTCATCTGGAAATAGTGGTCTAGCTCTAACCATAACGTAATGCACAGAAAAGTGAACTGAAATCTAATTTTTGGCCAGCATAGGTCACTTTTTTATTTTTTTTTCCTGATAGATAACTGACTTTGGATGCTGAAGTTTTTGTTTAATTTTTTTTGTTTCCAATTTTAAGAGGACTATTATATTTTCAGATCTGCAAGGTGGATTACCTATTCTGATATTATCTCCTTATACATGTAGAACTCCTGTTGATTGAGAGCTCTGAACATGGAGAGAAAATAGAAGAATTGTGATGGTTACATGGTTCTGAAAGTTGTCATTTGAAAGGGGTGGTTTGGCGATCTTTAAGCAGAAAGACATACCCCTTTATTCAGTCTATGCCACTTGTTCAAAAGTCTGCATATCACGCTGCTTGTTTTAGTTATACCAGTAAACTTGGTATGCTCATGTTGTCAGTGATTGAGTAGGAGAGCTGATTTTGAAAGTTTTATGGTGATAAAATTGATTCAAAATAGGAAAATATAAGCAAACATTTTGCCCTTAAAGTGCCATTCTGTTCCTAAAAGTAACTGCAAAAATGCCTTTGTGGATTTCCATATTTCTTTAATGAATTCCAAATAAAATCTACTCAATTTACAAGCTTAAAAATATTTCTTCTAATTCCAAGTCCTGCAGAACTGAATTTGGTATCAAAAGTAAGCACAGAACTTTATATTCTCATAAATGATCAGCAGCGATAAAGATACTAAAGATCAATATATGCCTCAGATACACATATTACAACCAAAAGAGTCTTTGGGGGGTTACGCAAGCACTTCTAGAGGCAGAGGAGAAACTTCTTGATGCTTGTAAACTAAGGCTCTAATTTTGCAATGAGAACTCCATGTGAACTGATCCTCTCTGATCCCACATGGATCAGCTTACAGGATCAGGGCCAAAAGCGGATTTGACACAAAATCTTTGATAAGAGGTGGAACTGTGCCTGCTCAGTTGCTTTTTGCAGTGGAACTGCACTTTCAAGATTTTATACAGTGAGTATGAAACCAGCAGGGAGAATGAACAGCAAGTTATTTTACTGTTCAATGCGACAAGTTGTTTATAGTTCTGCGCTATAGTTTCATTTTTAGGATCCATATAAATATAATGCAATCCACCAACCCATCCTGAGAGGACAATCCATCAGTATTTAATTTGGTAAGCCAGAAAAGGCATTAAAATAATACAACATAATTCATGAATCAGATGCACTGTTGGGTTCTGCTATTAAATTTAGATATATAATATAAATGGCATTGTGTTTTGTTATTTTAATAATTCTAATTAACTCCTGTAATTGTACTGGATCTACTGCTAAGTAAACTAGCTATGGATATTACTTAGGGTTGTATTTCCAGTAGACAGCAAGGTGATGAATAAAAGGAGTTTTATGGTAAACTAAACTTAAACACAGAGCAATAAGGCTTTCCTTTTGAAGAAAAATGTCTTCTGGTGAACTTTATCATTATCTATCTGTGTTAAAGAGCCACTGAGACTTTCAGGCAATCTTTAGGGTAATGCAGTAATTTACAAAATCCGCATAAAACATTCAGTAATTCTTACTTTCTCTGATTATTGATGATTACTGCAGTTTGTTTGTGGAAGTACAAGCTTTTCCCCTTACAATTAGCCTGTTCTTCTTGTTTCTGTTATTTTATGATACCATAGTCCAGTTTTTATATCATGGTGGTGGTTACAGCAATAAATTGAGATTATGCAAACACTTAAAGAGGCCTCATAGGATGTATCAATTTACCCAGAGAGGACCAGACTCTGACATCCTTATGTATACTGAGCTGACTCCCCTAAGAGTCCCATTGAAGTGAATCAGATGTCTGTATAGGTGACTACATGAAATGAGCTTGTGGTCTCAACATCTCCCTGCGAGGTACCGGAATGGCCTCCACTTTCACGGAAGTCCACGTAGAGGTTGCTCAGGATTAGGCCTTGCGTTCCACACTGTGAAACCACTATCACAATTAGTTTTCACTAATGGTGTCATATTGCAAATGGGACTTAATACCCAAGGTTGTTTTACATAAATGACAGCAGAACTGCCAAGAAATGACATCAAATGTTGAGAAGAGTACCTACAGAAACAGTATGCCAAAGATTTTAGAATAACTATTATAGCATACAGAACTTTATAAAAATGGATGTCAGTTCAACAATGGACTAATCTGCTAAGAGAGATGTGGTTATCTATAGAAGTTGGAAGTCTTTTTCTGCTGTAGTGACTTTTCTGTAGAAAAGAATGATAGTGGAAACAAACATTTACATTGGCCGTATACACTTCCTTTCAAAAGTAAGATTCGCTTTGCTCTTCGCATAACTCTTCTTTGAGGTGGTCCAGACAAAAAGGTTTATGATGGCAGTAAAAACATTGTCAGATCTTGACAGGTAATGCAACTGAAGCTTGCTTGCTGCTTGTATCATGCCTTTATGGGATGATGTAAAGTAGTAAAGATTTATGAATCACCTTGTGGAATATATTTGACTTCCTAATTCTCTGACACACACTTTTTCAGTCTACCAAATTTCTTGCAGAAGTTACCCAAATATATACACCCAGGAATTTGGCTGTTACCCAAATATGTGTGCCCTTTTATGCAGCCCGGCAGATTAAGGAGGTCTGGATGGAAACAGGTGCTCTCCTTCCCCTAGCTAGGCTTTCACTAAGAGCCTAAGCACCTGCATTTAGTCTAGCGAAACAAAAGGAACCTATGAAGGATTAGCAGGGGCTTCTAGATATAGCAAAATGCAGGGGGGCTCTGGTAAGGATCAAGCAGAGGCAGTAAGGCGTGGCTGGAATAAACCATTTTCTGACATTTAATGTGAGACTGTGTGACGCTGAGCCAGAGAGTGTTAAGCAACCAGCAGGCTAGGTGACCTGAAGCCAATCCTTTAGGACATATTAGAAGAATATTGAAATGGTAATCAAGGCTATTCCTTGTAGGTTTCAAAGCCATGGTAAGTACTAGAATCCTGGATATGTAGGCTTGTATTGTTAGAGAATTAAGAATAGATATGAACTGTATTTGTCTGTGTTTACCTATATCTTGTTAGAAATGTAACAATGTGTTCAAATTAACCTGTAGATACTAAACTTCTGCTCCTGCCTATGTTGTTTCATTACTGTAGTGTTTGATTGATTCATAGATCAAAAGGGGATATTTTTATTTAGATGGGACTTGTGGGATAATATAATAGGCTTCATTTCTCTTTGAAATTTCTAACCCCACATAGTAAAACTATGGCAATCTGTTTGAATGGTTAATTGCCTCATGCTAATAAATGCAACTAGCTACTTGTGTATGCCTAGGAAACTGAGATTAGCTTCAAAGCAACAGTATGCTATACCTATTATTCAGCCAAAGAGAGCCTGCTGTGACCACAATGGTCTTCAAGCTATAAAGAAAGTTTTGGGCCTGATCCTTGCTATCTCAGATCTGCTTAAACGTTTACAGGGAAAATCCAAGGGCACAAGGTTGAGGTCTCCAGGTCTATTCTGGATTAACCCTGCAATTCTCATGGAAGAGTTTGAACAAACTCTGCACATGGACTGCCTATTGGACTATAACCTTTTAAACTGATTCTAGAATTATTTTTTACAAATCAGCAGTCTCAACATCTTTGCTATGAAACTGACCAAAGAACTTTATTCATATCTGTATGTAGATTGATCTTTTAACTGTAGCAACTCTCTTCATTATTATTATTTTTATTATTATTATTATTAATCAATCTTAGAGATTTAGTTAATAAGGATTGGCTGTAAGCCTGTATTTGGGCAAGATCTGAAATATTCATTGTCCTGGTGGGTAATGTGTCTGATCTTGTGGGATTGGTAGAACTTTATATATGGTAAATAAGATTTTTAGTAACCCTCACTATATTAGACTTGGCTGTCTGAGTGGGAGCCAAAGTCTGGATTGCTTAATGGGAACTGCATTTTGTTTTCTTGGTAACCAGTAAAGTATTACAGAAGCTGTTTGGTTACTGGCTTAATGAAATCTAATTATAGAATAAACCATCAGTTTTGGGGATTGTCTGCCCTATTCCTTGCAGTTTGCCCTGAATAAGCATTCTCCATGAAGCCCCTCCAAATGCTGTGGTTACAAACTGGATTTGAGGGAGCCACATTTTACATTTTTACTTTTGGACAAGAAGTTTTGAAAGACTTAACTGGATTAATTCCACTATGTTGGGGCATAGTTCAAGATCTTAAGGTAAAATAGAGGTAGAAGTGAATTTACATGTCAGAGTGGCTGAGAAAAGTCCCGTTTTGCATCTTAAAAGGGCGGGTGACACCTACTAAGTAAAACCATTACTGGACAGAGTATTGATATCGAGGAATAGTTACCAATTACAGATCAGAACTAGTATTTTTTTCTTACTCTGTCAAGTAAGTCAACTGTTCTTCAAAGCTCAGCTGTCCATCTTTAGTAAGAAAGTTACTGAACTAATTGGAACCCCTTGACAATGTTTATCGCCTTAAATATACCTACCAGAGGATCCATGAAGTTTTTGGGGTATCTTTAAAGGATTTCTTCTGCCCTTGGAGATGATTTCTGAAATGATGCTGGATCTTTGGAGAACAGTGTACTTCCCTCATGGTTATATATAAGTGTAAAAAAGGCTTCTTTCTATGATAAAAAACAAAATAAGTTTCTGATCTTATACATTTCAAAATTCATTTAATCTTGCAAGGTTTTAATCTCATTCTCTGTGCATCGATAATTTACTTCTTTAATTTGGTTTCTTAATCTCATTTCACAAAATTCTAATTTTGCTTCACTACCATCTGAGCATATCAAAGTAGACTCCAAAAACAAGTGACTTAATGAAAAGCGTCTCCCATATTAGAGTTTTATATTTTCATAGTAGATTCTTGCCCTCTCTCTAGTAACTTCCACTGATGGCAGATCTTCCAAAGAGGTATCCCTCTACTCTTCAGATAACTGCTTGCTTTGACTGTCAAAGCATTCTCATCCTCTTATAAAAGTAATAGTGGTGGTGGGAGGAAGTGAAAGAAAGATGTGGAAACCCAGTAGGCTTATCAAGAAAGTTTGACAAATTTCAGTATTTTTCCCATTCTCTGTCCAGTTGTAAAATCCAGAGTTTCAGGGTAATTGGTGTTTCTAAAGGAATACTTCTGATTTGTTTGCTCACTGTTGGGGATAGGTAAGAATAGAGCTTGTGTTTTGTTTTCTCTATCTAGGAATGCTTTGGTTGAAATCTACATTTATTATTTTTCTTTGTCTAGAGAGTTCTTGTATCAGAAATATAACTATATTCCAGGACTTACCTCTGAACATACCAGGAAAAGTAATTCACTGTGACATTATTGCCAACCTCAAGTGATAAAAATCATGAGTCAAGCTTTCAGGAATCATGAGATGGTTTTAAAAATCCTGAGGTGATTTTTGAAAAAAAATCTTAATTTGGAGATCCTTTTATTTGCTTTCTGAGCATTTAGGTTTTACTTGGGTCACATTTTCCAGGTTTTCTCTGACACGGGGTTGGTAATTTGCTTTTTTCAAAATGAAAACAGATTCTTACAACTCCAGGAGTTGGGGCTTTAAGAAAAAAGACCAAACATTAGAAGATTTAGATAAAATTGCAAAAGGTGAAATCATTGTTCTTATTCTTTTAATTGCTCAACCAGATTTGTAATCTTAAGTGGTGTGTGTAGGGAAAACATTCTAATTTTAAGAAGACATTTTCTGATTAGCATAGATAGATCACGTTAAGGTACAGAAAATACATTCCATATAATACTATGATGGCATATTTTGGTCTATAGGAGGGTTTAGGGCAGGGGTAGGCAACCTCTGGCACGCGAGCTGTTTTTCAGTGGCACTCACACTGTCTGGGTCCTGGACACTGGTCCGGGGGGCTTTGCACTGTAGTTTAATTTTAAATGAAGCTTCTTAAACATGTTAAAAACCTTATTTACTTTACATACAACAATAGTTAGTTATATATTATAGACTTATAGAAAGAGACCTTCTAAAAATGTTAAAATGCATTACTGGCACGCAAAACCTTAAATTAGAGTGAATAAATGAAGACTCAGCACACCACTTCTGAAAGGTTGCTGACCCTTGGTTTAGGGATTACAGGAATTGAAAGTAGTCAAGGCAAGATTAAACCAGGAGCTAACAGAGTTTCTGTAGACTTCTGTCAAAACTATATCCTGAATTGATGCAAGGTAAATGGATAGTCTAAGTGAAGTATTTGATCCCTGATATGAGAGAATTGTTGATCCCAGAATGTGTAGCTTGTACTTGTATTGATTTCTATGGCAGTATAACACATGCATCTAAGATCCCATTTGACCCTGTGAATTGAACAATCTGGAACTTGGGTACGTTCTACTGAAATATTTGTTTGCAGGCAGGAGGGTGGTGTGTCATAGATGGAGCTTTAACCAATGAGATTCTGAAATATACAACAGCTCCTATTTGGCAGTTTATTTTCAGCTATTATCTATTTGCATCTCAATTACACACTATGCTGTAGTTTTTTAAAAAAAATTGTTTGTTATTAAGATCTAAATCTACTTACTTTAGTCATGTAGTGCATGCCAATAGAATGCAATACAAGAAGATTACAAGCTGATGGTTAGATGTTAATAACAGTAACACAAAACATTAAGGCAAGTGACATTTACATAAGTATCTTGATCTTAATACATGTAATTTACATATGAAAATTTAATCACCATAGAGATAAACAGCTGCAGTGTTTAATTAAACTCTCCACACAAAATCAGCCTGCAAGAAGTAGTTTGTCATTGCTAATTTATCACAATTCTCATAAGTATTCTTTAAAATAAAAATGCAAAATAAATGACTCTTATTGATAATTTAACTTCTGGTTACTTTATCGTATTCTCAACAGGCTTTGATGATACAATTAAAATACAAAGATTCTAGGCTCATTTTCTCACAGTTTAGAAGACAAACTATAAATATATAGAGAACAAATGTATTTGTTTACAGACTTGCGGGTCAGCAGTATGGCAGCACTAGAGGACAATTTAAGCAAATTTAATGCCATGATAAGTTGTGTGTAATGAAGGGATGTGAGAGTCTCTCTCCATGGGGCTGTTTAAGCAGGAAACAATTATAAGTGAAAATCAGTGCCAGCATTACCGTAGACTTGGAGCAACTACTGGCTCACAATATCACTGACTAACACTCACATTTTAGACTCAGATCTTCAGTTCATTGTGAAATTGGAGATCCACTGACATCCCTAAGTGTTTGAAACTTAGACTTTGCTTCTGATGATGATTTTTTTAGCACAAGACTCAGAGCACAGTTTCCTGACAGAAACAGTTTAATTTGTTTGACTATAATACCAAGAAAATAAAAATAAAAAAAAAAATCCCACAAAACTGGGACCAGGATCTTCTACAGTTTGAGCTTGAAGCAGCAATTCTTGGAGATAAACTTCAGCGGAACTAGGAATAGATGAAAAGAGAATTGTTTCTAAGTTCTCTGAGGTTCATCCTTTCTATGTGGAAAAGAACACACAATCTCAGAAATAATGCAATGGACTAATGGGAGACTGTGTACACATGTGAGCAACTTTTATTCCTCCCTTAACTAGTCACTCCAAGACCAGCAAATTGTTTAGAAGTCATATAAAATTGTACTGTAAATCTCTTGAATACTTTAAATGGATACATAACCCCTCTCAGCAGGTTCCACCTCAGGACTGAAGGAACTCTCTGTGCTGCCTGTATACCTTCTCCATATGAGTGTGGTACAAGGCTGTTAGACTTGACGATTTAGAAGCATATCCCTGCTGAGGAGTGACATGCAGAGAGCTTCCCTAAATATGGGCTGCATGGCATACAGTAGAGCTTGGATGCTCCCTGCATAGGCTCCAGAAATCCTGGCTCCATTTTCTGCATGGCAGAATGACATCAGTTTTTTCCTGGTTACAGGTCACTCTGTGGCTGAGGAGAAAAGGATGAGATTTGCCCTAAAATAGTTATAAACCAAGTCAATTAAAGGAAAGATTAAATCAGTGAAATTTAACTGCATGTTGATGACTTGGACATTTCTAGATGTCTTTAAACAGCAAGGGTTTTAGAGTCAGATTTTACTATAATAGTAAATAACTACTAGGACTCTGCAAAGAAATATCAGCATCCAATTTCATAATAATTTCATTATTATATTTTTGAATCTGTTTGTGGGTAAAATTTTCAGAAGAGCCTGAGTCCCATTTTCAAAAAAGAGTTTGGCTCTTAGGAGCCATGGTTTCATTGAAAGTCAATGGGACTTAGGTTCCTAATACCAAAGTCTCTTTTGAAAATGGGATGTAGGCTTTTAAATCATTTAGGTGTTTTTGAAAATCTGACCTCATTGGAATACCTTTGATGGTGATATTTTGCTAAGAAATATTTTTAGCCCTTGAGTTTGACTACCATGTTAAATGAATGTGTTATCTATGATGGTAAATGGAGGGCAATGGCATTTCTAAACTTAACACTATGTTGTTCTGCCATTTTCCTAATCTGTTGTAATTCATAGAAATTCAAAAGGATGTTTGGTTATTTTATAGCCAACTCCTTCTAATCCCAAACCCAACCATAATAAGCGCTACGCTAGATGGTAAATTTAATTTCTTTAAACTGATCCAAGACCCTATTTTTTCCATAGAAAATACTGTGGGCTAAAGGCTGCCTTGCTCACCTCTCCATTTAAAATGTAACAATAGTATGGTATTTGTGGGTCAGTTGAGTTGCTCAATTCTCTCCACCCCTTGGAGAGTACAGAAGCCTGGAGTATAAATGAATAGAATTATTAACAGTTATAACTATTCTAAATGAAAACAGGAACTATATACCTAATTACATAGGAAAATAAAAGAAAAATGTTCATATAAAGGCAAAACAAATCTAAATGTGTCTTACTATACATTAATGCTTAGTGTTCCCTAAATAAACTTCTACTATTAGAAGAATTATGGGCATTAGCATTTTATCAGTGTTTTCCCTATCACCCTAAGGATTTCCTCCTCTTGTTTAGTTCAATGATTTGGGGCATCCTTAGTGATTATCCTTGCTTACCTCAACCACCATGAGGCAGGAGTTGCATAAATTTATGATTGTAGCCTCCTTTCCTGAGGCTTACTAGGCCATTCCAGATCTGTCCTTGCAAACCTTGTACAAATTCTCTGAGTGGAAGCTCACCTTCTTTTTCAAAGTAACTAGATACATCTGCTCATTACAAACCCTAGTTCCCAATGCAGTGGACAAACTTATTTAGTTCTCAAATAAGCACCAAAATGGAATTTTGACATTTCCCTTTTTTTTTCTTTTCTTTTTTTAAATTTAGCAAGATGTAACTAAAATTAAGTAAAAACCCACCCCAAAACAAAGCAAAATACTTTGACCCAAACAAACTTTTTTTGTTCCTCACTTTGGGGTGGTGGTGGGGGGAGTGGGGTTGTTTTGAGGTCGACCAAAACTGAATTTCTTTTTTTGGTTTCAACCACAGAACTGAAAAAATCATTTTATCTACCCTGCCCTAGTGTGAAGGGGTACAATGTACTCAGAGTTTTCTACATTTTGATCATGGCCAGGCTGCATATTGTTTGTATCTTTGTATAAATTGGTGACAATTTGGATACATTTCAGTTAATCGGAAATATTAAAAATGTCTTTGTTGAAATTGTTGATGGTGATACATTAGTGATCCATATTGGATTTATTTACGTATTTATCTCTTTATGTGCAACATTGTGATGTCCAGTTCTTTTTAATGCTTTTGACATGTTTTGTGTTTCATTTATGATAACATGTTTGGTAAAGGTGTTTCACCTCATTTCTCTCTAGGAGTGGCAGGGTGTTCAGCTTTCTGCAAAATCAGGCCCATACAGAGAATATACATCAGCTCTTAGGATATTGATGACA
Source organism: Mauremys mutica (assembly GCF_020497125.1). Taxonomy (NCBI): domain Eukaryota; kingdom Metazoa; phylum Chordata; order Testudines; family Geoemydidae; genus Mauremys; species Mauremys mutica. The sequence continues at coordinate 24,509,196 of NC_059081.1, read as the reverse complement.
TGCATTACTTGTTTTATTTTAGTTTGTTAGAGTGATTGCTTCATGCATGAGTAACAGAGTCCCGAATTAGTCTTGAGGATACCATAATAAGTGAAAACAAATGTTTATATTCTCAGAAAGAGGTGATATATATCATTAGCACAGTTGGAGAGGGTATTTCATTTTGTCTGTCCAAATAACCAGAGTTCTTGTTAAACAAATACAGTTACAATATACTTCAGAAAGGCTGCAAAAATAAGTTGACTACTTATATTAATAAAATATATTTCCATGAGAAGTTTATACAAAACATCTCCCTTTACTTTCCATTGTAGGCTGTAGATGGGTATAGTAATCCTGATACATGGTGATATTTCCATGTGCCTTCTATCAATATTGATGAGTTATGTAGCTAACTCCCTGCACACCATATGCTGGAAATATCCCTGCAGCTATAACACTCTGGGCTGTGATCTCATTACATCATATGTCAAACAGGGTTCCGGGTACTACAGGGATCAGTGATATTGATTCACTCTTCCTTCTAAACGGAAACCCCAACAAGGTGTCGAGAGTACAATGCTGTTGGAAGTGCCCATAACACCTTTTTCAAGATGAGGTATATTTACCTGACTATCCTGGCCAAATTCTAGCCCTTATAATTATACTCTGCCTATGTGCAGTTTTACTTGGATAGGGATCCTCTTCTAAACTATGTGGCATAACAGTACACTGTTAAAGCAGTAGCTATATTCCTCCCAGGAGCTGGCTGTATGTCATTTCTGGCTAAAGAGACTGATATTGTTTGTAAAACATTTAGGGATCTTTCAGGATACAGGTGCTAAAGGAAATGTAAGGTTCCACCACCAGTGAGCTGTAACATCAACATTTAAATGCCCATTTTCTCTTGTGATTGAAACCAGTGAGAGTTAGAAATAACCTTGCAATTAAAATTAGCAGGAAGAAGATTGTAACTTACATTTTGTTTTTCTGAATTAGTGATCAAACATCACAGCTGGGCAAGTTCTGAAAATTCTACATGAGGGGACTACTAAGGACTGACTGTCCTTTTGACTAATAATACAGTCATATATCTGTCATGTAAACAAACATTTTTATTGGTAAAATAAATCATTCACTTCAACAGTAGAAACTTGTATTTCAACAGTATTTTTTTTAAAAAGACAACAACCCATTACTTACTTGCAGAATAGAAGTAACCTCCTGGTGGTATAAATATATATTTCATCCTGTAAGCAAAGATTAGTCCCACAGGAGATCTCTTCTCCCCATCCATTGATGATGTCAGTGAGTCCTTGATTAGCTTCTGACATTTGAAATTATGGTGGGTCAGCAAGGTTAATGAAAGGCTTCTTTATATAGCCGTATCCATACACTGTCTCCCCTCTATCCTTTTCTGTTTGCGGTTGCATGGTGACCTCAGTGACAAAGTCAAGAGAGAAAATATATGGTATGATATTAGTACATTCTAATCAGCAGTTCTCTGTTAATACCTAATTAGTTAATAAGAGGGGTAATGAATTATTTGCAACCCAGAATTCTTTATAAACCTGGAATGATCTCTGTGGAAGTGCCTGTTCAACAATCTCAACAGTATTGTCATTGATTAGCTCTGTCAGGTTGATTACACTTTTGGGGAGTGTGACTGGCATAAGAAATTTTGTTTCACTCCTACATGGAGCCTTTCATTGCTATGAAGGAGAACATAGTTTATTTGGAGCATCCAGGGGACAAAGGTAGTTATAAAACTGAAATATGGTGAGTCCTCAAAATGATGTTGACTGGAACCTCTTGCTCAGAGATTTTGTCTCAGAAACTGTATTACCAGTCTGAAGTCAGGGATATTGCATTTTATGATGCCATCTTTCTTTCAATAATTAGCCCCATTGTGTTCCTATCCAATATGTTGAAAGAGAGTAATATATTTGGAGAATTGGCTGGTTTCCCAATTGATTTAAAAATACTCTGTTTTAGCCCCTTACTGACCGTGGGTGGGATTTTTCAAAAAAACCTTAAGTGACTTGGGAGCACAAGTTTAACTGATTTCTTGCCCTCCCCCCATAGTGCTTATGCTCCTAAATCACTTAAGTGCTTTGGAAAATTCCATCCAGTTGCCCTTCTTCATGTGCTTTCACTTGACTTTTCAATACTGTGGAGTCTGTGTAGCTAAAAGTTATTTGCACCTTTTAATTTATATTATCGCTCTTTAGCCACTCAGTTTAGAAAAGACATACACAACTGGAATGACATACACAACATATAGCTCTTTTCTCAAGTTAAACATCATTAAGATGAACCTTCTTCCCCACATGAATTACTTTTACAAAGTTCTTACGGTTCCACATGATTTACTACCCAAGAGTAGCCAACATTTTTTTATTTCCATCTCCATTGTCTCCCTTTTTAGATAACTTTTCCCCCTTTGAGATTATCTGTCTCAATGGCAAACATAAAATAAAATAAAATAAAATAGTTGGGACTTTGTGGTTTTACTAGCTTTACCCACTTTTTTATTTAAAGTAGCCTGATACATTCCTTTGGTCACTTATGGACAGAATATAATTAAAAATCTATACTGTTAATTCAATACTTCCAAACTCTTGAATTTTATAGAACAATAATACTGTAGGCCCCAATATAGCAAAGCATGTGCTTAAATTGAAGCACATATGTAGTTCAATTGAAGTTCATGCAAGTGTGGCTTTGCAGCTAACTCACAATCTCTGTTAAGGAGAAGAAGAATGAATTGGCTGCAGCATTCATGTTAGCTGACTTGCCTGTTTGTTTCTCACAGCCATTATACACACTACATAAATTAGTGAGGGAATGGAGAGTGGTAATTAAGAGAACAGCAAAAGAGAACAGGAAAAGAGGTAATATGGGGAGTGGAGGTGCAATCCTTTGGAAATTTTGGGGCTGGTATGTAGCTAAGCAGCTACCACTGAAGAGAATGGGGAGAAACACAATGAGGAAATGTTAAGATACCAAAAAAAAGAGAGCTGAGCTTTTAAGGGAGTCTAAATGAGAGTCAGGAACCCAACCCCTAAGTCTATATGAGTTGGTTGCTAAGATCATTTAGGCCTTTTGAAAATACCAGTCCATATCAAACTGCCAAATTTGGATCTAGATGTGACCATTCTCAAAGTTGAGAGTGCTTAGATCAAGGGTTTTGGTTTGGTTTCTTTAAAGAATTTTGAAAGGACCTGGGAAAGAATGTATGGATAGAGAATGGGGACAGAGTGAAGGCTGGGTAAACTTCCCAAATGTACATCTGTACTTCTGCTTCACATCTTGCAAGATGAGGTTGAATGGGCAGCTGATTGAGTTGTCACATTTACATGGCTGGCAATAAGTTGCATGTCTTATTTCCTTCTGTATAACATGTATAATTTCCTTTGGTGACAAGCAAACTGGCATTCATCCTTCTGAGGGGTGGGGGATAGCTCAGTGGTTTGAGCATTGGCCTGCTAAACCCAGGGTTGTGAGCTCAATCCTTGAGGGGGCCACTTAGGGATCTGGGGCAAAAATCAGTACTTGGTCCTGCTAGTGAAGGCAGGGGGCTGGATTCGGTGACTTTTCAAGATCCCTTCCAGTTCTAGGAGATGGGTATATCTCCAATTATGTGTGTATATGTACGTATGAGTCAGTATCAGCATGGTAGTAGGCACTGTGTCTCTGGAGGTGTTGAGACAGCAAGGACCATGAAAATGCAAGCACCATTAGTAGGTGCACTGACTGCCACTCCAGTCTTCAAATCGAGTGACTTGCTGGCATGACAATCTCATTATATGGGTTGCCAACAGGCTAAAGTGCTTTCCGTCCTGCAGCTTGTGATGTGCTGTTGTCACAGGTTTTCCAATGCCACAGTGATGGTCATGGAATACGAATACAAATAGAACAGAATAGAATGATGGAGTGCAATTTGTGGGTACTGCTTTCAGACATAAGTTTTTATGGTTCTAAGATTCTTCAGTGCTTATTTATGTGGAACGGCCCTGTGTTAAAACTGCATTTTCAGTAGCTTGAATTAAATATGTAAGGTGACTTAGGCTAGAAGCTAATAGGAATGATATAATTGTTCTTTTATGGTAATAATAATTTCATCATAAAATTAACTTCAGCTTCTGTAACTGAGTGTTTTTTAATCATAAGAGGTATGCAACATTGCCAAATGGCATAATAAAAAAAACAAAGCATCTCATTCTATAGGCTGTCCTTTTTGAATAAATATACATCTGCATTCCAATATAGAATTTTATTTGTAATATCAATAAAATTAGATGTGGAAAAGACCTACTGGTTATCTAGTCAACTAAAAAGGAGATCTCATTTGTGTGTGCAAAAATACACATGTAATTTCATGCCTGCATTTACCCAAGCTGTTAACCACAATTGTGGATCCAAAACAAATATTAGTGCATGCTTATGGCAGTCAAGCATCTGCATGGCCATTTGTGCATGCAGATGCCCAAATAATGCTGCAGAAAATACGTATTTACTACCATTTATTTACTTCCTGTGATATCTGGTATGCAACTGAAGTAACTACACATGAGTGCAAGTAATTGAATGCATGTTGTTATAAAAATAATCTTCTAGTTGAACATGCTATATTGTTTAAAAATGCATAAACCCTAATGTTAGTAAAAAATTTCAGATTTAGTATTGATGAAATGCAGTGTTGCAGGGTTTTCCCACCTGTAATTTAGCCTTTTTGGATACTTAACAAAAATGCAGCTAAAATAGCTGTCCATGGGCTCCTAAAGAGCATCTAATACCGACTCAAGTACATGACAAGATATACCGGAATAAACAATCATGTAATCTAAAGATTTGCCTAGAGTATACCCTAGTAGGTGTCATATAACTCAGAAGAATGAAATATTTTTCTACCTCTAAGTAGCACAGCTGTTAGTAACTCTGATGGCTCTGAAACAGTTTAAGGAATGAAGTATAGAATCTCATACCCAAATATGTGATGCAATTCATGTATTCAGCTAACAATTCTAGTTTTAATCACAGTTTTTAATGCTGAAGAGTTTTTTTAAAAATATTACCTTAAATACCATTTACCATTTAAATGTTTTATACCATTTAAAGACCACATCTGAGTGTGTGTAAGTAATGGAAGAAAATGACTTGCACACATACTCAAAAAATAAAAAATAAAAATCCTCCTCTGTTTCATTGGCTGCTTGCCATGCCCTGAATTGTGGCTGAATTAAAAAAATAGGGCCCAATTTTACACAGATTTTGTGCCCCAATTAGCAGTGCTAATTGGGGCACACAAGTAAATTGCACTCCACCCTGTGGAAATTTTCAGTCAGTCAACCAAATCAGTGAATCCCCAAGAGCATGACTCTAACCCTTGGTTACTATTTAATCAGGTGCAAAATCAAAGGTCCCTGCAGGAAGGACACAGTACTTACTACTGGGTATCAATGAGAGAAGCTGCTTGGGGCTCTCTCTCTGCCTTTTTTTGCCCCTTAAAAAAAGGCCAGAGTTTAAAATAAAACCATGAACATTCACAAAAGACACTTTATTAGTAACTTAGAAACCTGCATTAGGAAAGGTTCTGGATTTGAGAGTGTGGGGTTGCAAAGATGTAGGTGATATTTTCTTCCCCAAACAAGTGATGAGGTGGGAGTAGGGAGAACATTGGTATATCTCAGTATTCCTTTGTAGTCACTAATGGGATTAGATTTACTGCTTAAAGAAAGGGAGGTATATATATGGTATTTGTGATGTTTTGTTAATTATTGTAAATGTGACAAAGATATAGCTCGTATATGTAAAAAGAAATCACCACCATCTTCACGCACACATAAATCCTATCATTTGAGGATCTCCGAGTGCTTTGCAAACATTCGGCTAGGTCATTAGTTGATGTAAATTGGGATATATTGTAATCAACACAGCTATACAAATTAATACCAGCAAAGGATCTGGCACATTGATCATACACGTCATGCATTGTGGGTAAATACTATACCTGTTTCATGGATGGGCAAACAGAAGCACAGAGAATTTGTGATTTGTCAAAGGTTACAGAGTGAGTTAGTGATAGAGTGAGTATTACAACCCAGGGACTGAGTCCCAGTCCTATGCCACACTCTGTATTTGTCTATTTGGGAGAGAAACAAATACAAAATGAGGACCAAAATATTGTGGATGCAACTTTGTCTGGCATAATTTGAATTTAAGTTCCCTCAGATTGTTATTTAAGAACATCCTTAAACCATCCCCAAATTGTAAAATACAATTTAAAGCCACTAGAATTATTCAGAAGGAAAAGAAATGAACACACACAATCCCTTAGGAGTCCACTCAACAGAAATGGCTGACAGTAAAATCATAGAATCTCAGAACTGGAAGGGACCTTGAGAGGTCATCTAGCCAAGTCCCCTACCCTTGTGGGAGGACTAAGTGTTATCTAGACCATTCCTGACAGGTGTTTGTCTAACCTGCTCTTAAAAATCTCCAATGATGGGGACTTCACAACCTCCCTAGGCAATTTATTCCAGTGCTTAACCACCCTGACAGTTAGGAAGGTTTTCCTAATGTCCAAACTAAACCTCCCTTGCTGCAATTTAAGCCCATTGCTTTTTGTCCTATCTTCAGAGGTTAAGAAAAACATTTTTTCTCCCTCCTCCTTGTAACAACCTGTTACATACTTGGAAATTATTATGTCCCCTCTCAGTCTTTTCTTTTGTAGCCTAAACAAACCCAATTTTTTCAATCTTCCTTCATAGGTCATGTTTTCTAGACCTTTAATAATTTTTGTTGCTCTTCTCTGGACTCTCTCCAATTTGTCCACATCCTTCCTGAAATGTGTCGCCCAGAACTGGACACAATACTCCAGCTGAGGCCTAATCAGCATGGAGTAGAGCAGAAGGATTACTTCTCGTGTCTTGTCTATAACACTCCTGCTAATACATCCTAGAATGATGTTCGCTGCTTTTTTTTTTTTCCCCCAACAGCGTTATACTTGACTCATATTTAGTTTGTGGTCCACTATGACCCCCAGATCCCTTTCCACAGTACTCCTTCCTAGGCAGTCATTTCTCATTTTGTAGGATGTAGAAGATATAGACCGATGTAGCTTCCACAACAAAGGCAAAATGTTCCAAAGAAAATTTGGTTGGGGGCAAGAAACAATTGTTGAAAAAATAAAACCAGGACTTCTTGGTGGACCACAGAGTGTGTTTCCATAGCAAAATCCACCATAAGAGAAGCTAAGTGCCCACAAAACTCTGAATTTGCGGGAAAGTAGCTTGTTCTCTACAGTTGCAAAGCCAAGGAATACAACTGAAATTCTGAAAGACATTCACATGGAAGGCCTGCCTTTCTGACTCTGCTGGGAGCATGGCTCCCATCCAATACCACTTATTTACTGCTGCTGTGTGATCCAAGCGGTAGACAGGAGCTTTCAGAAATTACTGCTGCTTTTAACATGTATTTCCAATCAGAAATCTATAGAGAAAGGAACTCAAATTGTGAGGTTGGCCTATGGTTGGCTCCCCTTTCCTTCACATGACTCTGCAGATACAGTGGCATAGAGTAGGTGAGAAGAGGTTTCTGGAGTGTTTTTGGGGAAAAAGAGGAATGTGCCATGTTGGTTCTGCTGCTTATGATGATTTAGGACACTTTGCTTTCTAAATTCCCTACTTATTTGTTCCCTCTGTGCTAACAATTGGAAGAATGCATAGACCCTACAGAGAACACTGGAGTGTCATGGACGACTTCATATTAATTTATTCCTATCTCTGCCAGGTTCAGAAAAGAAAAAAATATATGGCCTGCTGTACTTGCAAATCACTATTTTTATTTATTTTTTATTAATCTGACTAGGTTAATCTAGCTTTCTCTATGACTGGAAGGACTGCACTTTCTTTATCCCTATGATAGATACTTACATGACCCCTCAGTGCTATAGTATAAACACCTGGGTCATTAATGAATCAAGCTTCACAGGATCCCTGTGAAGTAAGGAGGTATTTTCCCATTCTTGGTTTCTATTCTTCGATATAATTTCACCTTGCTGTAACTACTTAGGTCCACTAGATGGTAGTAAAGACCATAACCTACACTTTTTATATTACACCCCCCCCCAAGTTAACACTACAACAAGTAACCTTTATTTTTAGCCTAAATTAATATAAGACAGAAAACTAGGTATGTTTACATTAAAACAAATCATAAGAACAAAAAAGACCAGTGATGCCCTTAGCGCAGCATTATTTTACTCTGAGCAGCTCTCAAAATTAAGTTGTTTTGTCAGGATAAATATCAAGTAAAATGATTATGAATCATTGTGGCAAGTTTTAATACAGATCAGAAAGTAAATTAATCCAGCTCTCTCTGACTCATCATGCCTCTTTTTCTTCAGATACAAATGAACAGTAAACAACATTTTGGCAATTTTTAGGTTAATCATGTAGAACTGATTACTCAAGAAGAATGCTATTAACATTTAGTCAATTTATACCCTACAATGTGACAAATTAAAATTAATGTTGCTGTTTTTAAGATATCAAATGGGTCATGATTTTAAGAAAAATGATTACCCTTATAGATAACTGATAATGATAGCTGTAGCCGGGAGCATTAGGCAAATTTGTAGCAACGTGCATAGTTCCGCAAACAAATAATGCAGCAAAGTAAATAGGGCTCAGTGTATGTTTGGTGAATATGTTCAGTCCTTTATTTTGAGGTGCTGACTTTTTTTTTTATGATCCCAGTGTATGTTAATAATTTGTCATCCTTTCCCCATGGAAAAGCCACAGTTAAAGCTACCCAGTAGCTTGATAACAAAAGGCAGATTCCCTCTGTAGATTCTGTGTATACTCCTGATAAAGGTCTATTTGATATTTTTAATTTTCAGAGTCAGCTGTTCCCCTTGGTAATGAGTTAATGAGTTTTTCATTCAATTTCTTGATGATGTACTTTGATAAATAACTGTTAAGCAATGTCCAGTGCAACTGATGCAATTGTAACATGCTACCAGCGTTTGCAACAGGTGAAGGACAGGAGAGAAGTGCAAAACAAACAGCCTTTTAAGGAACATAAACTGTTGTTCACTCTAGACCCTGGGATGATAATTCTATTTTTTTTATGAATATTCCATTAAATGAGTATATAAAAGGGACTTTAAGCAGACTGCATATTGTATCTCCAAATGACACATGACCACATTAAGGGGAAATTGTTACCAGTGAACCACTGTGCAATAGCTGAGGTACTGCAGAATTTCAGAAACTGTGACCTAGTATGTGTACCTGTGTGCAAGTATTTGTGTATTGCTGCTGTTCTTTCTATGTCAAGCAATGTAAAAGTATTGTTTAAAATGAAATTAAAGGACTAATACTCCTTTATAAAAATATGTATATGTATAGACTATAATATATGGTACTCTAGTATTATAGGGGTATGCATTTTAGGGTAACTTTTTATACAGATGAGAAACAGATAAGTAGGGAGTGATAATCTCAGTGGTTAAGGAATGGCACATATATATCCACAAATTATTATTATTTGTATTACAGTATTACCTAGGGAGGCCCCAAGTGAGACCAGAGGCCCTTATGCATGACACTGTACAAACCCACAGTAACACAGTGCCTGCCCCAAAGAATTTACGGTCTTAATAGAAAATATAGAGAAAGGATGGCCGGGGAAACAGAGGCAGAGAAATATGAAGTGACTCGATTCAAAGATAGAAACAGAAATATTTGAAATACATTTCAACTATGATGTTCCCAAACTTTAAATGTAGCTTGTTGCAAAACACAGCAAATGCAGTATTATGTGACTTTGAAATACATTCTGGGTTCTTAAGTGTTATATGGAAAATATATGTTTTCAAGCATATTTGGGATCTCTAGAAAGTGTAATGAAATTTCCCTTTGCGAAGTGTCCCCACTGTAGAGAGAGAGAAATGTTTAGTTAAGAGATTTAAGGTGTGAAGTATAGCCCATCGGAGTTACCAGTTTGCCAAAAGCAAAATGTGGAAATGTTCATTTCTATAAAATTTTCTTTAGAGAAGGAAAAAAATTGAAACTTTCTTTTAGTAAGGTTGAAACAACCTTTTTGGAACAGAATAGTTTGACTTTCTGTTTTGATATCACTTTTAATTTTTTTTTACTTTTTATAATAAAAGATAATAAAATAATATAAAGCTCAAAATCTGAACAAAACATTTCAATTTTATCAAAGCAGTATATATTTCCAATCAATCTGATATAAATCTTTGTTCAGAATTTTGTTTTTTGGGAAATTTCAATTTTTTTGTTTTCATTCTGAAATTGAAAATATGTTGATATTGCACAATGTGATGTCAGGGGATGTTCCTCCTGCACCCACACCTCTGGGGGAGAGGAACATGTAAACTAATTGATCGTGTTGGAACATATTGATTTTTCCTCAAGTTATGATGTTAGGCACTGGCCGTTAGGGTCGAGGATACTGATGGCCATAGGCCTCTCTGCTGTTGGAGGACCCTAGACCAATTTGCAGCTGTTTGTAGGCATTGATGGTGGTTAGGGCTGCTCCAAGTTCCCTCCCAGCCAACTATGTAAAATGGATCAGCTCCTCTCTAGCACAGCCAGAGTGGGCTGTGGCCATGGCATGACCCCGGATTCCCTGTGACTCTCTCTCAGATAACCTGCTGCTACCACTAGGCGTCTCAGTTGGAAATTTTACCTCAGGGACCCCTTTCCTCTAGACCCTTGTTTCCATGACTTTCTCCCCAGGAGCAGGCATTGCCTGATAAGGATGGTAGCTGTTCTTTGAAGCCAATGCAGAAACATTTAACTTTGAACAAATATTCTGGAATGTCTACTAGCAACCCAATTGGCTCTCAGCATCCTTAGATCTCAAACAAATATTTCACTTCCATCCACACATTTTTATCTCCCTCAGACCTTCTACCTAAAACATACTATAAGACATAAATGCAATACATACCATAACATACTCCACAGGCCACAATAAAGGATTGTCAGTATTGGGATAGGCAGCATGGGCTAGTGAGCTAAGCACATGTCTTAAAATAAGGAACATTTGCATTATAGTTGTGGCTCTATAAACCTCTTGCTTTGGGACACTCATTTAACCCGCATACTTTGTTTTCCTCATCTGTAATATGGAGGGTAACAATACTTACCTTCTAGATTTGATCATCATTTTGCTCAAGGATGACAAATATTGAGTGACATTTTGTGGCTCTTTTGAGCAGCTCTATGATCCCACTGTGAAGTTATGAAGATAAATGTTTTTAAAGTGCTATGTAAGAGCTAAAATTCAACAGAAAAGCTTTGGTGAATGGAGTCATGGTGGCATAGAGATTCCAGTTTCTTTGGAGAGTTGTCCTCTGTAACCTTCTAAAAATTATTGTTGTTCAATGGCCCAGCACCAGCAATTGGTCCCTGATTCTTCTGCAGTGTGAAGCTGTTGGTGACTTTCAGGGTGGTGACCTTCCCTGCAATTCCACACACATACACTATATACTAAATCAGTCATTTAAGCTTATAGGAGTCTCCCTAAATTCCCCAGGTTGGCTTTGTATGTGGTGCTGTGATCAGTGTTCAGAAGTTGTTAAAACATGAGGGGCAAGGGGAAGCAAAAATGCTTTCACGTGCTCACACCAAAATGTGAAGGGTGGCTCTGCACAAAAGAATTGTTGGAATTGGAAGAGAAGAAGAATATCTTTATCAATTCAAACTGCAAGGTAACTTTTCAGGCCCATCCAAAGCCCATTGAATTCAATATAACGACTCCTATTGACTTCAGTGAGATTTGGATCAGGCCCTTAGATAATCAGAATGTAGTTTTCAAGGTGGGATATAATTCAGACATCCTATTCTTGCAAAAGGTGCCATAGGATCATTTATGATTGCAAGTGCTCAAGGCTTGGATTTGATGTCTCGTTCAAAAAACAAACAAAAAGCCACCATCATACCAGATCACTGATTCAATAATGTATAAAAGGGAAGAGTGCTACTCCTGAATCTCCAACACCACTTCTTACAGTACTCTGTGAACATATTTGGAGGTCTCCCATCCAACTATTGACCAAACTTGATCCTAATTACCTTAACATTTGACAATGCAGCTCGAGATGGTGATTTATTAAAAGCCATGATGTCTTAGCACGAGTAACTTAAAGCACTTTGATCTTTTTCATAAAAGTTACTGTTTTAAACCTTTCCACTGTGAAACTCTTCATGAATCACAGGTGCAATACTGAATAAGCTACGCATGAAATGAAGTATGTGGACAGGCTCTGCTGCATCAGGGATCTTCAGGATGAGGTCTTTTACCATGCTGCCTCTCACAGTATTGTCAATCCTTTCTTGTGGCCTGTGGAGTATGTTATGGTATGTTATCGCCATAATATTTCACCATGTTTTTCTCTGGGAGTAATTTAGATCAATGTAATTGTTATTCCTAGTATTGTACATATACCATGTGTGACACTGTATGGAATCTGGGAGACACTTGAGGATATTATGAATATTAATATTGTAAAATTGCAATTAGTTATACCAGGTATGCCAGGTAAGAGATCTACAAAAACATTATGATTTGCCAAATATTATGATTTCATTTATATGTTTGTATCAGCTCTGTATTATGAGTTATAGATATGTATGTATGTCTGTATTTCAAACTTGGTCTATGCTTCTGGGTGACACCCCCAGGCAGTTTGGGCGTCAGCTCTGCCTAGCCAGCTTGATGGTCCATTAAGGACTATCACCTATACAACTTATAGACTAACAGACGTTTTGCAGCATGAGCTTTCGTGGGTGAATACCCACTTCTTCACTTGCATCCGAAGAAGTGGGTATTCACCCACGAAAGCTCATGCTGCAAAACGTCTGTTAGTCTATAAGGTGCCACAGGATTCTTTGCTGCTTCTACAGAACCAGACTAACACGGCTACCCCTCTGATACTTGACACCTATACAACTGACCCACTGAGAGAAGGCAGATACACCTTATGACTCAGCAAGGCATGCAGGAGCATGCCTGTGGACAGAACTCTAAGGCCTTGTCTACACTGCCACTTTACAGAGCTGCAACTTTCTCGCTCAGGGGTGTGAATTCTCTCCCCTCTGAGCACTGCAAGTTTCAGCACTGTAACGTGGCACTGTAGACAGTGCAGCTACTCCCTCGTGGGGGTGGGTTTTTTTACAGTGCTGGGAGCTCTTCCAGTGCTGATGCCGCGAATACACAGCCAAGTTAAAGCGCTGATGCGGCAGTGTTTTAATGTTGTTAGTGAAGACATACCCTAAGGCTTTCAAGCCATGTGCTGGGCAGCTTGTGTTTGAAACAAAGGAAGCACAGGCTGCATGGCAAAAGACTATAAAAGGCAGCTGCATCTTCTCCAATTGGTCTTCAGTCCTGCTTCTTATCTCTGAAGGAACTTTGCTACAAACTGAAGCTCTGAACAAAGGACTGAATGACCCATCCAAGCTGTGGATGTATTCCAGAGGGACTTTTAAGCCAGCAAACACACCAATACTGCTAGGAAGCTGATATATGGACTTTGAAGACTTTGTATGTATGTGACCATTTTACCATTTAACATCTCTCTTTTTGTTTTTTTCTTGTTTCTTTATAATAAACCTTCAGTTTAGATACTAAAACGGGCATCATGGTATTTTGGGTAAGATCCAAACCTATACTGCCCTGGTAATGTGGCTGACCCTTTGGGGGCAGAAGAACATTTTGCATATGTGAGCAGAGTTTTTTAAATAACTTCTCACTGTACTGAACCTAGGTGCTGATTGGGAGCCAGAGAACTGGAATGCAATAAAGGGGGCTGTGTGATTCCTTTTTTATTTCTTGATAACCAGTATGGGGGAATCAGAAGCACAGTTTGTGACTGGTTGGGGAGTTTAACTCCAGTGTTACCCACCAGCCTTGGGAGTATCTACTCTCCCTTTTGCAGCCTGCCCTGACCTTGGAATTTCTAGTGAGGGCTTCCCCAGGCACACCATGTCACACCATGTACAAGTTAACTCATGCATTTGTACGTATGTACTGTGTTTTAATGAAATGTCTGCAGGAAGGGATAGCAAAGAATCTGCATGTATAAATGATACTTACATTAAAATATAATTTTCCCACAGAGAGACTTTTTTTCATAAATGATGACAGATTATTAGTTATGGCAGGAGTGAGTTATTTATTGTATTGATGAGGGTTATATTGGCTACTGCGGATGGGTTACCTTGCAGATCAGAAGATTCCTATTTCAGTGACTAACCTTCTTTTCTTGAAATTAGCTACAAAAAGCCCAGCCACACCTTCTCCTAGATTTCTTCTCAGCTCATGCTGATCTGGTTACTGAGCCAGAATGAGCTGTATTGGTATTGGTCCTGCAAACAGAAAGAATGTTTTACTTCCACCATGCTGTCTGCAAGGTCAAAAGAAGCTGAACTGCTCCAGATGGCGAATAGTCTTCATAGTCCAAGCTCCCACCACCTACCTGCAGAATACAATGTTTCTTGCTGTTAAGGAATTTAGGTTAATTTGTGGATATGAAGGCTTTGAGCTGTGACGGACTCCATCCCAGGTAGCAGAATTTCTGTTCTGTATTTGGAAAAAGAGAACAGATGATGTCTCATCATATGATGAAGATAACACTCTTTCCCATCACTAGTATCTTAGGAGTATGTTAAAGAGCAGCTATTAAAGTTAGATTGTAAATCAACAGGTTCAGATAACTTGCATCAAGATCCTTAAAAGGGGGAGGGATAGCTCAGTGGTTTGAGCATTGGCCTGCTAAACCCAGGGTTGTGAGTTCAATCCTTGAGGGGGCCACTTAGGGATCTGGGGCAAAAATTGGTCCTGCTAGTGAAGGCAGGGGGCTGGATTCAATGACCTTTCAAGGTCCCTTCCAGTTCTAGGAGATTGGTATATCTCCAATTATTACCTTTAACTGGCTGCAGAACTCGCTAGACTGTTAAAACTGATTTTCAATAAGACTTGGAACACTGGGGAAGTCCCAGAAGACAGTAAGAAAGCTAAAGTTGTGCCAATATTTAATAAGGTAAATGGGATGACCCAGATAATTAAAGGCCTATCAGTTCAATGTAGATCCTGGACAAGATAATGGAGCAGCTGATAAGGGTCTTGATTAATAAAGAATTAAAGGATGTTAATTAATGACAATCAGGGGCGGCTCTAGGCATTTTGCCATCCCAAGCACAGCAGGCAGGGTGCCTTTGGCGGCTTGCCTGCGGAGGGTCCGCTGGTCCCGCGGCTTTGGAGGACCTCCCACAGGCACACCTGCGGGAGGTCCGCCGAAGCTGCGGGACCAGCGGACCCTCCACAGGCATGCCGCGGAAGGCAGAGCACCCCCCGCGGCTTGCCGCCCCAAGCACGCACTTGGCGTGCTGCGGCCTGGAGCCGCCCCTGATGACAATCAACATGGTTTCATGGAAAATCAACATGGAAAATAGATCCTGTCAAACTACTTATATCTTTTTTTGATGAGATTATAATTTTGGTTGATAAAGGTAATAGTGTTAATGTTTCATACTGAGATTTCTGTGAAGCACTTGACTTGGTACCACCACAAAAAATAGAATGATATAAAATCAACATGGCACATATTAAATGGATTAAAAGCTGGCTAACTGATAAGTCTCAAGATGTAATTGTAAATGGCTAATCATCTTGTGGGTGTGTTTCTAGCAGGGTCCCACAGGGAT
This sequence comes from Mauremys mutica, assembly GCF_020497125.1. Classification (NCBI taxonomy): domain Eukaryota; kingdom Metazoa; phylum Chordata; order Testudines; family Geoemydidae; genus Mauremys; species Mauremys mutica. Next base: position 24,493,474 of record NC_059081.1, on the reverse strand, counting down.
CTATTCTTGACGCTACTCTGTTTAAATTTTTATCCATGGAAGAAAACATAAAATAATCACTGATAGTTTGCAGATAACACAAAAACTTGGGGAGTGGTAAAATATAAAGAGGACAGGCCACTGATCTATATAGTGATCTGGATCATTCGATAAAGTGGGTGCAAGCAAACAATATTCATTTTGATATGGCTATATGTAGATGTATACATCTAGGAACAAAGAATGTAGCCATACTTATAGAATGGGAGACTATATCCTGGGAAATAGAGACTTTGAAAAAGATTTTGGGGTTGAGATGTATAAACAGCTGAACATGAGCTACCAGTGTGTCATTGTGGCCAAAAGAGCTAATGCTTTTAAATAGGGGAATTTTGAGGAGGAGTAGATAAGTTATTTTACGTCTGTATTTTGCACTGGAATAATGCATCCAGCTCTGGTGTCCACAACTCAGGAAAATGATGATGACAAATTGATGAGGGCTCAGAGAAGAGCCACGAGAATGATTAAGAGATTAGAAAACCTGCCATATAGCAATAGACTCAAGGAGTACATTCTATTTAGTTTAGCAAAAAGAAGGTGAAGACATAACTTGATTACTGTCCCTACAGGGGGAACAAATATTTAATAATGGACTCTTCAATCTAGCGCAGAAAGGTATAACATGAAGCTGAAGCTAACCAAATTCAGACTGGAAATAAGGTTTCATTTTTTAACTGTGAGAGTAAATAACCATTGGAACAATTTACCAAGGATAATGGTGGGTTGTCCCTCACAGCCAATTTTAAAATCAAAATTGGATATTTTTTCTAAAAGATATGCTCTTGGAATTATTTTGGAGATGTTCAAAGGCTTATTTTACACAGGAGGTTAGACTAGATGCTCCCTTCTGGCCTTGGTATCTATGACTATCCAGAGGGGCCAAACACAGTCATCTTGGATTGTTTCAGCCAGTGTTGCTTCTTCATGTCCTGGAAGTATTAGGGGTCGGGACCTCTTCTGAGCTGGATCCTTGTCTTTCTGGAAGTTAAGCTCAGTGTGGGGGATATTAGGGTGATTTTCAAAAAAATTTAGAGGCATGAGTCTCAGTGACTTAGATACTTTTGACAATCTTCCCATTGTACCCAGTATGATTTGAGATTGTCACAGTGTCCCTATGGTGAGGGTACGAGTCCAAGTGTTCTCACGGAATTACTGGTAAGAGCTCTACTCAAAAAACAATCACTAGACGATCTCACCAGATGCTTACCCCCTGAACTTGCAATTCCCGGGAAGGTTGTTGAGAAGCTGTAGATAAAGAAGCTCAGGCATCATCAAGGAATGTCTAATTTGCTGGATTTTAGTTAGTCTGGATTGAGAGCTGAATATGTGACTGAAATTACACTGATGGTGGTAGCTGAAAACCCCATCTCAGCAATGGATAAGAATAAGGGTCCACGCTGATTTTATTACATCTATTATATACCTTTGATACTATTGATAAGCAGACGGAGTGGAATTGTTTGAGTGGCTGTGCTCCTTTCAGACAAAGAGAACCCAATTGGTAATTATGGACAATCGTTCCTCATGACTAAGGTCTCTCCTGTGTGAAGTGCCACTGATTCCTTTTTGTCTTGTCCCCACCAGTTGAACATGTACATAAGGGTTTAAGGAGTTCACTAAGGTGAAATGTTATCAGTATGTGGATGATATTCAGTATGTCTCTCTGCTAGAAACTGGAGCAGAAATTAGCGTGAGCTAGTTGAATCTCAACACAGAGACAATATTAGTAAATTGGGAGAAGTAGCTATAAGAGTTGGCAAGTGTTCTATTAGTATCCATTCACCTTTCATTGAAGGAGTGCATCTACATTTGCAATTTATGGCTTTGGTTAGACTCAAGCCCTCCTATTGGATGTGCAAATAAGGGGCCTAGCCAGAAAATGATTTTTCCTTTGGTTTGATGTGGCCAGTTTAAGTATTTTTTTTCAAATGTGGACTTTGCTACAAGTATCCTTGCCTTAGTCCTCTTAAAATTGGGCTACTGTAGTGTTTGCCTTGCTATTGCAGAATGCAGTCACCCACTTACTAAGTTGAGTGTCATGCATAGAGCACATCTTTCAGTTCTCTGGGAGTTACACTATTCACTGGAGAATTTCTGGGTGAAAGTCAAGATACTGGATATAACTTTCAAAGCCCTCAGTAATTTGGAACCTAGTTATTGAAGGACCAGTTTTTCTTCTCATGCCACTCTGCCATAGTTGTGATCAGCAAAAGCACTCAAGCTAGAACTCACTTGCAATAAATGGAAAGGAAATTGTTGATGGCATTTTTCAAGAAGGCTCCTTGTCTATGGACCTCACTTCTTTCTTTGTTCTGCCAGAACTCATACATGCTGGTCATGCTGTTAGGGGTGATTTTTATTTACCATTGAAACACTGAGATTAGCATTTATTTTTGATAGAACAGTATTATTTTTTATGGAGTAGTAATTTGAGTTTGTTGATCTTTAATTTTTGTCAGGGTGCCAGAACATGAGATGAATGCCTGTTAATTGTAACAATATTTTTATAGATTTAAATAATAAATACAAATAAATGATTAACTGAATGTCTGTGATTCTTAGTTGTCACTGCTGTATAAATGGCAATACAAGGACTGGATGCATCCTTCAACATGCCAGCAACATCTCAAGAACATGGTATGTCAACATTCTTATGGCAAATTTGGTATTTATGAGAGAAGGATGGAAAGGGCTGATTGTAGATTTGTGCTTTGTATGAAGTTCCATTTATGAACACCTTTAAGTATTTTCTTCATGCCTTTTTTTTTTTAAGAACTGTGCCATACTTTAGGCTTGATTCACAGCCAAATTAGGATAACAATCAAATCTGAACATGGGTCTTCTTGCACTTGGGACAGGAATTGAGGGGCAGGGGATGAAGATGGCTTTAAGCCACCTTTTATGTTCTCTGTAGTCTAAAGCAGCCAGCTACCTAATTATTATTCTGAGGGTCCTGGGGCGCAGAGATCAGGTATAGCACAGAGTACTGTGGTCATGGTTCCCTGCTCCTGCTCCTTCACTCTCCACCCCATGATACCCCTATTTACCTCTCTCCATTGTGAAAACTGACCATTTATACCTACCCTTTGCTTCCTATCATTTACCCAGTTACTGATCCATGAGAATATCTCCCGCCCTTATCCCATGACTGTCTACTTTGCTTTAGAGCCTTTGGTGAGGGACCATGTCAAAGGCTTTCTGCAAGTCCAAGTCCACTATATCCATATGTCTGACCTCCTGAAAGAATTGTAATAGTTTGGTGAGGCATGATTCCCCTTTACAAACACTGTGTTATCTCTTCCCCAACATATTGTGTTCATCTTTGTGTCTGATAATTCTATTTTTTACTATAGGTTCAATCAGTTTGCCTGATACTGAAGTTAGGTTTACTGGCTTGTAGTTGGTTCAAGAAGTGAACAGTAGAAATAGTGAAAAGCAAATTAGATTTCAAGGCCTACATTTTCAAAACTGATCCATGACTTTTGGCTTCCTCAATTTTTGGGTGCCCTCTGTCAGACATGGTAAGTTGACCTGATTTTCAAAGGAATGGCTACTCTGAAGTTACTGAAAATCAGGCTTCTTGAAGGTGTCTCACACTGGGAATTCACAAAATGGGAAGTCATCTCTGAAAGCTTAGGTTGAACAAATCTTTCTGTTTCATTATCTAAAATAGTATTAGTTGCACTGGAAAATGATTTAAAATAAATATATGAATTTTAACCTGGCAAGTTTTCTATTTATGATCTGAATAAAATTAGCAGCAGATGAAAAGTCAAGGTGAGGTCAGAAAGGTAAATTCTGGAAATATTCAAGGGGTGGGTAAGCAGACAGTACAGGGATAAGTTGTCATAGTCAAGGGACCTTTTGTGAAGAAACAATGTCAAGATTGATTCCCAATTTTTGATCTAGAGGATGAAACTGAGCTTTGAATTAAGCATTACCTTGGGATGTAGTAACTTCTTCATCACTTGAAGTCTTTAAAACAAGATTGAATGCTTTTCCAAAATCTCTACTCTAGCTCAACCAGAAGTAGTGTGCTTGATGCCGGAATCACTTGGTGAAATTCCATGATCTCTGTAATGTGGGAGTTTAGATTAGATGATCATTATGGTCACTTCTGACCTTAAATTCTATGAATCTTTTAGGGTAGTCAAATAGGGAAAGAGCTTATAAAGATAAATTGGATGTCAGTCTCTGAACATTATTCAGCAATGGAAATTGTTTATTGAGAAGCTGACACAGTCAGGGGAGGCAGATAGACGGACTACAGAGGGACCAGAGACTGTGTTGAAGAGATATAGAATTGGGTATCATTCACAAAGAAGTGAAGATTGAAGGTAGCAATTAGATATCTCAAATGTAAAATAAAATAGGATGAGGGATGCAGGACTGTAGGGATGAGGGGAAGATATTGATATCTCATAACATATCAAAAGAGAAGCAGCCAGGGAGTCAGAATTCTGATTTAGAATAGGTGAGCATTAATAACAACAGAAAAGAACAGAACTGGATCCACAATCATAAGCAAAGTGTAGGTCAGTTGTCACCTCGAAAAGGTCAAAGTTGGAAGTCAGACTGAAAACGGTCAGTTAACTCAGTAGTAGAGCCTGTGTGACACATCCTCGAAAAACATTAACAAATAAATTTGATGCTACCTCAGGTTTTGTCATCCAAGCCATATTTTTCGGCTTTTTATTAACTGAAAACGATGGGCAAGTAAAACCCAATAGCAAACCCACAATATGTCATGTTTCAGATTCTTAGGGTAAAATATACAAGTATGCCAAAGTCCCATTTTCAAAGTTGAAAAGCCATTGGCCCTCAGGAGCCTAAATCCCAAGTCACTTTTATAAATGGGACTTAAGCTTTTAAATCACTGAGGAGTTCTTGAAGATTTCACCCTGACCACCTTAAGAAGCCTATCTATAAAGGCACCCCAGCAGCTCTTGACTGTGCTGATAGAGGCATTTCTTGTTCTTTTTCAGCATGAAGTACATTAGTATAGATTTTAGTTAGCAGTGAACCAGTTAAAAGAAAAACCAAGTATTTTTTTTACCAACTCTAACTCCACTCAGGCCTAAATTATTTTTTTCTTCAGAAGCAGGCATTTTAATATGTCACTTTTCAGTTCCAGCTCAATAAACAACCATTTATTTACAATTTTAAAGCAATCTTCAGCCTAGTCAGGTAAGAATTATTTCAAAAGAATAAAAACATTTTCATTTCCCATCACTGCCAAAAATGAAAAGAACATGAGTTATGAGTCTTGCTATGTTGTCTTAAGTTGATTACTATGGAATGATTAAAAAACTAGCTGTGCTGTCATTGCAGAAGAGTACATTATAAGTGTAATAACAGCTTAGGGATACAATCCATCAATGCCGTAGTTGGAAGAAGAAAAAAAGTTGATCTATTTCTTTGGTCATCATTTTCAGCATATTAGATGACAAATAATTGTACATTCATCAATAACAATAGATTAAAGTTGAAATGATTTATTGCTATTACATTGCTGTTATGATGGAGCACTAGGTCACTCAAGCATTGACAGGGTCTGTATTTAATTTTCATGGGTCTTTTAGCAAAAATAATAGACAGAGAGGAAACCACCTGAAACAAGGTAGTTCAAAGTTGTTGACAAGTGATTTGTAGGTTTGTTCTTTATGAGTGATGGAGTAGAGGTAGAAGCAACTCTTCTGCTTGGCTCTGTGACCCTCTAAACTAAGTAGACCCTTGCACATTCTTCCAGCACGTTCAGCTAGCCAGCCATCAAATGAAAAATATGAATGCTAGTCCAACTATCAAGTCAGTTAATATTAGCAAATTATGTTTTTCTACATGCATTATCCAAATCATGTAAATAAAAATAATTTCAGAAACCCACTTTTATTTTTCCTGAAAAATCTCTTACACAGAGAAAACTGTGAATAGAGTTATTAGCAGATGCTCAGATACAATAACTACAGAGTGAATCAACATAATATTATCTTTCTGCACAAAATCAATTGTTTCTGCAGAATATTGAGATTGCTAATGAAAACTTTCAGAAACTTTGTGTCCAATATTTGTCATTTTCTCTGTTCTGCATATATTATAAGAAAATATACCCAGATTCCTAATTGCCCATGTATCTATGGCAGGGGTAGTCAACCTATGGCACGAAGGTGGCACGTGAGCTGATTTTCAGTGGCACTCACTGCCCGGGTCCTGGCCACCAGTCCGGGGGGCTCTGCATTTTAATTTAATTTTAAATTAAGCTTCTTAAACATTTTAAAAACCTTATTTACTTTACATACAACAATAGTTTAGTTATATATTATAGACCTATAGAAAGAGACCTTCTAAAAACGTTAAAATGTATTACTGGCACACAAAACCTTAAATCAGAGTGAATAAATGAAGACTCGGCATACCACTTCTGAAAGGTTGCCAACCCCTGATCTATGGCATGGGTGAGCATCATAGAGAGGAGGCAGAATTGAGAATAAAGATATCCTGTCCTGATAGACCACTGGTGAGCAATAATTACTCCTCTAGCGTGTGTAATATGAGGATTTCAAAGCACTTTACAAACATTAACTAATTTACCCTTACAATGTCTTGACTGAGATAGAAAAGATCACTTAACCCAATACTGAAATATAATCACTTCTGAGAAAGAACACAGCAGCTGTTTAGCATTGTACACTAAGGCCTGGTCTACACTGGGGGGGGGTTGATCTAAGGTACGCAACTTCAGCTACGTGAATAGCGTAGCTGAAGTCGAAGTACCTTAGTTCGAATTACTTACTCGTCCTCACGGCGCGGGATCGACGTCCACGGCTCCCCTGTCGACTCCGCCACCGCCGTTCGTGCTGGTGGAGTTCCAGAGTCAATGGGAGTGCGTTCGGAGTTCGATATATCGCGTCTAGATGAGACGCGATATATCGAACTCCGAGAAATCGATTGCTACCTGCCGATATGGCGGGTAGTGAAGACGTACCCTAAGACTACACAACAACTTAGGACCAGCAGTGAGGAGTACTGACCAACTGAAACTGAATGCAGAATCTATGAAGATGCAATGTGCTCTAATAACCCCAGTTAGAATTTTCACAAAATATGAAAGTCAAGATATTTTTATATAAACAATAGAATTTTTGGCAATAAAACCTTTAAAAATACTTTAACATATTTTGTATTGTCTGACTTTCCACAATAAAGTTGTTAAGCAAAATTCAGCATTGACTGGCTCATAAACTGTTGTAAACTTATAAGATAATTTTATTATTTCCTAATTTCTGGATTATTTTCCCCTTATCTCTGAAAAATACATTAATGTCTTCTGATGGTTATAAGTTGTAAAGTAACTGTAATACATGGCAGCATACTAATAATCTGAGATTAATATTAATTAACCATTTAATTTAAATTAGAAAATGCAGGCCTTAATCAATTCCTAGTTTATTACCAGCTAAAATTCTGTAGAGATGAACATCAACTCTATCCATGTGGAAGATGTAAGTAGAATCTAACATACAATATTGACAGTGAAAAATAGGTCAGATATAGAGTTAGTAAAATGTGACTTTTAAACTAGAGAAATGGCTGGATATATTCTGCTTCAAAACTCCATACCTGTCAATAAGTCATCAAAAGTAAGTGACACGCATAGTAAAGAAGCTTTAATTTTCTGTCCGGTCAAATCTTAGTGTATCACACTCAGTTTTCCTCCCTCAGGAATCAAAATAATTTCCCACCTTGCTCATGATGAATGTCTTGCCAGTTCCTACTCAGTCCTTCCATTTTACACCACCTAATTAAAGAAAACATTCCATGATTGCCTATTTTTCCTCATGCATGACAACCTATTATTTTTTCTACCACCTGATTAGAGCTTTATTATCCTTGGATTTAGATTGATTTGCTAGGCACTTTAATAAAACACTACTTAGTTTGATTTAAGGGGCTACAGGTTTCATTCATTCATACAATTACTCTTATAACCAACTCACATACTAAGTACTGTATGGTCTCTATGGAAAGAGATTTTAGTCTTCCACAGTAAAAGGTTAAAAAAAAGGAGAATCACAGGTGACATTCCTGTTGAATATGTTGTTGTTTCTATTGTGGGCAGTCATGAGAGGACATTTTGCAATATAATTTGTCAAGAGTGATAAATCTGTTTCATCATTTCTGTCAAGAATGGCTCCTGTGTATTAAAAGTACTATAAATATTTGCTCAAGATAAACCAAAACTTTCATATGATTAAATAATAATACATTTATGATGACAAATTACATTTGCTATGTGTTATCGGCAATGTGAGCCAAAATTAGGTAGTTAGAATTCAAATGGATGATGATCAGTTTTGATTTCAAATTGAAGGAATTTTTATTAAATAAATGAAGTTTACAATATTTTGTTATATAAAATTCTCTTGTAAACTTATATTTCGGTTAAAGTTAGATTGTTTCAGTAACAGAACAAAGTGAAAAAGTTTAGAAAATGGCTAAATGTCATTATTTTAACATTAACAAGACAGGGTTGCATTGTGACCCAGAGTAGGCCTTGATCCTCCAATTAGGTGCTTTTAGGCAGCCCTTTGCGCCTGTATAGAGCACCATTGAAATGGTGTGGAGATTATAGAGTTGTTTTTATACTGTCCTTCATTCAGAAGACTGATGAACATTTACCATTTTACGTGAACTACCTTTCTAGGGTATAAGTCCATATTTCATGCTTGTTAATTTTCTGTAGCTTTTACCTGGACATACACGTTAAGGGGTATGCAAAATTAACACAGCTGGTTAGCACAATAAATCAGATGGTAATAAATTGAAGTTAATTTATCAAGGTTTCTTTACTGAAATGCAATCACTTCACCTTTCTCTTGTGTATAGCTGCCCCAACTTCAGTCTCAGACACATACTGCAGTGACCTAACAAAGGATTGCAATGTATATCTGTTAGCCACATGGGCCCAAATTCTGCCCTCAGCTGCTCGTGTGCAGTTTTCTTTTTACATTAGTAGGACTTGCATGAGCGTGTCCTACTAATGTAGGTGTGCAATATGGTAGGTGATAATGCTATCAGTGTGCAATATGGTCCATAGTTAAGACCTTGGTGCAACAAATCATTGATGTGCTTAAAGTTAAGCACATGCCTTAGCATACTAGACACTTGAACCTGAAAAGTGCTGAGTACTCTGGCCCTGCATGCTAAACTTTAGCATGTGAATAATCCTGTTACTTTACCTCATAGCCTCATTATTGGTGGATTAGCCATGGCACACCCATACAGCATTCCTGGAATTATGACATTGGCACAAACTGAGTTTAACAGTATATCTATTTATTCCCAGATGAGAGTACAAAGAAAGCTCCACTCCTGCTGCTGGTACAGTTTCACTCTCTCCCAGAGAGAGGAAACACACACATTTCAATTTTTTCTGAGGTCCTTCCCATCTGGGAGGAGTTGTCTATAGAAATACCTCACTCACAGAGCCTGCCAGCACAGTAACTCTGTTAACAGTTCTATTAAAACTAGTAACATACTTAAAGTTAATCATGTGCTTTGAGTGCTTTGCTGGATTGGGGCCACAGTGCTCATTCTTGCAGGAATGAGCCCTAGGGTAGGTGGTATGGCTTCCTTCTGCCTTAATATGTTACATGATGCAGAATTAAACAGCTTCGTTCAGAGATGATATTTATTGGCGACCCACTTATATCAACATATTTCAGGAAAGCAGGACTGACCTTTGTAACCACTTCCCATGGTGGTTCCTCTCTCTAAATTGCCAGCTGGCAAATCTCTCACTTTGTGGGCAATCTGGGAAAATGGAAAGAGGTAAGCTAAGAATCTGAACAAATATACTAAAAATAACCTTTTTAAAAAGTGTGTGAAAAGTCTGACAGTATTTGTAGCTAGAGAATAACAAGAGATTTCTTAAAGAAGCAGCAAATAGTTTGCTTCTGCTTTAATAATTTTCTATATTTGGGGACATTTTTGAGAGTTGGGGAAAAAAGGAGAGATTTGTTTTTATGAGGGGATGCACCAAAGACAATTACAGTGAAAATAAAAGAATACTATAAAAGACACATTGTAATATTGTTAGAGAGAAACTTAATAGCTACCAGCGTGTAGTAATTAGTTTTTGGTTCAACGCAAATGATCCTGAGATAGACTCGCTACTGTAAACCATGCACACTACACACAAGTCCAACATCTTGGACAAGAAATCAGCAATGAAGAAAGCCAAATATCATCAGGCCAACAACCTGATTAAGGCTAACGAAGAATCACTGGTGGGAGCAGAAGGCTGCAAAACTGCAGGAGGCAGTTGACAAGCATAACATGAAACCTTTCTACAAAGTCTCCATGCTGTTTATGGCCAAAAATCCAATGCTACAGCCTCTATCCTCACAGTAGATGGTAACTGGCTGCTCACAGCTATATTCTCTCTTTCTGGGCAGAGCACTTTGACAGTCTCCTGAACTGTCATTCCACTATGTCTGACAAAGCCATTCCTGCAGCATCCTGTCTTGGAGAAGGTGTCTGTGGATCTTTCTTTAGAAGAGGTTACAGAGGCCATTCAGCAGCTGTCCATGGGCAAGTCTCCAGGCCTCCAGGGCATTCCACCTGAAGTGTACAATGTGGAGCTGCACACCTGGTCAGGATACTCACCAGCATTTTCAAGACTATATGGGAACAGGGTGCCATGCCCCAGGATTATAAGGATGTGCTTGTAGTCCATCTATGCAAAAGGAAGGAAAGCATCTCTAGCTGTGACAATCATTGTGGAATCTCACTGCTGGGGAAGATCCTTGCACAATTTCTCTGCAACAGGCTCATTTCTCACCTACTGGACTTGGTGTATCCAGAGTCACAGTGGGGGTTTCGTGCTAGCTGGGGCACCATGGACACAACTTCTGCAGTCCAACAAATATCAGCAAAGTCTCATGAACAGAATGAGGACATGCGTATAGTGTTTGTTGATCTGACAAATAAACTCTGAACTTAAGTCAATACTAGCTAAACACTCATCCATTGAAGCAATAGGAGAATCCATCACCAGTCCACCTTTTCTGTTAGAACCAGATTTAAGAGGAAAAGAAGAAAAAGCGAAGCAAAGCAAACTGACACTGTGGGTTGGGTTAGAGAGAGAACTAAACTGCAAAATTTGGATACAAACTGTTGGGGTGTTCAGATCCAAGGTTTTAGTTCCGGCTCATCTTTAGAATTTTTAAGATGTGTATCATCACCTAATCCATTAAGGTAAATGCTGTATCAAGTGGTTAGCTATCCACTTTATAGTAAGAAAGTTGGGTTGCAAGCTGTTTTGGGCAGAGTCTGTCAATTACTTTTAGATTTGTTCAGAGCCTGGTATAATAGGGTACTGATCTGGGTACTACCACTGTATAAAGGATAAATAATAATCAAAGTCAGAACAGAAGGGGGTTTTATTTGTTCTGTAAGTTAACTTCATCTTGCTCAGTTGTCCTGCCTCATTAGCAGAGCAAAACATTTTTTGCTGCAAACTTGATTTTTTGAAGATTCTTGTCTGAACCTCTCTTTAAGCTTGCAGAGTGGACCTAGAGCTCAGGCTAAATTCTCAATGAAGTTTTGCGTACATGAAAAATTAAAACTTTGCGTTGCATTAGAAACAAATTTTGTGAACTGTCACCTCCCCATTTTTAAAAAGCAAAAATATACAGTTGTAGATTTAATCTTATGATTCAAAATATTTTTCACAATTCTAGTTTTAATCTTTATTCATCTTTGCTTCTTTTATAGCTATCTGATTATGTTTGCTATTCATCTTGACTACATGTAGCATATTTATTTTTGGCTTGGGGGTTTAAGTATACGCTTCCAAACAGCAAGCATCCTTGGAGTGGCAGCACATTTCAAAGTTAAGATGAAGAGAGAAGTTTATGCCTCTTGGAGCTACTGTTTCTTCTTTGAGTGCTGGTCCCTATATGTATTCCACTGTGGGTATGCACCATGCAACTGGGACCAGAGAATTCCAGCAATGCCCATTGGTCTGCACGTGTGCACCTGCTCTCCTTATGCTCCACACCAAGTGTATAAAGGGCAGCAGAGTGTGCCAACTGCCTCTCCAGTTCCTTCTTACTGCCACGTGGCCTGAGTCAGATCCTCCCATGTCCAGAGCGTTTCCTTTCTCTTCAGCCTTGTCTTAAAACTTTAACTATTTACAAAGTTTTATGTTTAGTATAGCCAGTGTAAATAGTTAGAATAGTATAGTTCAGGGATCGGCAATCTTTCAGAAGTGGTGTGCCGAGTCTTCATTTATTCACTCTGATTTAAGGTTTCGCGTGCCAGTAATACATTTTAACATTTTTAGAAGGTCTCTTTCTATAAGTCTATAATATATAATTAAACTATTGTTGTATGTAAAGTAAATAAGGTTTTTAAAATGTTTAAGAAGCTTCATTTAAAATTAAATAAAAATGCAGAGCCCCCGGAACTGGTGGCCAGGACCCGGGCAGTGCCACTGAAAATCAGCTCATGTGCCGCCTTTGGCACGCGTGCCATAGGTTGCCTACCCCTCGTATAGTTAGTGTTAAGTTAGATTCCCCATCACAGGGAACTACTCTGGCTCTTGATATGGAAATTAGACTGCATAGAGAAAATCTAGCTTTAAAAACTGTTTCCTCTCTCCGCTCCTTCTCAGTCAGTGATGACCACCAGAGCTGCCTTAGGGAAGTACATCTCTCTTCCCCGTGCAGTATTTATCACTCCTTCCCTAGCTATACCTGGCAGATGCAGGGATTCCAGCATAAAAAACACTGTATGGAAAAAGCCTATGAGTCCCCAGGCCAGAGGTATCGCCACAACCCCATACAGATCCACTATATCAGCTCTGTTGGTATGGGCAGAGAGAACCCCATGCACTTCAAAGAGAATGAAGAGAGAGACCATTCAGAGGACATATTTTGTTCTCCCAGATCTGCAATCCCTCATGTCATTGGAACCATCTCTCACCAGAGAGATTTTGACCCCACCACGGGATATGGTCTATGGCATATGTCCATCTCCCATCCTGGCCCTATAGAAGAGGAAGACTATGAGCCAGACTATGAGCCAGATCTGCTGGTTCTGCCAGTACTGGCAAGGGTATCCTCCTCATCTCTTGATGAGATGATTGCTCCAGCTTCGCCCTCCCCTCTGGATGACCACAAGCAGTTTCAAGAGCTGCTATGCAGGCTGGTGGAGGAACTCTAAATTTCCCTAGAGGAGATCCAGGATATACAATACAATCTCCTAGACATCCTGCAACCCACAGGGTCCAGGTAGATAGCACTCCCAATGAATGAAGCCATACTGGAATCAGCAAGAGCCATATGGCATATACTGGCAACATGCGGCACTACCCCCCAAGAGGGCTGAGAAGTATTATTTTCTCCCATGTATGGGAGTGGAGTTTCTATTCACCCACCTTGCATCAAACTCCTCAGTTGTTGAGGCTGCCACTGAAAGATCTAGGCAGCAACATCAAAGAGCCACCCCCTCTCATAAAGAAGCCAAGCATCTGGACCCTCTGGGTAGGGAAGTATTTACATTTGCTAGTCTCCAGTTCAAAATATCAAATAATCATGTGCTTTTGGCTAAGTATGACTTTCTGAATTATTTTAAGTTCTTAGATTTTAAGGGCAAATTACCGCAGCAAGACTAGGCTCAATTTCAGGCTCTTATTGATGAAGACGTGCTGGTGGCCAGAATTTTGCTACAGGCTGATGTCAATGCAGCAGATAGTGCATCAACATCAATGGTACCATTCTTTGGGTTTTCCCAGGGAGGTCCAGAACAGTGTGGAGGATGTGCCCTTCAACAAGACCAACCTTTTCAACAAAAAGACTGATGAGTCTTCACTCACTAAAGGACTCCAGGGCAACCCTCCACTCGCTGGGTATATATACACCAGCTACAAAGAGGAAATACCACAAACATCCTTACAAGCGGCCTATGCTTCAATTGTTTTACCATCAGCAGTCCTATGAACTGCCTTGTAAGACAGAGGGTGGAAAAGCCATGATACCCTGCACCTTTCACATCAACCCAACCTCACACCTGCCAAAATATACTTTTGATGGGAAACTTGAGAGTTATGAACCACTACTGATGCCATCTCCACCCAATTCTCACATAGCCTTTTATGGCTGTCTAGCACTCTTTTCCCACATCCTCATTGCCCTCAAATAGCCCAGGCAATTCTGGTTCCCAAGTCTCCTACAAATGTCATCCCATTCACCGATCAGCATCCGACCCTTTCTGATCTCCTGATCCAGTATAATGGCAGAGTCAAGCACCCCAACCGTGAAGTGCTTCATCTCACGGCTTGGTATTCAGATGGGCATCAAGCCTAGAACATTCCCACTCTTAAGATGTACATTCTTAAAAATAGCAGAAAGGACTCCACCAGAAAATGTGACCTGGGCAAGTGGAAATGTTTCTCTCACTGGTCCAGCAAAATCCTGTCTCCAGAGGCATCAGATATTCCCTTTATTTTAGATTATCTTCGGACTCTCTTGACAATGAGTCTTTACTTTAGTTCACTATGGGCTTGCATGGGAGTAGTCCACACATGTCATCTTGCCATTGGTCAGTTACTCGATCTTTACTCACCCAGTAACAGCCAGATTCTTGAAAGGTCTGATCAGAACCTTTGCACCAGTAAAGAAACCAACTCCTTACTGGGATCTTAACTTAGTACTTCCAGAACACATTAACTTACCATTTGAACTTCTGGTTATATATTCCATATCTTAACTGTCAGTGGAGATTGCCTTCCTAGTTGCCATTACCTCGGCCAGAAGGGTAGGTGAAGTCGGGGCACTAATGGTTCAACCACCATACATAATATTCCGTAAGGACAGTGTCTCACTACAACTACATCCAAAATTAACTCCTAAGATAGTTTTGGAATTTAATGTAAATCAGCCAATTCACTTATCTGTGGGGATTTTTCCAAAGCCCCATACCTTTGGCAAGGATAGAAGACTTCATTCCCTTGATGTAATGCTAGCATTGGCATTTTGCTCTCAGAGAAGAGAACAAAACAAATCAGCAAGTTACGTGGACAGTTTGTTGCCATAGCGGAATGAGTCCAAGGTCAAATTACATTCTCTCAGAGGATCTCTAAGTGAATCTCTGGCTGTATTCTACTCTGATATCAGTTGGCATAGCTCCCCACTCCCCGCAGGTAAGGACTCACTCTACAAGGGCACAAGGAGCCTCAGTGCCATCACTTCAAGAGGTATCCTTATTTGACATTTGCATAAGAGATTGTATTCAAATACTGGGACACGTGTTAGCTTGCATCTTTGTAGTGCAGCATGCCAGATTACACCTCCGAGACTTATAGGGATAGCTTTGAACCGTTTACAAACTAAGCAGTTTAGGTGGCTTACTGTCTGTTCCCCAATGGGTTCTACACTCACTCACTTGGTGGAAGGACCTGGCCAAATCCTGGAGTGCTGTTCCACTCTTTCAGAGTATTACTACCATAGTGATAACATCAGATGATTCACTTTTGGGTTGGAGGGCACATCTAGGATTTCAGAAGGTACAGGGGAAATGATCACTACAAGAGCAGCTTCTCCACATCAATCTTTTGGAATTGAGAGAGCCATCAAAAATGCTTGTCTACACTTTCTACCACTACTTAAATTGAAGTAAATAAAAATGACAGACAATGTGGCATGCACATATTATATCAACCCTCAGGGAGGCACATGCTCCCCATCTCTCTGTGCCAAAGCAATAAAACTTTGGAATTGGTGCATAGCCAACCACATAGTCATCTCAGCTTCTTACATCCCAGGTATTCAGAACACCACAGCAGATGACCTCAGTGGACATTTTATTCTAAATTACAAATGGCAACTGATCTCCAGAGTCCTCCACAAGACATTCTTAGCCTGAGGGTTCCTGGAAGTCAATCTGTTTGCCCTGGCAGCCAGTGCAAAATGCATCAGGTATTGCTCCAGAGAGAGGGGCTTGATCACCAGTCCACAGGAGGCACATTACTAATCTCATGGACAAAATGACTTTTCTATGCATATCCACTAACACTGTTATTGTGAAAGAGTCTTAACAAGACCAAACAAAATCAAGCCAGACTCTCATTGATTGAACCAGCATGGCCAATGGTCTATTTGATCAGGCTCACCTCTTGCCCTTTGTGGAGGCTTCCAATCAGTCCTCGCTTACTGACCCAGGATGGCAGTCAAACACTTCACCCCAACCTACACCTTCTAAGACTCCAAGCATGGTTCCTTGATGGTTCTAAGGAATACAAATATCCTGTGAATCAGAGATATTATATGTCTTATTAAATAGTACAAAAGAATCTACACAAAATACTTACCTCCAGAAATGGAAATATTACTTTTGATGTGACAGTTGTCATAATTCCCCAAACTCATTCTCTTCTTCTTAGGGTATTGGATTATCTACTGGAACTGACAACATCAGGCCTTTTTATTAATGCCATTAGGGTTCACTTAGCAGCAATAACAGCTTTTCACTCTTCTATCACCCAACTACAGCAAGATTCCTAAGAGGTTTAGTGACCATCTCCCCACAAATAAGAGAGCCTATTCCAAGCTGGGACTTGAACCTAGTACTTAATTGCCTTATGAAACAGCCTTTTGAGCCAGTAGCTATGTGTTCTTTATTAGATTTCTCAATGAAGACAGCCTTCCTGTTAGCAATCGCTTCAGCCTGAAGGGTGGGAGAATTGGGGCCTTTAATAGTAGACCCCCCATTTATGGCATTCACCAGAGAGAAGTTGCTATGGGAACTTGCAAGATTTATACCTAAGGTGTCCTCATAATTTTATAACCAAACCATTCAATTCCCAGTTTTCCCCCCAAAACTGCAACGGACTAGTCAAGAAGCCATATTCTATACCCGAAATAGGGGGCACTAGCCTTCTACCTAGATAGCAACAAACAATTTAGAAGATCACCTAGACTATTTGTATCCATTGCAGACAGAAACAAAGGTTTGGTAATTTTGAAACAGAGGTTCTCAAAATGGATCTCTCCAGTTGTATAAAGTTTTGTTATGACAGAACTCATGTTCAGCCTCCTTCAAGAGTGATAGCTCATTCCACAAGACCACTATTTATGTCTATAGCCTTACTTAAGGATGTACCAATTACAGACATTTGTAGAGCAGCAACTTGGTCATCTGTTCATACTTCTTTCTAATCACTAAACGTTGGTACCTGCAGCCTACCTGCTGTAGGCACTGCAGTTCTCTCTTCTGTATTGGACTCTACTCTGAACCTCCCACCTCCTCAATGGGGATACTGCTCAGGAGTTCCTTGAAGAGGATCACCCACAGTGACACTGTTTGAAGAAGGAGCAGTTACTCGGCTTGTGCTTTGAGATGTGTCCCCCTGTGGGTGATCCACTACCTACCCTCCTTCCTCTCTACTTTGGAGTCTTCCTTGTGGGTCTTTGCTGTGAGGAAGGAACTGAGGGTGATTCACCCATACAGCCCCTATAGCTTTGGCAAGGAGTACAGGGAGTGTGCATTACTCCTGAGGGAATTCTGCACCAGAAAATTAAAAATTCTGCACACAATATTTTAAAATTCTGCATATTTTATTTGTCAAAATGATGCAATAGAATCACTCTGGTTTCAATTATTTCGGTAATTTATTTAAACTATAATACAATGGATGGAGAATGGGAGTGGGGAGCATTGGAGGAAATCTCCCAACCTCCTTGCCTAATGGTAACGTAGCTAGGTTTGACCGTTTATTTCTAGCTATTAGTCAACAAATATATGCAGCCATATGCTCAGTGTTACATAATAGGCAACTGAAGAGCAAATGAGGGCTGGGGAATAACTCACAATTTATATTGGCTACTGACCATCTCCAGAAAAGTCAGTAGCAAACAGTTACAGAGCACTTTTTGATAAGAATTTTTTTCAGTCCAAATATTTAGACCAGTTCCAAGCACTAAAGCACCATAAGCATTTATAAGGTCATACTGTCCTTTACACCACTCTGACAATGTAAAGGAGCCTTAAAACTTCGACACCTGTTTTATACTCTTGGGGGAATTCACAAACACAACGGGAACAATTTACTAAGCAGGCAGGTTGCTACATTCTGCTCTGCCTGAGAGGACAGACCCTGCCCCACACCTACCTCTTCAGAAATACCCTGAAGCCCTGCTCCTCCATGCTGAGCATGCTGCAATAGCAAGTGAGAGGGACAGAGTGTCTGTTTCTCACTCAACACGCATGACTGCCAAGCCCTGGCTACCTCCCAATGATAATTTATGTCTTTACTGTCTGCTCTGGGCAGCCGAACCAACCTCCTTGCGCTGCCAGTGAGGGGTGCGTGACCACTGTTGTGGGGTCCCTTCGCTTCCCTGTCACAAGTCATTTTGCATGCATAGTGATGCAGAATTCCCCCAGAAGTAGTGTATGCATGGGCCAAAGAGGCACTGCTACCAAAAATCTCTGATAAAAGGCACAGGCTACAGTTGCACCTGAAATGGAGCATCCACAGGGACACACATCTCTAAGAACTCCAGTTACTGCCCAAGGTAAGTAACTTCTCTTAAGAACGGCCATACTGGGTGAGACTAATGGGCCATCTAGTACAGTATCCTGTCTTCCAACCAGGGCCGGCTCCAGGCACCAGCCCAGCAAGCAGGTGCTTGGGGTGGCCAACAGAGAGGGGCGGCACGTTGGGCTCTTCGGCGGCAATTCAGTGGCGGGTCCCTCGGTCACTCTCGGAGCGAAGGACCTGCTGCCGAATTGCCACTGAAGACTGAAGCGGCGGTGGTAGAGCTGCCGCTGATTGTGATCTCTTTTTTTTTTCTTTTTTGCTGCTTGGGGCGGCAAAAACCCTGGAGCCGGCCCTGCTTCCAACAGTTAAAATGCATATTGTTTACTTGTGACCAGTTTACTAAGAGCCTCACTGATTTGGATCAATCTTTATTATTTACCATTTCCCCAATTTTTGTCATCTGCAAAATTTATCAGTGATGGTTTTCTTTTCTTTTAGGTAACTGATAAAAATGTTTAATAGTGTAGGGCAAAGGATTGATCCCTTTGGGACGCAGCTTTTAATCCAATCATTGTGTGCCATGCTAATTTTATATTGTTCTAGGTTTTTAATGAAAATGTCATGTGGTACCAAGTCAAATGCCTTACGCCTATAGGCGTTCCATTTTCACAAGCACTGAGTCTGTGTATAATACAAGGAAAACTTGATTAAGGAGAAGAAGATTTCAGAAAGCACAGCAACCATAAATCAACAATATATTTATATAAATAAAATACCCACATTATCTTTGGCAGCAGTCCTTCGCCTCATTTTTCCCTACCTGACAGTCTGGTGAATGAGTGTGCCTTTAACACGGCACTTTTCCCTCTGCTGAACCTAATTCAAGGTTTGCCAGTGGTTAGCGAAGTCCCAGAGTCTGGGACTGCACTTGGACAGGTTCATCTCTTGCTCCTATGAGGACATTCTCTCCTCCTTCTGTGAAGAGAGACGTTTTGTTTGACCCAAAATATTTTTTTTTTCAGCTTGGCCACCAAACTGAAAAATCAAACAGTCTGCAGTCCACTACTGAGTTGGTCTCCTGAATAACCCTCAGAATCATTGCACTTACCGCTGAGCTTGTCTTGCACACATCTCTTTGTTTGTGCTCTGGGGCACCTGCTCCTTTGGTAGCTTACGCTGTTGCCTTTGGATCCTCTGTGTTAACCCCAACCTCACAACTGTGTGTTTTGACATTTCTATTCTGCAAAAAAAATTCAAAATATCGAAGTTTTGTCTTGATGTGGGAGGGAGATAAATGTTGAAATGTTCAAATTTTCTACAGGACAGAAATTCTAAATTTCGCTTAGCAGTTGCATCTAAACACAATATGAAACCCTTGAAATAGATTGCTAGCATATAAATGAAGTGTGTGTGTGTGTGTGTGTGTGTGCAAAACTTGGTTATGTGCCTTGATTTCTTCAATAATGGTAGCCACATAGCCTTTTCTTTCAGTATATTGTGATCACTGTATTGTTCTCTGTTCTCATTCTGAGCAGGAAGTGTTGAATCTGTTTTGATATATCTGTTGTGCCAATGTGGAATGGAGTGGATGAAACAGGATGAAGCATTGTAGCTTTATTCTATGAGTAGACTAGAGAGGGACAATCTAGAAATGATTTTTCTCCTCTTCAGCTGCCCTCCTAACCCTGGTCCTCCAACTCATTCTAATGTACTGTATGCACAAGCCTCAAGCTAATGTCCCCACTGTCTGTGCTATATTTGAATTTGATTCCTTTCCTACGGGTAACGTATTTTGGTTTACCTTAAGATTAGGCACCATGTACAAAACCTTTCACTGCTGACCGTAGTCCAGTTTTGAAGGTCGATGTCTAATTTGCACATGCTAAAATGCACATGTAATGGATATTTGTGCACACAAATGAGGTGCTTGAGCACCCATTGCATTCCTATTTACTCTATGCACGTGCACAAATGCTGGTTACTATTCACAATGGGAGGATGCCCACTTTTTTTGTGAGGGAGGAAGGGACTAATGCTTATTGACAGCTTTCCCAAATGTAGCCCTTTATTTCTCTAGCATACATTAGTCTTGCTTTCTTTGATTTTGCTAGAGAGAAAGAATGGATAACTTTTTTCTTTTCTACTTGTAATAATGTAGCTTTCCTGATGTGGACAATTAACGACTTTTTGTTCTTTGGAAATTATCTAGGTGCGTCACTCAGCAATATCCACAGCTGCAGCACCAGCAAGCTGTGTGCCAAAGGCACACTAGCTAATTTGCTGAAAGAACCAGCAAGGCCTGTACTTAGTGGGGTTTTATTTAATTTCACATTTCATTCTATTTCTGTAATTTCAACTTGTTCACAAAAGTGTGTGATGAGCAACAGAGAGAGAGAGAGACAGATAGGCAGAGCGAGAGGACAATCACAACTTGTGCCCATGAGATGAGAATTCTTATTTCTGACTGAGCATAGACTGCGGCTGCTGCTGCTATTCCATTTACCATTCTGAGATTTGTCACAAAATTCAGCTTTTACAAGTTCTTGTTTGTTGTGGTACTTTTCTGAGAGGTCCTGTGGCGTACAAATTCTGGCCTCTAGCTTTTTTAAAGGTGAGCAGAGGAAGAAAGTAAAACTTGTATCAAAGGTTTATGCCATTCACATACATTGTGTACTCATAATCCAATTTTACCCCCCTTTGACACAGAATAAATACACCATTTCAGTTTCCAGTGTTTTTTTTTTAAATTTCCTAGTCAGAGAGAATCCCCCAAATACATAATAACAACATACAAGTACAAGAAAATATGGTTGAAATTTCCTTTTTATTTTAACTTGATAGTACTTCCAAAATCCCAAACTGAATTGCTTTTCAGTAGATTAGCATCAAAAATACATTTCCTGCTTTCAGTGAAGGTGCAATAAGGTGCTATATCAGTGTAATAGTACAGAATGATATGCTCTAGTAGTATTTTGATGAATTACATGATTATAGTTAAAATGAACAATTTCATCATGCTTGAATTAATAATGGTGGTATGATTTGGCAAGTACTCCTGCAGTGTTCTTTAACTCATCACTTCAGAAGACAGATTTTACAGACTATCCTTTGTCTCTGGGATACATAGGAATCCTCTACAGTTTAAAAACACAAGAGGCAGGAGAAATGTGTCAGTTTTAAAGGAGAATAAGAAAGTAATGCATGCATAGCTTCTTGTGCTCATCATGACTTGATTACTTTATTTCTCACTACCTCATTTTGATGTCTAGGGCAACTAACACAGTGTCACAAAATAAAAGGATCAGTATCTTTTGTGAGATTAGGTTTACTGTTTTATTTCAAATACTGTGCATTCCCAAAATAATTCTAAAGCCCTACAGCACCATTATTCTCCCAGGGGAACAACAAATTTACAGCAGACCTTACATAATCAATATAATATTCATTTCTATATCTGTCACTTTGCAGACACAATGGTCTAACAATGCATAACACAATCTGAGTAACAATGAGTGCAATTGTGAGTTGACTTAATATTTTGTTACTGTGTCTTCCTTTAATGTAACTAAATTACCCTTCAATTCTTTTCTTAAAATTAGAATTTTTGTGTCCGTGTTACTAAAAATTATCCTTAAATCACCCTGTCTGTCTTTCCTGGATTGGGTACTGACCAATCTCAAGTGTTCAGAAAAATAGGTTGGCATCATATCATAGATAAATTTATGTGTAAAATGAAACACTTTTTATCCTGAAGAGGTACATAATCCAATTGCTTTATATAGGATAATGTTGTATACTCCAACAGCAGCAGTTCAAAACTAATTTTTGTATGTTTGCAAATTAAAAAACAGCAGTGTTTGAAAGCTGATGTGTAAACCATATTATCATATCTCTGATTTAGAAATCTTACAGATTCATCTTCTCTGAACTTCTGTGGTAAAGCAACCTCAAAATACGGATAAGCAGTACAGTTTTGGAGAGAGATTTTAGAACTTGGATTGTGATGTAGGGTTCAAATTATGCCTGCTTTGAGTCGATGTAGTAGGAAGGACTGAGGGCATAGAAAGCCCTTAACCCTATTTTCATCCACGCATACATTCAGGAGCATCCATCCTCTGACACCCAGCACTGTGCTGTGCCAAGGGACAGGGCTGACTAGCCTCAGAGGAAAGTGTGTATGGGTGGGGCTATATTCTCACTCCCCCCATATGATGATTGATGGCACTGGGAGAAGAGGGGATAATTGCTTCACTTTAAAGTTATGCACTAAGATTTGCTGTGAATTATGCACCTCCTCTCCCCAGTGCTCAGCTGATATTGTGCCTTTCAGTGACATAATGCCTCCGCCTCCAACAAACTACATTGTAGTGGTGTGCCCCACCACCTCCTTTGCATGGCTCAGCCTCCTCAGACCTAGTATAATAATCAACAAGAGTTGAGCTCATAATAATCCAAAGGACAATAGGCCTGTTTGGAAGAGGTACAAAGAGGGGACTCTGTGGCAGCTACCTACCTGTGATCAAAAAAGTAACTGAAAGGGATAGGGAGTAAATATAAATACATTCCTCATCCTGCCTCTCCTGACTTCCCCTCCAGAGATTCTTTCCACTTCTCCGCCATGCAGAAAATTCATGGAGGTTAATGCAGCCTTTGGATTGCAGTATCCTAACACAACTGCTGCAGAGAACACAGAGGACCCCCAGGAATGGGAGGTTAAAAACAATTCTCTGTTTCTTGGTTGGTAAGGGATTGGGATATCTCAGGGGACCATGCTGTTCCCCTTCCACTTGTTTGGCCTTGGTGGCAGAGTTCTTCAGCCCTGATTGGCTCATCTTCCCTTGCTGACAGCTCCAGCTCCAAGCTATCAAATGTGTCTGCATATTGTGACCCACCCGGCTCTATCTGCTCTCTGACTGCACTCAGACAAGAAAATCTATCCCCTTCCTCCCAGTTATGTTTCATGACATACAACCAGCGAAGTAGATAAAAACATTAACACCCTTTCTGAAGGTTGCAATGTAACATTACTTTATTTCTCAGAATTCAGAACAATAGTACACAAGAACTCCAAAACAAAGAGAGGGAAAACACGCTGCTGCTTAAGGCAGAGAGGCACAACTCTCACCGCATCTTGCTGTAAGCCAGTTATATGAAAACTGACTCTTCATGCACACTTTGCTACAGATCCTTGTAGCCTAAAAGCAGGACTCAGAAGTCTCTCCACTCTTAAGTGACAGCCTGCAATTGCAACACAGTCCTCAATGCACCGCACTCCTATGCTCATGTCATGGGAAAGGCAGTACCTCCCCTGACATAGCTTTTCTCCTTGGTGGTGCTGACCAGAGATTTGCTTTCTGTTTGCCTGTGTACATAGTAACTAGCAGTGAAGCCTGGGCTCCAGGACATGGGGAAGTTGGATTTAACATGCTTGTAACAGCTGTACAGCTATTATTGCTAGGCATTAGGAAGTCCCACGAGGACTTAATTTCCTTTTTATGACTTCATAGCCCTTCTAGGTTTTAGAGGAATGCTATTTAGAATCTGACCCTGTGGTTGGTTTGGTGTTTTTAAGATGTCAGTGGCGTCAGGGTAAAAGAGGTAATGAAGGCTACTAACTGGTACAACAGAGACCTTAGGCCAGAGGCGGGCAAACTTTTTGGCCTGAGCACTGCATCGGGTTTCATAAATTGTATGCAGGGACGGTTAGGGAAGGGGGTTGTGGCCCGGCCCCCGCTCCTATCTGCCCCCTCCTCCCGGGGATTCCTGCCCCATCCAACGCCCCCCCCCCATCCCTGACTGCCCCTGGACCCCTGCTGCCCCATCCAACCCCTCTTCTCATTCCTGATGGCCCACCCCAGGACCCCTACCCCATTCAACCACCCCTTGTCTCTGTCCCCTGACTGCTCCCGGAACCCCTGCCCCTGCCTGCCCCGTGCCACCCCATCCAACCCCCCCGCTCCTTCCTGACTGCCCCTCGGGACCTCTGCCCCCATTCAACCCCCTGTTCCCCCCAACCATCCCAACCCCTATTCACACCCCCACCCCCTGACCATCATCCTGAACTACCCTGCCCTCTATCTAGCCCCCCCTGCTTCCTGCCCCCTTACCACGCTGCCTGGAACACCAGTGGCTGGCGGTGCTGGAACCGCACTGCCCAGCTGGAGCTGGGCCACGCTGCCACCACCGCCGCCACCATGCAGCACAGATACCAGGTCAGGCCGGACTCTGCAGCTACACTGCCCCAATAGCTCACAGCCCTGCCACCCAGAGCATTGTGCTGGTGGTGGAGTGAGCGAGCTGAGGCTGCGGGGGAGGGGGGCCAGGAACTTGGGGGCCGGGCAGGACGATCCTGTGGGCCGGATGTGGCCCACAGGCCGTAGTTTGCACCCACTGCCTGAGGCCATTTCTATGCTACAGCTTATGTGGGCATAAGTTACGTTGCTCGGGGTGTGAATAACCACCCCCCCAAGCAACGTAAGTTACACCAACATAAGTGCCATGTGTACACCACTGTGTTGGTTGGAGACAACTGCTGTAGTCACACGCTGTTGCTTCTGTAGGCCAACCTCATTTCACACACCAAGAGTTTCTTGCATTTTTCCCTTCCCCCAAAAAGCTACCTGCGTGGCACCCTCCCATCCCTGTCCCAGGGACTTGTTGCACTTCCCTACCCTGTGCCCTATACCGGCAGTTTTGTGTGCCCTCTTCCCTCCATGCCAGGGTCTCCATTCTCTCCCCATTCCAAGAGCTGTGCACTCCCATTCCCCACTTCCTCCATGCCTCTTCTCCCATGTTCCCATTCCATCCAATACCAGGTCCTCAATTCTCCATCCCATGCTCCTTGTTCCCCTCTTCCCTCCCATGCCAGTATTCCCATTTTCCCCGTATACCAGGGACTCTGTGCCCTCATTCCTCCCTTCTCTTTTACAACTATTTTCCTTCTTTCTCCTTTTTTCCTCTTTCAGGATATCAACATTTTTAAACTATAGTGGTGGTGGTATGCTGGGTAGAGCTACAATGAAGAATATTGTTACCTGCAAAGTGTTAATGTCTGCCATCAACTAGTTCTTTGATCTATAGACAAATACAGAGGTGGTTTAAGCTTCTAGCTCTACTAGCGAGATGCCAGTGGCTGCGTCCCCCACCTTCATTGTCCTCTTCTGGTTTTCTGATTTTCACCAATACTAACAGGGTTCTGCCAACTGATTCCTGGAACCATGCCCACTAATGCCCTGAAATTTTGGAATTGATCAGATATAGCATTCAAAAATTATTGCATTACAGGCAAATAACTAAACAGAGAAATTCCATCAAGTTGAGTGTAAGACGTCACCAGCTCAGCCAATTATATTTTGAACTGCTCTTGGGATGTACAGTGGAAGGTAATTGGTTTACAGGTAGGGGATTTTTTGGTTTAAAATTAGCATTTGGATTTTACTATCTTTATAGTTAGTGAGATCTAGGGATCTAGTTCAAATCAGTTTAGCTTTGTAGATCTTCCTTTTCATTCCCTTCCCTTTCATCCACTACTTCTTATCCTCTGAACCCAATCAGATGTTTCTCCTTTTCTGTGATATCAGCCATCACTTAGTCTCCAGATTCCTTTCCCTGATTGGCAGGATCAGAATGTGTGTTGCAATTTCTTCTTCAATACTATCTAATATCTCCTCTGGGATTTTGGATCGGGGGGCTTGTTTACACATACAGTACTGCAGTTTCTGCAGCATGTCTGGTGAAGACGCTCTATGCCGATGGGAGAGAGCTCTCCCATCGGCATAATAAAATTACCTCCGCAAGAGCCAGTAGCTATGTCAGCGGGAGAAGCTCTGCCACCAACATAATGCTGACCACACTGGTGCTTATGTCCTTAGGGCCGTGGTTTATTCACACCCCTGAGTGACATAAGTTATATCAACATAGGCTATGTCTACACTAGAGCTTGAGACTCTTTATGGTTGGGTCTGGACAACTGCTATAATCATAGTCTCCATACTTTGTCTTACCTGGGTCAATCACAAATGCATTATCTTTCCTTGAGCCTGACTAGGGAAGCCTTGTCACTTACAGGTTTTGAAGAAAAGAGACAGCAACATAGTCAAACATACTGAAAAACTGAAGTAGATTTTAACAATAGGGGAAGGGAAAACCTACAAGACTGTTAATGCTGCAAAATGTACAGCCACAAATTGCATACTTGCAAGCTACTGTAGATGTGTTTGAGGGACTAGATGGTTCAGAAGTATTTCATCTCTAGTTACCAGTTCAAATGCAGCCCCTATGGGGTGACTCCTATGGAACCAGGGGCAGCTCCAGGCCCCAGCATGCCAAGTGCGTGCTTGGGGTGGCATGCCACAGGGGGCGCTCTGCCGGTCGCCGGGAGGGCGGCAGGTGGCTCCGGTGGACCTCCCGCAGGCGTGCCTGTGGAGGGTCCACTGGTTCTGTGGTCCGCTGGTCCCGCGGCTCCGGTGGACTTCCCACAGGCGTGCCTACTGAGGGTCCACTGGTTCCACGGTCCGCTGGTCCCGCGGCTCCGGTGGGACCAGCCAAAGCCACAGGCGTGCCTGCGGAGGGTCCGCTGGTCCCGCGGCTCCGGTGGGACCAGCCAAAGCCGCGGGACCAGCGGACTGCGGAACCAGTGGACCCTCCGCAGCCACGCCTGTGGGAGGTCCATCGGAGCCACCTGCCGCCCTCCCGGCAACCGGCAGAGCGCCCCCCGTGGCATGCCGCTGTGCTTGGGGTGGCGAAATGTCTAGAGCCGTCCCTGTATGTAGCTACTTGTTAGCAAGTGCTATCAGCCCAGAAGCAAAGCACTGAGTGAACATGGAGAATCAACTTCTCCCTTAATTAAGTTTCTTCCATAACATGGTTGAAGCTTATTAGTGGGGCAATGCAAAAAGCTTGCATTGCTGTTGTCATTGCAGTATTTGTTTTGTGGATAATAAATGGAGGCGTTGAGTCTCTGGGGCTGTCAATTAAGTACCTTTAATGAAAACTAATTTTACTTGAAATAATAATAAATAATAATCAATCTGCTATAGATAAGAAATGTAAACTTTTTTTCAGGCTATTGTACACCAGGAATTTTCACAATACATCAAAACATCTTGAACAGATGTTTCTGTAATTATGATGCACTTGGTGATTATGCTGTGCCTTCAGTGGTACTACTTGAAGTTGGGTGGTGTTACAAGCTGGTGTTTGTGCACTGAATTGAAAGGCTACACATTTGGGAATGTTGGTTGGTGCAAGACCTGCTGAAATAGTTTTCCTAGTGTTCTCTGTCCATCTTCAGTTTTTGTTCTTTATTCTATATTGTTTTATATTCTTGTATTAAATATTAGCTTTAATTCTGTGAAGTGCCTAAAGTCAGTCTGGTGCTAAAAATGAATACATAACATGTTTAAAATTGGAAAATTGACTTTTCTAGATCTAGATTAAAATACAATATACTTGTCTCAGAAGAAGGTAATAATGATTGTGAGGGGGATTTTTACAAGTGGTTTAGTTCTGTAAGCTATATTAAGGTAAAATTGTAGATGTGCATATCTTTCCTTCTAAAGAGCTTTAAAGATAAAGTAAAAAAGATACAGGCTAAAGAGTTGTGAGTTCACCACACCAAATGAGAGCAGCATTTTAGGAGGTACAGCTCATGAATGGTTTGCATACCTTCTTTCTTCTTCCTCGTTACAGTACTTTGACCAAGAGGGTTGTGTGGCTGACAGTATTCAGTCAATGTAGCAAACAAATCACCTTCATGTTTTTAGGTATCAGTGTTGGCTGAATTAATTTCAGATACTTCGATGCTGTAGAACCTGCTAGTGGCTCATGTGCAGAATTTCAGCCCAGCTCATTTCTTCTTATAATGCAGCAAAATTGTAATTCTGAATTGATTTCTCCTATGGAAATACCATGAATATAAATTACAGTGCCACTGGCATAAAAGGGAAAAAGTTACTTTACAAGCCTCTGATCATTTATAAATAAACTAAAACTAAGAAGCCTTAACAAAAAAGCCCTGTGGAATCCAGCATTAATGACCTTTACTTCTAATTTGATGACCTAAATCTTTCCAACTTTATATATGCATCAGAGATAATTTTCAGACCATGCTGGAGTAGATGTGGGGAGAGTTGGAGGGAAGGTATATGCTGATCTGCCAGTTCTAGAATCAACAGATTGTTCCTGCCAACTCATAGCAGATCAGGTCATTCCAAGTAAAGGGGATTGTTGGTAAATTCTAGTTCACGTTGTCAAACTAATGCTGCCTAAATTCAAATTTCCCTCCTCTTGTCTTGTAGTTATGTAAGTTCTGTTGGAATTTTGGTGTTTGGTTTGTATTCTGCTTAGGTGTGAATATGAAAAATGGGACATGGGAAAAATCTAATGAAAAAAATAAAGTGAAATTGGAGTAGAGAGCAGACTGAGTGGAAAAACAAATATAGAGAGACACTAAGAGCCACGATTAAAAAAAAAGGTGATGAAGAAAAAGTATTTTAAAATGAACAGATACAGTGCAGTATTCTGCTTCATGGGGGGGCAGAGTCTCTTTCCCCCCCCCTTCAACAGTTGCAATTTTTATCACAAATTTCATGGTAACTGGCACTTTGCTTAAAATCTTCAGCTTCTGAGTTATGTACGTACATGTCAATTTTACCTTTTTTATTTTGAGCAAGTTTCTAGTCCTTTTACTTGTGGAGAAAAGCTGGAAAACATGAACCATAAGGGCTCAAAAAACCAATGCAAATATCAAGACCAAATATTGTGTTTTATTTTAAATCTCATTATTTTGGGGGAGCCCATTCATAGTATCTCCATGCAGCAGGCAGAATAGTAAGCTAGCTTTTCCTTTGTGTCTGTGTGTGGGGAGAATGAACTAATGCATCTAATGGCACTTATTGACCCAAAGGGAGCATAGGATACCACCAGGCCTCCAACAGCTTACATGTCTGCTGATACCTGGAAATGATTGCATCTAGTGCCTGCTGTCCGGACAGACATGTCCTCTCAGAGGCTGAATGCAGCCTTTTGGGGAGGCTCACAATATTTACAACCCCAAGTATTAAAAAAATCATAAGATGGACTTAAAATAAGATTTTTAAAGATAATAAATTGATATTTTTATTTGTGCGCTTCAAGGTAAGCACCAAATATCGCAAGAGTCGCATTATAATGGCTAGATGATATTATCTATTTCTGTGTGGGCTATTTATTGTTGGGTCCAATCATAGATATATGCTATTGACTCCAAACAAATACTTTATAGCAATGTAATGCTAAGTAGGTCTGTCACCTAAATATTTTATAATTATTATAATTTCTGCTTGCTATGGGGGCTGCAGTACAATATTATATTAATTGACAATGTAAATTAAATTGCCTGCTTCCTATATTTAACTGTATATTCTCCTGCAAGAGTATTGGCTTCATATATATGATAATATTGTATATTAGTCTGAAAATTATCTTTCTCTAAAGTATTAAACATGTATACATATGTTATTTAAAAGGTATTGATAATGTAAAAGACAATACACTGTGTACTTTATAGCATAGTCTGCTGTCTTAAAAGGAGACACTGACAACGTACTGTAACAACAGGTCCAATATTTCCTACCTGGCCTTTACTAGCTAGAAAGGACATGGATCTGAATGCATAAGTTGTGTCCTGAAGTTTTTTCAGTCCCTCTAGCACCTTAAGTAAGTGACACTGGTAGAAACTGTACAAAAAAGACCTTGCTGTTGTCCTATCAAGAGCCTTCTTTGTTAACATGGACTCCAACTGTTGAGCCCAAATCTGAACCAGTTTCTCCACAAAATTGTCACAGGTCTCAGCTGAACACCCTCTCATTGTCATTGAGTAGACTGCTGAGAGGAACCCAGCTGCTGTGTCCCTGGGTGTTCTAAGCCTCCGGAGCCAGAATGGAGCCCAGCCACTGCCATAGCCTTGGGTCCATAGGCACAGGCTATCCATCTAGCACCCCCTCTGAGACTGAATCCTGCTGTCCAGCTGCCTAACTCCTATAATCAGTGCTGACACACCAGATTCCCCTGTAGATTAAACACACCCTATCAGAGAACTCCACCCAAAGGCATGAGCCTCTGGTTTCTCTCTTCAGGGGGCCATTTGGTAGGTGTAACATACAGACTTTGCATGCAAGTGTAAATAGTTTTTACTCTTTAATAGCACAAAAATTACACAGAAGATGGCTCATGTAGAAAACATCTTAAATGCCATTCCCCTCACTAGCTCAACCTTCCCTGGGGATTCCCTAGGGTCCATCTGTGTTCAGTTCAGGATCCTCATCTGGCTCCTGCAGCAGCTTGAGGTGGCAGAAAATGGCCAGAAACTGAGGGCAAATATTCCAGGTTTTGCTTGTTTAGAACCTTCTAGTCCCTCCATTAGGTGATGTCTGGAACCCTACCAGATGACTTCATTGCTAGGCAATCTCTGCTAAACCAGTTCTCCTGGGCAGGGGCCAGTCTTTTGTTTTCAGCTATTATATTTCAGTGGTTCATCACTTTAAATCAACAACCTTCTTTTATTGTCCTTTCAGCCCAATGTGGAGGCAAGTAATAGAGAAGGTAAAGGGCCTGGATATTTATCTGGATATGGAGTTGGGAGCTTGGTAAAATCACATACAGAGACCATAATCTCACAAAGAATTCATAATTTGTACAGACAGATTCCCCAAACTGTCACAAAAATATCTAGAAGTTTCCTCATGACAGAAGGGACTCAGTTCAGCTATCAAATGGGTATAATTTAGATTAAACAAGCTGTCTATCACCCTAAACAAATCTGCTGACTGACATGTTCATACACAATAAATAGGCTTGGAAGAATTAGATTATCCGTAAATGTCAGTAAACATTGATTTCACCATACACACACAAACTGATGGAAAAAATATTTCCATCAATGATGATTGAAATTTCAGGTAGGCAAAGTAAGAAAAATGCTGCTTTAGAACTACTTCAGGTTTTATTTAAGGATATTTACTTTGTATATTTTGACATGTTGACAGTTTGTGTAATAACTTTTTGAATCTCAACACTTACTTAAATAATTATTGGCTGACCCTTCCTATAATTTCCTGCAACTCTGAACATTTAAATTGATTATAATTAGAAAAGATTAAATACAAATACTGACTTTCTTGGCTAGCTGTATAGATAGATAAATATGACTATTTTACTCATTTCCCCTGACCAGGGCCTAAAGGTTTAAAGATAATATCTTTAATCAAAATTCTGATGCAAACACATTTCTATGGTCATCTTTGATGGGAGTTGCACATAAATATCCAAGGATAGAATTTTTCCCATTATTTGTATATTTGAGCATAGATTCCACCTCCTTCAGTAATGATTTTTCTGAGTTTAAAGTATTGTTTTCCCATTGATCAGCTGGGGTTATGTGGGTGACTTCTAATGTGTGGGTGTGACTAACGGAAGTTTACCTATGCAGGAGCTGGTCATTATAAAGGGAAAAACAACCTTATAATCTTTCCTCCTCCCTTCTCTGAGGTTCTCAGATTGAAAATGACCTTCTGGAACATGAGTGGAGTAAGGAGTAGTTTTCCAATTTCAGTTTTAGAGCATTTGAACTTTTAAGTTACTTACCAGGTGTGTTTTGTTTGTTTTTGGTTTTTTAAAAATGAGAGTAACATAATTATGTCTGTTCATATAAACAGAAGAGATTCAGAATAAATCTTAATCCACAAAATCAGTGGTCGGGTGGTCTTGTTTTCATATTTCAGGATGTCTGTTTGTCTAAAATCACATTAACTGAATCTTCAGTGGATAGTGACACTTCATCCTTTTCCAGAGCGGAGCCCTGCCAGAAGTGACCATTAGTCTATTGTCATTCATTCTGTTTTAATTGCCAAACTGGTAGGGAGCCCTAAGTTTGAAGTCATAGTTCTTAAACTGTAGGTTACATATTCCAGATCACTTGACTTTTATGTGGAGCCACTTAGCTATGAGCCATCAATGTATATATTACTAAACCCTCTGATTTTTAGATCACACAGAAGCAGTTTATCCTTAATATCTCTGGGGACAAACTGCTAAAAGCTACCTTGTTCAAAATCTGTTTGTCTGTATACTGCATGTGAGTGTGTGTGTGTGTGTGTGTTTTAAGATACAAACAATAATGTAAAGCTCACTTACCAGGCCTTTATAAAATGGCGTATAAAACAATAAAGTACAGTAAATTAAATATGATATTACCTAAATACAATTATATTTATCAGCCTTCTATAACCACACAAACCATTTACCAGAAAGAGTTATTCTGGAGTAGATAATTCTCAATTAACTTTTACTACTTTATTTTTTCTAATTTAGTTACATTTAAATTTTCAAATAAAAACAATTGTATCAAATGGCATTTCTAAGTATTACACTGAAGATGAGATATAATTATAATTTTATGTATATAGAATTGCAACTGATGGAAGTCTTAGCTTAAACTACTATTTTGTCTTCAATTTGATTGCTGCCTGCATTGTGTAGATAACTTGATTGAATTTCAAGATGGCTACATGCTCACACCCCATTCAGTGACAGCAGCAGGGGAAGGGCAGAGGGTAAGAAAGGCTTGTAAGAAAAGTTACTTGGAAAGCAGATCTTGTAGTTCCATTAGGGTGTTGGCATCTGTGACTGGTGGACCTACTGAGATCTGCAGTGAGAAGCTGTGCTCTGACAATCCTTGTAAGGTCAGAGACTTGGGCTTCCCTCCTTCAGAGCTTACCAGGTTTGCAGAACATGGAGTGAGGAACAGCGCACTTCAGTGGATCAAGAAAGGGAGCAAGTGCATGGAGGAAGTCAGCTTGATGCACAGGTGCCTTCATGAGCTGAAACCTTTAAGCAGTTGATGCCAAAACTGGTAAGTGCTAAGCAGTTACGTTTCAACATGAAGTGTTTAAAGGTTTTATTGTCTACAAACTATGTGTAGCTCTTGTCCAGATGCTCCTCACTGTCTCACTGGTCTTGCTGCTCAGCCTTCCTCTATGTCTATCTTATCCCGATGCTCTGCTGGCTAAACACCTCCCTGAGCCACCTGCACCAACTGACCTAATTAAACTCCTGAATATCCTGTGATCTCTGCTATGACTGTCTACACACACAAGAAGAGATAATCAAGGAGAGCTGATGAGGAACAAGGATGTGCAAACTGTTTTTGATAAAATAAGTAACCTAAATTGCTATTAAAATCTTTTAGGATTAACTTTTTGTAGTGCCCCCTCTCCACCCAGTAACTTTCTTCAATGCGAATCTGCTTACAGGATTTGATGGACAGGCCTGGGTTCTTCTGGATCCCGCCACCCACTCAGCAGGGTGTATCTTCTTTATTTTTCCCTATGAATTTATTTGGCAGTGCCTCCACCCCCTTTGCTCCTTCCTGGCAGGGTCACCAGGGCAGCTTGGGAGGAAAATTCTAACCACAGGGTAACCCCCACTTACTTGTCACATAGTTGGAGACTCCCAAGAAATAACAAAATACATACAGTGTATTCAGCACAGTAATTATATTAAACAGGAGACAAATATAACATAACAAGGTAAAACTATTTTTAGGGGCACTGGTGCCCATGCTGATAATACCCATGATTTTCCCCAGTCACATGACCTGATGTAGCAAATGTAAGATTAGTGCCCGGTTCATACACATACTTTGTTGGGGCCCTTGATGACCTATGACCACGATATCTTCTCTGCAGTGGTTTAGCAGTGTGGCTGACTGGGTTCAGTACAGGCCAAAGGACTCACATGTGGGAGGAGGTGGTAAGTCCCTCCACAGGTTTAATATGCAGCAGGTTATAGAATCCCCAAACCCTTACTCCCTGGCTTGAGGACCCAGTTCAGGGAGTAGGGGGTCCCCAAAACAAGTTCCTTGACTAACTAAAAGATGGTGCACTCACAAACTCCATGAATGATCCTCAGGTTCAGAGATGACTCTGGACTCCTCAGTCACTGCAGAGGGGCTGATCTCTGCTGGCAGGGATCCTCTTCAGGCAGGAGTGAGGCTGCTTCGGTCCCAGATTTCCCCTCACCACAAAGGGGTACAAGGCTCAAAGTGCAGATTATACAACTTTACTAACATCCAAACTGTGGTCCCCAGCCCAGCGCCCAGACACACTCACAGCAGCCCTGAACTAGCAGCCAGAACAGAGCTGACCATGTGGTGACTGGTTTCACCTAGGGAGCTGGAGGACTAACTCAGCCTGGCTGGGGAAGTTTCCCAGCAAAACTCTACAAACTGGGAGTCATCAATGGAGAGGGGAAAACTCAGCTGAGGGATCTTGCTTTCAGGTCCCTAGAGGCCAGTTCTCAGGGGGAACCCTGCATGCGTGCAGGCCAGTCAGCCTCACCTCAGTCCCTGGAAAAATCATGAAGCAGGTCCTCAAGGAATCAATTCTGAAGCACTTAGAGGAGGGGAAGGTGATCAGGAACAGTCAGCATGGATTCACCAAGGGCAAGTCTTGCCTGACTAACCTAATTGTCTTCTATGAGGAGATAACTGGGTCTGTGGATGAGGGGAAAGCAGTAGATGTGTTATTCCTGGACTTTAGCAGACCTTTTGATACAGTCTCCCAAGTATTCCAAGTATTCTTGCCGGCAAGTTAAAGAAGTATGGGCTGGATAAATGGACTATAAAGTGGATAGAAAGCTGGCTAGATCATTGGGCTCAGTGGGTAGTGATCAATGGCTCCATGTCTAGTTGGCAGCCAGTATCAAGCGGAGTGCCCCAAGGGTCGGTCCTGGGGCCAGTTTTGTTCAATATCTTCATTAATGATCTGGAGGATGGCATGGACTGCACTCTCAGCAAGTTTGCAGATGACACTAAACTGGGAGGAGTGGTAGATACGCTGGAGGGCAGGGATAGGATACAGAGGGACCTAGACAAATTAGAGGATTGGGCCAAAAGAAACCTGATGAGATTCAACAAGGACAAGTGCAGAGTCCTGCATGCAGGACGGAAGAATCCCATGCACTGCTATAGACTAGGGACCGAATGGCTAGGCAGCAGTTCTGCAGAAAAGGATGTAGGGGTTACGGTGGATGAGAAACTGGATATGAGTCGACAGTGTGCCCTTGTTGCCAAGAAGGCTAACGGCAATTTGGGCTGTATAAGTAGGGGCATTGCCAGCAGATTGAGAAATGTGATCATTCCCTTCTATTTGACATTGGTGAGGCCTCATCTGGAGTATTGTGTCCAGTTTTGGGCCCCACACTACAAGAAGGATGTGGAAAAATTGGAAAGAGTCCAGCGGAGGGCAAGAAAAATGATTAGGGGGCTGGAGCACATAACTTATGAGGAGAGGCTGAGGGAACTAGGATTGTTTAGTCTGCAGAAGAGAAGAATGAGGGGGGATTTGATAGCTGCTTTCAACTACCTGAAAGGGGGTTCCAAAGAGGATGGATCTGGACTGTTCACAGTGGTAGCAGATGACAGAACAAGGAGTAATGGTCTCAAGTTGCAGTGGGGGAGGTTTAGGTTGGATATTAGGAAAAACGTTTTCACTAGGAGGGTGGTGAAGCACTGGAATGAGTTACCTAGGGAGGTGGTGGAATCTCCTTCCTGAGAGGTTTTTAAGGTCAGGCTTGACAAAGCCCAGTCTGGGATGATTTAGTTGGGGATTGGGTCTTGCCCTTGCCCTGGCTGGCTCCAGACTGTCTCAAAAACTGGCTTCTCCCATTTCCTGAGCTCCCTGGGAAGGGCAACCCTTTTCAAGGGGTGGGATTCTTTTTTTTCTTTGGTGGCAGCACTCCGTCCTTTCCCCTACCCCCCCCCCCCTTTTTTTTTTTGCTTGGGGCGGGAAAAAACCTGGAGCTGGGGCCTGGCCAGCAGACAGGGCCCCAGGAATCTATGTAATCTACTTGTGGGTTACATTTTCTTCCCATAAATTTTCATTTTCCTGGAACTTTTTCCTTTATAGTTTCAGCCAGGACTGGTGGCGGTAAACTGTGAGAGAGGCAGTTTTCAGAACCAGTGAACATAAGAACGGCCATAGTGGGTCATAGACCAAAGGTCCATCTAGCCCAGTATCCTGTCTTCCCACAGTTGCCAATGCCAGGTGCCCCAGAGGGAATAAACAGAACAGGTAATCATCAAGTGATCCATCCCCTGTTGCCCATTCACAGTTTCTAGCAAACAGAGGCTAGGGGCACCATCGTTGCCCATCCTGGTTAATAGCCATGGATGTACCTATCCTCTATGAATTTATCTAGTTCTTTTTTGAACCCCGTTATAGTCTTGGCCTTCACAACATCCTCTGGCAAGGAGTTCCATAGGTTAACTGTGCATGTGTGAAAAAATGCTTCCTTTTGTTTGTTTTAAACCTGCTGCCTGTTAATTTCATTTGGTGACCCCTGGTTCTTGTGTTATGAGAAAGTAAATAAAACTTCCTTATTTACTTTCTTCATACCAGTCGTGATTTTATAGACCTCTATCATATTCCCCCTTAAGTCATCTCTTTTCCAAGCTGAAAAGTCCCAGCTTTTTTAATTTCTCCTCTCACAGAGTCTGTTCCATACCCCTAATCATTTTTGTTGCCCTTCTCTGTACGTTTTCCAATTCTTATTATTAGGACTGCTGATTAATCACAGTTAACTCACGTGATTAACTCAAAAAATTAATCACAATTAAAAAAAATTAATCATGATGAATCACAGTTTTAATTGCACTGTTCAACAATAGATTACCAATTGAAATGTATTAAATATTTTAGATGTTTTTCTACATTTTAAAATATATTGATTTACATTGCAACACAGAATACAAAGTGTGGAGTACTAACTTTATATTATTTGTTACAAATATTTGCACTGTAAAAATGCTAAACAAAAGAAATAATATTTTTCAATTCACCTCATGTAAGTACTGTAGTGCAATCTCTTTATCGTGAAAATGTAACTTACAAATGTAGATTTTTTTTTGTTACATAACTGCATGTTAAAACAAAACAATGTAAAACTTTAGAGTCTACAAGTCCACTCAGTCCTACTTCTTGTTCAGCCAATCGTCCAGAGAAACAAGTTTGTTTACATTTATGGGGGATAATGCTGCCCGCTTCTTATTTACAATGTCACCTGAAAGTGAGAACAGATGTTCACCTGGGATTTTTGTAGTTGAGATTGCAAGGTATTTACGTGCCAGATATGCTAAACATTCATATGCCCCTTCATGCTTTGGCCACAGTTACAGAGGACATGCTTCAATGTTGATGACGCTCATTAAAAAAATAATGCATTAATTAAATTTGTGACTGAACTCCTTGGGGGAGAATTGTAAGTCTCCTGCTCTGTGTTTTACCTGCATTCTGCCATATATTTCACATTCTAGCAGTCTTGGATGATTATTCAGCATGTTGTTCGTTTTAAGAACACTTTCACTACAGATTTGACAAAACGCAAAGGAGTTACCAATATGAGATTTCTAAAGATAGCTACAGCACTTGACCCAAGGTTTAAGAATGTGAAGTGCCTTCCAAAATCTGATCAGGATGGGGTTTGGAGCATGCTTTCAGAGATCTTAAAAGAGTAACACTCTGATGCGGAAATGACTGCATCCAAACCACCAAAAAAGAAAATCAACCTTCTGCTGGTAGCATCTGACTCAGATGATGAAGATGAACATGCGTTGGTCTGCACTGCTTTGGATCGTTACCGAGCAGAACCCATCATCAGCAGGGATGGTGGTTGAAGCATGAAGGGATATATATATGAATCTTTAGCGCATCTGCCATGTAAATATCTTGCAAGGCCAGCTACAACAGTGCCATGCAAACGCCTGTTCTCGCTTTCAGGTAACATTGTAAACAAGAAGCGGGCAGCATTATCTCCTGCAAATGTAAACAAACTTGTTTATCTGAGCAATTGGCTGAACAAGAAGTAGGACTAAGTGGAATTGTAGGCTCTGAAGTTTTACCTTGTTTTATTTTTGAATGCAATTATTTCTGTACATTTGTAAGTTGCTTTCACAATAAAAAGATTGCACTACAGTACTTGTATTAAATGAATTGAAAATACTATTTTATTTTTACAATGTAAATATTTATAATAAAAAACAAATATAAAGTGAGCACTGTAGATATTGTGTTCTGTGTTGTAATTGAAATAAATATATATTTGAAAATGTGGAAAACATCCAAAAATATGTATACAAATAGTTTTCTATTATTGTTTAACAGCACAATTAATCCTAATTAATTGATTCATTTTTAATCATTTGACAGCCCTACTTATTTTCTATCTCTTTCTTAATGATTCCCAACATTCTGCTCACTTTTTTGACTGCCGCTGCACATTAAATGGATGTTTTCAGAGAACTATCCACAATGACTCCAAGATCTCTTTCTTGAGTGGTAAAAACTAATTTAGACCCCATCATTTTATATGTATAGTTGAGATTATGCATTCTTTCACATATAGTGTCACTCCCCCACCAGCACAACCTGTTTTGTCCTTCCGATATATTTTATACCCTGGTATTACTGTGTCCCATTGATTATCCTCATTCCACCAAGTTTCTGTGTTGCCTATTATATCAATATACTCATTTAATACGAGGCACTCTAGTTCACCCATCTTACTATTTAGACTTCCAGCATTTGTATATAAGCACTTTGAAAACGTATTACTTTTCTGCTGTCTGCCATTATGTGATGTAATTGAATGGGACTCTTTTTCATTTGACTGTTTCTCTTCAGATCCTACCCGTATTTTATCATCTTCCATTCTCTCCTCTTTACTAGGACGTAGAGAATCTCCATAATAGATCATCCCCTAAGGGATGTCTCTGTCCAAACCATGTGCTCCTCTGCACCTGTTGGATTTCCCCCAGCCCTTAGTTTAAAAACTGCTCTATAACCTTTTTAATTTTAAGTGCCAGCAATCTGGCTCCATGTTGGTTTGGATGGAGCCCATCCTTCCCTCTTTCCCAAAAGTTACCCTAGTTCCTAATAAATCTAAACCCCTCCTCCCTATGCCATCGTCTCATCCACACATTGAGACCCTGCAGTTCTGCCTGTCTAACTGGCGCTGCGTGTGGAACTGGAAGCATTTCAGAGAATGGTACCATGGAGATCCTGGACTTCAATCTCTTACCTAGCAGCCTAAATTTGACCTCCAGGACCTCTCTCCTATCCTTCCCTATGTCATTGATACCTACAGGTACCATGACCACCGACTCTTCCCCAGGAGTACACATAAGTCTATCTAGATGTTTCGAGAGATCCACAACCTTCACACCATGCAGACAAGTCACCATGTGGTTCTCCTGGTCATTGCAATCCTAGCTATCTATGTTTCTAATGATCGAATCCCGTATAACTATTACCTGTCTCTTCCTAATAACTGGAGTTCCCTCCTCTGGAGAGGTATCCTCAGTGTGAGAGGATACCGTGACAGCATCTAGAAGAAAAATCCCAACTATGGGATCATTTCCCTCTGCTGCAGTTGGATGTTCTCCTTCTCTGAGACTTTCATCCTACTCAGCAGCACAGAGACTGTCAGACCGAGGGTAGGACCATTCTTCTGTGTCCCAGAAAGTCTCATTTATGTACCTCTCTGTCTCCCTTAGCTCCTCCAGTTCAGCCACTCTGGTTTCCAAAGCCTGTACACTTTCTCTGAGGGCCAGGAGCTCCTTGCACCGAATGCACACATACACCACCTGCCCATAGGGCATGTAACCATACATGCTGCATTGGGTGCAATAAACTGGGTAGGCCCCATTTTGTTGCTGGACTTCTGCCTGCATTCTCTTTTTACTCCTGCAGCTCATTCCTTTGTTGATGTTTTGGTTTTATCAGGGCATGTTTTGGGCTTTAAGTTTAAAGAATGCTAAGTGTATCTAGAGCCCCCCTCACAAAACTCCCCTGTTAGCTTCTCCTGTTTGCTAGCTTCTCTGGCCACTTAGGAGCGGGCTTTTAACACCCTGGTCTTCCTCAGTAGCCCCGCCCCCTTGTTAAGGGTTGATGGGTGCTAAAGGGCTTAGGGATCAAAGCCTCGTTAAGAAAAAGTGGAAACAGGATGTACTGGAATCTCATGACAAGGCCCATTCTTTTTGAGATTTTTTAGTCTATTTTTTGGCAAACTAAGGCAGGATAGTTTTGAAAAGACTCTAACAATCCTCTGAATATTTTGGGAATTACTTTACCCTTGTGACTTACTCTGACTCGCATGCCGGTATCTTAACCAGTATTTGATTGCAATTCCCAACTCTGCTATAAGCTGGCTGTGTGACCTTGGGCAAACCACTAAACTTCTTCTGTCTCTCAATTTCCCCATCTGTAGAACTGGAGTAATACTATTTATCTTCCTCACATGGATCTGGAAAGGGTTAATTCATTAATGTTTGGGAAGTGCTCTAAGAGTCTCAGATGGTTGGAGCTTTAGAAACACAAGGCATTATTAAACCCAATCTTTTTGAGTGTCACCTGTCATTAGTTATTGAAACGTAAATGCTGCAGTGCTGCTAATTAGATTTTAAACAATGCAATTTTAAAGTAAAATAAATGTGAACTCAGTAGAATGTTGAATGCTGGGTTCAGACAAGAATTAATATATTTCAGTAGAGGTGGGGAGTGTTCTTCTGCACACAGTAAATATCATCAGTACTATCTCACTATAGGCTAAAACAGTTACAGACCACTGTTCATTACTTTGGATGTGTCACATTTGCTAGTATGACAAGATGTATTATGGACAAGGAATTTTACAGATGGAAAGAAATATCTATGTAAGCTGTTTATTTGATTTTTTTTCCACCTCTCTGTGCTATACTGGCCAACCTTGGGATAATGGAATTATTTTATGCCTTCTGCACTATCATCAGACTTTGGATGACTGCAAAAAGGCCACTGGCAACAAAAATAAGATGGCTGTAAAAAAATGCAAAAAATTGCAGTAGAAAAAAAGGTACAATCAATAACTTGCCCTTAAATTTAAAAAGGAACTAAATGAGGAACTTCTGGACAATTTATCTTGCTGTTTACAGATAACAAGTCACTTTGTTTTTATGTGTTCAGTCTAGTATTCCATAATTTATTTGAAAGAAGATGAGAAATAATGTAGATAAATGATGAAGTGTCAGGGTCTGACGCTCTTAAATGAAGCTATTATGGTCAAAGAGAAAACGTAAAACCTGCGGCTCATTATGAGAGTGTTCTACTTGTCAGTTAAGTGAAAAGGCCTGGAATGATTTCCAGTTTATTTGTCATTGCAGTTATTAAAGCTGTCTTTTTGGTGCCATGAAAATGAATTGAAGACTTTATTCGAAGTAAATTTGTACTAAAGCTTTCAGATGTATCTTATGTGAGCTCAGTGAGGCAAGAAAACAGCTTAAAAGCTAAAATATTACAAGAAGGCAACTACTGAAGTCCTGAAACATAAAATAATATAAAGTCTGAGGAAGTTTCAAAAATAGATGAAGTATTGTGTCTCATGGGGAATAAAGCTGAGCTTTACTGCATAGTAGATGTACATACAGAAAGGATGAACCCTTGTTAATTGCCAGAAAGTATTTTCTTCCAAGGAATTGTGAATGGCGGTCACATTTATATACAAACATTATTGCTGGGACAATTTTATCAAGAATAAAAGAGGGACTGTTTTATTCTGTATTGCACACATTTAGAAATACCATCTGTGTGTCAAAAC
Source organism: Mauremys mutica (assembly GCF_020497125.1). Taxonomy (NCBI): domain Eukaryota; kingdom Metazoa; phylum Chordata; order Testudines; family Geoemydidae; genus Mauremys; species Mauremys mutica. The sequence goes on along the minus strand of NC_059081.1, from coordinate 24,451,227 downwards.
AGTAGATGACATATCAATGGCAAGTATTAGTCTCTTTACAGTCCTGATGACTAATAATGTGGTACTGCAAGACTAAACAAAGAGGAAGATAAGGAGTTCAGTAAGACCAGAGCAGTATAATCCATTTCCTTAATTGAATTATTTGACTACAAAATACTGCATCTGACTACAGGGAATGGGAGACATTATTGACATTTTTATCTCTCATGAACTGATCTTAAAATACTTCATGATCCTTGGAGGTCATAGTAAAATTTTAGATCATAACAGATTGAAATTAAGTCAGACTAACTGTTGAGGTGGTCATTGACACTATCTTTGTTGCAAGATCCTTTCAAAAATTCCTTTTAGCATGCTGTATGTTTGAGACTCATGTAGAGGCCTTTGATATTTTCATTTTGGTCCATCTTTTTATCCCCTAGATTTCTTTTCTTATAGCTTATAACTACTTTGTATTTGCCAAGATAAATTAGACTATACTAGGTTTGAACTGTCCAAAAGGAAATTAAGGGTCTTTTTTATTTTAAATTGAAAGCTGTAGAAGCACTAAACTGAATGCTTAAATCTGAGCTCCAGCAATCTTATAGTAGTGAGGTTGACATTTTATTGCAGATATTACAAATGTTATGACATGTCTTCAGGGTCAGGTTAAAAACAAAAAGCTTTCCACATCCTCATCAGAAGTAATCCGTCAATTTTGTCATCAGATATTATAGAAGCCCTCAGTACCAGTGTCACAGTTATGGGTTTATCAGGCTCTGTACTAATATATAGTTTAAAAATGCAGAATAGGGGTGTGTGTGTGTGTGTGTGTGTGTGTAAAAATATATAAAACACACTGATTTTTAGGGGTTTGTAACTGCAATAAAAATTCCCTCTGGGCTAAAACTTGGCATTCACAGCCCAAAAGGATTTTTTTTTAATTAAAAAAAAATCAGTGAAGGTTTTCTTGAGAGATAAGAGCACAAAAACATATATTCTGCATTTTTTAGTACTTTAATATTTTTAAACGGATAGACTTAAAAATATTTACACACTTGACTGTTTTTACATAAGAGACCCTTAAAAAGGAGAACCCAAGAAGGGCATAGGTGGCAAGGTTAGACAACTGCTTTTTGCTCATCACGAGTATAAGTGTTGAGCCTTTGATGAGACATATCATTAGCAACACATTTAAAAGGTCTTGGTCTCTTTTTGTGCTGAAACCAGGCATGAGGGAATAGAATGTTTGATGCACAAATATAAATCCCAGAACCTAAGCTAATTTCTTCTACAAGGACCATGTGCAGGGGCCATGGGGAACATGACTGAAACATGTACACTGTTTGGGGAAGCTGGAACTGTTGGCATCCAGAGATCTGCTTTGGTGTATAAATAGAGTACTTCATTTTCCAGCGCTGTCAATCTGGAACTTTATAGTTATTTATATTATAGTAGCACCCAAAATGTGTAAGGCATTGTACAGATATATTGATAGATGCAGAATTCATAATCTAAAAGGGGGGAAACAGATGAAGGGAGGGAAAGAGATGTAAAATACAAGCAGGTGCTTGGGGCGATGACAGTCACAATACTTAGAATATCAGGATTGGAAGGGACCTCAGGAGATCATCTAGTCCAACTCCCTGCTCAAAGCAGGACTAATCCCCAGATAGATTTTTACTTCAGTTTCCTAAATGGCCCCCTCAGGGATTGAACTCACAGGCCTAGGTTTAGCAGGCCAATGCTCAAACCACTGAGCTATCCCTATACTTGGGAAGTCCTTTATTCTGGCTACTTATTTTTTGTAGGTGATGATGTGAGAATGGGTGTTTTTGAGTGGTTTGAATGGGAAAAACATTTTAGTTCATTCCATGTATAAGGAGCAACGCATAGGATGTGGGGACGTCTGCATGAAAAAGTAAGGAAAGGGGTCATTAAGATAATAAGGCACATCCACCTCAAATATCTTTAAAAATATAGTCTTAAAGCTCTAATTCTGATTGTTTAGGCATGACCTTTCACAAATACTAAAAAATACATTGCTTAAAATAATGTTTTACAATACTTAGCTCATACATGCCAACCATCCCTATTTAGGAGGGGCAGACTCCAGTTTACTCTGACCCCACCACAGAATCTCATTCAGTCCAATGTGTTCAAAAGATTTTTCTCTTCGTATGTCCCTATCTGTAACATTTAACTGTTGAAAAATGGGTGTGTGCCCAATGCCCATGGTTTACTTTAATTTAAAAGGGCATCTTTCTATTTTGATTTTTAATTTAAAATCGGGAGCTTGTGCTTGGTGTCTGTGTGCATTTTGGAAGCCAATAAAAACAAACTAAAAAGAAACAGACCCTTTAACCACAGCCCCCTCCTGAGAATCAAGTCCATTCACCCATTCTGCATCTCTATAGCATCCTAGGGCTCTCTGAATAGACTGGGTATATTTAGGTACATTACTTATTTGTCACTGACTACTGTAGTCTATTTCATACCTGCCTTGTGGCACAAATTCCCCTAGTTTCAGATGACAGCTACATACTGTCTGCCATCAGACCTCTGGAAATGTTTCATAATTCCAATGCTCTTATTGCTCCTGGTTAGTTCAGGGTATAGAAATGTATTGAGGGAAATGGGCTATTTGAATCACAGACACGGTCCTGCATTTATAACCCTTATTGCTTTTTGCTATGAGAGAAACACAGATAAATGTCCTTCTGTGAGGTTATAGCAAACTGAAGTCTCTCCATCGAGCACAGAATGAGAGGATATGATAGTGTTGAGATGGAAGATGAACTGTTTTGAGGGGAGGATAGGAAAGGATTTCAGTAAAAGCCAAAGGACAGTAAATAAAAGTCTAAGTACTCTCCTATAGACCAACAGTGTCTTGTCCCTTTACCTTCTTAAGGAAGTTCATTTAATTAATAATTAAGCACCTAATCTTGAAGTTGCTGTGCATGTGGACCTTGCAATGGAAGAGTGGGCCACTAGGTGTCTAAAGCACAGGAGACCACCTGAGTTCTACTCTTGCTTCTTGCCAACTTTCTAATTGCAGAAAACTGAACACCCTTGCCCCGCCCCTTCCACAAGGCCCTGCATGGTTCAGTGTGTGTGGAAGGGGGCTCCAGTCTGACGCATGGGGTTATAGGATACTGGCTCTGGGCTGGGGTGCAGGCTGCAGGGTGGGGCCAGAAATGAGGGTTCAGGGTGTAGGAGGGGGCTCCGGGCTAGGGCAAGGAGTTGGGGTGTGAGAGGGGGTAAGGACTGTGGCTGGCAGGACAGGCTCTGGGGTGGGACTGAGGCTGAAGAGTTCAGAGTGTGGGAGAGGGCTCAGGGCTGGGGCAGAGGGTAGGACTGCAGGCTTCAGGCGGTGCTGACCTCAGGTGGCTCCTGGAGAGCAGCGATATGTCCCTCTGGCTTCTAGGTGGAGGGGTGACCAGGGAGGCTCTACGTGCCACCCCCACCCACAGGTGCTGCCCCCCCGCAGGTGCCGTCCCTGCAGCTTCCATTGACCATGGTTCCTGGCCAATGGGAGCTGCGGAGCCGGCACTCAGCATAGCGCCTGTGGGCAGGAGCAGCACGCAGAGCCTCCCTGGCCACCCCTCCCTCCGGAGGGACATGCCGGCCGCTTCCCAGCAGCTACACAGTGTGGGCAGGGAGCCTACCAGCCCCGCCACGCCACCAACCGGACTTTTAATGGCCCAGCCAGCGGTCCTGACCAGTGTCGAAAATTGGACACCTGGCAACCTTATTTCTGCATTTGAGTCCCTGTGTGACGTTGGGCAAATTGCTTAGCCTCTCTGTGCCCCATATCCCCATCTGTAAAATTGCTCTGGTAATATTTTCCTCTCTGGAGTTTTATGGGATTTAACTAATTAATGTCTGTAAAGTACTTTGAGTTCCTTGGGTAGAAAAGTCTATGGGAATGCAAAATATTCTTCATTTTAACCCAAAAACATGTTGCATATTCATAGAATGTTTTTAATCAGTCCTATGGATAAGAACTGCCCCATCATGTACCCTTATGCACCCATTTTTTTTCTTTATATCTTCCCCCTCCCCCGCCTTTTCTTCTCCTAAATTCACTGTTTTGTCTTGGTTTGTCAGCTAATTCAGGTTTCTTTTTAATTCATTGATCTGGCTTATTCAAAACCTCTTTTGGCAGTTTATTCCATATGGCAGTTGCATGCCTATATATATAGGGCCCTACAAAATTCACAGCTGTGAAAAATGCATCACGGACCATGAAATCTGGTCTCCCCCCATGACACCTGGTCTTTTGTGTACTTTTACCCTATACCAAACAGATTTCACAGGGGAGCAGCATTTCTCAAACTAGGGGTCCCGACCTAAAAGAGGGTTGTGGGGGGGTTGCAAGGTCATTTTTGGGGGGGATAGGGTCATGGTATTACAGCCCTTATTTCTGTGCTACCTTCAGAGCTGGGTGGCCAGAGAGCGGCAGATGCTGGCCAGGTGCCCAGTTCTGAAGGCAGCACCCCGCCAGCAGCAGTGCAGAAGCAAGGGTGGCAATACCATACCATGCCACCGTTATTTCTGCACTTTGCCTTCAGAGCTGGACTCCTGGCTTTCAGCTGCCACTCTCCGGCCACCCAGTTCTGAGGGCAGCACTGCCGTTAGCAGCAGAGCAGAAGTAAGGGTGGCACTACCACAACCCTGCTACAATAGCCTTGTAACACCCCCCCCACACACACACACACTGCTCTCTTTTTGGGTCAGGACCCCTACAATTACAACACCATGAAATTTCAGATTTAAATATCTGAAATCATGAAATTTGTTTTTTAAAATCCTATGATTGTGAAATTGACCAAAATGGACTGTGAATTTGGTAGGGCCCTGTCTATATGGCAGTTTAGCCTAAAATCTCTTTATTTACTATGTGCTATAAACTAATTTTTTCAGGATGCAGAGAAGGAGAGAGACAGAGTGGCTGTTTTTAAGGTTTGCTAGCTACTATCCTTTAAAGTTAAATAATATGGCAATCTAAACCCACTTCTGCACAGAAAGCTGTTCTTATATCCATATATATAAAATGCGTATTTATCTAGAAATAGATTCTCATGAATTCTTCCTATATTACTACTAAGGAGAATTTTACAAGACGTTTTATCTCCTGGGATTCTGAGGTCTTGTTGCTATGTTGTGAGTGGAGTATTATATTAAACAGCTTCTGTTTGGTGGAGATGGAAAGGAAAAGGCCAGCTTGCACTGTGCTCCATGAGCTTGAGCCAGTGCCCACAGAAGTCAATGGAAAGAATTCCATTGACTTCATTGGTTGTTACATTGGGGTGTGTGTGTTTGAAAAATGCATGCTGAGGACCAGAGGTCAGGGTGTATGCTTGATTTTGTGTGAAAATCAAAGACAAACAAATGTAAACAAACCTGTGATATTGAAGAAGAGGGACGATGGTGAAATAGCCCAGAGTAAAGGAATAATAATTTGTGTAGCCTGTGGAAAATGGCATGCTAGGTAATAGGGTACAAAATTAGTTACTGATCATCAAACTTGGTTGACACTACTTTACAAATACTTTAGAAGAAAAAAATAATTTGGAATTGTATATACTGCAAGATGTTCAGCTCACTGGATTGAATACAACTATGACATTTTGAATTGTAAAAAAAATTGAGAAATCTTTGTCCAGTTGTGATTGGCAAACCATAAAGTTATAAAATTTTTGGTTTCCTTCTGGAACCACAACTCTGAAATAACTTTTCTTAAAAACTCTCCCTCTAGAGGTGATAAATAAATTGGTATTTTGCATACTCTGGGAACCTGGGCTTCTGATGGTGTAAATCAGCATAGGCTCATTACCTGGAATTTCAATGATTTACACCAGCTGAGGATCTGACACTGGATGTTTACATGTACAGTATTACAAAGCTACTCATCCCCACATCAGTCTCCACTACCTTTCCCTTCGTTTCTCTCAGCCATTGAATCTAGTCATTCTGAATGTGCATGCATACAATGTTATAACATGGAAATAAAAACACTGTTTTTGTTTTTATTTAGCATCAAAAAAAATTTCTTATGAAGAATACATTTTGTAATGTGGAAATGTATTAATTAGTAGACTGTGAAAGAAATGTCTGTCACATTTTTCATTTTTTCTATTTGTGTCTGATAGAAATGTAACAATATTTTTTAAACAGGCAATAAAGTGCTAACACCTCATACATTTAAAATTAAGGCAACAGTCAAAGTTAAAGACACAATAGATCTAAAATGTAATTTTCATTTAATAATATTCGCACTTACATAGGGATTTCCATCTTCAAAATGTACAGACAGAGCTCACACACCACTGTGGAATATGTGAGTATTGTTATTAGTAATTTTGTGTCAAACTTGAGCATTATTTCAAAATATCTAGCAGAGCTAGAGTGGTGAGCAATGCCTAGGAAAATATGCAAAATGATTAGTGTGATCATCAGTAAAAACTATTATAGTGAAATCAAACATGTAAAGTTAGAAATGATTTAAAGATAAAATCTGTGACGTGACTGTTTTTATTCTGTCTGATCTATCTATAATTCATACTGCTTAACTAAACTTAAATACAGATACCATAGTTAGAGTATTTGTTAAAGCACTAAGCTGACAAGTACAGAGTACTGGCCATTATTTCTGCTTGAGAGTCAGAGGTTTGAGCTATTCATTTTGTTGTCCGACACTCAGCACCAGAATTCCTTGAATTCCCAAAGCTTTTCATATGGCTTCCTCAAGGACAGCTATCATGTCTTAGCTGCTGCAATGACAGATGGGATACAATGTGTCATGTGATGGATAACACTGGATCCACAGTACTTAATCCTTCTAATACTAATAGCTGCATTATCATAGAGATTTATGAGAATGTCAGTTTCAAGTTCCCAGTTCCATTCATGGGTTTTTAAAACTTCAGCTGCAAAAACATGCATCCATCCCATTAATTCTAATTATCATGGTTCATCTTCTCAGCAGTTTTGCACTCCGGAACCTTTCAGTGCAAATTAACGTACCAAAAAAGTGTATTAATTAATATTTGTAGCTTTTAATTTCTGCAAGAGTGTTGTCTGGAAGCAGCTGGCAGTACAGGGCCGTTGCTATTGAATCTTTGCCAAACAAGTGCAGATGTAATTTTGTTATCTCTTGCTTAGTCATTTACGCAAATTAATTTGAACAATTAGCCTTTTACTGGTCCTTCATGAATCATGCAAAAGGGATCTGCCAAAAAATTGCTAGTTGACAGAAAATAATTGGTTAATGTTGTAAATCTTGCAACAAGGTAACGTACTCACAGTGAAGTAAAAGCTCACTCTAAATCTTAGTGATTACTTTAAATGCTCTTATATATTGCATTTTTTATACAGCCAATTTACACTTTGTGAGAAAATTTCAGGGGACGCGCAAATCTCAAAAATGTGGAAAACTTGTTTTGGATAAACACCAAAAAGTTAAGATGTTTGTCTAAATGTTATTCAAGCTTTGTGGATCTCCAAAAGTGGGCTGGGTATCTTTTGAGAACAAGCTTTCTCATGAGCATCACAGTATGTCCTGCTTGCTCTTGGTCAGGTCAGAAACACCAAAAGAGAAAGCGTCCTTTTTATGGTATGTTGTGTTTCTAATCCTGGGTTTGATAGCTCAGTGGTTTGAGCATTGGCCTGTTAAACCCAGGGTTGTGAGTACAGCCCTTGAGGGGGCTACTTAGGGATCTGGGGCAAAATCAGTACTAATGTAACAGATAGAGATGCTGAATAAATCTCATATAGTTCAAATGATAAAATTAACATGCTGATGTATGGGACAAAGGGTCAGGTTGATATTTATCTGACCTGAACCTAGTTAAATTGTCCCAGGATTGTAGTTGAGCTCTGACAGCTCAGAGAAATCTGCCCCGTGAGCAAGTTCTTTTGCTTCATAAGAACTGTCCATATTTACTAGCCTAAGGAGAGTTTAATTTACTGTTACTTAAAAATACTTGTGTTGTTTCTTTGATACTGCCTCATGAAGAAGTAATGCAGTTCACAAAAGATAACCTCACTATACCCATTCCCACCACAGAATTAGAGGTGTTCTGAAATTAAAACCTTGAACAAAAAAGCTCTAAATGCATGGCACAGGGTGGGAGCGGGGGCTGACAAATAGTAGGAATCAGAATATGGTTTCAAATTTCAAAAATGGGTCCTATCTTTATAATGCGCTAACCCAAAATTCCATATTCAAATATTCCTAAATTTGGAGAATTGATAATCTGGATGTACAGTAAATGTTTGGTATGAGTCCATATCTATGCAGAACACTCTTAATGTGTCCTTTATACCAGTTCTTGTTATCTCTTCTATTGTATAATAACCAAGCCAACTGCCTTTCTACATTGTGATACCAACAATCATTGCAGAAGTCAAATAGGAGGTACAATATTATTCTAATATGTAAACTACACAAGCTATACTCAATAAGTGAGTCCAACGGAAGAAGCGTGAATTTGTGAGCAGTAGCTCTTAAGCTTGGAAGGGCTTGTTTGCCAGTGTGAGAACAACTTACTACAGCTCTAGTTTTTTGCTGCTTTACTTTCTGATATTGATTGATACATTTGAGTACTTTTGCTTTTGCAAACGGAAATCCATGAATGTTCTTCAGGAGTTCAACTCCACTCCATAGATTCATCCAAAGGCAGATGCAATGTGAAGAGACTCTTATTTTTTGGCATCTACTCTCCCACCTCTGACCATATGTAGTCTTTTTTTTTTATTGTACCTCTATGAATTTGGGGGAAATTTTCATCGATGTGACATATTTTTGGCCAAATTCTGATAAAAGGCTTCCATGTGTTAACCAACTGTCTCAATAAAACAGGCTTGAATGTCTAAGGCTGTATGAGTGAGACTATTAACAGGGTGCCCCTTCGCTCTTATCTTCTTGCTCAGCAGAAACTGCACAGATTCCACTGGTTGTGCATTCACAGTGACATTTATTTGAGTTCCCTCCACCAACACCATGACAGTCCACGTGCAATAGTCTATTTACAATATCCTCTGTGCTTTTGACTCTCTCCTCAGGACCGGAGGACCTCCCTTTCCTGAGGCCTCTGTGAGTCTGGTCTCAGCTTGCCCTGCTCCTCTCTCCCCACACTGCCTTCCTGTGTGTCTGCATCCTTCTGGGCTGATGGGCTAATTGGCTTTTTCTCACCCAGCTGCTAGCCATATTATCTAATTACTTCAATCAGCTTTCTTGGGGGGAGGAGTGGAAGTAATTGGTATCCAAGTGCACACTCACCTGTTCACTCCCTATTGTTGAGCAAATAATAGCATGTAGTGATTTGGCACCACGCAATAAATGGCGGTGTGTGTGGATAGAACATTTAGATAAGTACACCTAAGAATGGGGGCTAGTCAGTCAGATTTAGTTAGAATAGGCTTGACCAGTAATATGTTCATCTTTTAAAAGGAAATGCAAATGTCGATAGATCTTGGCGAAAATGCTTACTAACTACTCCACACTCAGATAAGCCAAACTAGCATGGTCACCTACACATTTTGCTATTTGGTAACTCCCAATGATGTTACAAACCCTGATTTACAGAAGAAAGATAAAATCTATCAAATTTGCTGGTAAGACAGAGAATATTTGTTCTAACCAACTATTTCAGAATTATTTTAAATAATATTTGGCTCCTAATTGTTTTATTCAAATATGAATTTTATAATGCTCAGTGGTTTTACGGTCAGCATGGATGAAATAATGATTTCTGTGCCTTAGATTTCTCTGTGGCTATTTGTCAACAAAACTTTATATGTAACTGAAGGTAGTGTAAAGTTCTCCAGTTGAACAAAAACTCATTGTCAGGTGGTCTAAAAGTATAATTTCTTGAGTTATATTGAGAACCAACTGTATGAAAATTAACTTATAGTTATTTGAGTAAATTTGGACAATTCTGCTTAAATATTTCTCCAACATTTGTCTGAATAAGATCGGATGGCATGATATGTACCTGTGGACATAGCCTTGGTTTTGAGAATATAAGGCTCTTATTGACTCTCAGGAACTTGTATGCAGCCAATCTCTCTCTGTTGGAGGAAGGAAAAGCATTAGAGTCCTTTGTCATATCAGGACTCGCACACCTGTTTAGCTTTATGCTTTTCCTAAGCAGTAGCTGTAGCTGGACTAAAAACTTCTGGCTTCAGCTACTGATTATGGAAAGAAAATTCAAACACCAAATTATGACTCATCATAAGCTGGGCTGAAGATCCAGTATCATTCCTTTACTCTAGCATAGCCAGGTCTGGGTCTCTTCCACTCTAATTGTTTTTTTATTAAGCAGCCATTTCACAGCCTGTATTGTTTTTTTCCCATTTGTCCATTTTATTGCAGAAAGAGGAGACCAGATGTTGTGTGACAAATCATAACTATTTGCAATCTGTTGGAATTCTTGCACTGGGGATCGTTTTATGATAACTGATCCTCCAGTCACTTATGTACATGTCTCACATTGATCATGAGAGGGCCTGAAGTCGCTGGGACTATTTACATGCTTTAAATTAAGCAAGTATGTTTTTGTGGGATCAGGGAAATATTGAAGAATACACTCTGTTGTTGTTAGAAGTACTGTACAATAATCATGAGGTAGAATTGGGCATCGGTGAACTGAGATTAAATTGTGCACTATATTTAGTAGATGGTTAATCCTTAATATAGTATTTTCTCCCTGATTTTTATCATTAATACACACACACACATCTATGTGTATATGCATATGTGTTTGTTTGTGTATATGTGTGCATATGCACATATGTTCATTTTTACAACTTGTCTGTTAAATTCTTCATTGCATTAATTTACATTTAATTAATTAAATGCAATATCAACATTACATTTATATATTAAAATCAGTTATTTGTGATATACCATTTTATATGGTTTAAAAGTCAGATTAATCATTCATATCACACAATGGAAATGCCTAATTTTGTTTACTTCTCTCAACAAATAATTCACAACAAATAGTCCCTTCTGTAAAATGTATCCAACCCAAGTCTGTTATCCATCTGTTTCTAGGGTGAATGGCTAATCAGGGAAGTGGTCTCTCATTGACACACTGAGAACAATGAAGTTAGTTCCTGTGTAATTGAAAGTATCAGTAGTAAACTTGGCTGGAGCTTGATTAATAGTGTATTAAAATCAGTGTCTTCATGGTGAGTGCTGGATAAGGAGTTTTGGGCAAATTACTTGGTTACTGGGAAGCCTTTAAATTTTAATCATGGAGACACTTCAGCATCATTAGGAACTGAAAAGACAATGGGTACTGGTAGGAAGTTATGCGAATTGATGTGCTTTTCAATCTCTTCTTCTGCGGTGATATTGAGAGTGATGCATGGCCTGCAATTGAGAATCCTCTTGCTCCCCAGGACTTTGATTGCTGTTGTTATAATTTAATATTACAGTTTTTTATGATCATGGAAATGAGATGAGTTAGTTGAAAAAACCTGAAGATTTTAGTCATACAAAAATTAGTTAAAAGTTATGGCTTTGTGTGCTCTGTGGTTTTCAAAGTTCCTGATAGCATTGGTCTTGATAGACACTTTAACCTATGAACTGGTTAGAAAAAATAATAAAAAAAACTTTGAGAGTACCATTCTCTATGAATATAATTAAATTAATATTATTATTATCTATTTAGACAATTTGGGGTCTGTGTGTGCAGGTATATTGTATGTGTGTGCATTTGGATATATGTAATATATACGTAGACTTCTATCTCCATAATGGTGTGGTGTGGTATAAAGGTTTAATCACCATGAGTTTGGGATGATTGTATTATTCATGAATGGCCAAGGCATCATGACACAGGTAAACTCAAACAAGTGTCAGTAAAATCTGTAGATTAAATATCACCATCATGTGGCTGGGATTTTCAATAGAATCTAATGGAATTATGCACCTAGCTCCCATAAACATTCATGGGAAGTTGGATAGCTGACTCGGATCTATGCCTCCTGTTATACAAAGACTATTTTAGGAATATTTTAGAGAGTTTAGAATAACTGTTGGAGCTATTACTTACATACTTTTGCCAGTGAAGACAGATGCCTTAGTTTTACCATTAGGCCAACTGTGCTCAAAGAAAAAACAAACAAAAACCTGCAATAAATGTAAAACATGTCCAAAAATGACCATGGAGAGCAGCTGCTCTGGATATTTAAAATGTCATTATTTAACAGAGCTGTATCTAAGGACTTCCCAATGCTAGAGGCTGAGTCCCTTTGGAAAGAGGCTCCATCACCATAGTATCTTGCAAATGCTAATGAATTTATCCATACAATACTACTGTGGAACCAAGGGACAGGGAGATAAAGTGAGTTGCTCAGGGTGATATAGAAGCTCCATGTCAGAAGAAGGAATAGAACTCAAATGGCTTGAACCATCCCAGGCCATCATTTCAACCACAAGACCATTCCTCCTTCTTAACCAATGGAAAAAGTCCATTTTTTTTGTTATGTAGCTACATGTGATATCAGGCTGTAGTTTTATTTTTAGTTATTGGTTACAGGTTTAGAGAGGTATCACTGCCCAACTTATGGGAATTGCTATATCTGGAGAGGGAAGGAGGAAACTCTTCCCTGACAGGCTGAGTTTTTATAAAGGTGGCTATTTGAAGTAGCTCAGGGATTTAGAACATTAGACTAAGTCCCAGATGAGATGGATTTAATAGAAAGGTGATGCAGTTGTGCTTGTGAAAATATAATTTATGAAATTTTATATGTGATACTTTAAAATATGTAATGTGTACTTTATGGTGATTTCCAATTTATCATACGCCACTTTGGAATATGTGATTAGAAATGGTAATTGTCTCCCTTTATATAATGTACAGAAAAACCAAAAGTGAATTCAGAATAAAAAAACAGATTTTAATGCCAGAAGAGATCATTCTGATCATCTAGTATAACTTCCTCTATAACATTGGCTATAGAATTTCACCCACTAATTTCTGCATTCAGCCCATATGTAGGTCATCCCCAATGAATGCTATATAACCTTTATACTACACTATCATGTTTTCTGTATATGCTGTATATATTACAAAAACACTATTGTAGGATTGGTTTAGAGATATTTAAAAAAATATATTTTCATGTGCATATTTTATGTATGTGTGGCCCAGTCAGATAACTAGGTGTTTAATTTTATGAACTGTGCCCACATATAATTGTGGGCATAAAACTCTGCTTACAAAATAGGAAACAAGATTGAGTCCTGTTAGGATTGCTAACTTTCTAATCGCACAAAACCGAACCCCCTAGCCCACCCCCTTCCCTGAGGCCACACCCCCTTCCCCGCCCCTTCCCGAGGCCCTGCTCCGTGCTCACTACATTCTCCCTCCCTTTGTGACTCTCGCTCCCCAACCCTCACTCACTTTCACTGGGCTGGGGTGCGGGAGGGGGTGAGGACTCTAAATGGGGGTGTGGGCTGCAGGGTGAGGCCAAAAATGAGGGGTTTAGGGTGTGGGAGGGGGCTTCAAGCTGGGGCTGGGGCGTGGGGAGGGGGGGAGGGTGAGGGCTCCAGCTGGGGGTGTGGGCTCTGGGGTGGAGCTGGGGGATGAGGGGTTTAGGGTGCAGGAAGGTGCTCTAGGCTGGGGGGGTGGGGCAGAGGGGTTCACGGTGTGGGAGGGGGCTTTGGGCTGGGCCATGGGGTTGGGGGGCAGGAGGGGGTGAAGGCTCCATCTGGGGATGCAGACTCTGGGGTGGGGCTCGGACTGAGGGGTTCAGAGTGCGAGAGAGGGCTCTAGGTTGAGGTGGGGCTTGGGTGTGGGAGGGGGTATGGGGATCTGGGCTGGGGGTGCAGGCTCTGGGGTGGGGCTGGAGATAAGTGGTTTTGGGTGTAGGAGGGGGCTATGGGTTTGGGAGGGGCTCAGGGCTGAGGCAGGGGGTCAGGGCGTGGGCTTACCACTGGCAGCTCTCAGTCAGTGCCGCAGCAGGGGGATGAGGCAGGCTTCCTGCCTGTCCTGACTCTGGTCTGTGCCCCTGAAGTGGCCAGCTGCAGGTGTGGCTCCGTGGGTGCTCTCGCCCGCAGGCAACGCCCCTGCAGCTCCCATTGGCTACGGTTCCTGACCAAATGGGAGTGCAGAGCTGGTGCTTGGGGCAGGGGCAGCATGCTCCTGCTCCTCTCCGCCTAGGAGCTGGACCTGCTGGCCACTTCCGGGGCGCAGCACAGAGCCAGGAGAAGTATGGACTAGCCTGCCTTAGCTCTGCAGCACTGTCGACTGAACTTTTAACGCAGAGCTGCCAGGGTCCCTTTTTGACTGGGTGTTCCGGTTGAAAACCAGACACCTGGTCACCCTAAGTCCTGTAAGTTATTGTACACGCATATTGGATATAGTCCAAACTTACCTCTGGGCTGTGGTTTGCCTTTATAATGAACTGAAGGACAATAAAACCTAAATCTTAGCCTAACCTTTCACCTGAACTTAAGCTATTCCTGGGGTTTTTTTGTTGCAGATTCTCTCTGTCCTTTCCTCTAGTTTTTTCTATCTGAAAGAGGGAATGGGGGAGAGAGAGACTCAAAACCTTTCCAAACCATTGGTTGGAATTAACACAGTTTGCCTTATCTGAGATCAAAGTGAATCAGTAAAAACAGATCTGCATATATATATAGTGTTCTAGCCACCTCCTATCAAGATAACTAAACATAAAAAGCTTTGCATTCCCAGAGAGGGTGTTGGAACTGCAAACCTGTTTAAAGGTTATTTCAAATGTCAGGGCCACCAAAACAGATAAATATATGTGTTAATTAAAAACAAACAAAAAACAGCAAATAAACCGGGAGGCTTATTTACAAGGCCCACTTCTTTCCAGTACTTGTGGGACAAAAGTCCATGACATAGATCAATAATGGATGAACCTCAAAAGGCTCAGCTTGCAAAAACATTGGTTCAGTTCTGGCAGTGAGTAAAGTTTTAGGGGCATGCAGCTTTTCTTTGTTTTTCAAACTGGTTCACTTATTCCTAATTTACCGTTGGTCCCCTCTGAAGTGTTAATTTACTGTAGTTTAAAGAACAACGAGTATTTGTGGCATCTTAGAGACTAACAAATTTATTTGAGCATAAGCTTTCCTGGGCTCTGGTATGATGTGGTGCAGAGTGCAGCCTGCTTGCTGCTGAGCAACCTCAGTCCCCTCTGAAGCTGATGTGAGTTAAGGGCAGTCAGCACCTCTCAAGGGGCACTCAGCACTTGATAGGATCAGGCTGTTTATTTGGTTTGGGCTGTTGACTATAAAAACATTTGGGGTGAGAGTCTGTGCTGCCTCTTTAAGGTGCAGCTGGATCAAGAGCTAAGGTGGATTTAAGACATCTTTGCAGCCCCTTGAATAACTGCTCTGCAGGTCTAAGTTACTGAAGCCTCCAGGAGCTTCCCTATGCACTACATCACCAGCTGGAATTTCTGTCACTCTGTGCCAGTGCCCTATCCCGACACACCTTTAAAGCCCCTGGTCCCAACCCTCATACACACCCTGTTCGAGAACTTGTGAGGTGTAGGGCTGTCTTCCGCAGTGTCTATGCCGGAGGCATTCTCCCATGACCAGATAGGGGACCTTTAGTGCCCTTTCACACCACTCTAACCCTTTTCCCTTGTGTGAAGGGGCCGGAGTGGACGTGAGGACCTCATTTTCAAGGCTTTATGCAGTTTTGCTTTACTTTTGAAAAGTACGTCTGTTTTTAATTGTAACAGTTCACAGATTTTAACATTCTTGCCTGACTATAGCCTTCTTCCTTTCAGCTAGGCAGTAAATCATGGACCCCAAGATTGGAGCAGAGGTGGAAGCAAAATCAGGCAAAGATTCTGATTAACACTAAATATACATCACAAATTAAAGAAGAAAAGTATAATCCTAACACTTCATAGTAGAGCAGAACATTTTAAAAAATCATGAAGTGAAACATAAGAACACTAGATAAATTTGGATTGGGGTATAAAATAATATGGAAGACACTGCTAATCTGCAGTAAGTGTAAGAATCAATTTGGCTGATAGGCAGTGAATGACTTGTATATTTTATATTGGAATCTTCAATCAGCATTTTCTGAACATGCTTTTTCATTATGATAATGATGATGGGATTAATTATCACCATGAGAACAAGTGATAATGGTACTTTGAACTGTACTTGTCTCCATATGACAGAATATCACTTGTTTTTACATTCTCAGGGGTGTGAGAGAGAGTTTGGAAGTATGACTTTCTCATTGAATGACAGACTAACCAGTGACGGGATGTTGATGGAAGGCTAGTGGAGTGTTGTGTGTTGTATGTGTGTGTGTGTTTGTTTGTTTTGCAGACTACTCTGATTGGCTAGAATTTTTGCATAATAATCAATTGATAAAAATAAAGAAACATTAACAAAGTCATAGAAATTAGTCATTGGTTTAGTGTTCATCTGCAATGACTGGTTCCAGCATGATGTGACAACTTTCTTGGGTATTCTTGCATGCCTTGCTGTAATATTTCATTGTTTACACAACAGCTACATCACTGTGGAGAGCAGATCTCTCCAAATGTATCTTTTTGTACCCATGATGCCGTAAGAAAGATAACACAAGGGATGTGGGTTAATTAGGCCACAACTTTATTCACTTAACGTACCTGGGAATACCTGGCAAAAAATGGTACCATGCTAGTCTTCATCCTTTCCTTAATTGTTTCCACCTATTTGGGAGGGTTGCCATCAGCAACCCCCTTCCCATCCTTCCACTGCCCTCCCCTCATATAAGGAGTAAGGGGGAGGGGGAGAAATTAGGAGCCCTAACTACCTCTTTTCCATGTTCCTTAAGGGATGCCTTATCCTAAATCTGCTTGTGATGACTGTTAATCAGGAGACAGTGTCCTCTCTGCAGCCAGAGGCTGCTCTGGACATATGCCAAAAGGAGGTTCCACAGTTATCTTGGCTGCCTCCTGCCCCCACTCCTAGCTAGATCCCCCCAGGTAATTAACAGATCTTTCCTAATATGGGCCAAAAATATGATCACTCCCCAGTTGTAGGGGTATACTTTGTTGGCCCTGGATAAGTCAGGTACCAAGTATGATACATAGTACAATTTATTCCCCAAAATACCTGTTACTTAGAGACTTGGTCTCTCCTCACTTTTATTGCTGAATATTATTAACATCAAGTGTAAAGAATCATGAAGCTGAAAATATGGACAGTCACTTTTAGTGAAGGAATGAATCCCACATTTTAAGTTTCTCTATGAATAATTTTGTGTTTCTCTCATTTTGGAGCTTTGCATGCCACATTTGGGCCTTCACGAATTGAGAGGGGTGGATGAAGATGTGTAGATTAACTTCAAAGCAACAATGTTCTTTCATAACTCAAATGCCCAGCAGAGTCTCTGTAAATGACTGCTAAATTAGAAGTGATTCTTGGTGCTCATTTTAGTCTATGGGTGGGAACTTTAGCCAATGAGATATGAGCAAGCAAGGCAGCACTGAGGAGAAGATGGCTGGCTGGCAGTCTTCCAGCACATGAAGGTGGTCTGATCAGTTTGGGGAAGGAACTGTAGCTACACATAGTGGAGGAGCAGTATGGCTGCTAGTATGGGTTGAAAGCTGCTGTAAAGCTGGCTGAGTAGAAAAGATAGAGTTGCAGCACTTTGGAAGACACTGAATTATGTCCAGTGCACTATTTCAGAGGCAAGTTTGCATCACAAGTTAAAGCATATACAAGTATGGGAGAGAGTTTCAAATTATATAGCCTATTTGTGCTCTTTGGCTTAATATGGCCTGTCATCATGCGGGAATTCCAACTGAAATAATATTTTATTTAAAATTAAGTGGATGTGTAAATCACTGTAACACTCAGTAGAGTATGGATAATTTCAGTGACTCTAAGAAAGATATAATTCATGACTCCCTTTAACATATGTTATAGACATTATTGAAATCAGAATTGTTGAAAATATGGATTATATTAATTTTATCAAATACCTATTTATGAGCAAATAATTGCTGCTACTTGCTAAACTGATGGAACACATTACATACCTATAACCCTCCAGAGGTCATGCGATTGGCCACATTACCCAAACTGTTTCATTTTTTTTTAATCTGAAGTTTTTATAAATTTAGTGGAGGAAAAAGGTCCAGAACATCTGTCTTTGTAACCAGATGCATTGATTGTGTCCTGTTATCAGCTAATAAGAGTGCTATTAATGGATATCCTACCCATAATTATTTTAACTTATATCTTGGATATACCTAATAACTGTCTCCAATTAAGATACAATAACTACCTTAGCAAATCAATTAAATACTTACTTATGATACTAAGTTTAGAACCCTGCTGTCTTGAGCTTTTTGTGATTTATTCATTTATATGGTATTGTCATGCTTAGGATTACTGTGCAAGTCCTTGACCTATGAGCAATTTTGCCTTTTTAAAAGAAGTGAGGCACATTCAGAATTTGTTGGGAAAGTACAGATGGGGTAGTAAAGTGGAAAGAATAATTATTATTTTAGTTATTTTAGTAATTAGAATTATGATGGAGTATCAATTTAAAGGCCAAAGTTCATCTAAAATATACTATTGCAGGCAGCAATGCAAACTTCCCCAATATTCCGCATCCTTATCGGTTAGAAGCACCTGGCTAAAGAGTTGGGAGTACCCCTAGTGGAGGAGAAAACAGAAGGCCCTTCCACTACATTGACCTACCTGGGCATTGAGCTGGACACCAGGGAGGGCATATCTCGGCTCCCTCAGGATAAGCTTCAGGAGCTATTGGGGTTGCTCCAGAGAGTACTGGGAGCTAAAAAACTCAGGCTGCAGGAACTGCAATCTATTTTGGGGCACCTGAACTTTGCTTGCAGGGTTGTTGCCCCAGGATGGGCGTTTTGTGCCTGGCTGGCAGCAGCAACAGCTGGCATAGCCAGGCCAAACCATTACATACAAGTCACTAGAGAGATGAAGAAACACTTGGGGGTGTGGGAAAGTTTTCGGAGTCGATTTAATGGGGTATCATTCTGGAGGGAGGAATGGTTTTTACAAAGGGGGTTAAAGATCCATTCAGATGCGGCAGGGGGTGCATGTTTTGGAGTGTTTTATCAAGGCAGATGGTGTGCACAAAAATGACCCGCCGCCTGGACACAAAACGGGGTTATGCGTGACATGACCTTTTTGGAATTTTTCCCCATTTTAGTTGCAGTGGTGATTTGGAGACTGGAGCTGGCTAATAAAAGGGTGCGCTTCTGATGCGACAATGTGGCAGTATTACAGGCTATCAATTGCCAAACTTCCAGATTGCACAGGGTTATGAAGTTGGTAAGGGCATTTGTTCTACAATGCTTAACCTTTGGTAGGGTTGGGGGGCGGGGAGGCAGCCAAGCAAATTGCTTGGCCTCCTTGTGGTGGATGTTCAGTGCAGGTGCTCTATTGGGAGGACAGCCAGTGACCAGATAAATGGTCTGGTAAGGGACTTAAAATGAGTTACTGGATAAAGGAACAGAACGGGGAAGGGGGGTTGGGGACGCCTATGACTGGTATGGCAGAAAGCCAACCTCCTCTGTTCTCATAGCCCACCTTAACCCTCTTACAAGGCTGGTGGATGGTAAGGTCCAAGCCATGGGTTGGCTGGGGGACCTGGATGGGAGGCTCATGGAAACCCCGGATAATTGATTTGAATAAGCATGGATTTGCCTGCACTGCACATTTTATCTGCCGGGTAGTCCCAGACAGCTATATAATAAAGTTGTGGCCTGATTAGAACCCATATCAAGTCTCCTGTCCTTTTTGTGGTGTACCCAGACAATACTCCGCATCCTTATCTGTTAGAAGCCACCTCTATGAGAGAAAAAATATATTTTAACTCTCTGTCCCTAATGGATCCTAGACATCTTTTATTAAATCACCAGCAAGAGTTTCAGTTGTGGTGGTAGTTTTTGCAATGTGGGCATCACGTGCTCATTAGGAAATACTGAGAGTGCAAGTCGTTATTCCTAGGATAGGCGTCAGATGGCGTTCTTCTCTCATGCATCTAACTATATTAAGAATTTTATTTATTTGTATTACAATAGAATGTACAGGCATCAACTGAGCTTGGGCCACATTGTGCTAGGTACTGTATGAATACATAATATTTTGATGAAGAAGGGGAAAAAATTCTTCCTGCAAATGTGACAAATTCCATTTGGAGTCACAAATTCATGATTTGTCATCAGATAAAAATATTATTCTGTTTTTCCAGAAAAGGAAGATTTTTCCATAAAATGTTTGCATCATGAGCAAAATATTTTTGTGGCTTGAGAATGATTTTCTTAGCAAGATGAATTTTTTATCCTAGATTACCTGACACACCAAACCTTTCTATAAGCATAGGTCATTGTATGGAATTCACGCAAAACCTACAATTTTCTTTTCAAAGTCATTTCATTTTGATGCCTGATATCTTGGGTTTGCTTAATTTATTTCTTGACTACTGTTGACTATTTTTTTATACGGGCTCTTCAAATATTGAAATCATTGGGACTACTCATGTTAGTAAAATTAAGCAGATTTGTAAGTGTTTAAATGGTCAGGCCTATATTCTATCCAGGCACAGCTACTTACTTAACCAGAGTTGCTGTGTTATGTTGTATTATCTCCTTTATCTTTTTACGTGTTCCTAATTGTGGTTAAGCACTAAACATTGATTCAGTAAGAATAGCGCTTTTGTTCTTCCATATTTTTTCTCTAAGTGATTTCCCAGTCAATGTACACATCAAAGGACAATGGCCTAATTTTTCAATAATGACTAATTTTGGGTTTCTCCATTTTTAGTGCCCTACTTGAGACACCTTGCAGGGCCTGACTTTAGACTCTGCAAGGTGTCTCAGATTGGACATCCAAAATCACTAGTCACTTGATTTTTTTTTTAAATTGCCAATGTTGTAAACTCATCTAGAGTTTTGCAAAACTCTAGATGCATTTTCTACTTTTTAGAGTCACTATAAGATTTGGCATTTAAACTCATATGACAGTTTCAATAATGATACGTGAGCAGAATAAGAATCAGCTTCATGTTCTGTAGCTGCATTGGTTCTGCAATAGTAAATATGGTGATGATTTTGCAGCAACGGTTTCCTGACCATAATAATTTAAAAACTTTTTAAAACAATGAATAAAGATAAGGCACAAGAAGAGACATGTAATTTCTGTGAAGGTTCTGTAGTATTTTGGTGTACAGTCCAGACTGCTACTAATTCATTGTCTGTTGCATTGCACTACAGTTCATGTACTATATAACTTACTCCCTATTTGACTTGAAATGTAAATCACCGTTTTCCAAAAAACACTTTCTCCCATCTTTCTCTCATCTGCCTATTCCATTTGACATATTTTCCCCCTCCTTGGCTTTCTTTTCCTCATTCCCTAGGTAAAAAAACTAGAAAGCAAAATAACAGCTTATTTTAAAAAAAAAGTGAGTGAGAGAGAAACAGATTTCTTATCAGGGTGCATTTTGAACAATGAACCTGGATGGGACTTCCTCGTGAGGCCCACTCTAAAATGCCATTTTTTAATGGAAAAGAGTCAGATTTAACCAGAACCAAACTTTTGTCAAGTCAGACGGATCATCTAAAATTAGGTGTCCACTTTTTGTTCAAATAAGGGTAGATCTCTGAAGCTTTCAATTTTTGAAGAAGATGAAGGTTTGAGGGAAGAAGAGCTTCAGATCATTTCTATTAGCGTGAAACTTTCTACGTCAATAATAGCTTCTTTTGGTGGCTTGACTTACTCTTAATAAAAATGTGCTTGTTATTTACTTACCTTTAACAAATCTGTAGTTTTCTATTGCTATAAAATAGCTCCCCAGAGAGATCCATATTCAGTATCATATTATTTCATATACATTTCCTCAAAACTTACGGACATATGGCCAATTCCACAGCATATGCGTGAAATTCATGTTGGCTGCTCCACAGCTCCAGCATTTATCATCTGTTCCAATTCCCTTTTACACTAATTACTTTCTGACAGAAGTAACTGAGAGTACTGATTACTCTAAGTTACCCTCTGCAATGTGAATGTGAGTTACAACTAGGAACAAATTCAGAAGTGACCTAAATAGTGCAATGGGTTTATAGGTTAAGAGAAGGAATGAGAGGGGTTGGGAATGGGCATGTTTGGTAGAATCACTGACTGAGGTGAAAGAAACAGATCTGCAGAGAAAGTGAAGAGTTAGAATTCAATTTGTTTTTCAGGCCTTAATCTCAAATTTAGTACTTTTTAAATGTGTAGGGATTTCTAGAAGTACAGTTTCTAATGTTGCTTTAAATAACTTAGAATTTAGATTATGAATAAATATGTTAAATATTTTTGTCTGGAACTGGTAGAGTCTCTGTTTACTGTGAAACAGAATGAAGTAGTAAATTATTACAATGAGCAGGTTGCATTTCCAGTTGTTGTGAACCCCCTACTTATGACCAACCTCTGCCCTCCCCCAAAAAGAGAGAGAGAGAGAGTTGGCATTGCACTGTGATCCACATTAAGGAATGTTCTAGTGTAAGAAAAGCTATTCTATGGCTAGAATTTAATACAATTATTATCTTTAACTTTTATGTGAAACTCTATTTTATTTTTGTCATTGTATTGACCTAAAAGAGACAGTGAAGATATAGGTTAATTTTCCTTTTGGCTTTTTCCAATCTTTCCTTTTTAACTCATTCCTATAACAGTCTGTTTTAAGCAACTCCTTTGACAGAAAAACCTATGAGGGGTTTCAAATTCAATAACACAGATTGGATAGAAGGCATCTCTCATCCCAACTTCAGCTGACTAACTGCAGATCCTTAATACTACACACTACGCTGGAGGTCTTCACAGTGATCAGTCTGCTGAAAATATGCTGACAGCTCAGGGTGCTTTTGTATTGTCTAAAATGTGTTGTACTGCTATCAGGGTTTAATATGCTCAGTGGGCTTTGGAAAAGATGGCTTATAAACAAAATGACCTGAGTTTTCTGTGTTTCCTCAGTACCTTATGTTTATGTTCAGGAATATTGTGCATGTTTATAATGTACACATATAGCATACAAAAACTTGCATTAAAATTTAAGTTGCAAAGTCAAGCACTTGCAAGCTAGGAAATGTCAGAATGAAGGTTAAATGTGCAAGCTTATTTCTGCCCAGTTGAAAAATGGGAATAATTTTTTAAAAATGTAGAATTTGCAGAATATAGACAAAATTCAGTGTCTTTAAATGTTGAGTCTATTTTTGTTTTTGTGGGATTTCTTATGTTTTGTTTTACCACTTTCGATTTTCTCCTTAGTCTGATGTAAATGCAGTGTTGTTGAGGGTTTTATGTAGCTGCTTATGCAATATAAGCTTACTATGGGTCTAGTGCTGGCAAGATATGAGGACTCTTACTCCTGATGGCAGGATGCTCAGCTTTTCACAGGAGTAAGTGCAGGTTACTATTTCACTATCAATATCTACATTAACCATTCCCTAACACCATTAGTATCCTATGTTCCTTAACATCCAGTATATATTTTAGACATACATGGTTCCCTTTGGAACACGGAATACTCAAATTGCTTGCGTGGAATATTTTCTTGATAAAGTAGGATGAAACACTCAGTTTTGCTAACACTTTCAAAAATATGCTATCTCAAATAGCTTCCTAATATACAAATTACCGTTCCCTCTAGTCTCGTCAACACACATTGGGTGAGAACGTCTACCTTGGAGAGGTGATTTGGGGATATTGTGATCATTGTTCCTGATTTGTTATTGGATTCACAGAGGAAAAGGACAGGTTTCAGAGTAGCAGCCGTGTTAGTCCTGTTTTTTTTAGAGGAAAAGGATTCATTCTGTAAAACTTTAAATGTCTTTTCTTGATTTACAGCTATAAAACATCTCTTCATTCTTTAAAAAGTAACTGTAAAAAATCTCACAAAACTGGTGCCATTTCATGTATCAAAGTATCACTTCTCCTAGAGGAATCGACTAATGTTTCTTAGCTGTGCTCCCTGGTACAAAGCAATAAGTATTGCATTCATCCAGATGTTATTTCCAGTTATATACTGACTTTGCTACATTTTTACTGTAGCAGGCTTCAGAACAAGGTGATAGCTTGTGTCACTTTCACAGAGAAAGACCTACAGCTAGTGTCAGTCTTATGGACAATGACTAGCTGTGTTTTTGCCCCTCAAAAGGCAAACTCTCCCCTGTTCTCCCTGGGGTTAAAAAAAAAATCTTCAGCGCTCAACTAGGTAACTGAACTCCCTCAATTATCCAATCTGAGTATAACATTTCTTATGTATGTAAGCTCTGTAGCCTGAAGCTCTAGGGGTAAGGAGCTCTCTGCGCCTATCTGTTGGTGAACAGGGGGGAAGAATGGCTGGAGAGGTGTTTCATCTGCATACACTATTTATCCAGTACTCCAAATGGACCAAAGCTCTGGAGAGGAAGGAACTATTTGCTCCTATCTATTGGTGAACAGGGGAAATACAGCTATAGCTTCATTTGCATAGGCTTTCTACCCAGAATTCCTCATTGGGAGCCAGCATAACTGTACATAGAATCAGAATTGGTTAGTAGAACTGAACTGAGAGAGGAGTAAGAGGGGAGAAGGGCTCCTCTCTAGTGCCAAGGAGTTCCTGGGTTGCAAGGACTTCTCTCAAGGGTCCTACATGCTGCTGGTTCCTCCCCCTTCAGGATCCTGCTCTGTTCAGAGGACTTTGTGGTCAGACAACACAGACTGAGGGCTTTGCAAGTCAGTGCACAGACACTAAATAATTGAAATCACTATATCTGGGTTAGGTGGCAAAGTTTCAGGACTGGACTTCACTTTTCAAAGGACTAGCGACAGGCCTGCTTGAGAGCACTTCCAAACTCTGGGACTATATAACTCCCAGACACCAAACCATGAGTGGAGTTTGGAGAATGGGGAAATGAGATGGTAGAGGGACATTTGCCTATTTGATGCTCACATCAGTGAGTAGGGAGCTAAGTAAACAGATGACTGCAAACGTTACTGTGGGGGGAAGTTTACTTATTCATTTAGATACACTTTTCTTATGTTTTCGCAAGCTTATGCTGTGTTCCCTTTCCTCCAGTAAAGTTTACCTTGTTTGTCTTGCAAGTAAGGAGCTGTAGCCCATTACATGTGTCCAGGGAAGGTATTTAGTGATCCCAGAAATTTTGGATGTGGATTTTAGCTGGTGATGTGTGTTAGTTTTGAGAGGGACTCATAGCCATTTGAATATGGCTCTTGCGGCTTACAACAGTGGCAGAAGGGTTTCACATATTTTGAGACTATCTCCCTTAGGCTCAATTTTTGCCCTCATTACATTTTTATTGGATCAATTATACACTAGTTTCCAGACCAAAAAAGTTACAATATTCAACTATTAAGTCTCTTTCAAAGAAGTATGTACAATATGATGTGGAAATGACAGTAAATAGGTCATGTCGATTTAATATTAAAATAAAAAATGCTATGAGGTTAATAATTGTAAATGTCCATAAGCCAGTAAACTGGGGTCAAACAGGTCTCTTAAGGTTGTTCACTTGTCTTTTATTGCAGTCTTTATGATAGTGTTTACAACTGTATATCCTTATCTTGTACTTACCTTGTATTTCTCCATCAATACAATTCAATCACATTCCTTGATTTGAGATTCAGATTTTGTGTGCCCTCCCTTTCTACTGTGCCTAGCTTTAATAGAAATGATTCCCTCTCTTACTTAGTTAAGAGATTAAAACTGGACCTCTAGAGAGACAGAAATCCGTGCTGTAATCAGTCTCTTCAAAGTGCACTGGTTAGGCTAAAGTATTTATTGGTTCATTTGAAATACTTAGTGGAAACTACTCCTTACTCAGACAAATCTCCCATTAAAACTAGTAAGTCTGGAAATTTCTAAGCTAAGGCAGTAAGACACCCATCTCCCATTGAAATTCAGATGGAATTAGGAGCCTATCTCCCTTGGCTCCTTGTCCTAGGGTCTCACCCCCACTTTGAGCTTGTGAGTTCAAAGATGGGGACCCGCAGGTATTCTCCCCCCACCCTAACCCTTAGGGTAGGGTTCCTTCTCGCTGCCACCACTCGATTATTCGGTGAATCGAGACACCCCTCTGTTCCCCCCTCCTCCTTCCAGAGACTTTCCTGGGGAAGCACAGATCAAATCACAGAGGGAGAAAGATTCCTTTCACTTCCCTCTCCCTTCCCTGCTTTCTCTGCTTGGAGACAACCCTTGTCTCCACAGAGTGGCGCCTAGCTTCCTTCCCCTGAATCCACAGGTAAGGAACTTAACCAAGTCCTGAACCTAAAAGAGTTTATTAAAAGAATAAAAAAAGGAAAAAAATACACAATCTCTATGAATCCAAGATAGACATTCATAGGGTCTAATCTTATTAATCCCTGGAGAAATTTCTCCCTTTTCCTCAGTACAAACAATACAGGCAAAATTACGAATAATCAATACAAACACACAGAATTGCAGACACAGGATTCTTATATGAAATTACCCAGTACTTCTAATACTCACTAGCTTGAATAGAAGAAATTAGTTCAGAAAGATGCGCAGACTTGATTAAGCATCTGGGCTGGTGTAGTTCCAGACGGCTAAGAACACAGAACAAAGAACACAGAGACCCAAGTTCCCGCTCTCTGGGATTTTCAAATTCTCTTCCCTGATTGGTCCTTTGGTCAGGTGTTTCACCAGGTCTGTGTTAACCCTTTACAGGTAGAACTTAACCCTTAACTAACTACTTATGACACTCCTTCTGAAAATTCCAACTGAAAAGTTCTGCCTACCTAAGAAGCTTTGGCCCATTATTTCATTTTTTTTCCTTTTCACTTTAGTATTATTTGTCTTTAATTTGTCATGCGATAAAATTACATCTCAAGCTTTCACATTTGCATATCTCCTTGTAGCACATCCATGCATCTTGGGCCAAATTCTGATTGCCTTAGGTTTCAAGTCAATGGGATTAATAGTGTGTAAGGCAAGCATGACTTGTTCCCTCCTCCCCATGTGAGGTCACATGGATGATGAGTGGTTCTAATATGTTAATACTATTCTCCACATCAGTGGATCTTCTGTACCAGAAGCTATAGTGTGTAAGTGACACACTTGTACTACAAGAAACACTGGTTCTGACCTCAAGTCTCCAATGTATTAGTTGATTTGCCGCAACACCTTTGGGTAAAGCAATTCAAATATATCGTAAACAACTTGCCTTAAGACTGAAACACATTCTATTTTCTTTATATTCCTTTCTAATGTTCTATTTTTTTCCTTGAAAAAAGATTAAAGAACAGAATTATATTGGAACTGGTGGAGGCATGATCATTCCCCCCCCCGATTATACTGAAACATTAAAATATCATCAGCATGTTAATTTTATCATTTGAACTATATGAGATTTATTCAGCATCTCTATCTGTTACATTAGTCTCTAGATATAATTTATTCTGATTGTGGGAATGTCATAGAAAGAGACCAAAAACATCTGGACTTCTTAATATGAAACAAATTTTCTAGGATGCATATCACCATATTAAAATTAATTCTGTTTGAGAAGACAGAAATAGTACATCCAGTGCACATTCAGACTTCGGTCCCAAACCCTCTACTGGGCTAGTGCAATAGATTCTTATAGATTGCCACTGAAGGCCTAGACTTCATTCACCCTCAATTTCATAATAGAATCTCAAGTAGAATGAATTACTCTTCCCAATCTAAAATTGATTGATTGATTGATTGGCGATTCCTAGATTCGAGGATGATCTCTACCACGGATTTATATATGGGTCCTGAGATGACTCAGAAGTCCAATCCTGGAACTGCAAATCCACCCAAAGTAGGTACAGACATTTCATGGCAGGCCATCTGCCTGCTGGTAGAAAGTTCTTTCTTTTTCTTTCTTCCTCTCTCTCTTTTCAGCTTAGAGGGCAAGGCACTTCTCCTCCAAGCGGAGGATGGAGGATATGGTGCCATTGGGGTTGGTTGGTGGCTTGCTCCTCCCAGCCTGTGATGTCCACATCAGTTTTCTTAAGATACACTTTCAGTCTCTTTGTAGCATTTCCTCTGACCACCATGGGATCTCTGACCATGGTTGAGCTGAGAGTAGAGGACTTGTTTTGGGAGGTTAGAGTCTGGCATCTACACATAGCATCCAGCCCAGCGAAGTTGGTCCATGAGGATCATTGCTTCAATGCTGGTGACATTGGCTTCGGCGAGGATGCTGACGTTAGTGTGGCGATCTTGCCACTATGTGAAGGATCTTCCGGAGGCATCGTTAGTGATACCTCCTCAGACTCTTGAGATGCTGTTGATAGGTCACCCAGGTTTTGTATCCACAGAGAAATGTAGGATCAACAATTGTCTTATAGACCTGTATCTTGGTGTCATGCCATAGGTCACAGTCTGTGAAAACATGTTGGAGCAATTTCCCAAAGGAAGCACTGGATCCTGTGCTAGATCTCAATGTTGAATTTTGCATTTTGAGAAAGGTGGCTACTGAGGTAGCAAAAGTGATCAACTGTCTCCAAAGTCTGACTCTCAATCGTGGTTTGTGGTGGATCACGTGCAAGGCCTCAAGCAGGTCGATAGAGCACTTTAGTCTTCTCAATATTGAGTGAGAGTCCTAGGCTTTGGTAAGCTTGTGCGAGAAAATCCAGGTCATTCTCAGTGTATGCAAGGATGACACAGTCATCAGCATACTGAAGACTTTAGACTTCTAGCAGAGACATCGAAGATTAAAGAGCTGCCCTTCCATTCTGTATTGAATGTCAACTCCATTGGGGAGATGATCTTTCAAAGGACCAAAATAACTGCTAAATTGATGGAGAACAGGGTTGGGGCAACAACACATCCTTGCTTAAGCCCAGTTTTGATGATGAAAGGTTCTGTCTCAAGGCCATTACAGACAACCAGGGCAGCCATTTGATCATGAAGAAGCCTTAGGGCCTTAATAAATTTTGGAGGGCACCCAAATCTGGACTGCACCTTCCACAGGGCTTTGCGATTAACAGAGTTAAAGGCAGTTAACAGATTGACAGAGTGAGATGAGGATACCCAGAAATCACCTACTACAGGACAGGCCCAACAAGGAAAATAACAGAACACCACTGGCCATCACGTACAGCCTCCACCCAGCTAAAACCTCTTAAGCACATTATCAATGATCTACAACCTATCCTGGAAAACGATCCCTCACTCTCACAGACCTTAGGAGGCAGGCCATATAGACAGCCCCCCAACCTGAAGCAAATACCAGCAACTACACACCACACCATAGAAACACTAACGCAGGAACCAATCCCGTTAGCAAACGTTGTTGCCTACTTTGTCCTCATATCTACTCTAGCAACACCATCAGAGGACCCAACCACATCAGCCACACCGTCAAGGGCTCATTCACCTGCACGTCTACTAATGTTTTATATGCCATCATGTGCCAGCAATGCCCCTCTGCCATATATATTGGCCAAATCGGACAGTCCCTGCCTAAGAGAATAAATGGACACAAATCGGACATCAGGAATGGTAACATACAAAAGCCAGTAGGGGAACATTTCCATCTCCCTGGGCATTCTATAGCAGATTTAAAAGTAGCTATACTTGAACAAAAAAAACTTCAGAAACAGACTTCAAAGAGAAACAGCAGAACTAAAATTCATTTGCAAAATTAACATCATTAATTTGGGCTTGAATAGGGACTGGGATTGGCTGGCTCATTACAAAAGCAGCATTGCCTCTCCTGGGATTGACACCTCCTCATCTATTATTGGGAGTGGACTACATCCACCCTGATCGAATTGGCCCTATCAACACTGGTTCTCCACTTGTGAGGCAACTCCCTTCTCTTCATGTGTCATTATTTAATACCTGCATCTGTAATTTTCACTCCATGCATCTGAAGAAGTGGGGTTTTTACCCATGAAAGCTTATGCCCAAATATATCTGTTAGTCTTTAAGGTGCCACTGGACTCCTTAAAGGCCTTTATCAAATTGATGAAGGCCATGTACAGGTTCTAATTTTGCTCCCGGGGATTTTCCTGAATTTGGTGGGCAACGAAGACTGTGTCGGTTGTCCCGTGGGATGGTCTAAAATCACACTGAGAATCTGGCAATATTTTCTTAGCAAGGGGAAGTAATCAGTTTAAGAGGATACAAGCAAGAATTTTCCCTGCTGTAGATAGCAAGGCAATGCACAACATGAATACACAAC
Organism: Mauremys mutica; assembly: GCF_020497125.1. NCBI lineage: Eukaryota > Metazoa > Chordata > Testudines > Geoemydidae > Mauremys > Mauremys mutica. The sequence continues at coordinate 24,421,035 of NC_059081.1, read as the reverse complement.
AGCAGATAACATAAAACCTAGCCATTGCAAACAATTATTTTCAATAAAGTATTTATCTAGAAAAACAAACATCTTACAATTTTCTAAGTTAGATTTTTCTGGATTTTCTTTAGAAGCACACAAAATGAATAACTAAGAAAAACCTCAATTGGAAGACGCTTTCCTGTTAACAAACATACTTAGTTTCACAGGGCTAGATTATCACATACCCTACTCAGCTATGTTGGTACAGCTATGTGCCACCCTTCTCAAAGTTACCATCTAACCCACAGGAATAACAAGATTTTCCCCAGCTTCTACTAACACAAAGCTCGTGTGCTTTCTTTGCTGAAAGAGAAGGTCAGAAGATAAAGGTTAATCTCTAGTAAGAAGTCTCTATAAAGTCAGTTTTTATGGAGATTCTTTTTGGAGTGTTTCCATAAGGGTGCATGAGAGATCCAGGTGAGCAAGGCCAGCAGCCCTATATGATTATGACACTGTCATTAGACCACAGGTGTACTGTAAAGCAACTAGATGTAGAGGGCAGACTAAAAAACCAAAGTACATTACTAACACAGATTCAGAACAATTTTAGAACCATGTTTTCGGCCATTTGTCTTTTTAATTTCCTATTAGTTCATTATACCATTTACTTAAATTAATTTTATTTAGATTTGTAAAACAAAAAGGCTCCTATGCTCCTCATTCTAAGGGCTACGTTTTTGTGTGACATTTAGTATTATCAAAGAAAAGGAAATTGAGTTCTGCTTTATTACCTAACAGGAGTATTGGTGCTTTACTTAATCCCCTATCAGAGAGGAATATTCTTAAAATGATGGGTATAAAATATCTTGTCCTGTTCTGGCAAGAATCTGGCCATATCCCTTGATGATAAATCAGGCATGAGTGAATAGGCATTCATAAGAATATGTTTACCAATGAATTATATGCCAAGGTTTTGACACAACCATCAGTTATGCCAGATGCAAATAATTTACTCTCTGTCAGTTCAAATTCACAGTCTTGTTTGGATGGCTTAAATCTTTACTGGCACCAAAATACAGCAAGCAGTATTGCTCAACTGTAGAGCTGAAAGCATAGACATAGGTATAAAGTGCCAGAAATGGAAATAAGAAAATTCATGCTGCATTTGCTGAGTGTTTCTTGTTGGTAACATTTCATGGTGTACTTTTTGGGGTGGAGGGTCAGTAGTATTTTAGTGCTCCAGAATGGTGTCTGGTTGTACTGATTTGCTGTATTTTAGGTAAGCTGCAAAACTGAAGTCCTGTCCATGCATTGCCACTAAAGGACACTAGGAACACTTAGCAAGTGTGGGGGGCTTTTTAGTCAAATTTTAACTTGGACAATTACATTCTGTCTATTCAAAGTAATTCTGCATTGTCCATTGGCTAAAGTAGTCTTAAATGATCAGATTTGTAATGCAGTTCATAGTTATCTTTTCAGGATACATTAATCCCATGCTATAGTTAAGGCTACGATTTAGTCATGAGTATTTTTAGTAAAAGTCATGGACAGGTCACAGGCAATAAACAAAAATTCATGGCCTGTGGCCTATGATCTTTACTATAAATACCCCTAATGAAATGGTAGCTGGGGGGCTCCAGGGTGCCGCTGCTCTGTAGGGCCTTTGTAGTGCCACTGCTCGGGCCATTCGCCTGCTGTGGCTGTCCCTGGGGCTGCTGCTCAGATGGTGCCTGGCTGTGGGGCTGCTCCAGCAGTGATCCGTGCTGCTGGCTGCAGGGCTGCCCAAGCGGCTGGCTGTGGGGCGGCTCCAGCAGTGGCCGGTATGGCTGAACCTGGGGTTCCTGCTTAGGTGGACCCTGGGGCCAGCTGCTGGGGGTCACTTAGTAGCAGCTGCTCTGGCTGCCCCAGGGTCGCTGGTCCAGGGTTGCTGCTCCAGCTGCCCCCGGAACCTCTGCTCAGGCATGTCCCTGGGGCCAGCTGCACTGGTCACTACTCGGGTTATCCCTGCGGCCCTGTCCCGGGGCCACTCCAGCAGCGGGTGGTGTGGCTGTCCCCGGGCCACCTGAGTAGCTGTCCCCGAGGTTAGTTGCTTGGGCGGCCCTGGGGTCAGCCACGCTGATGGCTGCAGAAGTCACAGTGGTCATGGAAAGTCAAGGAATCTGTGATTTCCCCAACCTCTGTGACAAATACAGAGCCTTAACTATCGTTGTTGTAAAAAGCTGTTAATTCATTAAAAAAAATCTTACTGTATAGTTAAAAAAAATAAAAAATGAAGGGATCATAGAATCATAGAACTTAAGATCAGAAGGGACCATTATGATCATCTAGTCTGACATTTTGCACAGCATAGGCCGTAGATTTCACCCAGGTAATTTTGGCATCCAGCCCAGGAACTTATGGCTGAACTAAAGAATAGCTTTTAGAAAGACCTCCAATTTTGATTTAAAGACTCCTATGGAGAATCTTCTCCATCTCTTAGAAAAAATTACTTAAAAAAATACATGACAATTTAATAAAAAATGGATTGTATGGGCTTCAGATATTTGAAAGAGATTTTTAATTTCTGTATGTTTCATTATATTTAAAAAGAATGGAAGCTTTTCTCCTCAGGACAGAAGTTAAATATTTTAGTATATATAGAATATATAGTCCTGTACTCACACTCTATTTTTTTAATTCAAAAAATGCTAACAAGTTAGTGTAATTTCATTCTATTTTTTATTTAGGTTTAATTTGCAACTTTTGGAACTCTATTTGTATAAACTGTATCATATTTTACATAACAAAGCTAACTTTCAAAAAAAAAACCCAGAAAAAAATGGACGTATGTATTTAGCACTTGGTCTGCTTCTATTTCCCTGTCACCATAGTGTCTGAGTGCCTTTTTAAGATATTTATCCTCACAATACCCATGAGGTAGGGAAGTATTATTATCTCTGTTTTACAGAGAAACATCATATAAAGCATACCTGGGAAGTTGTACCAATTACAATTTCTCAATACATCTATTCAGATCAATCCATAATGAAAACACACATTCATGTCACACACACACCCATCCCCCCATTTTATAAGTAGTCATCTTTTCCACAATTAACAATTCATTACAAGCCCCTGCCCCCATTCTTAGCATACAGCGAGTACTTCATTTTCTGTAGAAAGTGCTCTACAAATACATCCAGAGATGTACTATTCTCCCTATTCCATTGCCCATGCAAGTCTGTTATGTGGGTGCATAAAGCAACCTTGATTTCTGTTGTCTGTATGCATCCTGCAAAAGGTGCACATTCTGGCTGAGTGTACTGGTTCAGCAATCCATTACTGTCATAGCTCCATTCAGGGTCAAATGGCTCACCTTTGGATTCATGAAGATTGTGAAGAACATAGCAAGCGACAATAATGTGGACAGCATTGATGATACTGGAATCCATATAGGTCTGTAGACATTGTCAGTGGGATTTTAATCTGCCAAACACACATTTAACCACTATTCTACATCTACTGAGAGTTCAATTAAACCTTCATTTGCCAGGTCCTCTGAGATCCAAGTATGGTTTCATAAGCAAAGGCAAAAGGGGATACGTGGGGTCCCCTAAAATAACACAGGGTCAGTTACTCTATTGATAAAGTCATTTGATGGGAATGGTGGTGGGCCTCTGCATGATGGTAGACTCCTAATCAGTGGAATACTCTGGTATCATGAACTTTTCCAGTGCAGCCCATGATGGCATCCATAAATCAGCCTCTATGGTCTACAAGGGCCTGAAGTTTCTGTACTGATGCTCCTTGAGAAGGGCAAACTATGAGCACATCAGACCCATCAATGGCCCCAGTGCAGTTTGGAAACCCCATTCACTCAAAACCAGCAGTTACTTCATGGATATTGTTTATGCCCACCACCTTTGGCTAAAACACATGCCTGATTGCTTCAGAAACCCCCACCGGTACTTTACTGACAGTTGACTTTCGAACTGGTTAGCAATAGACATGTAGCAGTCTGAAGTAGCCAGCTTCCAGATGGTTGTACCTACCAACTTCTGGATTAGTATGGCTGCCCTCATGTGTGTGTTGTGACCCTGGAAGGTTGGTGTAAGCTGCTCATAAAGGTTCCAAAACATAGCTTGTTTCATGCAAAAGTTCTGAAGCCACTGCTGGTCACCCCAGCACTGCATGGCGATGTGATCACACCAGTCTGTGTGTGGGGCCCTGTTCCAGAAGCACTGGTGTAGGTAGGGGGACATCAGTGGCTATACTGATAGTCATGAGTAGCATCAGGCAGTTTGAGTCTCCCATGTCTGTATCATACTCCATCTCTGACAGGTGCCTTTGGTAGATCAGAAAACACCACCAAAATGTCCACCAGAATCTCACAGATGCTCCACTCGTTTTCTGAAACAGAAGTGAAAGCTCAAGCAGGATAAGTTCTTCAAATGGTGACTCTTCTGCGTTACTGGGAGCATGTAGACCCAAGATGACTTGGCAAGACACATTGGTGGGCCTGTAAAATGCTGTGGGATGGACAGTTAAGTTTTCCTACAATGCACCAGAAAAAGTAGGTTAAAGGAGCTACAGCTGGAGAGGGCACTAGGAATCCTGGAAGAAGTTAGTTTGACTCGGGTCTGCATAGTACAGTGGAGATGCTTAAGCACAATTGTGAGATCCAGGTCCAGGAATTCTCAACCTAGGGTCAGCGTGGGCACTCAAATCTTGGCTTATGAACACTGAGCCTGTGGACTCAGGTCCCACAGACCCTGGGCTTATATTGCAACATAAACATTTCCTAAGTGACTTGCCCAAGGTCACAGAGAAAGTCTGTGGTAGAGCAGGCAACTGTGAACCTATATTTCCCAAGTCCTAGGCTAGTGTCCTAAACACCCTTCCTTTACAATTTGAGTGCTGTAAACTATTAACTAGCTAACCCAGCCACTATCCTACAGTAATTTGGCAGGCAGGCAGGCAGGCAAATAAGTGTTACACATGTTTTGTAAATGGGGAAACAAAGGCAGACAGGTTGTGATTGGCCCATGGCAGCTGAGGGAGCTGGAATGTCAGAGATGGGAACTGAACTGTCCCTGGCTTCCTAGTCCCATATTTAGTTTGCTAGACCACACTACCTTAAAGTTAAGAATGCATCTGAAGCTAGTGATTGGTGGGACAAAAACACAGAGCTGGTCAAAATTATTAGATTTTTTTTTAACTAGAAAAATTCAAAATCAAAATTTAATTTCAAATGAACATTTTGAAATGAACCAAAACTTTTTGTTTCATTTTGACTTAAAATGAATTTAGAATATATTACTATTTAGAATTTTGGAAACCAAAAATCTTGGTTTCTCTTTTTCAGTGTCTGGATTTTTGGAACTGAAATTAAAGTTTTCATTTTGAGAATTTCCAAAAAAGGAACCTTGTGCTGTGAAAATGTTTGTTTTTTCTACCAACTCTGATTCACATACATAAGGAAGTGAGACTCTTCCCAGTACCTCCATGAGTAGTTGCTACTGCAGATCTTCATTTCTGAAAGGACAGAATGTGCTCAGAATTCCAATCGTCTTAAGGTGCACATGGCTGGCCCTAATTTCACCTTTGCTCGCACCAGTTTACAGTAGGATAGAATTTAGGACTCTGTTCTGCAGAGACATACTCAGGTAGTAAACTTTATGCACTGTGAGTAGTCCCGTTGACAGTGCATAAAGTTAAGCATGTACATCAGTGTTTGGAAGATTGGGACCTGAGTCCTTAATCAATACCCTTAAACATTTAATTCATGTTTGGTTAGACTGTCAAATAATTTGTTCCTCTGTCATCAGCTAAAAATTCTGCTCATTTTATAGTAGTTCAACTTGCATGGATTCACTGGACTACAGAAAAAGTGAAATTTTAGACATATCTTAAGCTGAGTTCATAAAGGCCCACATTTCCAATAACAAAACTAGCAGTGACAGTGATGTATGGTTTTTTTTATGAGACCCGATAACTGATGGATATGTGATCTTATAAATGCTTAGACAAACTAATGCACATAATTATATTTTCCATTTGAAGTCTATTGCTAGGCATTCTAATACAATATCATTAGTTGAAATGGCCACAATGATACAGCTTGGGCAGTTTGTCACAGTAATTACAGGGTGATTATTTTTGACTGGAATAAAGATTTCAGTTTTAGTATGGTGGAAAGCACAATCACAAATTAGAAACAGTCTCAGAATAAAAAAAAAAGTGGTGTTTAAATATGGATTATAGTATAATTCTAAAACAATTTCTTTAAAAAGTAAAGTGCATACATTTGGCTGAATGCATGATTTTTATTACTATTATTATTATTTAGTTTTAAACTAAGATCCTACAAAGAGGATGACACTTACCTAATTAACTGTTCCAATGTTTAAATACTTTACTGTAAGGGAAAATTTGGGCATGCTAACTAAGGTTTGTGTTATAATTTACATAACTGCTAAAACAGGCTTTTTTTTTTTAATCGGCACAAAAATAGATCATTTGTCTTCACTGTTTTCAGAATGGTTGATTAAAGTAGACAGTGTCCTAACATCTGTATTGAAAACTATATTAATCAATTGATTAATCATGAGGCATTAATCAAAATCTTCCTTAAGTGTTTTAGTTTTGGAGTGGCTCTTAATATTTTCTATCAGATTCCTTTTAAGGTGTCCATTATAGAGATTAAATTTGGGTGGTAAATATTGAGGGGTTGAGGCACATGTGGCTTTCCACTTGAAGGTCACAGCCATTGCTCATTAGTGTTACTTTTAATGGGATAAGAAGCAAAAGTTTTTAATATATGACTAAATCAATTAATCAAATGCACAGTTGATTCCCTTTCCAGTAAGCGGTCTGTATTTTCAGAATATGCAAAGGGATCCATAGCCTTTGTACATACATAAATAGTTTAGTCTAAACTAAAGAATATTTTTATTTTAAAGAATTTAAGAGGAACATACAGTATAATGAACTGATGCATTGACTGCTGTAGACTAAATTATTCTCAGCTACTTTTAAATATGCTGTTTTGTAAAAAACCATTTAAAGGAATCCTGAGTCAACCTTCATTAAGGATATATTTAAATAATATATCCTTGCCCTATACAATGAGTATAAAGCTTCTGATTACTGGAATGAAGCGTTTTAGAATTAAAAAGTTATTCAAGCATTTAGTTTGACTCAAGTGAACCATAGCCATGCTATGCAACAAACTGATCAACTGAGAATTTCAAGAGTTGTGTTTCTCTGTGTTTGTTTTTGCTTGTTCCTATTTGTTTTTCCAGTCTGAAACTTAAATACTGGTACTCAAGTAAATGTATTTTGTGAAGCATCAATTATAGCACAAAAGAAAAGCAGTGATTACATATCTTTTCATGTGAATAAAAAATGTTTCTTTCTTTCTGAATTCTTCTGGGATTCTTTAAGAAAAAATTAACTATTAGTGTGGCTATTTATACCGTAGGTAGAAAATATTATCTTTTAAACTCAGTTTCCTTAAGAAATTGCCGTGTGATATTTCTATTTATTGATTTTAATTCTGAAAAAAAACATATGGGGGAGGTTGGAATGGAGAGATAGAATTCATTTGAAATTCCAGTCAACTTTTAGCATAAGTTTAAAGAAACAAGGCATCAAAATTTAGCAAACAGCAGGAAACCTCTTCGCGGTGTGTGTGTGTGTGTGTGTGTATTTATAGTACCTGTATATTTTCAATTTGAGGCACAGAGTATTTCTTACCAGTTTTATTGTAATGTATTAAAATAATCAAATAATATTCAGAAAGGCATAATAAATGAACCATTATTATTATTTACTTGTATTATGGCAGCAGCTAGAGACTAACCAAGATCAAGACCCTTTTGTGTTAGGCACTGTACAAGCACAGAGTAAGAGAAAGACCCTGCCCCCAAAATATCATCCCTTGTATGGCTCCTTTATCAAAAGTCAGTCACAGAACAAAGCACAGTAGGTTCAGATGTTCAGACTTGTTGAGACATATGCCAGAGTAGCTATAATCTAAAAGAGGGAAGAAACTTCCACTGAATAAAGTGGGTCCGGTAGCAGGCTTTAATGCATTAACTACAGAGAAATGCAGCACTACTACATTTAATGCAGCACTACTAATCTGATTATGGAAGCCAGTTGCTACTGGTTTGCACTATATACTGTTATGTTAGAATTCTTAAAAGTTCATTTGATGTATGTTAAATGGATGCTACATATAGGTTATTACATATTTCAAGCTATGAAACTGCACAGGAAATTTTCTGAGCATTGAAAAAATGTTACTTGGACTACTTGTTACGCAGTTACATGGAAAAGAAACGTGTCTTAAAGTCTTGAAAAAATTAGCAAAACATATCTGAAAATAAAATAAAATCTACTCCTGTGTTATTGTTCCACAGCTGAGCTCTGTTTTCATTTTGCTATTGGTGGTGAAGGTTGGTTGCCTTCAGCAGGGAAGAAAATGCAATCTGCATAATTCCCATTAGTTCTTCATTGCACAAATATATACTGATAATAATTCTATAGTGGGTTAGTTTGTGGCTAATCATCTTTATGCTTAGCAGCAGGTGCTGTGGCAGTACTGAAAAAAGTATCATGCATTTTAGAAATTATGGCTGTATAATTCATCTATAAAACACCTTTCTTGTTAACAAAATTATGTTTAACAGCTCATCAATTCAGCTCTTGGAGAATACAACCGTGTTACTGGCATGTAGGCTTATCACTATTGTGTTATCAAGAGCCATTGACAGAAACCAGGCAGAAAAACTAGGCTTTGAGATGATATACTCAGAACATAGAGGCTATTCCATATTTTCAGATGGTCAGGGGAACATGGGAGAGGCATTTTCTGACCACTCTACATGTACAGGAAATAAGTGTTGTTTGAAATAATATGTATGGGTTGGAAATAGAGGAATGGATAGGTATAGAGAAAAGGGACATAGTGATTCACAGTGGGCCAGTTAGTGGTTTTGAGATCTTTGAAGAGGAAAGATAAGAGGGGTTGGGGGGGGAAATGCATTTAAAAGAGAGAGGGTGGAAGATAGTGAAATAATGGACAAGAATAGTGGGAAGTGGGATATGTATATAATTTCAATTTATAGAAATGTGCTTGTTCAATGCTTAGAGCATGTACATGTGTGCTCATTAGAAAAATCAACTTCTTGGACCAATGTCCAGCAAATGGAACTTTTTCAAACTCCTGGATTTATCCACAATGAGAACTTTTCCAGCATCAGCCACCAAATCAATTCTCTCCCTCCCACTTTACCCCTACTTTCCTCCTCTGGGAAAAGGCTAGGAGGATGAAATAGTTTTGCATCTTAACCCGAAGACCAACAAATCATGCATGGGGGGAAGATACATGGGGTGGAAGGAGAAATAGAAAGGAACATGTAGAAGGATGATTGGGGAAGAAATGAAGCTGTAGAGAAGAGTCAGAAAATGCAGCTGTAAAAGATGAGTTACCAGACTAGTCTGAGTGAAAAATTAAGTAATGAATGTCTTAGGAAGATGTGTTGGAAGGAAAGCAAACACTCAGAAAGGAAAACGTACAACAAGGTGGAGCAGAAAGAGGAAAAGTAGAATAAGAAATAAGGAAGAACAAAGCAAGGGAGACAGTATAAACTTAAAATGATTTTTAAGGGAAGTCGCAGGCAAAAATATTACAATAAATGCATTAAAGCAATCTAGTATTGGGCACATTGAGCCCTGATGTGTCTGTTCACCCCACACTTGCCCTGATAGGGTTAATGTAGGCTAAGAAACGGGCCAATGAACCAGACAGGCCACAGCTAAGGGGAATTAGGTGGCTTAAATAATCCTCTGACTGAATGAGGGAGCCCAGCAGAGGAGGAACAAGCTGGATTTACAAAAGCAGGAAGCCGATAGCAGCCAAGAGGAGGCGCCCACCTGCAGTAAGTGGACCATGTGACAGTCTGTTTTACATAAAGCATGGAATTTTCAAATGTTGGTGCTTATCTTTAGATACCCACATTCATAATTGGTAGAGCTGGTCAGACATAATCTATTTTTCCATGGAAAATTTCAATGAAAATGTTCTAATAAAAAAAATTAGTAGACAATTTTGCCTTTTTTTCTTTTATAAAAACTCTTAGTTTAAAACAGTAAAATTTTTGGCTGAAAACAAATATCTTTGAATTTGGTTTTTCTGACAAAAGAAAAATTTTTAGAGGGAAGCAGACACTTTCCATTTTCACTTTGTCAAAAGACTAATTTAGCATCGACCAATATTTTGATAGGAAACTTTGACCAGCAGTAATTGTTAGAAAACCAAGGCCCATTTTTATGAGCCTTGGTTTTCTAAGGTCCTGAGCATTTGCATGTCTCACTGATGTCAATGGAAGTTGTGGGTGCTTTGCAGCTCTGAAAATTAGGCTAATTTTTAGGTATCTAAATATAGATATTGAGGTCTAAGTATAGCAGCCAAGTTTGAAAACATGCACTTTTCAGACCAGATAGCCTCTTCAGGGTGAAGGTAAAAACTAGTGTTGTGTGACACTTTTTCCATATTTACTTTGAAGGTAAAAAATAATGTTTCTGCAGTTTTGAAGAAAATTGCTAAGAGGTACTTTGTTTGAAAATGTACTTTGACTTGAAATTGTCCTTTACGTAACATTTTATTTCTCCCTCTAGATCAAAATGGCTTTAAACTTTCTAGATAATTAAATCACCTTCAAAACTTATGCACTGGCTATATTTGTGGAAAACAAGTTGTGATTAAGTATTAATGACTTTTGTTAGATAATGTGGTGTCTATTAAGGATAATGAGAGTTTTTGCCTTTAATCTGAGTGGGAGCAGGATTGGAGAGTGTGTGTGTGTGTGTGTGTGATAGAGAGAGAGAGAGAGATAATATATTCCCCCATTGGTTAATTGTAGTTTAGAATATGTGTCTGTTTCTATGCATAACTAAGATCTTGTTCAAGTGGTGGTTAGAAAACTAGACTGTGTCTTTGGAATAAACTTGTAGTCTTGGCTCTTCTGGTACGTGTTCTATTATGGACAGGGGATGGATTCTCGATGATTACATTTGCAATCACAGTCCCTTTATGAGTAATTTTGATCTCCACTGTAACTCAAAATAGAAAAGCCCATGTTAATTTACATATCCCTGACAACTAGAACATTTTCTGATATTTTTAATTAAAACATGCTTTTTCAGATTTACACAATAGTAATAATAATAATAATATCACATTTCTACCACAGATTTTGATAACATATGGAAGAAATAGTAAATATTTTTTTTAAATTGCTATTTGAAAGCTAGAGAAGGTTTTTATGTCGATTTGTAGCCAATAGAGGGGAAAAATTACAGTAAAGAACATTTCCATCATCTAATTCCAAAGAGGTACTTCTGTTGCTGCCACATTCTCCCCAGAATGCTCCCTGCACTAAGGGGGAGTATTCAACGGTTCACTTTCCAAATGGGGTAATAGGAATTGAGAGTTTACCTGTCAAGGGTAACAGAGGAAGCTTGTGGCAAACTTGTGAACATCTGGATGTAGTAGACCTATATCTTAGCTACTAGATGATAGGTTCAAGTGTCTATAGTTAGACCACGTATAAAATGGGGATTAATATTTACTTATCTCTGAAAAACATAGACAAAAAAATACAAAGTGAAAAGCACAATCTCAATTTTTCTGCACGTTGTAATTAATGCAAAGAGAAATTAAGCTGACTGTGAGGCATTGCCGCCTAATGGGTTAGGCAGTGAGCCTAAAAAAAGAAGACCTGAGTTCTAGTTTTGGTTTTGACCCTTCCCTATGTTTTTAGCACTTTTTACCAATGTATGGAATGATGACAGACACTGCTATCCCTGCATGCATGGCTAACGTAGCTATGTAGTGATCTTGTGTATGTTCTTGTGTGCATTAAATGAGGTAAGGCTCCACAGGAGCCATTTTTAGTTTACCCAGCACCACTTGCTGTGTTAATAATCTGGATCCATCAATCCCAAACAAAATGAAATGCAGAGGGTGCAGTATGGAAGAAGGCACAGAGATGATTGTGTGGGAAGTGGACAAAGAAGTAATTTAGTAGAATTGGTCAAAAAAATTCCACAGAATCTGTTTCCATCTTAAAATGCTGTTTCAATGGAATCAAAACATTCTGTGGAAATATATCAGTTCCATCAAAACATGTCATGGAAACCAGGCAGACAGACTGGCTGGCCAGCTAGCTTGCCTGGTTTTCTGCCAGCCAGCCAGCTGGCTGCTGACTTCCCGGCTTGCAGACAGGTGGGCTGCCTGGCTAGCATGTGGATGGGGTGTCCAGCTCCCTGGCGGCGCTGCCAGCTTGCCATGCAGCCCATCCTGATGGCTGCCTAGCGCCCCAGCTGCCCAGTGGGCTAAGTAGGCACTGAAACAGATTGCTCCATTTCACTGGAAATTCTGTGATGTTGACACATTTCATTCTGATGCAGAACGATACAAAACATTGACAAACCAGAACCTCCCATAAAACAGAAATTCTGTTTTTTGGCTGCTCTGGAATGGAGGCTGACATTGGACAGGAGAAGGCAGTAAGTGATGGGTTAAAAGACCAATCAGAGTTGTAGGCCGAAGCCCCGTTATGACATCTAGGGCAATGACAGACATGAATAGGTAATGAGTAGTAGTAATCTAGAGTAATACTGATGTGTGTGTATATGCATTGTAATAGGTTTACCTTAGCTCATTCACCAGGTTGCAGGGTAGTGAGAGGCCAGTGGATTGGAAAGAACAAGTGTTCTTTGGGATGGTGTCACCCCCAGCCAGCTTTAGGGAACACAGGCAATTCAGTGTGAGGGCTCAGTCTTCTCTAAAGGATTGCTAGATTTAAAGACACAAGGGCAAATCCTCAGCTGCTGTAAAAGTGTCATAGCGCCATTCAAGTCAGTAGATATATGATAATTTACACTAGCTGAGGATCTACCTCAGGGTGGTCGGACTTTATTAATCTGATACCCCTTAAACTCGGTATCTCTAGTGTGAGTAAAAAGAAATATTGAGTTTAACTGTTAAAAAAACAAATGTATTCCTGAGGTCATCATGTTTCAGTTTGGAGGAGTGTCTTTTAAAGTCAAATTAAGAGTTGTTAAAGATGGAGACTGCAAATGGAAAAATGAATACAGCTTTAATAATGGCACTCCACACATCATGACTATGATATAACTGCTGCATTTGTTATCACTGCTCTCTGACTCCTGCTTTTTATTAGCATGTGACTCAATTCAAACAATACAATATCTGAACATGGATGTCATATTTTTCTTGTGGCAAGAAGCCTACTTTTGACCTTTCTTTCTGAGCGTGACACTAGTTGAATCCTGCTTCAGTTCCTGGCAATCGACTAAACCCTTTGAGAGTTCACTAGTTAATTACTGCTAAGTGAATTTTTAATTTGCTCCTAAGATTACATGGTGAATACAGTCATTACTGTTAAGTTTATTTTAGAAATTGGCACTAGAGGGAGCTAAGTAATTGTATCATTTATGTGTCTGAGGGAAAAAAAGATTCATTTCAAAACTTGCATTTTTTCTGAACTTGCTGATTTTACAAATATAGCAGCTATGCCTCAGCAAGTTATAAGAAATAATGAATTAGTTAATTTTCTTTAGTGAAAACTGCTATGCTAAGATGATTAAATTATTCTATTTCTACTTAGGGAAAGTAGTGACCAGTCAGTAAATTAGGATTTCTAGGACTCTTTTGGGAAAGTGATTTTGTACAATTATCCTTGTTTATCCTTATTTTGGTTTTAACAGAATGACAATGCTAATAATTACCTTCCCAAAATGTTTGTTCCAAAATGTTACTGGATAGATGCCCTTATAAACTATAGGAGCTCTATCCAGAGCAAAAGGAATTATCTGTGGTATAGGTCATGGAGACTTTTGGAGATTTCCTGATTGTGGGAAGGCTGGCTGGAAAACAATAATTCTATTCCTGAGAAATTGAGGTTTCAAAATGTTTTGCCTGTGGTGTAAAATGAAAATGAGACCTTCTGAATTTTTTCAGGGAAAAAAAGGGGAGAGACTGATCAACCCACCCCAGAATACCAAATAGCATGGTGGTTATGGCACCTACCCAGGATGTAGGAGACCCAGATTAAAATCCCTCCTCTGCCTGCTTCAGAGCAAGGACTTGAACCTAGATCTCCTATGTCACAGACAAGTGCTCTAGGTACCCAGCTGCAGAGTCTGTCTTTCTCACTAAATTGCTTCTGCTGGAGCTGTTCCACTTTAATTAAATCTATAAATAATTACATATTAATTGGCCACTGACTCAATAGCCTGGTAGTGAGGGCATTCAGTTGGAATGTGGAAGACCCATGTGCAAATCCCTATTCAGAATCAGGTAGAGCAGAGCCTTGCATGTGAGTTCCTACATGCCAGGTTAATGCCCTGATTACCCCCGCCCCTCCTCCTCTTGTAGTTTTTGACCAGAAATTCCTGGACAAAAGGAACTGAGAACCATTTTCAATTGGGAAAAAAAATTGAAAAATTTTCAGTCAGCACTAGTCTCTATGCAACATCAATTTTCCTCCCCAAAGTAAGGGTCCAAGCCAACTCACACTCAACAGACATTCCATTGATTTAGCTGTTTTGGGATATTAATCTGCATAACTCCTAGTTCAGACTTCCAATGGTATTCTGTCTTCAGAAATGCATGTACTTATCTCTGAAACATGGGCTAACATACTGAACTGCAGGATTCTACTGTAATCCTGAATTACTTTCAAATTCTCTCACTAACTCTGCTGCAGAATTCTATAAAGACAAACAGCTCCTTTTTAGCACTATGGGATTTATTTCTATACCACCATCTGAAAAATTACTTAACTGAAATCTATTTTGGGAACTTTTAGCATAGTTGGTGACCTTATAAAAAATTTCTATTGCCAATTCTCCAAATAAACCATGGGTCTGAGAGATGCTAGGAGAAGAGTACACTTATAACGTTTGTGGATGATTCCAAGCTGGGAGGGGTTGCAAGTGTTTTGGAGGACAGGATTAAAATCTTAAAATGATCTGGACAAACTGGAGAAATTGTCTGAAGTAAATAGGATGAAATTCAATAAGGACAAATACAAAGTACTCCACTTAGGACGGAACAATCAGTTGCACACATACACAATGGGAAATGACTATCTAGGAAGGAGTACTGCAGACAGGTATCTGTGGGTCATAGTGGATCACAGGCTAAATATGTGTCAGCAATGTAACACTTGCCAAAAAAAAAAAAAGCAAACATCATTATGGGATGTATTAGCAAGAGTGTTGTAAGCAAGACATGAGAAGTAATTCTTCCACTCTACTCCACGCTGATTAGGCCTCAACTTGAGTATTGTGTCCAGGTCTGGGCACCACATTTCAGGAAAGATGTGAACAAATTGGAGAAAGTCCAGAGAAGAGCAACAAAAATTGATTAAAGATCTAAAAAACATGACCTGTGAGGGAAGATTGAAAAAAATGGGTTTGTTTAATCTGGAGAAGAGAAGACTAAGAGGGGACATAACGGCTTTCAAGTACATAAAAGGTTGTTACAACGAAGAGGGAGAAAAATTGTTCTCCTTAACCTCTGAGGATAGGACAATAAGCAAGGGGCTTAAATTGCAGCAAGGGCAGTTTAAGTTGGATATTAGGAAAAGCTCCCTAACTGTCAGGGTGGTTAAGCACAGGAATCAATTGCCTAGAGAAGCTGTAGAATTTCCATCACTGGAAATTTTTAAGAGCTTGTTAGACAAACCCCTGTCAGGCATAATCTAGATAATACTTAGTCATGCCATGAGTGCAAGGGACTGGACTAGATGACCTCTCAAGGTCACTTCCAGTTCTATGATTGCATGGACATTCTTGCAAATTGTTGGTAAATTTAAACACAAATAATTTAATTCAAGGTCTCCAAAAGGTTTGTGGTCTAAATATGGAAAATGTGCAGAAATTTGTATAACCTCTAGAGGCCTCATGGAGTCTCCACAATCCTCCATCACCACAGACCCTTCATATACACAAACATTTTCTGTCTCTGGGTATCTTCAGAGGATTTCCCCCTCATGTTATCTCAGGATCAGGGCAGGATGAGGGCAAGTCTCTTTGTCCCAGGCAACTAAGGGGAGGCTGGCCGGCCAGTTTTCTCTTAGGGGGCAATGTAAGGAGATTGTAATGTAACTTTCTTCAGCAATTGTTTTTTTTTCAGGTCATGGACCTTCTCAGATCTTTCTTCCCTTCCCTGGGGGATCATGAAAGAGGCAGCTGCTCCTTCTAGGGGTCTCAGTAATAAAGGTTTGGCACACAGGATAGTGCTGGTGACACAATCCATTATTTGTTAGCCTCAGTCTGCTGGTCTTCCTAGTGGTTATAAATGTTAATCTGTCACATGAAAGTTGCAGGAATCCATTGACTCCAATCACTGCTGTTGAATCTTTACTTCCTTGTGTTTTGAAAATTGTATTATGTGGTAGAATGGCCAATTAATTAAAATGCATACATGTCAAGGGTTGAGGTCCAGGTAGATGACCTGAGCTACTTGATAGATGAGACAATGTATCTGCCATTCACCTGTCATTAACTACTATCTCTGAACCTTGGTGGATTTCTTTACTCACAACAGTTCCTTCTACAGTCTCCTGTTCAGCCACTGAAGTGGATCGACTACCTGGAGTCTGTTTGGTGCTCCTGATGTTTTTCATTGTCAGTGACTGGGTGGATGGTTAGGTGTTATTTAGTCAGTAGCATAGGTCCACCATCAGTGGTGTGCACCAGTTACCAAGCAACAGAGGACTAGTATCCTCTCTGGCTTTGTTTTGATGATGCCCCGTAGAGATGGTTATAATATGTGCTTGATGAGGATGGTATAACTGTTTGCTTTCTGTGGAAAACCTAAGGTTCTCTTCAGCCTATAATGGGGGTAACTGTTTGACATTCCTTTTATGGCTTACAAACTATGAATCCCTCAGATATGCCAGTGCTGCTGCTTTTTAAAAATCAAGTCATTTGCTATTTGAATTCATTTTTCTGTTACAACATTTCATTGTACACAATAATGTCTTAATATGGTTGCATGAACAGATAGCAAAAAGAATTGCCTGAGTAAGAGTTGCTCATGAATTGTGGACCATTTATGAACACTTTTGGAATCCCTTGGTAAGGACATAGTGATTTACAATGTATTATGACATTGATACTTGATGTGTTGTGCAACAGAGCTATTTCAAATAAATATATGTAGTAGTATACTCATAAGAGGGGTTCTTTAGGTCAAATCTGTTTCACAATTGGTATAAGGGCAATCAGTAATGGCATGTCATTCTTTTGCATGTTGCTTCTAGTTTTATTATACATTTTGCACTTGGATAAGTTGTCTCCAATTACAGCATTTTTACCTGGCTAGAACAAGACATCCTGACCTCTCTTTTTACACTTCTTACCAAGAAGTGCACTGTGGATTATGCTTATATTCTGATATAATGATACGTTACCCTTTGCCCAGAATGCCACCATATTTACCTCTAGAGTTCCTTTCAAATGTTTTATATTGGGAAATACCTGGGCTGTTTGTGTTGGCTTTCAATTTAAAATCATTTTCTCAAGATAGACAAATTTTGATTTGGAAATGGGTGGTACTTGAATCATTTTTACTTCATACTGGAGCTTACAAATAATGTGATAGCTAATTAGTTATTTTATTGATTAAACTCCGATTATTTAAATTTATTCTGTACTACAGGTTAAACATTCAGTGGTCTCACCTGGCAATGGATTTCTTGTAAAGAAAATGGGCCTTTCCCAAATGACATACTCTTATGGATCACAGTATTCCTAACAATTACTTTGGTTGGCAATTTTCAGTCACTTAATACTTCCACTGGAGTTTACTGTAGATCTTCAATTCCTCTCTAGCTGTCATAGGTAGCAGTGTGGACAATTTCACCCTCTCCAGTTCTTTTACAATATTGCTTGCTCCCAGCAAAGTTGGGTAGACCTGTCACCCCCTCCTTCAGTTCCCTGCCACATTCCATTTCAAACTGAGGGATTTGGGTAGCTTCATTTGCTTCATTTTTTGTCAGATTTTCTTCTGATGTCATGTAATAAAGGTGTGACAAATAGAAGTGCTGCTAGGAAATGAATCTTTATTTTCTGCCCTCAACTATATGTTATGGGGAAGGATTACAGAAGATTATGTCCCTGTCACTTGGCAGTAGGAAAGTATCTACTAATACAGTAACAACTGTAATACACACAGCCCTTTTGTAAGGTAGGCATGTATTATCTCAATGCACAGACAAGAAATAGAAACACTGTGAAAATCTCCGTCTCACCTTCTAAGTTAAGTGTATACAATTCTATGCAAATATTTATGCCTGATTTATGCATAGAATAAGTAACTATATGTCTAACTGGCTGTATGTGCCTATAGGGAACTTGTGTGTGTGCATATTGGATATCCATAGACATAAGTTAGCCTGTGGAAATGTAGGAGTGTGCCTAGCCTTGAGAATCTGGCCCTGAATGACTTGCTCAAGGTCACACATTGAGGCAATGGCAGTGCTGGGAGTAGAACTTTGTACTTCTGACTTTTCTGCTGCTAAGACTCTCCTTTCATGCCAGCTGTTCATGGCTTTTTTTTTTCTTTGAGCTTCTCTCCCAAGCCCCCTCTCTGGAGGAAGGGGAAAGAACTGATGTTAGGAAGGCAACCTGACTGGCTGATATGAGAAGAAGGGAAGGGAGTCTCAGCAATTGACCCTGCTCATCTTGGCAGCTGATCAAAAAAAAAAATAGACTAAGCAAGTGAGCTGCAGGTGGGGTCAGAACCTTGGGTGGGTAACTAGTAGATCTGGCCATGAAGCTGTATTTCGCATCTGCTAAAAATTTCAAGGTTTTCGAAAAATGTTTGTCCTGAAGCAAGATAAAGACTCAATTTTTTTTCACAAAAGGAAACTTCACAATATTTTGTTTCTGAATCACCAAAATATTCTGGCTGTGGGAACTTTTTGTTTTTTTCTGAAATGAAACATGCTCCCCACCCCTTCTGGAAGCTTGGGCTTTGTAGCAGCCCGTCAGGTGAGCTCCCCAGGAACTGGGAGGCCTAGCAGCCTGCTTGGGGAGTTGCTGGGGACTTTAGGAACCCCAGCTAACAATGGCTTCCAAGATTCCTGCTAGGCAATTCTGCCTAAAGTTTCATAGAAATTGATATATCAGCATTTTCTGATGGAAAAACATCTCACTGGACTTCTTTTCTTTTTAACCAGCTCTAGTAGTGAGAAGGCAGATGGCTAGGTAGCCTTCACAAGAGGGTGAGGGGAATGGGAGCAAGCAAGCAGTACTGCAGCTGGTTCAGGAAGGTCCACAACAACTGAGGCTCCACAAAAAGAGGTAAGGAGTGACAGCAGTTATTTTAGGAGGGTTGGGGAAGGTGACAATTAGTTTTGGGAAGAGGGCAAGTGATGAGGAATAGGGGCAGAAGGGAAGGATTGTGTATATTATTATTAGCGAGTTTAGGGAGGAAAGAGGGAGAGTTTTGGACATTAGGCATGTTTCTGGGTACACTGTGTGAGTACACATGAAGGGATGTGCTAAGTTTGCTGTGGGCTAGTTGAAGGGAGGCAAAGCTGTGTGTGTGTGGCGGTGTCCCTTGTGAAGTAAACAGATATTTTCTTCAAGATCTAGAGTTGAGAAGGATTGTTTCACAGGGGAGAGGTTGGGGAACAAGGCAGAGATGGTCAGGTTTTGGAGGGCCAGGCATTAAAAGCAAGACCAGAAAAAGAGAGCCACCAACAAACCTCTCCAAGCCAAACCTTGTACTCGGAAAAATCAGATGAGCAGCTTTGAACCCACAGTGTGATGATAGAGTGCTGGGTGACAAGCTGCTCTTTGGCTCCTCATTCGGATTCTCAAGAATTTAGGAGACAGGAGAATCAGGGGGGGTGAAAGAAAGAAAAGTGGCAGATTTGAATGACCCTCCCCCCCTTGATGGTGACCCCTTAACATTTTGATATTATATTTTTGACCCTGGAGTTGAAAATGTTGGTCTCCACTTCTCTAGAGCATGCAAAGATGAAGTCATTAGTAGTGTCCATGCCAAATAGTACCCTTGCCCAAGATTCATAGGGCTCTCACAAATGTCTTAAGTGGGTATGGAGGTTAGAATCAAGGAGAAGAGGCACATTCCTCCTAGATGTATTGTATCATATAAAGACCTTCTAAACACTGCTTCCATCACTGTTTTTTTCCAGAGTTATTGCTCTCCTAAACTGCATTATCTGTAATGTATTTATGCAGAATGTGTATAACAGTGCTTGAAAGCAACATGGTGTTCAACACCTAGGGAGAGTAGCAGGTAAGTCCACTTGTGTGGGAGGGAGACTCTTTGCGAACTGGAGGAAAAAACCCTATTATAACTGTTATGTGGAATATCCAAGGCATCTTCCATGAATAGCTGTGACTACATGACATTTCCTGACAGTACCTTCAACTAGTAACAGAATGGGTGCTTGCATAGAATGATATAATAGAGCATGAATTTTGTTCCTGGTTCAGTGGATCTTTTAGCAAACTACTTGCCTTGTGCATGTTTTTCTGTACAGTGAAGACCATGTCCCTTAATTATTTCTTCCCTTAGCTTACTGTCTGCTGCATTATCACATGAATAACTACAAGAGATGTTGCTGGATACCTCTGTTTTTAATGTCTGTTAAAGTTAAGGTATCTCTGAAATATTCAGGGAAAATTTTCAAGCTTAGGTGCCTAAGTTTTACAAATCAAATCCGTATTTAGGCACCTGAATAAACAGAATGATTTTCAGAGGTGCTGAGCACCTGCAGTTTCCACTGAAGTGAACAAGAGCTGCACGGACGCTTGGTGCCTTAAAAACTCATGGTACTTATTTAGATGCCCAAATATGGATTTAGGCGACTTACTTTATGTTGTAGGAGCACCAGTGATCTGTATGCTATGTATAACCTGTATGCTCAAAAGGTCTGTTACACTCCCCCCCTCTTTTGTCTCCTCTCCCTCTCTGAATACCTGTGAAGTGGCTTTCTCCCTCCCCCTCTTTTCTGGAATGCTTGTGGGATGAATGGGCTGGTTGAACAGCTGGAAGATCAGAATTGCTCCCAGGTAGACAAGGTGTCTGGAACTCTAATTAGGCAGCACTCACACACCCAATGCATGGACGCTGGCTGAGGTGAAGTGTGCCCAACCAGATGTAGCCAAGTCATCTCTAGTTGCAGGCCATGAGAAGCAGGTCCTTAAAAGTGGAAGGGGGCATGTGCTCAGGAGTGCACTCACAAGATTGTACCTCCTGTGAAGGCCCTTCGCCCAGACCGCCTGGCCAGTGGTTCACTGCGTTGCATTTCATTGAGCCTTGGGAAGACTTACCTTCATCACACCGTCCATCACTGTGCTGTTAGACACTTACCTTCAAGGATCCTAACATCTCCAGTGCCATGCCTGTCCTGGGATTGTGAGTATGCAAGTGTGAGTGTGACACCCTCCCCCCTTCTTTTGAGCTTAGCTATCAGTATAATAAACTTGCTGCTTTCTGCCAAACTCTGGTGGGTCATTAGTCCTCCCTAAGCTTACTAGCTGGCCCAATATCGGGTTACACTTTATGGCTTTAGCACTCCGGAACATCATGTGGATTTGGAATACACTCTGGAGTAGCTGAGTTGCATTCAAAATAGATTATTTTGATGGCTTGTAACATACAATGTTGCTCTCCTTTTTTGCATGCAGCTTAGAGGAATTCTCTCTACCTTTGTAATATAACAGTAGTATGAAACTACACAAGCTAAGTAGTACCTCATATTGCAAGTTCGGTAGTATAACAGATGCATATTAACTCCCACCTGCAACTGACCCATGATGTCTGCCTCCATCATCTACTTATAAAATTTTCAGACAAGCATGTTTGTGCTTTCTCCCAGGCTGCCCCCCCCCCACTTGGGAGGAACTCCCGATACACATCTGTAAAGCGACCTCATTATCCTCCTCAAATTATTATCCTCAATTCCCTCCTTTAAACTCATGTTTGCTGTGATGCCTACAAAAAACTTGACAATGGTTAGACCACTACCTATCATGCTGACCAATATTGTCTTACTGTTTACACACCCATCTGTATGTCTGTATTCATCAGATATCTCTTGTCTAATACTTGGATTGTAAACTCTTTGGGGGCAAAGATAGTCTCTTTATTGTGTTTGTACAGCACCTAACACAATGAGGTCCCGATCTCTGATTAGGGCTCCTACATGCTCTGATAATACAAATTAATAATAAATACATGATTATTCTGGGATTAATTAAAAGGGTGACCTTTTGTTTTCCTATTTTTAGAAAAGGAGGTGAGAGCATAGTAGAATGGAAACTGCTTATTCTAAATTTAAGGTTGAAACACTCCATGTTATAACAGAGAATGGCCAGAACTGAATAAGTGAGCTACTAGTTTGAAAACCAAATATAAAAGTTGTCAAAGAAACATTGACATGAATGAAAAAACTTTTGAGAACTGTATAGAAAGGTCAAACTGTAAAAGGCTGAATAAGAGCAGTGCTATCCTAAACTCTCCAATAAATCAAGCTGTGCTGACTTCAAATGATATGCCAAAATGAGACTCCATTGACTGTTCTTCATAATGTGATTGATCCATGTTCTTCCATGCATGTTTTGATCAGCAGTAAAAAATTTAATGTTGCCAGTTACACTTTGATCTTCATACTTCAGAGTCAACACCTCATTGAAATCAATAAGGTTGATATCAATGGGTGCTTGAATAGAATGGTTAAATGGAGCATGAATTGTTTTCCTGTTTCAATGGCTCTTGACCTGTCTCAGCTATTGTTTCAGGCTGTCTATAGACTCAGGCAGACATTACTGCATTGTTTTAAACTCTCTTCACATTTTTAAGAGTATCTTAAGAGAGCGATCAGGGCTAGAGACTATTTTTTTTTGTTTGCCTGTTTTTAAATGTAAACTTAAATTCTAGGGCACAAGATGGCAGCATAAGGAAAAAAGTTTGGCAATGTTTGGGAAAAATTGTCTTGCTAAACTTGTGAACTGGCTCAGTTCAAGGACTGGTTGTGGTTTTAAAAAGATTTAAACAGTGAATGGGTTAAAGATTTTCACCAGGAAAATCCATAATTTGCACAACCTTTTCCAATAATAATAAAAAAAAAATCCCAAAAGCCAGCCTCATAAGTGACTTTCCTCCCCCAACCCAGAGCTTCTCTTTTTAAAAATAAACATTCTAAATTCTACTGTTCATCTTACAACAGAAGCAAAATAAACACCCAAGTGAAAAACACCCAAGTGAAAAACAGTCAAGGTACTTGTTCCCAAACCATAAAAGGCAATTCTTAAGAAAATACCCAGAAGCTTGTTTCAGTCATTAAAATGTGCCCTGATCCTAAATCCCTTTCTTATGTACATCAGAACATATTGTACCATTTAAAATAGAAGACTGAATTTCATAAGCACCTCTTTATATACTTATGTGCTGAACTCTGAATTGTTTGTGCTGACTGCAATTGAGCAGAATTCAGCTCTTTGGTAGCAACCTTTGAGTAGTGCTGAATTCATAGCTCTATAGAACCAAATATATGAAATGCCCAATGCTTTATTGAACATGATCTGTCTGCACTATCTCAGCAGCTGTTGGAGAATTGGTTGAGGCTTCTGCCTGCATCTCCTCTGAGTATATATGGAGCACTGTTTGGTATGTTTTGACTATTTTCATACTTTTCAGAGTGACTGAAAAGTGTTTTTCATGGTTTCAATAGTATTCATAGAATCTTAATGTACGGCTGGAAGGGTCAAGAGGTCATCAAGTCCAGCCCCATGTGCTGAGGCAGGACCAAGTAAGCCTAGGCCATCCTTGACAGGTGTTTGTCCAACCTGTTCTTAAAAATTTCCAAAGCAGGGGATTCCACAATCTCCCTTGGAAGCCTATTCCAGAACTTAATACCCTTATAGTTAGAAAGATATAAGAAAAATCTAACCCAAGTCCCCTTGCTGCAGATTTAAGCCCATTACTTCTTATCCTCACTTCAGTGGACATGGAGGAAAAATTGATCACTGTCTTCTTTATAACAATGCTTAACATATTTGAAGGGTGTGATAAGGTCTTCTGTCTTCTTTTCTCAAGAGGTTCTTCTGTGTTTCAGAGGAATGCCCCCTAGTGCTGTTTTTTAGCTTGGAAGTATGTGCACAGAGTTCCTTAAGAATGTATGTTGTGCTAGTGTGGCAAGGACAACATAAATAGTCTCCATACGCTAAACTACATAGCTTTTTGTTGCAGTAGGAATTGTCTAGGAGGAGTCACAAGTTTTCAGAACTAACCAAGAAATCTGTACCTACCTTTACCCCCTACCTTCAAGTTTGCTTGATTTTTGGGAGTGGGGGAAGTTTGTATTGGTTCTTTTTCACGTACTAATTCCTGTGGGTATTCACTGTAGATGTGCATGTGCTCCATGCACCCAGGACCAGAAATGCTTTGATAGCAGTGCACTTTGTGCCTCCTCACACTTTCAACTGAGGGCATAAAGGGTGGCATGGATGAGTTGCCTCTCCATTTCCTTTTCTACAGTTGCAGTCTGGGTTAGAACCTCTTGTCTCCATTCTTCTTTTCTCAAATCTCCTTCATAGAATTGGTAAATATTGCAAATACTATTTTAGCATGGATAATTAGTTTTAGTGCTACTTAGTTAGATGAGGTTTGGGGGAGAGCCAATGCGGGGGTGTCCCCTCCATTAGCTCCCCTTTGTTTTTGGCACCTATTATATCCAAAATACCCGGCTTTACACCTTGCCTGGCCTGCTCCCAATTCTTCCTGATGAGCGACCCATACAAGACCTGCCTATATTGCCCAAAGATTGTGCTTTGCTTTCCTTCCACATACCAAACAGTCTCATGAATTCAGACTCTGGAGATCCCACTCAGATCCTGGACCCTCCCACTCTCCTTCTATCAGTCTGCAACCGCTGGGCAGCACCCTGTAGAGTGTTTGCAGTCCTCTACCAAGCACAGGAACCAGCAGCACAAGGAGGACAAGGGCAAACATCCCCATAAGAATAGGGAAAAGTCCCCATCTAAATAATTGAAAAAGAGGTCTGCCTTGCCCTTTCCTCTGGCCTGAGGCTCTGTGCCCCAGAATAGGGGCACCCGGAGCTTGGACTAGAAAAAATGTCTGTGACAATACTGGTCACTTCTAGTGCCAGAAACCACACACTGAGGGGCTGTTAACTATGCTTGTACTGCATAAGGTCAGAAAAGATTGTTCTCCCCCTGTTCTGACAGTATTCGCCACATACAGATCCACCACCTCCAAGTTGTCGCCAATGGTCCAGACAAAGCCTGAGACAGTTCACTGCAGATGGGTCCTTGCTGTGCTCTCTTGGGAGGCTTAGCTATGTAGTTGGACCTGGAGTCTGATTTTTCTCAGAACCGATCCTGCTGCAGGAAGTCCCCACTCTGACGACCTCATATTCATCAGTACAGGGACCCAGCCAGGAACTGGAGGATAATCCTCATCTTCTTTGCTACTGAACTTCCACCTCCAGCCCCACCGTTAGAATGTGAGGAGTCCTATTCATTGGTCAAAAATGAGCTGGTACTGATGGTTCCTTCAGATACCCAGAGAAGAGCCATCAGTCTGGACAGGGCTTCCAGATCCACTTTTCTGCCTTCACTTCCTTGTCCAGAGCAATTCTGACCCAGGGACCAATTATAGCCATCCAGGAATATACCTTGGTACCCCTGCATCTGACTATGAGGACCTTGCATGTGGCTACTATTTGATGAAGAACCAGCCCACAACCATCTGGACATTGTCCAAGCCACAGTTCTCTCTAATATGGCATTCCTGATTGGCAGGGTCCAAGATGGCATTGTTGGAGTGGTCTGGCACACTCCTGCCACCTTTACCATGACTCCAAAGGGGGCTGAGAAATGCTATTTCATTCCCTCCAAAGAAGTGGAATTTCTGTTTTACTACCCTAAACACCAACTCCTTGGTGGTCCAGATGGCTACAGGAAGAAGCTGGCTACCCCAGTCAAAGTCCATTCCACTAGATAAAGATGCCAAATGACTAGACCATTTTGGAAGGAGAATGTTTTCTTTGGCCAGCTTAGCATTCCAAATAACAAATTACTGAGCTTTGAAGTCCAGGTATGACTTCTTGAATTACAACAAGCTGTTGGATTTCATGAACAAACTACCTTAGGAGTGCATATCTCAGTTCCAGGACATCCTGGATGAGGGAAGGCTACTCACAAGAGCTTTCTTCCAGGTGTCCTTTGATGCAGTGGACACAGTTCCACACTCCCTGGTTTCCTCAGTAGTCAATAGATAGGCTACGTAGCAGTAGGTATAAGGATTCTGCAATGAGGTCCAGACCACCATTAAGGAGCTTGTCTTTGAGGATAGCAACCTCTTTAGTGACAAAACTGATGAGTCATTGCATACCCTCAAAGATTCTCAAGCTACCCTCTGCTCCCTGAATATTCATACTCCAGCACCGTGTAGAAAATACTTCAGGCCTCCTCTGTCTCAACATTGATCCCTGCCTCCATCCTTCTTCCAACAGAGGACATATGTACGCCTTACGAAATAGCAGAGGACTCCGTGGGGTAGGCAACCTGCATGCCCATTGTCCTCCACTTTTCAGTCTCAACACTTCTTAGAAAGCCATTTTGACACGACACTTGAGGGTCAACAGCCAGTCTCCACAACAACTGTTCGCACCCTTTGTCAGCCTCCTGACCCATTTTCTCCCAATGTGGTGTACCCTTATAACAGACAGATGGGTCCTGGACATTATATCAAATGTCTACACACTATAGAATTGCTTTCTTCCTCAACTCAGGTGATGGGTTTATGACCCTCAGTTTGAAAGATACATTTTCATTTAGGCATTCACCCTGCTCACAAAAGGTTTCTGTGCTTTACAGGGGGTCAAAAAGCACTTTCAATGCACAGTGCTCCCCTTTAGCCTCTTGACAGCCCCCAGGGTCTTACAAAAAATGTTGTAGTGATGGCTGCATACTTTCACAGGCAAAGAAGACTGATATTTCCTTACTTGGATGATTGGCTGCTCACTGGTTCATCATATCAGGAGGTATAAGCAATAACCAACACCACACTGCAACTCTTTCTTTCCTTAGGACTCTAAGTCAACTTAGACAAGTCCACATTGACACCCATTCAAACCATGGAATTCATTGGGGTGGACTTGAACTCAGTTACATGAGTGCCTCCATACCTCAGGACTGATTCTTCATTATGAGGGATCTCATCAACCAGCTTTGTCATAGCCCTCAGATGACAACCTGATCCTGCCTTTTCAAAATGGCAGCCATCAATACTTCCCCCTGACACCACCTCTTGGAGGACTGCTCAGTATTTACTGACCCTTCTACCACAAAGTTCCTGAAAGACAACATTCCCTCCAGTTCTGAAACTGGTCCCTGTCTGGGATCTGAACCTCATCCTCTTGGCTGTCACGAGACCACCATTTGAACTTTAGCTTCTCATTCTGTCCTACACCTGTTCCTGAAAGTCACCTAGTCATGCTAGAAGTATTGGGGCATATAGAGCCCAGTATGACAGACCTGCCTTACACAGATTTCCACAGGGATAAGGTTTCATTGTGAGCACATTCTAAGTTCATACCTAAAGTACCTTTTGAGTTTCACCTTAGCCAGACTGTTCACCTCCCACTGTTCTACCAAAGGATAGAGGAGATGAGACTTCATTCCGTAGAGATATGCAGGGCTCTAGCCTTCCACTGCCAAAGAATGGCATCCTCCTGAAAGTCTCCAAGGCTGTTTGTTGCTATTGTGAAAAGAATGAAAGGTAAAGTTATCTCATCCCAAAGATTCTGTAGGTGGAGCTCCTCCTGCATCATCTTTCTGCTATAATATTATGAAAGCCCCCACTTCTCAAATTGTCAGGGACCATTCTACAAGAGCTCAAGTGGCATTGCCAACATCCTTAAAGAGACTTAACTTCTCTTCTGAGAGATATCCAGAGCAGCCACTTGGGTCTCCATACACACTTTCACTAGGCATTATGCTGTCATCCCAGCTTCAGCTGCCGATGCCTCCTTTGGCTTAGTGATCCTCCACTCTGTGATATAGCATAATTCCTTGCACACTCTTTCTTAATGGGTACTGCTTAGGAGTCACCAAAAGTGATTGTCAATAGGGATCAGCACTTGAAGAAGATAGATAACATAGTGTATAGTAACTGGAGTTCTTTGAAATTTGTGGTTTCTATGGGTATTCATGACTTGCCCACTTTCCTCTCCACTTGGGTTCTTTTGGGACTCACAGTAGAGTCAAAACAGAAGAGGTGGTTAGTTTACAACTTCCTTTATGCCCTTGTTTGGGAGCACAAGGAGGCATAAAGCATAGGCATGGACCAATGAACACTGCTATTGAAGAATTTCCATTCCTGGGCACACAGAACTCCTGTACATCCACAGTGAATATTCATTGGGACCACACACCCCAAGAAACTCCACTTACTATAAGGTAAGTAATCTTTTATGGGATGTGCTGAGATTCTTCCCAGGCCTACCATGTGTTGTCACAAAGATGAGTTACTTAAGGACTATATATCAAAATCCTATGTTATCTCTGCTCTTTACTACAATCAGACTGGCATAGCTCCTGCAGCTAAGTTCAGTGGTGGAGGAGGAGACAGAATACCTGGATGAGTGCTAGGCTATAGACCCTTGTTTTCAAAAGTGTTTAAATATTTGTGAACCACTTGTGACACTAAAAATGTTTCCTGTTTGTTCATACTTGTTAGAATGTTAACTAGCAAGTATCACACAGTGAAATTCTTTTGTCATGGAGAACTCACCCCAAACTCCCCTAGAACTTCATTTCCATTTGCTGTGACTCTTTAACAGTGATGAAAGCTGCACCACGTTTACTGTATATTTTCATACATCTGACAAATCCCCAGTGGTTAGATTAGGCTGTTGGCAGGCTGTGGATGTAGTGTGCATATGGATACTCCAAAACCAGAAACTTCTTATCACAGCTCCACATAGCTAACCTATATACCAAGGCATGTATACTGTACTCATCGTGGTGGAAGCCATACCAAAACTAAAGCTGAGTCTTGGGCTATGCTTGAGCATGCTCTATTTCAGTGTCCTATTCTGGTTTACCAATACAGAACAGGCTTCTAAAGAAACTGGCCAAGTAATATTGGATAGGTTGTAAGGCGGAAGTTGGGTAGAGTTGTGTGTGTATTGCAGCGGCGGCTCCAGGCACCAGCACTCCAAGTGCATGCCTGGGGTGGCAAGCCACAGGGGCGGCCTGCCAGTCCCTGTGAGTGCGGCAGTCAGGGAGCCTTCGGTGGCTTGCCTGTGGGAGGCCCACCGGTCCCATGGATTAGGTGGCAATTCGGCAGTGGGTACGCCAAAGCCGCGAGACTGGCGGACCTCCCGCAGGTGCGCCGCCGAAGGCAGCCTGCCTGCCATGCTTGGGGCGGCAAAAAAGCTAGAGCCGCCCCTGGTGTATTGGATATAAATAGTGTAGCTAATTGTACATATTTGGACCTCAATTCTTCGTTGTGATCTGCTAGCATAAATCATAGTCTTCCACCTGGTTGCAGAAGGTCTCCACTAATGGATACTAATGCAGCAGTGGGACTATAAGTTATATCCCTCCCCTCCACACAACATATGCTGCTGCTTCTAGCTAGGAAGTGAGTTTTTTGAACAGGGACTCTGTTACCAACTCTCACAATTATATTGAAAGTCTTGTGATATTTGGTGAATTTCTTAAAGCCCCAGCTCCTAATCATCTCATGCGAATTAATGAGACTGTCATGTTTCATTTAAAATCAAAACATACATTTCTAGCCTCATGATTGCAGAGAAAAGTTTGAAAATGTGACTTGAGTGCACCTTAAAGGTCCAAACCCCAGAAGGAAAATAAAATGAAGATGGCGTGAATGTCCTGGTTCTGAGACTAGCTGCACCTTTGGCCCTTCTGTAATTCCTTGGAGTGCACTCTTTAAGGTGACAGGCCTCACATTTTCATTTCTCTCAGGGTGGAATCCTGTGATTTTTCCCACTCTTAGACTGGATCCCCTGGCTGCAGCACCACATGTAACCACAGAGACAGCTCAACAGGTCCAGCTGGGTTTGGCTACCTATGGGTCTTCCCTTCAGGAACTGTGGTGACCAGAGGTGAATACAGTGACCAAAACAGCCTTCTCGAAACAAAGTATTGTTTAATCTCAACTGTAGGAGCAAAGCATAACACGATAAAAAGTTGGGTTTTTTTTAATACAAATAATGAATACACACACATCTATCTTACTCATAGGCTTAGGTAGGCCAAGCTTAACCCAGACATCCCAATGTCTGTTGGCTGGGGTTCAGTCTGCTCCCCAGCAGTCTCTGCCTCCCCTCCTTCCCTGTCCTTCAGGTTCAGTCTCTATCCACCCAAAGTTCTTTGCGTCAGTTCTTCCTGCTTAGATTCCCCCTGTTTTTGCAAACTGGGATTCCCCCGCCTACCAAAATTAGACTGACCTAACAAGGATCGCTCAGTGGTTTGAGTATTGGCCTGCTAAACCCAGGGTTGTGAGTTCAATCCTTAAGGGGGCAATTTGGGGATTGGTCCTGCTTTGAGAAGGGGGTTGGACTAGATGATCTCCTGAGGTCCCTTCCAACCCTAATAATCTATGATTCTATGGTCGGAGGAAAAACTTCAAAAACAAATTGTCCTCTAAGTACTGGCAAATGGGACAGTCTGAAGCTATTGTCCTCTTTCCTGCAAATGTCCCATAATATGTCCTTGAAGTTACCATTTATAATCCTATAACAAATCACACAATAACATTCAAATAGATGGAACAATAATATTCATAATATAGGCATCCCTACGTCCTTTACAGCATGCATATATAAAATCACTATGTTCAAGGAAATATGTTTGGTTGGGGCCTGACTCTTGGTTTTGAACACTTGGATTGGCAGTGCAGGGATCTATCTTCCTGTGTGGGTGAACACTGTCTCGCATATTGTTGGGCACAGCCAGAATATAATTAAAAAATATAACTGAGCTCATTTACCTCACCTGCTGATCTGGCAGCACGATTTTACTGTTAACATATTTCATGTTTTTAGTTGTCAATATATTTTGCTATATATATATCCTCATAATTTAAAAGCTGTTGTGAAAAAAGGTGTCACCTACTGAATTTCATTATAAGAATTTCTTAGCGATACAAAAGAGATGAATAAAAATGCATTGTATTTGATATGGCCACCAATTAACGTTTAAAAGGAACGAGCAAAGTGGCTAGGCTCAAATAAGCTCTGCTATATTGTAAACATTTCACTCAAATTTGAAGCTAATTTGAACTCAATCTATAATGAAGCTAGTTTAGATAATTTAATTTTTTTTTTACATTGCTCTGTATTTGCTGATTCTGTGAAGTGCTGAAATAACATGTCATGTTATTCCTGGTCGAGCTGAAAGGAGGAAGTATCTAGATTTCAGAAGAAAACCTTTTTTCATGAGATTCCCTGGCCAGTTTGGCTGATCCAAGTGGTTCATGTAATTTTGGATGAGGTTTGGATGAGGTTTATGTAAGCAACTTAAGTTACTTACTTAAGTTACTTTTTGTTCATTTCCTCAAATTCCCCAGACGCATCATTTTCAGCTGTGGCTTGCCAGCAATCTGTGCACTAGAGTCATCCTTTTACAGCATTTTATTCCTTTTCTATGTGTGTGCACGCACTGTTTTTTGTTTTGGGTTGTATGTTATGAGGAATGTAATTGAGCTCAGTTGTGCTTTGTAAGTTTCATGTTTAATCAGTAAAACCAATGATGGAATGTTTGAGGTAATTAAATTTTTTTTAGGTTCCTTGATTTTTGTTTTCTAAATGGCGGGTCTGTTCTAGTGGTAGACACATCTCCATAGTTTCAGGACTCTAGATGGGATAGTAGTCTGAAAGTCTAGAAGCTTATTCAAGTAGTTGCTTGATTTGTTTGAGGTTGGGCTGAAAATCTCATGAAAAGAGACTTTCATGTAGGAGTCTCAGGAATTCCCAATCTCAGATGTGCTAGAAATACTAGAACAATCTTTTTTGGAGTATTTTGGTACTGTACGTCTTCTCCCAGTCCTCCTGCACACTTATCAAAAGAGTCATCAGTGAGGCATACTTGGCCCCCGATCCAGGAGTTTGACCTGTCCAAGCATATTCTTCTGCAGCCCCCTTGAATTCAATAGGTCTCTGCACAAGGCAAGGGTCAGCCCAGCACCCCACAGATCAGATTGCAGGATTGAGATGATCATTTGTCTGTCTGGCAAACTTCAAAAGATATTAGTTTCCCAAACTGCTTCAGATCAACCAATTCTATTCTTGGTTGTAGTTTTAAGAAGGTCTTAATTCTTTGACCAAAGATTTGCCCAGGGAAAATTCCACTATTATTTTCTTCTTAAATTTTACACACCATTTGTTCCCTCCTCATCCCATCCTTCTTTTCTTTATTTTAAATGAAAGATCCTTGTGCTTTTTACTTTGAAGAAACATAAGCATAGAGACTTGCTCCCTGAGTATATAAGGACTTGCTCCCTGAGTAGCTAAGAATTACCTGGTATTTTCATTTTGTCATAAAATGTGTCCTGATCTTAAATTCCTTGAATATGAACTTGGTGGGAGCATTTTGTACCATTTCAAAAATATTACTGGAAAAACTTAAGCAATTCCATACACGCTCATCTGCTTAATTCAGAAATGCTTGTGCATGACTGCAAAAGGGCAGAAATTTGCTCACAGCTCTTTTTGATTTATTTCCACAGAACCAAATACACAGAAGTTGTATTTCCACAGAACCAAAATTAGGCCTCTCCAACAGTGACTTCAGGCTGACTTTATTGAATATGTTCCTAAGTCTGAGGTTCCAAAGCTATCGTGGTTCTCATTTATGCCTACCTATCCTCTGTGTCAGGCATACTGATCAGAGCCGGGGGAGGGAGGGCAGGCTTGGAGATTAGAGCTGAGATGGAGTGAAGAATCAGGGTCATGGGACACTCAGGGGTGTAGTCAAGAGCTGAGCTAAGGGTTAGAGCCAGGGACCAGAAGCTAAGTGCTATAACGGATGGGCAAGCCAGAGATGTGGTCAGAAAGCAGAGCCATGGATGTCAAGACAGAGAAGGGCAGGAATTGGAATGAGCACAAGAGTAAGCTGGGCAGGAGCAGATATAGGAAGCAGGATCAAGCTCAGCTGCAGCATGAGATGCACTGAACAGCTAGCAAGCTCTGGCTGCTGCTGGGTCAGGAAGTAGCTTAGTTCTGCTTCTCTACTGACAAGGAAGCGCATCAATCAGGGAGACCCTGCCAGGATCAGCTATGCCCACTGTATTGCTAGGAGACTGGCCTTGCTGTGGCAGGCTCCATGACAGAGAGAATTCACAACACCCTTTGTGAGTTATACCTACTCAGCACCTGGCTTCCTTTTCAGGATGACTGTTAAACTGAGCTCATCTCTGTGTGTTCATCTGCTTTGCCATTTGGGACTGGTAGTGCATCTTCCTATATATTCTATAAAGTACCATGCCACAGCTATGACAAAGCAGATATAATAAAGTAATTAGTATAGAATCATAGAAACATAGGACTGGAAGGGACCTCAGTAGGTCATCTAGTTTGGTCCCCCTAGAAATAGGGATATTACTTTCTCTGATGTTTCTTCAAATGGACCAAAACATGGCAAAGTTATAGTTGTTGAGTATATGTGAAGACTAATAAACTTTAGCCTCTTGAGTGTCAGTGGTTTAGAGTTATATTACTGATGAGCTAGCTTCTTATTTATGGTAACTCAGGCTGGGTAATAACTTACTCTATAAGCAGACCTAGTGAAAGTTCTTCAGCAGCAATTGTAATTCTTTGTAAACAATGGGGCTACTTATGGAATCAAGCATTACCCAGCCTGAGTATGGATGAAAGAAGCTGGCTCACATGCTCTGATATTCTCATGCCTTGCTGCTATATTTCACAATCCTAAAGAAGTTCATTTTGTTCCTGGTTCTCTGGTGGTGTGGGGGGTTAGTAAAATGTTGTCAGAAAACTTTTTGCAGACCAAGGACTAGATACTCATCTAGGTTTTTTTTTTTTTTTAATGCAGCATCAATGGAGCGATGCTGATTTATACCTCCCGATGATCTGCCCCTAAATATCTAAACTGCCCCAATACCAACATACTTTTATGTATTAAATGCATATGGTTCCCATCATTTAATATTTTCGCATCAGTGTCCCACTGGCAAAACTCCCCTTTAAATCAGTGTGAATGTTGTGTATACATTAATGGCAGGAGTAGACCTCTGGTCTCTGACATAATCAGCCCAAGATGCTCTGGGCTGCAATTCACTACTTGAAATGATCAAGCAAGGAGAATTTCCTTTTTCTAAAATAGTATAGTGTCAAACTAACTGAGTAATCATCAAAATGGTATCTGTTAGATAATCTGATTTTTTTTTATAAAGAAATACATCATTAGAGGTGACCATATAGTCTTACCATTATGGGGTGCAGTTATCTGTGTCAACTAATTAGTGCAAGGATTAACTACAGGTTTCATTAAAATGTGAAGGTTTGAAGCTTGTTCTCTCTAGTTATTGAATGTGTTAATTAGTCAAAAGGTCCAAGTAGGAAGCACCCTACTCACAGGAGTTTTGGTGAGTAGCTGAACCATTTTTTTTAAAAGCTCTTACAGAATCTTTCCAGCTGATGCTCCATGTTGTGACATGTCATGTAAGACTGCATCTGTTATGTTGAATTAAGAATATGAGAGAAACTCTGACATGATGAATCACAACACAACTTTAACAGCAGAAACATTTAAAACTCAATACTATTTCCCTGTCACTAACCTCAGCCCTGGTAAAGATGAGATATTTAGTTTAGTTTCCATCTTTACTAAATCTTCATTGGATCCTTAACAAATCTTCTGGTAATTTTAGGCCCAATCCTTGAGTTTTTTAGACTTGAAAACTGTCATTAACTTCTAAGTACTGAAGTCAGTGGAAACTTTGCCTGAGTAAGGACTGCAGGACTTGGCCCCAGAGTTTTTACCATCTGTGAAGTATAAAATAGACTCAAGATTATACTAGCAGACTTGTTATTTGACAGTTTATAAAATATTTTAGTATCTTTTTGGCAGTAGCAGTTTGAATGCTGGCAAATGTACACATTGCTTGCAGTTTCAAAACCTTGTAATGAGTATTTTCCACTGTAATAGCAGTGAGTTGAAATTTGGATAAACCACTTAGACTTGTGAACTCTGACATGCATGGTAACTATGTCTTTGCAAAAGAATTTTGTAAAGTATTGGAGCTCCTACTAATAGCACATCCATCTTTCTGCACACCATAAATCTTAAGAAAATTTCTATTACTCTGCAATTTGTCTGGCTTATGCTATTTATTAGCCATTTTATTCTGCTGCTTTAAGAAGTAATGTGATGTTCATTTTATTGCTGGTTCAATAAATTGTTAATTATAATGCAGTGATTGCTGCTGACGTGATTTAAAAGCTACATTAGCACTATAGCATTAAGTTTTAACTATTTTACCCTTCAATTCCCT
This sequence comes from Mauremys mutica, assembly GCF_020497125.1. Lineage (NCBI taxonomy): Eukaryota > Metazoa > Chordata > Testudines > Geoemydidae > Mauremys > Mauremys mutica. The sequence goes on along the minus strand of NC_059081.1, from coordinate 24,385,433 downwards.
GTTTATACAACAGTAAAAGGAAAATGGTCTTAGACTAATTTAAAAAATGAAGGTACTTGTATCTATTGATCACATGACATACTAGAAACTTTTGTTTAAAAAAGAAAAGGTTACATTCAGGTCTGGAAAGAGAAAAAATGCATCAACCAATTGCAGTGTTGCACTGCAGAGAAAAGTGTTCTTAAGGCAAAATTAACCCTAAAGTTAAATTAACTAAATTATTCAATTAAAGTTATTAAAGGAAAAAAAGGTATTCAGACAAACCACCATAATTTTCTAGACATTGAATGCATTAGCTGGAGTGCACATTCTATGTGTGACTATTAAAGCAAAGGAATTTTACTGAGGCCTAAAGTGGAAGAAGCACATACTTTCTGTAAGAATACTGTCTGTATGAGGCTTGGGGGAAATCCTCTTAAAAGTGAAAACAAATTGCTACAAGCATAATAAAAAAAAATCCATGACTGAATACATAGACACCACAATGGCCTCCTAACCACAAACCAGGAACGTATTATGTAAGGAAAGAATTCACCTCAGAAACACAGACTTCCTACCCCTTATGTGAATGAAAGATATTTATTAGCTGTTAATACTATTAGAGTATGTAGCCTCTAGAGAGTGAGGCCTTAAGGAGATCTGATCCATCTAATAGAAAGCATACACATCGTATATATCCAGCAAGTTCTTCCCCAAATTATTTACTTTTCTCAATTAAGTCGGACATCAATTTTGAGCATCTGGCCTTCATAGAAAGTCAGTCCAATAGTTGGGTGCCAATCAGTACCGGAGCTTGATACATGTATACATAAGTTATGAATCTGGGTGTTCAGCTTTTGTAGTCTCCTCCTAAAGAAAAAGCATTCTTTAAAACTGCCATCTGAGCATGTGCAGGTTGAGAAAGGACTGAGAGAGCTGCTTGCTCTGTGCAGTTGTTCTTCCACACTCCTTTGGCTCTCCACATTGATTGGTACAGCTCTGGCATGTTTCATATTTGTGCCCTCTGAGTTTTAGCAGTGTTTATGCCTTTCATTGTCTGTATTGTGAACTGTGACAATTAAGCTTAGTATGCTTGTAGTGCAACTCTCACATCTCCATATCTTCTCATATTGAAGTTGAAAGTTCACTGCTAGTAACTGTATCAGCACAAGCAGCAAAACAGTTTTCTTGAGTGTTACTGTAGCGGATATCTGACCCATTGTATAGATGGGTAAGTGGAGATAGTGACTAGGGACCAAGGTTGTTACGCACCTAAAAATGCAGATAGGCACTTTTGAAAATTTCATTAAGTACCTACGTGCCTAACTCCTACTGAAATCAATGGGAGTTAGGTAAACTAGGTGCTTTTGAAAATTCCACTAGGTATCTTTCTGTATATTTAGACATGTAAATACCTTTAAAAATCTGGCCTTAGATGATTTTTTCAAGATCACACCTGAAGTCAGTAATAGTTAATGAATCCATGAGTCCTATTTTGGTCACCTGTTATATCCTCTATACACCCCATTTTCCCAACTGAATCAAGGTGAAAATTGTCTTTGTCTTGAAGGAAGGGTTTTTTTGTTTCCAAACAGCATACAGCAAAACTTTGAATTTTAATATATTCTAACACTATTTTTATAGCATCCTTATATTGTTGGTAGTCAAGACAGTAATTTTACAGGTCAATAAAGGACGAATCAGCCATTTCTGAAGGTGGTAACAAGAATTACAGAAAAGGAAGGTGTCTGAGGAAAAGTTTGACAATCTGCTAACTCAGATTTGATTCTAAGGGAGCAAAGGTCTGAGTTAGAGACTGATAAAGATAACTGTGTTGGCATAATATATTTAGACTTCTGCAAGATGTTTGACTTTGTACCTCAGAACATTCTAATAGAAAAAATAAGATGTATAAAATCAATTTAGACCATATTAAATAGATTAAAAACCGGATAGCTGATTGTACAAAGTAATTGTAAATTGGGAATCATCATCCAAATGGGGTCTCGCTGGGATCTGTTCTTGGCCAGTAGGAATTCCAAAATGTCATTGATGAGAGCCGGCGCCTGGGAGCCCATGTAATTTGGGCTGCCGAGCAGCTTAGTCAGGGCTGTAAAGGACCCAGGAGTAAGAAAGCCCTAGGAGCCTGGGCTGCTGGGAAACCTGGGACCCTCTGCAGCTCACCAGGCAGGCTGCTGAGGAGATGGATGGACAAGTTGGCAGGAAACTAGGTAGGTGTCCATGGAATATTTCAGTTTCAATGAACTGGCATTTTCCAATGGAAAAATTTTCGAACAAGTTTCCAACCAGATCCAATTTTAATACAGTTAAATGTGAGGTAATGCGACTATGAACCACGAGTGCAGGTCAGACTTGATGGTGAACTGTGTCCTGGAAAGCAGTAACTGTGAATAGAAATTAAGGATTATGGTGGATAATCAACTGAACATGAGCTCCTACTTCGGTGCAGTAAAGCAAATGCAGTCCTTGGATGTATGAGTAGAGAAAAATCCAGTAGAAGTAAGGAGGTGTTATTACCACTGTATTTGTCATTAGTGAGACCATTACTGGAATAGTGCGTCCATTTTTTTTGTGTCCACCGTTTTAGAAATTGAAAAAGGTTCAGAAAAGAGCTAAAAGAATTTATATATGGTCTGGAAAACCTGCCTGACAGTGAGGAGAACTTCTGGCTTTCAGTAGCAAAATTCTATGGTATAACTAGGTACTAACAGTCAGGATGGACAGACAGATTAGAGAGAATGCACCAACAGAAATATATAGTTTAACATAAAACCAGCGTGTAATGCAGCAAGTAGCAATGAGCAATTCATAATGAAGGATTTGAAAGGAAGATGGTAAGACTGTACCAGAAATATTAAGGAAATGGTTATAAAGGTAGCATGCAAAGCAACTGTGGTAGAAGAGTAATGAAAGCACCAGTTTCTTGCACATAGGAAACCACTTAAAAGAATTGAGAGAATGAGAGAGGGCTGTATTATATGAGGCATGCAGTGTCAAAATTGTCAGCCTTTGTTTTTGAAAACTGTTCACATTGTAAATTTGGAGATACCAATTTACCACTGGCTGTAGATAGCACATATAGAAACCCATAACAGAAAAAGAAACTACTAATGAACTGTGAAACCAGATGCTTTATGAAGGAGAAGTGCATTCAAAAGTCTGCATATTATTATTTTGTATTTCAGTAGTGCCACAGTGTGCTAGGTAATTTTCAAACATAGAGGCAGACTCAGTTCCTCCCCTGAAGTGCTTATGAAAGGAGTATTTTAATGTATTTGTTTGGCGTGAGGGTGGGAAAGTATTTGTGATTTAATAAGGGATCCTTTGTTGATTATTGTTGAGATTTGTAACACAAGTGTAAATTATAAATTTCATTTTCAAGAGTATTTTACAGGTCGGGGCGAGGTGTGAATCTATTGCAGACAACCCAGCCCCATAGAGGAGACCACCCTTGGCTTTGACTAGGACTGTTAAAAAGTGATACTAGGGCCTGGATGGCTTATGTCAGAGCTTTTAAGAGCTAGACTGGGCTGAAACTGAGGGTACTTGATGCCCCAGAAATATGTATGAGACAAAGAATATGCTTAGAGATTATATCTCAAAAGGGTTGACAGTCAGGAGAGAGTGGGATATGGGACAACAATATCTCTCTAGGGGAAAGCCTCTTCAACACACACAGGCCATTCTGAGTGTGTTAATTACTTCTGGCTTAGTCTTCTTTGGAAAGCAGGAAGGGAGAAGGGGAGACAAAAGAAGGAGGCTAAGAGAACAGGTTAAGCGAACAGCATGACAGGTTGTCACCTAGGGCGAGAAGGGCCATGAAGCGATGTTTGCTTCTAAAGGAATGTAAGCTGATTCTTCTCTTTCTGTAACCAAATCTAACAACCTACATAGCTAATATTTGGGAAAAATAAACCTAAAATATGTTTAACTTTTTAATCAATTGTACCTGCTTTTAATGTCGTTTACTAAGAAGTCTGCTGTCTGTTTGGAAAGATTAGCCCAGGTCTTCTATTTCCCAGGAAAAATAAAGACCCAGATAGTATCAGCCTTAGGGACCTATCAGGTAAAGGAATCTGGAGACTCAGGGAACTCACCCTTGTTTCAGTCTAGAACAGTGAGGGTTGTGGGACAGACATCAGTGATGGATGAGTTGCAAAGGCTGAAACTGGTCAATTCTCCAGGGGGCAGCTGAGAGACAAAAGCAGAGCAAAAGATGCTGGGGGCCTGAAGTTCATAACTCTTTTGCAAATATTGAGAGCAAAATTTTGATCCTTAGAATGTTTGAGAAAAGAAAGGAGAGTGTTACACAATATATATTTGCATGAGTATTTGTGCTGGAAGTGTTGTTACAGCCATAATAAAAGCTCTTTGTGGGTTTGGAATTTGTCCAATCATGGAACAGAAGCAATGCTGTATGACTTAGGTGACCAATCACAAATAGTGTGTTCTGGATAGTGAAAGATAACTATAGACTGAAATATGTTTGAATTAAGTATGTATCAATGAATTGATAGAATGGTAAAAGCCCAACGTCTGTTCACAGATAATTTGTGAACAGAAAAAAGGGGCTATATTTGTTTAATAATTTATTCAACATGAATAATTCACCCAGTTCTTGTAAGCAGTGAGACATAGAAATAACTTTCTGAAATATATGTTAATATAGAAATGATTAGTAATAACAACATATGCCCTGACTAATAAGGCAAACAAAAATGGTTCAAAGTGGCAATATTGTGTTTCACTTTGTTTTGCTGTGACATATTGTGAGGCATTATACAATCATGGGATTTATTTTATTGTAAGGAGGGAGACCAAAACTTGCTGCTAAGAATTTGCTGCTTGATTCTTCTACAACCAACATCCTTCTAAAGATTATGGGTAGTGTAATCCAACAGGCATTCCTGAAATAAGTGTTATAACTGGAACTACTGCTAGAGGGCATTAACACCACTATCTCCATTTTCTAATTTATCTATTACTAAGGTTAAGATTTTTGTCACTGTTATTTTTAGTAAAAGCCAGGGACAGGTCACGGGCTATAAACAAAAATTCACGGAAGCCCCTGATTTTCACTGAAAATAACTGTGACAAAATGGAGCTGAGGGGGCGGGAGGACTGAATCCTGATTGGAGGGGGAAAAGGGGGAGTGGAAGAGAGCCTGAGCCCCTATGAGGAAAAGGGGGAGGGGTCCAGCATGTGCCACTGTGGTGGTTTGGAGCTTCAGGGGCTGCCTGTGAAGGCTGGGAACTGCAGGGCCCCTGCTGGCTGAGAGCTCCAGCCTGTCCCACCCACGGGTTGAAGTAGAAAATGTCACAGGTCTCTGAAAGTCATGGAATCCATGACTTCTGTGACCTCCATAACATAATCTTATCTTTACCTATTACAGGAACCATTTCTAGAGCAACTCCACACATGGAACTTCTATTGTAGGCAACAATACAACTAGTATAATTAATATAGGTTGCAATTTAATAGTTGGGTCATTGCTGGAGAGTTTGTGGGTATGAATGGTTTTTGAGGAGGTATGTGAAGGAGAAGAAAGAGGTTATATGGCATAGTAGAACACTAGACGAAATCCAGGCATAATGATCAATGTTGGAGAAATCCCAAGTTTGTGGGGAGAGGAGGAGGACAGTAAAGGTGTGTGAAGAAAACAGTATTTGTAGAGCACAGGGCCCAACTTAAGGAGTGATGGATAATAAGAAATAACATGAAGGCGAAGCAGACTTTTGAAAAGGCCTTGCAAGCATGGAAGTAGTTTGATTTGATGTGATCCCAGTTGAAGAGAATCTGGCTAGGAAAACATGGTTAGAGCAACGTTAATATTTGCTTGACACCAGGATTGGATGGACTTGGAGAAGCATAAGCTGAGGGTTAATAAGGCCAAACAAATGGAGGTTGAAGAAGTGAAGGTGGGAAGTCAAGGAAGCTCCAGTATTATTTTTTGTTTTGGCTAGAACAGAAATAATGTTTAGTACTGGCATTTTCAGTCCTGGCTATGACCAAGAAGAGCCAAGAAACAAAATAAATAGAGGTCAACCAGAAGGATCAACAAAACTATTTCAAACCTCAAAAGCTTCTGGTTTTGTTTCAGTCTGGAATGAAAATTTGAATTGGCTTGTACTTCACCTGAGCTGGTTCATTCACCCTTAATAAGTGTTTGGCCAGTCCTTGTGGATAAAACCCCATATAAGCTTTATGGAAAACTTGTAATTTGGCCTTTGACCAAAACCACTTCATCTGCATCATAAACCTTTGATAACATGTAAATTAGGGCTGGGAAGAACCATTCATTTGGAAATCAAAATCCTTCCATATCATCTGAAGTTGATGGGGTGAGGGGAAGGGGAAAAGTCTATTCCTCAGCAACTAATAACTTACGGTGCTTGAACTTTTCTTTTTTCAAGTGTTCGCTCAGTCTGAATCAATTGTTAATTTATCCCAGTCAAACTTTTATCCAGGTAATTTTCTAATTTTTGTATTTTGATTTAAACATTTTATTTTTTTAAATTGTTTTTATGAAGCGCGTGATTGCTCTGTTTTAAAATTTGTCTGAATAAAACATGTAATCATAAGCTAAAGTCTAATGCTGACATCATATTTGGTCTAATTTCTTTTTTATTCTTTTAAATTACATTGATTTAGAAATTCAGCAGTAACAATAAATTAACTAAGATTATAAAATGACAACATCCATACATTACAGTGTGAGGAATCTTCATCATGGCAAATCCCAAAGGAATATGGCCTTCTTGAAAATCAAGTGCTACCTGGATTGATCTTTGGCAATTTAAATTAGTCTGATTGTATATTCAGTTCATGTCCATTACTGGCAATCTTATCACACCACTGAAGCTTGTGGTGCCCAATGGCATTCCTTTGTAGACATGCTTTGGAATTGTTCAGTCTTTCATTATTATAATATTTCCATACTAAGAAAGTCACCATAACCAAACCGGTGCTGATGGAGGCAGTTGCTGGGTTCGGCTTGAAATAGCCTCACTTTTGAGCTTGTCCTGGTTTCAAGACATCAGGAAGCTACTTTAACATAGGAGAGAACAACACAAAACATCAGCTTAGCTCTTCAAAGTAGAAGTAGAGAATGCAGAATAGGCAAGGGGAATAATGAACTAGTTTATGGTGGTAAACACTGCTTTGGAGGCCCCTTCAGTTTCTGTAGAACATAATTTTTTTTAAGTTCTAGACTGATTTCAGATAGACCCTTTGAACATCAATTGATGCAGCACCAAATCTATAGGCAGACAATCCACAGTTCAAAGGATAAAATGTTTGTCTGAGTGCAGGACCATTCCATCATAGTGCCACACAAAGTGCTAGTCACCTCAAAGAAAATAAAGGGAGGGGATGCGTTGATGACATCTGCATAAAGAGAGACCAATTTTTTGTTCATGTAAATATTTGCAAATTCATATTGTACTCTTTGAGAAGTTGCAATATAGGCATTATTCTGTCTCTCTTAATTTGGAATCAAAGGAGTTTGTACCTAAAATTGTTACTCTTCTGTGCTTGAATCCCAGGAAATCAATGGAGTTGCACTGTTGCATCAATTTTTTTCTCAGAGTGGAATATAAGAATGTTCAACTGGGTCACACTAATGGTTCATCTAGCTCAGTATCCTGTCTTCCAAGAGTGGCCAGTGTCAGATGCTTCTGAGGGAGTCAACAGGATAGCGCAATTTATCCAGTTATCATCGCCTGTCATCCAGTCCCAGCTTTCAGTAGTCAGAGGTTTAGGGATACAGAGCACTGGGTTGTGTACCTGGCCACCTTGGCTAATAGCAATTGATGGACCTATCCTCCATGAACTTCTAATTTTTTATGTTGAACCCAGGTATAGTTTTGGCCTTTACAGCATTCCCTGACAACGAGTTTCACAGGTTAACTGTACATTATATGAAGAAGTACTTCATTATCTTTGTTTTAAATCTGCTGCCCATTAATTTTGTTGGGTAAACATTTCTTGTATTATGTGAAGGGGTAAATAAGATTTCCTTATTCACTTTCTCCACACCATTCCTGACCTTATAGACCTCTATCATATTCTCCTTTAGTTGTCCTAGTCTTTTTAATCTCTCATCAAATAGAAGCTGTTCCATATTCCTAAAGACTTTTGTTGTCCTTCTCTTTGCCTTTTCCGATTTAAATGTATTTCTTTTGTGTTGGGACAACCAGAACTGCTTGCAACATTCAAGGTGTGGACATACCATCAATTCATATAGTGGCATTATAATATTTTCTGTTTTATCTACCCCTTTTCTAATGGTTTCTAACCTTCTGTTAGCTTTTTTGACTGCCATGGCACATTGAATAGATGTTTTCAGATAACTATCCACAATGACTCCAAGATCTTTCTTGAGTGGAAACAGCTAATTTAGGCCCTATCATTTTGTATGTGAAGTTGGGATTATGTTTTCCAATGTGAATTACTTTGCATTTATCAACATTGATTTGCCATTTTGTTGCCCAGTCATCCAGTTTTGTGCTATCCTTTTGTAATCTTTTGCACTCCGCTTTTGGATGTAACGATCATGAGTAATTTTGCATGATCTGCAAACTTTGCCACAGCAATGTTTACCCCTTTTAACAGATCATTTATGAATATGTTGAACAGCACAAGCCCTTGTACAGATCCTTGTGGGACCATGCTATTTACTTCTCTCCATTGTGAAAACCAATCATTTTTATTCCTGCTGTTTGTTTCCTATCTTTTAACTAGTTACTGATCCATGAGAGGACCTTACCTTTTAACCTATCACTGCCTACTTTGCTTAAGTGCTTGGTGAAGGATCTTGTCAAAGGCTTTCTGAAAGTCTAAGTATTCTATATCCACCTGGACCACTTTTTCCACAGATGTTTTGACCCCCTCAAAGAATTCTAATAGATTGGTGTGGCATGATTTCCATTTACAAAATTTGGGTTGAGTTTTCCCCAACAAATCATGTTCATCTATGTGTCTGATGATTCTGTTCTTTACTATAATTTCAGGCAATTTGCCTGGTACTGAAGTTAGGCTTACTGCCCTGTAATTGCCAGGATCTCCTCTGGAGCCTTTTAAAAAATCAGCATCACATTAGCTATTGATCGGTTAGCTGGGTCAGAAGCTCTGTGACAAGGTGCTGGGTAAGGAGTGCTTAACCACAACCCCCTGCCATGCCAGCCCCAATTAAAGGGAGTAGATTGGAGCTGACTGAATAGGCCTGTGAATTTCTGGCAACACCTGCCAGCCTAATTAGCCAGAGGCTATAAACAGGGGCGGCTCTAGAAATTACACCGCCCCAAGCAGGGTGGCGCGCTCGCTGCCCTTCCCCGGTCCTGCGGCCGGGGCAGAAGCATCTGCGGCGGGTGCGCTGGTCCCGCGGCTCCGGTGGAGCATCCGCAGGCATGCCTGCGGGAGCTCCGTCCGAGCCGCGGGACCAGCGCACCCGCCGCAGTCATGCCTGCAGGAGCTCAAGCGGAGCCGCGGGACCAGCGCACCCGCCGCAGTCATGCCTGCGGCAGGTCCGCTCGTCCCGGGGCTCCGGTGGAGCTCCCGCAGGCATGACTGCGGAAGGTCTGCCGGAGCCAAATGCCGCCCTGCCGGCAAAATGCCGCCCCACGCGCCTGCTTGGCGCGCTGGGGTCTGGAGCGGGCCCTGGCTATAAAAGGGGTGGGTGGGAGGAAGGAAGCCCCAGTGGGAGTGGCTTGAGGCAGAGAGGGCTGGCTGGCTCTTTCTCTCTCTGGTTTGCTGCTTATAAAGCTGGCTGTGAAACAAACCTGTATATAGATAGTAAGGGGGGGCGTGGGAAATAGCTACAGATGAACTGTATTGGTGATTGCATCAACCTGAGGTGTCCTTGGCTGGTTTGTGAGGACAGCAGGGGCAGAAGCAAGAGGGGGCCAGCTGCACCTTGATACAAGCTGATTTAAGCAATAGGTTATATACCATAGTTAGTAGTTCTGCAACTTCATATTTGAGTTCCTTCAGAACTCTTGGGTGAATACCATCTGAGCCTGGTGACTTATTACTGTTTAAGTGATAAATTTGTTCCAAATCCACCTCTACTGACACCTCAATCTGGGACAATTCCACAGATTTGTCACCTGAAAAGAATTGCTCAGGTATGGGAATCTCCTCCACATGCTCTGCAGTGAAGATTGATGCAAAGAATTCATTTAGCTTCTCTACAAAAGCCTGGTCTTCCTTGAGTGCTCCTTTAGCACCTCAATTGTTCAGTGGCTCCACTGTTTGTTTTGCAAGCTTCCTGCTTCTGATGTACTTAAATTTTTTTTGCTGTTAGTTTTTGTCTCTCTTGGTAGCTGCTCTTCAAATTCTTTTTTGACCTTCCTAATTATACTTTTACACTTGACTTGTTAGAGTTTGTTTCTGGTCTATTCCTGTCTTTGGAAGTTCTTGATAAAGTAGCATTTACCAGGGCTTTTATTTGTTAAATCCATAAACTTTCCCTTTTCTTATTCTCTGAGTCCCCATGACACTTCATTTAAAACAAACTAACCCTTCCATTTCCTCCCCTTCTCCTCCCCCGTCCCCATGGTTTATTGCTACAATTCAGGCTTTCCTTTTGGGGGGGGGGGACTGTTCCCCCTGAAACTCTCTGAAACAATCAGGTTACCCGTCAATGATTTACAGAAGATTAACAATGTATTTAGCATGCACAGTAGTAGTAACAAAACATTACCTACAAATGTTTAATAAAAGTTTCATAATGCTTTTGCTACATGTTATAAATGATAAATAGGTGACAATAGATGTCTTATAAAGTATTTATACCCTATTATGGTTATGTTACAGCTTTGAAGAAAGTATTAAAAATGACTTCAAGTATAAATATTGGAAATAATGTATATTTACAAACCCATTTATAATTTTTTCCAAACATTAAAAAGTCACTGCCACATCAATAAACATTCCATATTTTTGCCTGTACTTTTTTGCTCTTATTTTTATCCCATTTGATGTAATAATTCTTCTGTTTGTGACATTATGGGTTACCTGCATGGGAAGCAATTGTGGCATCACCCAAAGGGATTGACTTTGGGTTGGGCATAAGCAAATAGACCTGAACTTTAGGGAAGACTTCACTGAATTTGGTATGTGATTTGGCTGGGTAAGGACACCAGGCTCAGTCCCACTAGGTGTCTGTGAGTTCAAGATTGATTTCCTTTTTATCTTATTTTGGAAATCTAAAAACTAATTCCAGAAAGAGTACAAGATGAGACCACCTTCATAAAAGTTTTGACATTGAAACAGGAAGATTGTGCTAGTTCCAGCTTTGGTATCTAGTTTTTCTTCCTACACCAATAAAAGCACTGGATTTGGTAGCTTAGTGGTTTGAGTATTGGCCTGCTGCATCCAGGGTTGTAAGTTCAGTCCTTGATGGGGCCATTATAGGGACCTGGGGCAAAAATCAGTCTGGGAATTGGTCCTGCTTTGAGTAGGGGGTTGGACTGGATGACCTCCCGAGGTCCCTTCCAACCCTGATATTCTAAGAAGCTACATATGTGATAGGTGCATGACTGAACTTGCCTTACTAGAGGGTGCCTTTAACACTTGTAACCAAAAGCTCACTGTTCTGTACAAAGATTTTGAAGAAGGCCTATTACATTCACATAATTTTCCTAAGAAACCATGGTATGCCTCACTTGGGGTCCTGGATTATGAAACTTGTCCTGTGAAATTTTAATCTTTCTTTATTTTTAGCAGAAACTTTCAGATTCATAGGCTGATTAATTAAGATGGAAAATTGATTCCAACATTAGAACAGTCTGAACTTTTAGTTTAAACTCAGTATTGATTTTGAAAAACAAAAACATCAGTTGCACTTCATGATTTTTTAGCTGGGATTTTAAGAGGAAATTCCAAAATCCTGTGAGAACCTATTCTGAGTTGGTCATAACCAAGGGAGAGTGAGATGTCATTGGCGAGCTGGTCTGATTTAAATTGTAAGCTCCTTTGGACAAGGAGATTGCTTTTCTACTACCATTTTACAGCCGTGAGAACATTGATGATGTCCTGAAAATAAGAGACCACAGTTAACTGAAAAAATGTTTGTTAGGTATATACAATTATTAGTTGTTACTAAAATGAATTCCTTTTGCACATTAATATTGCCATGAAACATAATCCAGATCTGCACATGATTTGGTGAACAACAGTTTGTTAATGCATTTTGTCTTTGGATGTGATCTTGTTTCTACTTCAGTTCAGCCATTGGTTTCAATAGGAGCAGAAATGGGCCCTTTGTAAAGTACATTCAGGACAAACAACCTAATTAGTTTCCACATACAGCTTGATACATTTGTGTGTGGGATTTTAAGACAGAGTTATCTGTGGTAGTGCAGGGCTGCACTCTACAACCCTAGGGTTCCCTTCTGGTTCATGTCTTATGTTTCTAAAATTTCATGCTCCAAGGATTCAGATGGTCACCTGTAGAAGGCCAGGAAGAGAATTATCCCCACCAATATATTCTTTGGGTGCATGGTATGTTTTTTTTTTCTTCCCCTGATGCGTTAGAGATGGGCATGGCTGAATATGGGACATGAGACAGACCAAGGTGGTGCTCTGAGATGCTACTGAGAATTCACTTAGGTTCTTGGCTGGCTGGTTCTTGGTCACATGCTCAGAGTCTAACTAATCACCATATTTGGTGTTGGGAAAGAAACTTCATCTAGGTCAGATTGGTAGGGACCTGCAGGTTTTTCACCTTCCTCTGCAACAATTAATTCCCTGCAACTGCATGGACCTTGGATATTGGTGCACCTCATTCCCTTCTGTTCTCTACATGTGAGGCACAGTAGTTTAATCTCCAGGGGATTGTAATACTTTGGTCTAATTCTGGTTGTTGGCTTCAGTGTTGAGGTGGCCAGGTGATATTTAGCAGCTTGTGATATACAGAAGATTGGACTGATCTAGTGGTCCCTTCTGGCCTTAAATGGTCTATGACTGAGAGTCAGGTTCATTTTTCTCAGTAGAGGCAATGGATAATGTTTGACTGTTTTATTTTCTCTACATTATGTCTGATTTTTTGTTTCATATGTGAAGCATGATACTAAAGCATTGCTCTTTTCCAAGTGGAGAATGTATAACATTATTTATAATTATATTTTTTTTCATTATGGCTTTAACATTTTTAGTTTTGAGAGAGAGACAACATTCTTGCTCTGACTTCTGATGGATTTTGTTCAATGTTATGTAGCCACACTTTTCTGTAAGAAATTGAATCCATTACTTTTAAGTTAACTACAGACAAGAGAATACTAAATAAATTCATTTTGAGCTTTCCTAATTAGTTTTGTCATACAATTCTCTTCAATAGAGAATTGAGAAATCCCCATGTTTACCTTGATGATGATAGTGTCACATACACTGATCACGTGAAATTGAATTTGAATTTACAACTGATGTTTAAATATGAAAGCTGGCTTGAACCATATTTTCCCCACAGATATAGATGTCACTGCTCTCTATGATGAGTAACATTTTGTTGAATACTTAAGCCAAGAAAAACCAAGTTACGTGAACAGGATATTCATCTTGGGGTGGAGGTGGAGTGGGGGAAGAATAACTGTTGAGTTTCATGCCTTTGGATAGTACAGTGTTCTAGCTTTATAGCTTACACTTTAATTACCCAAGACAAGTATTTTGCAAAGCCTATAACTTGAATCTTTTGATGTAAAGATTAAGTATGAACACACATGACACCAGTGCTTCCCTCAATAACTGGGTGACTGTTTTTTATGCGCAAATAACTTGTCCTTTCTACAAAAGCTAGATTACTTGCATTCAAGAACTAAGACAACAATAAGTGTAAGTTGTCTTGAATGCAATAAGTGTAATGGTTTCTATAATATCTTTGCTAGTTTCTTATTAGTATTGTTATAACCTTGGCTGAGTTCTGCTTCTGCTCAGACACCAGGCTGCTGTATTGGACCCACCTCTGGATTCCACATGTTCCAAGCCTGCTGATTCTTAGCAGCACCCAGCCAATGTCCCAAAGTCTGGCCTCTCTGTGCATACTACTGGTGTACAGACCCCCTGCCAGACCTCCTGGGATATGGGATGCCCCATTCCAGTTGCCCTAAGCCTCAAGAGAAGTGCCGATCTCCAGGTCTCCCCAAGCACTCCGTCCCCAAAGCTCTGCCTACATGGCTTACTCCAGTTTAGTTATTTCGTCAAGGTTTCTGTTAAAATAGTTAAAACAATATATTGTTAATGCAAGTCAGAAGATTCCACATGGACACAGTTAGTCCATGGCAGCCTAGTGTGGAGTAGGTTCACACCCCAGCTTGCCACAAACTAATTGTTTGTGTAGACAAGTCCTAAGAGCCTTTTGGGTTATCTGAGCTTAGGACCTTGTTTTCCTGCTGCTCAGTCTTCCTGCTGTCAGCCAGTGGATGGCCAGTGAGAGAGCGATTAGACTCAAGATCCAAATCTTAAATAGAGGTCTGTTCTCCTTTCTCAGATGATCCCACCACAGCAGCTTCAGCCCCTATATCAGATGATCAGTTGCTTAGCTACTCAACCCTCTCCCTCCCTCCCTTCCCGCAGGCTCCAAACTTGGAAAACTAGTTCTTCTGGGCTGTAGTCAGCCTAATTTTCTAGGTGGGATCCTTTGAATGAAGGACCATCAAGGTTGAGGACTCACATTTTCTCTTCAAATGTATCTGTGTGAGTGTGAGAGAGGGAGTGTCAAAAGAGGAGAGATGTAAACTTCAAAAATAGTATTTACTTTAACAATGAGGAGTCCAGTGACACCTTAAAGACCGGACTCCTTGTTGTTTTTGTGGATACAGACTAACACGGCTATCTCTCTGATAGTATTATTGTGTTATTATTATTGTGTCTCTCTACAAGGCCAGTTGGAGTCTGAGGCAGGACATAGGTCCTCTCCATCTGATCTTATTCCCAAATGCATGCTTTCTCTAGCCTTTAAAATGGGGTGTGTGTTTGTGCGTGGGGGGTGTGTGGCTGGGAGGAAACATGCTGTACTGTTTTGGAAGCTCCTTTTCTATTTTCTACTTCATTCTAAATAAGACAGTATGTAGGAAAAAAGATGAAAATCCTCAAACACAGCTTCTTAGTATACTGGATGGGCCTGGGTCTGCAGAATTTCCAGTGTGTAACTGCCACAGAGGTCAGGAAGAATCATGTGTGGGGAAGGGACTGCAGGTGGAGGTCTAGAGTAAACACAGATTTCTTCAACATTTTAAGCACAACTCTCAGACTTGTATTCAGGTGTCTTCCAACTCATTCTGTTGGATACATATTGTAGACACAAATGAACTGTGCCTATGTTTGATATGCAGCGACAAAGCCAATAAGCAGTTAGGTCAGTAAATGGTTTTAAGTAGCACACCATCTAGGACTAGTGATGGTAACAGTAGCCAAATTTTGATCTTGTAAACTGGACATACAACTAGTGTAACCCCACTGTATATTTTGGTCATGTGTCTCTGGAATACTTTAGATCTTGAATCTGAACACTGAGAATCCAAGACTGAGGTAATTGAAAGAGAAGCTGGGCACTATAAAACCTAAATATAGTAAATACCTATTAGGTCACATTAGTCTATGCCCCAATGGAGCAGAAAGGTCTGGTGACCAGCTGGCCTACTGGTCAGCTCATGGCCTTATGGTTTCTGCCAGTCTAGTTGTCCTGTAGCCTCTATCACCTTCTAGTTCTCCAATTGCTGCCCACAGAGCTCAGTCCCTAGAACAGAGCTAGGGGGAGGCAAACTGGCAACCATTGCACCCGGTCCTAGGGGGTCCCAATTACTGAGCTACCCAAATTACGTTACTCACTGGATCACTTCCTACTAGCGTAGAGCTCCTCAGTTTGAGGCATGGTGACTGGCTTGGCTTAGACTCTCAGGGTGTGAACGCTGCAATTAAAAACCCGTGGCTGGCCTGTGCCAGCTGATTTGGGTTTATGGGGTTCAGATTAAGTGGCTGTTTAATTTCAGCATAGACTTTCAGTCTCAGGCTACAGCCTGAGCTCTGGGACCCTCCCATCACACATGGTCCTAGAGCCTGGGCTCCAGCTGAGGCCGGAAGCCTGCACTGCAATTAAACAGCCCAGCAGCTCAAGCCCCGCAAACATGAGTCAGGTGGCATAAGTTTTTAATTGAAGTGTAGACATACCATTAGTGTCCAATTTAGTTAGTCTCTCTCTCTCTCAGGGCATTCAACTCCCAAAGTCGGTGCTGCTAAACACCCTTCCCAAAGCTGTTGCTGCTCCCTGCACTGCGCTTACCATCAGTCTTGCTTCCTGATGCTACACGCAGCTCACTGTCCCCTTCTTGGGCTGCCAGTGTCCTTTTAAACTGTTCCTCCACTGGGAACATGCCTTGTACCTGTTGAGGGGTGGGGCCTCTCTAGCTCAGTATTGCTCTATTCACTGACCTTTTTCGGCATATGGCCTGTAGACCCCATCACATCCAGTCCCTGTGGGAGAGGTTCCTACAGTATGCTTTCTAGTAATTCATGTAGTAGAGTTATTTTTAAAAATGCTGGAATAAGAATTCCCTAGGCATTCCAACAGGGAAAAAAAAAGAAAACGAAGGAGTTCTTTCAGTCTTAAAAGGATTAATTCCTTGTAAAATACAAATGACAGTTTTCCTGTAATGTTTCTCCTACATAATGCACATGTTAATCCTTAATTTCCTTCAGCAGATGCAGTATAATCCTCCTCCTGCAGACACAGAAGCACAATTGCTGTTCAGAAAACAAGGGCAAAAGATGTTCAGACCATTCAAACACTATAAAAAGGAACTCCACGTTTTTAACTTCGAGTTATCCTTGGAATGGAATAATGCAGCCCAAAGGAAGAAGGTTATAATTCTCTGGCTTCAGGTTTCCATTCTCTTTGTAAAATATATGTGCTGTGCTGTTCTCAGTCATGGATTTACCCAACCCCCTTATTTTAAATATATACTTGTGCTCAGTCTGAGACCTGGTATTATTTTAATCCTTGTAACAAATTGCAACAAAACATACATTCATTAATAGAGTGGGGATTCCATGCATATATCACAATTCACTTGTTTTTCAGTTGCTTGGTTTTATAACTTATTAATGAATTGTCCCCTGTCCTAAAAGACCATGCAATGAATCTTATGTGGGTCAGTAAATTAGCCTGTAAAAAACTAACAAATCATTAAATAGAAAAAAAATTATAAATGAAATAAATCTATCCTAATGCATTTGAAAATTTGAATGTGAGTGGCAGTAAAACAACAAACTGTTGCAAACATGAGTTGAATTAATTCAGATATTTAGATTGGAAGGTTATCCTTGTTACAAATGTGTGGCCACAAGCAATATCCTAGGGATGAATCCAGGAACTTCATCTCCAAAAACACAGGCATCTACCTATTAGTCGAAGGAGATTGTAGTATTAGCAGCAGTAGCGTTAAGCCTCATATGCTCTTTGTAAGCCATATTGAAGAAGGTGACATAATTTGGCATTTCATCCAGTAAAGGACAATAGAGTGTATACATGTTTAGGGGCAAATTCTTTCCTGGGATAATTAGGCACAAATTTATTTGAAAACCATATCTGTGATGTGTTGCTCCTGGGCCACTAAAGTATTTCTCTGGTTCTCCTTTTGCGTAATGTCATACCTAGATGTCCTTTATGAATATACCAGGGTTACTTTCCTAATTCTGCTTGAAATCATAAAGTTTTCTCTTACCTGATGGTGGAGAAGTAATTTTTAATGCTCACAGCTACCAGCAATGATGATCTAAAACGAGATTTCTCCTTGTCTCTGGTCATCACTCAAGTATCTTTCGTATGAGGAACTCCTGCTTTTCTTTTTTTGTGATCGCCTATATTTTATCAGTACATATTATTTATGTGTATTGCAGTAGCCTTTAGGCACCCTAGAAGCAGCAAAGAATCCTGTGGCACCTTATAGACTAACAGACGTTTTGCAGCATGAGCTTTCGTGGGTGAATACCCACTTCTTTGGATGCAAGGCACCCTAGTTATCAACAAAGAACCCCACGGTGGCATTGTACAAACACATTACAAAAAGGCATTAATAGATTTCAGTAATCATGAACTTTTGTTCTTCTATATTATTCCATCTATCATCTTGTAAATTGTGCCTTCAATAGTGTATTTGCCCCAGCTATGGTCTTCTCCAGCACATTGCTGAAGTTTAAATTATACTTTTTCCTTTTCAGAAGAGGTCTTTGTATTCTGGGATGTGCTCTATTAGGGCTGTAATGTTCAGTATGCACTCAGGATATATAGTGATTGGAAAGAAAGCACAGCATATTAATTACATAGCTGCCCCATTCAAACTCAGACTGCTCAGTCTTCTGCAGAAAACTTGTTCACAGTGGGCATGTTTGGAAATATTAGTGTGGTCACTCCCATTTTAATAACCTATGCCTATCCTTACAAAAGCATTGGCAACACTGGCTTCTAAGGTTTATGGATGGATACTGTCTGGTTGTGGTATGGGATTGGGGAGAGCAGTCCATTTGGGTTTGAGGAAAGGGAAGAGGAGATCCATCAAACTGGCTCAGAAGATAGGCATCAGGATAAATTGGACAAAAGGGAAGTG
Organism: Mauremys mutica; assembly: GCF_020497125.1. Lineage (NCBI taxonomy): Eukaryota > Metazoa > Chordata > Testudines > Geoemydidae > Mauremys > Mauremys mutica. Next base: position 24,366,834 of record NC_059081.1, on the reverse strand, counting down.
TTAAGAGGTGAGTCTGCACAGCAAGTGGGGTTGAGGGGACTAGCTTCCAAGGAATGGTGTGAGGAAGGCAGAGTGGTGAGCTCTCTGTGCAAAACAGTTGAAGAATTTAATGGGGAGCTGAGAAGAAGGTGGCATAAGTTGCCTTGGGAAAGAAGGGTATAAGGTAATGGAAAAGCGTGAAGAAGAAAGTCTGGCCATCAGCCTTAAGAAGGCAACCAGTAGGGAGAGGAAGCCAGGGTGGCCATAGAGGAAGAGGAAGCCAGCAACCAGGATAAGAGGGATGAGGATGGCTTTGAGGAGGACAGGGAAGGGACTTCTAAGGTGGGTTCACTTTGAATTTGTCTGAGGATCTATTCATATATCATTGGGCCTCTGCCTTGGTAATTCATCAAAATAATTTGTCAGCCCTTATAAAACATTTTTATTTACTCTCTAATTATAGTTAAATGAAGAAATAATTACTCCCTAATAATTTCTTTAAATTTCAATATGCACACTTATTACTAATTTAAGGTGAGAGTGGAACTGGTTAACAGTGAATTTAGCTATAGTGAAGAGTGAACATCTTGAGCTTTTTCAGTGCATGAGAATGAGCATTCTCCTCTTCAGCCTTATCACTAGTCAAGAATTTTGGTGTTGCAACTACCATAGTTGATTTGGGGAAGTGGTCTTGCCTTAGTGCTGCTGAAATTGATTGAGTCTAGTCATTTTCAGCTTCACGTCTGTTATAAAACATGTAAAGAATTCTGTTTGATACCTGGCTCAGTGTAGGAGAGACTAGGCCACAAATGAGAGAGAGGGCTGAGTTTCAATCCAGGTAGAAGTGAGGTGATGCTGGGTATGTGGAGAAAGCAGCCAGTAGTAAGGACAATACTTTCTTCCACAGTTGGAATGGAAGCATGGGAACAGTGCCTTATTCACTGATGTCTGTTTCAAGAACATCTTACACCTTTGATCTGAAAAAGAGACAACAGATTAGGGCAGTTAATTATGGATATACAAGGTTACCTATTGCCACCCAGGCCTCATTTCTCCATTGTAATTCAGGAATAGTTGCAAAAATGGAGAGGACCTACACTACTGTGATTTCAATGCACTATGAAGCCACTGGAACTACATGGAGGTGCACAGGTCTGCCTGTGCAGATCTAATTGCAGGATCACAGTCCAAAGTTTTAAACTAGTGTATATCTAATGGGCTGAATCCTGGTCTCATTTAAATCAGGGGCAATCTCCCTTCTCCAATTCCTCCCCCCCATTAGTTAAATCACAGCATGGTCAGCCCAATAAACAATGTAATATTTTAATTAACTTGATAATATAATTTAGGTATAAATTTACCGTGATCATAGCTAGTGCAGAAAACCCTGCTCAGTGGAAATCCATAATTTATATTGCCGTGTGACTTCTATGGACCAGCTCCTCAGTTGGTGTAAATCAATGTAGCTCCATTGAAGTCACACCAATTTACATCACCTGAGAGGCTGGCTCTATGTGCCCTGAAACTGCTTTGGAAATATGTACAATATGAATTTGCAGCATTTCTTCAGGCAAAAACACCTGCAGACTTAAGTGGTAGTTCTGAACAGAAAACAACTACAGAATTGGACCATTGAATCTAAAATTTTAAATCACATTGGGTCAAATTCTGATCTTGGCTACCCTGGTACAATTAAGAACAGAATATGGGACCTTGATAGCTGAAGAAGTTATTTTCCTTATATGGGGCTGTCATCTCACCATCAGATTTTAGCTTAAAAGGTGATTTAGTGAAGCTTTAACCAATCAGCTATAATATTTTTAACAAACTCTGCATTGACTTTCATTCTATTTTTTGTAAAAGAGTTCTTTGTGGTTTATTTGCCAGTGCACCAAGAAACAGTTAAATGACTAAATCACAAGGGGTTGAGCATTTCTACAAACAATAGTCGCAGGGAGGAAAATTAGTGGTTTTCTGTTAATGACTCATATTAGCAGTCTTTGATGATCCAAAGCAATGGATTACATTTATTTTATTTCTTCCATATTCCTGTCATGGGGTTGCTTGTGTGATTGCTAGTTTTGTTGTTAAAAATGTCACCCAGAATCTTTAAAACTAAATGCAGGAAAAGTGGAATATACCTGTCATTTAGATCAACTAGAACAAAGGTCTATGGAAAATACGTTCCCAGTTTGAAGATGCTTCCCTGCTGATTTTGTTTATCAGAAAATGGCAAGTTTTTGTTCCTAATGGACTGAAATTTAAATAAAATCTGACCCTGGAAATAAAAGCAGCCATTATGACAAAATAAAATTATATATTTTATAAAAGAAATTGAATTAAAATGCTGGCTTCCTTTGGTTAAATTCTTTTACATAAGGAAATGAATGAATGAGAGAGAGAATGAGATAGAAATCTGGTTGTTGAAGTAACCTTTTTAAAAATCAATAATCTCTTGTAATTTATATATATAAACCTTCTACAGACTTCCCTAGAATATCTTGAATTTTAGCAGCATTTGTATGTTTCCTTTCATTAAAATTTGAATTAGGGGTGAAACGCTGACTGGGAACCAGCTTCTGGTCCACAAAAGAAAGGTATCTGCAGAATCCAAGCTGATTGAAAAATGATAGATATGGCTCGTTAAAGACAATGGGAAATGTGAAGCAAAAAAACCCCTAAAATGGTTGCCCTTCCAGTATTTGTCACTGTGCACAGCATTTACAGCTCCACACCATTTTTCATTCTATTCTATTATGCTTCTATCCCAAAACACTTGTAATGAACCTTCCCTATCCTTGCAGCTAATAATGCACACTCCCCTGATAGCCCCGTTCCCCCCCCCCTGCTCCCTGGCAGTCTCTCTATACAACAGGTATCGGAACTTTAGCACAGTTAGTGTGCTCTCTAGTTCACTCTTTCAATATTATGAAGTTGGCTGCTTTCTTACTACCTTCTCCTGTCTGGACTCCAGAACTGGGGTCCTGAATTGCAAAGTCTGTTGGGATCAGCCGTATCCTTTTGCTCCTGCTTGCATTTTGGAATGTTTTCACAGGATGGCTGTAATATCCTTAGGATGGCCCGTCCAGATTCCTGCACAGCATTTTGCAATAACCAAGGAGGAGATTGTCCCCAAACAATTCTCCCCAGGTTTTCCGCTGAGTCCAGTGCATATTGGGACACAACTTCGGGAGTTTAGTTGGTGCTTTGTGGATACCCATGTAATATAGATGTGGTCAATAAAACTCACTGTTTATATATTTCACAAGTGTATCTCAGAGTCTTGATTTAAGGAGTATTCCAGTAATCTGGGACATAAGAGGCTCTTTGCCAACTGTTTCCCCTCTGCCTGAACCGCTTTTGTGCCCATTCTCGATAAATGCCTTCTCAGAGCATCTTGGCTTTTTGCCATCTGCTTTGATGTATCCGGTCCTCTGTTCCTGATGGGGTCCCACTTATCTCTTATGAATGTGAATATCTTTGAATGCATGAAACTTGGCAGACCTGAGTCGAGTGATTGGGGGAGTTTGAGAGGGTATGAAAGTTTAGGTGGGAAGTAGTTCTCTTGTGATGGGGGAACAGAAGGAGTTGGGCAGCTTGCTGAGTGCTGAGAGGTACTCGGAGAAGATATTTGGGTGACTGGCTTCTGTCATTTTTGCTGTCAGTGGGGGACCATGAGTTGCTGGGTGGTGGGGAAGGGGTCAAGCTGAGGGTTTTGCATGTGGCAGTAGAGAAGGAGATTGCATTTGGGTGGTAAGATTTGGCTGCTAGGAAGAAATTCAGTCTGGACACTTGCTCTTTATGGGAAATTGGAGGATTTGATAGTGGCGGAAAGGAAATGTCAAGATTAGAGTTTATTAGTGGGGGAGCAAAGAAATCTTGAAGAGAATTAAATCTCTTGTCACTGGACTGGGGATAGTGATCCTGACACTTATGCTGGCAAAGAGGAACTGAAGATTGACAGCTGAACCAGCGAGGTGGCAGAAGACATCTTTTGGCTGACTGATTCCTACTGTCACTCCTTTTCTCCACTCAACATTCCTTTGGAATGGCTTTCTGTTCATCTTGGTCAGGTTGCCAGACCAATCGAGCCTTCTCCAGACAACTCCCCATGACTAGCCGTGACTGGAGTCCTGAAATGCTCACCTCTTCTAGGCCAGCTGCTGGTGTGTGGACTTGTACTACTGAGCACAAACTCCCCAAGACTAGATTTGGTTCAACTGACCCTGACATGAATGAGGCTGGTTCAGGTGGTTTGAAATTCAAACCCAACACATTAACGTATGAGAATGAAACAAACAATCTATGTGTAGGATGTAACTTGGACAGTGCCATACAGTGGAGCACACTCCACAATAGTCATCTTGTAGAACACAGTGCTTCAGACCCATCTTTGCAGTTTTATTGGCAGGCTTGAATAGTGATGCTGAAGTGAGTTCCCCCTGAAACAAAATCTCAGCCTAAAACCTCACAGGCAGATTGATAGGCTCTGACAGGCAGGCAATAAAAACTAGGCCATAAAAACCAATTTATAAATAATTTAAATGAAAATTAGAGCTGTGCAAAACACTTGCACTGAAACCTGAAATCCCAGAGTATCTATTCCCAGTAGTGCCACAGACTTCCTTAATAACTGTGCGTTGAATCCCTTTATCACCCTGAGCCAAATTGAAAACCTCCCATTGGAGGGACCCCATAGAGAGGAAAAGTCTGTAAATTCACTTGTGCAACTTGCTCTGTATCCCTTCACTGAAGCACAGGGTTTACCCCCACTTCCACCATGAAAGAAAGGGATTATAACCTTAAATCCTGCTAACCTCCAGAGAGACAGGATCAGAGGCACCAAAGTCGTGTGCATTATCACCAGGTCCTGACTCTGTTGCCCTCTTCTCTAGCTCCCTGGTAGTGGAATTTCCATCCTGCAAAGAATTTTGAGTTTTTGAAGATTAGTTTTCATCCCAAATCATGATAAGGAGTTAAAAATATCAACATTTTTCATGGGTCTGAAATCACAAAATATTTTAGTTCAGAAACACAAAGATGTTTCTACTGCCTGGCTACCTGGGCTTGCCAGCTCCACAGCAAAGCTGAACCAGCCAGGGACACATGGAAACTGGCAGCCTGGACAAATGGCAACCCACCAGGCTGGTAGCCTGGAGGACCTGTGTGATGGGGTTTTCTGGGCCCTTTGAGGCCCCCTGCTGAAGGCCTTGCAGTCTTTCCCCACCCCTCCCCAGGAAAGGAACAGTGAAGGTGGGTCCTCCAGGCCTGCCTAGAAAGGCTGGAGAGAAGCAGCCAATCAGAGCACATCATGCTCAGTTAAAAGGAGTTGTAGGGCTGAGCTAGTCAGTTCCTGGCTGTGATCAGAGGAATGAGGAAGGGTGCTCCTTTGCTAGAGCTCAAGGGAGAACCAGAAGATGGATTCTGGTGACGCTAGTATTTGGTGAGGGAGAAGAGAAACTGAGAACTTCAGTCCTGAGGTAAGGATGAAGAGGAAGGGGCTACATGAAAAACAGCCCAGGAAATGCAGCAGCTATTAAAGAAAGCAGCACTTGGCTGCTATTTGTAGGGTCCCTGGGCTGAGAATAGTGGGTGGGCCTGGGTGCCACTGTTGGCTGCTGGGGAAGTGGCTGAAGCCCCAAGAAGGGGATAAGACTCTGTATTAAAGGCCCTAAAAGGGGGCTAGAATTTAAACAGGCCACTATAGAACCACTGAGGACAGAGTCTCCAGGGAGAGAGCCCTGGGGGCAGTGCTTTATACCAGAGCAGGCAGAGACTTAAAACTAGCACACAAGGCACTGAGAGGCCTGAGCCCAGAGATGGGGCTAAATACATTAACAAGGGCACAGGGACAGGCCCTGTTGGACTTCTTACCCCAGAAAGGGTACCTTCATGTGTTGGGACTCTGACTTAGCTGGAGGGTGACACCTGAGAGCACACCGAGCAGAGAGAGAGAGAGAGTACAGGTTCGCATCCAGCCAACAGGAGGCGTTCATGAGAGGTGAGTGCACACAGTCACAGCCTGCCTGCCTGGTTTCCATTGAAAGAGTTTTTTTGTTGTTGTAGATTTCATCTTAAAAAAAACAACAACATGTTCCTGCATAACGTTTAGATTCTATTGGATTAGCATTTTCTGACTGAAAAGTGTTCAGTTGGAAAATTTTTGACCAGCTCTCCCTGGAAATGCTGTTCTAGTCCCAGCTGGACTTATAGAAAGGGACTGATATGTGTCTTCTGCCCTCAGGCCTCCTCTGCTCTGCCTCTTCCACACCTGTGGATCCTGGACCGGTAGACTGAGTGCTGTGGTTCTGAGGAATGGGAGGAAAGCTGGCATCAAAGAGCTCAGTGACCCCCTTCCTCATATATCTGCTCACGGATCCTGGGATAGGGAGAACACCCCCCCATCTGTATTTCAGTTTCCTTATCTGTAAAATGGGGATAATATTTCCCTGCCACACAGCAATGTAGTGAGGCTGAAATGGTTAATGGCTAGAAACTACTCTGACATCCAAGGATGTCAGGGAGAAGTTATTACTGCCTCTGTTAGATGGGTGTTGTGGGGATTTGTTTGGAGTTTTTTGTGCAGTGCTTTGAAAATAGAAAATGCTAAGTATTATTATAACTATTATTGTGGCTTTCTGCAATGATTATTGAGACTATTCAGTACCTTTCTGTCGTTCCTTTAATGACAAAATGGCTCTTAGGTTCTTAAAGGTTGAGTACAGTACCACTGCTCTACAGGAATCTATACATTCACATTGTCATCTGGAGACTGTTTAAATGTTGTCCTGCTCCCATAATGAGGAAATGTGGAGTGAGTCAAGGAAATCTATTCACTCCATTGTTTCCTGCAGTTATTGATTGAACAATAATGGTGAAAAAGAGCATATGGTTTTGAAGCATCATACTAGTCTCTTTTAAAAGCTCATCTGAATTGGCGGGGAGGGTGTGTACTAACTATTTTAGCAAAATTCTAAGAAAAAGAAACCCAGCCAACATTTTCAAGTCTCTGGAGCAAAATTTAGGCTCTTAAAGTTATGTTTAGGCACCTGAATGGAAATGGGCTGATAACTTTTCAGAAGTGCTATGTACTCACAGTTCCATTGGAACCCATAGGAGTACAGTTACTTAGCACCTTTGAAAAACATGTAACTTTTACTTCAGTGCCTGAATGCGGATTTAGGAGTAGAGCTGGGTGAACTGTTTCAAATGAAATTTCATTTCTCTGAACAATACAGAATCGAGTCAGGTGAAATATTTTACAAATTCATGTTGATTTCAGCAGATTGTGTCAGTCAAACTGGAAAAAGATTTTTTTGGCGGCGGCGGGGGATAATGTCGAAACAAATGTCTAGTCATTGGAGGAGGTGAGTGACTCTTGCTGAGGGAGCAAGACTCACAGAACAGGCACAATAGCAGCAAATTGAAAGTGACCAGGTGCTTCTGAAGGAGGATCAGTGGCACACAATTGCTATTGAAACAGCAATAAGTCAGTAAACCTCACAGTAAACATTACATCTCAACCATTATTCTTCCAAAAAGACCCAACAAAAAAACAAAACAAAACAAAAAAAAACCCCAACAACGAGGAGTACTTGTGGCACTTTATAGACTAATAAGACTTATAGTCTCTAAGGTGCCACAAGTACTCCTCGTTGTTTTGCTGATACAGACTAATACGGCTACCACTCTGAAACCTGTCATCATTCTTCAGTGTCCTGCTCATTTCTGGTCTTTGTCAGATACTTTGGCGACAGGGCCTATTCCCGTAGAAGCTGCTCATACTCTGGAGGGTTGGGTACTGCTACATCCATCTGCTTGTCCTTTTCAGGGCCCATATACATAGCAAAATATATTATTTTTTCTATGAAAGTGTCAGTGGCTAAAAATGTATTAGAGATCCTTAATCTTGCTTATCTTCTGCTACCTCCCTCTCCTGAGATAATCAAAGGCTGAATGAGTTATTTATGGACTTCTTTTGTTTATAAAGGTTAGATCATCCAATCAGAGAACTGAAACATCGTGTGACTTAGATGAGCTATCATACTGCCTAAACGGCAAATTGTAACTTCAACAGGTGAAGGAATGTTGCATGTAGAACAATCTATAGGTTTCCATTGTTCGTGCAGAGTGGTTGTGAAACAATTCCGAACAATGAGCAAAAATTGGAAAATCCTGATCTACTCATAGGCGACATGCAAAGAGAGAAAAGGGCTCTGCCAATTTATGTGGTACATAAATTGTTCATAATTAATTATTCAACCAGCTAATCTCTAGGTTTTTACTATTTCCAAACAAATCTCTGCAAACTGTAATTGGTTCTAATACTGCCAAACACTTCTGTCATATTCTAACTCTCATAGTGAGTAGGGTTCAGTTTCTTCTTTCCCATTTGGCTATTTTATTCATTTGATTACATCCTGTTGTATCTGATACTTACCAGAATTAAGCTGTCCTCATTGTAATGAAACCTCAGTAAGCCTGGAGAGCTTTGGCAAAAATAATCTCAAGCTTGTTTGTCAGGAGGGTTTTGCCAAGCCCACACAGCTCTAATTACATCTTTCCACTGGCCTGCTTTAAACTGTCCCCTCTTTCCAAAGTCTTTTGTGTGTTATGCAGAAATATGTTGTTATAATGAATACAGTATGTTTAGAATAAGTTTCACTGGAATTAGTAGCCAAGGAATTGTACGTTTTTATTAGAGGTATTGTAGACTTCCAATGAAGATAATATTTATACAGAGGTCCAGAATTGTTTGCATTCAGAAGGATAAATAAAATGAATAATATCCAAACAAGATAATTAAAATGTCAGTTACAAAGTACCTTTAATTTGCTTTGGCATTTAATTTGCATGTTTGTTCTTTTACTTTAAAGAGAAAGGGGATATACTCGTACCAAGTGCCGTAGTACAGTTTCCTCATTATATCCCTGTAAAAGCTAAGTACCCCCTTTAGGGTTGTATTTAAAGAAATATTTCAAAAATTGCACAAGCATACCCACATTCACATATGCAACCAAATTTTTTCAGCACACAAACTGATTACTTGAAAGACAATGTTCTTTTTCTGATTTTTATCAGATGCCACACTCAATAATGGATAGCTGATACAGGAATAAATGTATGTTAAAAATCACAACATAGTGGGTAGTGAGAAAATAATTTGAAAAGTATCCTCCAAAGTGAATTTAATGCTCATTGAAAAGTATGATTAATTGCTAGTTGTAGAAACCAAACTCCTTATGGTGCCCCATGAAGAACTGGAAATCCTGCCTAGGGAGAATGTTTATGGGTAAGTGTGTAGTTAGATAGCAGGCCTGGTATACGCTACAAAGTTAGGTCGACATATGCCTCGTTAGGTCGAGTTAATAATGTATGTGTCTACGCTACCGAATCCCTTCTGCCAACCAAAGGGGTTTGTAGAGTCGACTTCCGAACGCCACCTCTGCAAGAGGCATAGCGCTTCAGTTGACATCCACACGTCGACATGGGGATAGTGTAGACACTGTGCTATGTAATTTGAATGAATTGGCCTCCAGGAGGTGTCCCACAGTGCTTGGCTGTGACCGCTCTGGAGAGCACTTTCAACTCTGCTGCACTTTAGCCAAGTACACAGGAAACAACTGCCCACCCGCTAAAGCCTTTTGAATGTTCATTTCCTGTTTCATCAGCGTGCAGAGCTCGTCAGCACAGCTGACCATGGATGCTCAAGGCCACAAATGCGTTCCAGCATGGAGAACATAGGAAGTGGTGGATCTTATTGTGTGGGTAGAAGAGTCTATGCAGAGCTCTGAACCAGCAGAAGAAATGCTAACATCTATGCCAAATCACGCAGGGCATGCGGGAGAAGGGCTACGCCAGGAAGACACAGCAGTGCCACATGAAAATAAAGGAGCTTTGGCAAACATACTAGAAGACAAGGGAGGTGGACAGTCACTCTGATTCTGAGCCCCAGACATGCTGCTTCTATAAGGAGCTGCATGCGATTCTAGGCAGTGACCCCACCACTACCCCAAAACACTCTGTAGATACCTCCCAGCAGCCCCAGGCGACCTTGGGCAACAATGAGGAGGACACTGTTGATGAGGAAAAGGAGGAGGAGAATGTGTGGCAGGCAATCACACGATCCATTCTCTCCGACAGCCAAGATCTTCTTTTAACTCTGGAGTCCATCCCCTCATAGGACCAGTTGGCAGTGGACCATGATGCCAGAAAAGGCACCTCTGGTGAGTAAATATTTTTCAATCAAACTGTAGGGGTTACATACTATTATTTTTAATGTTGAATCTGAATTAAAAAGTTTGAGATAGTGGTTATCGGTAGCCACTCCAGCTATGTAGAGGGTGCACTCCAAAAAAAGACTGTTTGTTTATGTGCCCGGGAATCCTCCATGGAGATCTCTAGGAAGCTTTCATGGAGGTACTCTGCAATCCTTGGTGGAAGGTTTCTGGGAAGGGTTGCCTTATTTCATCCACCATGGTAGGACACTTTCCTGCACAACTCCAGTATTAACTCTTCTGGCATCATTGTGGCACACAGCATTGCAGCATAAGGACCAGGTCTGTACCCAGATGCTTGCAGCATCTGCTCCCTTTCTGCCTCTGTTACCCTCAGGAGAGTGATATAGCATATGGTCACCTAGGGAAAACGAGAGAAGTTTTAGGGGGGAGGGATAGCTCAGTGGTTTGAGCGTTGTGAGTTCAATCCTTGAGGGGGCCACTTAGGGATCTGGGGCAAAAATTGGTCCTGCTAGTGAAGGCAGGGGGCTGGACTCGATGACCTTTCAAGGTCCCTTCCAGTTCTAGGAGATTGGTATATCTCCAATTATTATCTTTATTACCTTTTAAATGCTGGCCCTTAAACCGCAAGCAATTCGATAAGTAATCTGCACCTGTTTGGTGAATTCTGGGTCTCATAATCACGCTTGGCCAAGCGTGTCCTGGTTGTGGTTGGAAGGGATTTCAGCCAGCATTTAAAGAAGGGAGGGGAGACGCTTCCTGTTTGTCTCCCTTCCACCCCAACCTGGTGCTGCTCTTGTAACAATCAAATTAGTTGCAGGCCTTTACGCTGGTGCCTGTCCTCAAGCACCATCCAGGTGGTTATGGGAAAGGGGTCTATGCTGAGGTTGGAACCTTTGATCCCAAGGATGTCTTAACAAAAGCTGCAGCATAATATCTCTTGCCCCTGCCTTGTGGTCTTACCGTGGCTGGAACAGCAAACCAACTCTTGCAGTAGTCTGCAGTTCTGATTACCTTGGGGCTTGCAGAGAAGTGAATTGAGGGGTGTTTCTTTTACAAAAAGAATTAAGTTTGCAACAGAAACAATGTGTGCACTGTTAATGCTATCCTTGTGCTTTGTATTCTTTGCAGCTGAAACCTTGTCCTTTGGCACATTCTCCACACTGGGACAGAGACTTTCCCAGATTAGAAGGCAGAAAAAGCAGACTCGGGAGGACATGTTCAATGATCTAATGCATGCCTCCGAGAGTGACAAGACGGAGCTCAGCACATGGAGGATTGCACTGTCCGATAGCTTGAACAATGACAGCCAGGACAAGAGAGCATGCAGGGAACATGAGCATGACATGCAGGACAAGATGGTGTGGCTCATGAGGGAGCAGACATGTTGAGGCATCTGGCTGAGGTTCAAGAAAGGCAGCTGGATGCTAGAGTCCCACTGCTGCCATTGTCACCAAGTTCCACATCCTCCTCTCTCAAGCATTGTAGGATGGGGTGAGGGGTGAGGAGGAAGTCCAGTATCTCTTGCATTCAACTCCAGGGGGAGGGTACAAGGACCAAAAGGTGCCCATTCCCACACCTTTAATTTTTATTGCAGTGCAGTTGTAAGCAAGCTGTCCTTGTTTCTCTCCCTCACCCCCAGTGTTATAAGCCCCTTAGCCCCAGGTTATCTTACTTTTCTTTGCTGTCTCTCTGTTTGTGAGCATAAGAAAAATAAATGGATTGAGGAGAAAAGGCTCTTTATTCATTCAACACACTGTTGTTAGCGAGGGTGTAGTTGACAGGGGAGTACATGCAATCAAGGGGACAGCTGGGTAAGGAACAACATACATAAGTGTCCCATTACTGTGAGTCATTGATTAAACTAGTTTTCAAAGCCTCACAGAGACACAGTGCGCCTCAATGTGTTCTTCTTGTTGCCCAGGTGTCTGGCTGTTCAAAATTGACTGCCAGGTGATCTGCCTCAACCCACGACCCTGCCAGAAACTTTTCTCCCTTTGTTTCACAGATATGGATAGGGAACCCCATCACGGCAAAACCATCCATGTCCTGCACGTTGCCCAGAGTCGCTACCCTTCTGAGCAGAAGTCTATTGATTGCCCTGGAAACTTGGCTCACAGCAGATCCCATGGTAGATTTACCCACTCCGAATTGATTCCCCTATGACTGGTAGCAGTCTGGCATTGCAAGCTTCCACAGAGCTATTGCCACTTGCTTCTCAACGGTCACAGCAGCTCTCATTTTAGTATTGCTGCGCTTCAGGGCTGGGGAAAGCTCTTCACATACTTCCGTGAAAGTGGCCTTGCGCAATTGAAAATTCTGTAGCCACTGCTCATCATTCCATAGCTGCATAACTATGCAGTCCTACTAGTCAGTGCTTGTTTCACGGACCCAGAAGCAGCGCTCCACCGTGTCAAGGTGATGCACGAAATCTGTGAATTGCTCCGCTCCATGGCTTCCAGCAGTGCTGCTTGAGTGACATCACATTGTTCTCTGCGGCAGCTAAGCAAATACTGCAGGATAAGGCGCGAGGTGTTTGTACTGCTCACAACAACAGTGTACAGCTGAGCGGAGTCCATGCTTGCCGTGCTATGGTGTTTGTACGAGTAACCCAGGCTTAGGAAAAAAGGTGCAAAAAAGGCTTGGTTTGTTTGCTGTTGATTTCAGGGAGGAAGGGAGGTGCATCATGGGAGGCTAATGCCATGTTCCCATAACCACGCACACAAATGTTTTGGTTCCATGATGCACTGCAAGCCTGACCCAACATTCTATTTGCCTCCACCCACAGTGCAGTGCTCCGTGAGTTGATGCAAGCCCTGCTAGTGAGGATGCACTCCGCTGACACAATGAGCATAGTGGGGACGTGCAAAATCAACTTGCTTAAATCAGAGGCTCAATGTGGACTTAAAACTGACCTAATTTTGTAATGTAGACATACTCTCAGTGACCACAGGAATCCTTGGTGCCTCGCAGAATTACAGGAGTGGTACATGTAACACTCTCATGTTGCTGTAGAAAGAAAGCTTGCAAATTTCATGGTCAGTACAGGTATACTGGCAAGTACTCATAATGGATTCCAGGGCACAACTAATTACCAATAAAGTGCTCTACACAGATAGACTCCATTTTTCATACCCATAAGAATTTTGAAACAGTTGACTGTAAGTTATATAAAGATTTATAGCCAAAAGCACTGTGCTATAGCTTAAAATCATATCATGTTATGAGCATGCACTTCTCTTGTATAGTTTCCTCAGACTCTGTCCTTCACAGTGGTCTTGTTTAGGCTTCTTGATTTTTCTTTTTGACAGTGAGTACTTCTTCCTGAAGCAGCTAACATTAAGGAATTATTATGTTCAGTAGTAAAAAAATATGTATATGGAGCGTATATTGGTAGGAGTAAAACCACAGACGGGTATAAAAGTTACAGCCCAGTTGCCAGGGATCTCGGTATGTACATATCTTTGTGCTTGTTCACTGAATGTTTGTCAGCTATTTTTTTATTTTCAAATCCCATTTTTGTTAATAATTCAAACACATAATTCCTTCTTACATATACTAGAGAAGGGGTTCTCAACCTTTTTCTTTTTGAGGTCCCCCCAATATGCTATTAAAAACTCCACGACCCGCCTGTGCCACAATAACTGGTTTTCTGCGTATAAAAGCCAGGGCTGACATTAGGGGGGTAGCAAGCCGGGCAATGCCATAGGGGCCCCCGTGAAGTTACATTGCTCAGGCTTCGGCTTCTGCTCTGGGTAGCAGGGCTCGGGGCCCTGGGCTTTAGCCCCATGCAGTGGGGCTTCAGCTTTCTAAAAAAAATATACCAATCTCCTAGAACTGGAAGGGACCTTGAAAGGTCATTGAGTCCAGCCCCCTGCCTTCACTAGCAGAACCATTTTTTGCCCCAGATCCCTAAGTGGCCTCCTCAAGGATTGAACTCACAATCCTGGGTTTAGCAGGCCAATGCTCAAACCATTGAGCTATCCCTCCCCCCTTGGGGCCCAGTGAGTCTAATGCTGGCCCTGCTTGGCAGCCACTCTGAAACTTGCTCACAGCCCCTCAGGGAGCCCCAGACCCCTGGTTGTGAACCAGTGTACTAGCGGGTGGGAGAACATGAGAGAGAGAGAGAACATTATTTTTTGCCATATTAAGGTCTTGTCTGCTGTTCATGAACATTAAGATCCTATGGCAAATATTTGTGCAGGTAGAAGTTTGCCTTTGTGTTCTTGGATAAAATGTCTCCTGCACCAATTGTTGTATGGTGTGGTATGTTCTCGTTGTCCACTTGATCACTGTTCTCCATAGCAGCTGTGCCAATGTATATAGTTTTGCAAAGGTGTGATCATGCAAGATGAAAGGTGGCTATATGAATATAAAATATTATCATCACCTCTTGGTTTGTTACTTATTTATAATGCTTAGATTTTAAATGGATAATTGTATTGCATTCTAAATGAGTGGAGATGCTTGCTCACTGGCCCATTCAGTGCGTCTCCGTGAGCTAAGGGAGAAAAGACAAGTTAAGCTTTTTGTTTCACTAATAAATATTTCTAGTGTTTTTAGTAGATTTTTATTTCCAGAAACTGAAATGTACTCCTTTCCCTCTTTTCTTGAAAATTAAAAGCTTCTACCTTAAAGAAGTGAATGATACATTATCTGCTTTCTCTAAATTGAACCCATTTGGAGCTATTTGCATCCTGTAGAAACCTACAGCTGAGTGCTGCTCTCAGAGGTGTAATGACTGGTTGTCACAACACGCTGGAGGTGGCCCCATAACAAAATGATCCCCTGTCAATCCCCTTGTAGGAAATGCATTGGCAACCTGTAATTCGGCCCCAGTATTAACATCCTGCCTGGGTTTTGTTAAATGGCACTTTCTAGGAAGTAGATCTGGTGAACTTGTGTTTAATAATGTTTTAAGAGGAATATTTGATGGAAGTTTTAGAAAGCATCACATGGGGTTAAAAGTGATTTGTCATTTGTTTCTAATTAAAGGACCTAATCTCTTATCACTGGAGCAGCCAATCTTTTTTATACTAAAGGCACAGATGTGAATGGAAACATATTAATGAGATGTCATACTACACAGTCATTTAGTGTTTTGTTTAACTTAAACATAGCAGAAAATGTGCATCTAAGTAGACACTCGTAATGACATCCAGATAGAATTATAATTTCCTACATTTGCATAACCTTCAACAACATTCACTTTAGATCCACCTTGCGTTGGTTATTTTATTTTCAAACTCGACATTTGTTGTAATAATTAAAAAAATAAAGGTCTAGCTGCACAGAGCGATATTGTTTCCCCATCAACTGGTCTGTTTTTCTTGAATGTAATACACAAGTGTCTTTGATGTAGATGGCTTATTGTAGAGGTAAATAAAAGTCCATTCACCCCAACAAACATGCTCAGTATTCATGCACAATGATTACAAGCAAAAATTAGCCCCTGCCATGGATACTGTACCTGCTTTTCTGACAGTCTGCCACTAATATTTAAAAAAAAAAAAAAGAGATTTATACTTAGTCCAGAAGGGACAATTGTGATCCTATAATCTGGCCACCTGCATAACAGACCATAGAATTTCATCCAGTAATTCCTCCATCAAGACTAATAACTTGTGGTTGAACAAGAAAGCATATATTTTAGAAAAGAAATGACTTTCCCAGGGTCACACAGCAAGTGAATGGTAGATCAGGGATAAAATATTCAACTGAGATTTTTGAACCCACCAGTGTGGGATTTTTTGAGCCAAAATATTCATTAAATGTATTATTAAAGTCATACTGGAAAGGCCCAACAGGAAATGAAACAGAATTGCCAAATAAATGTAATCAACGGAGATTTCACCGAAGTTATAAATTGTACTTACGTTTTCTGTTTTTACTCTAACAGGTGCAAAAAATTGCTACTACTCCAGAGTATTGATTTCCAGCTCTCCTGATGTATGCCTGCATGCCCTGAGCTGATGACATCACTAACGCCATTGATCAGCACTGAAGTGAAGAGACAATCTGTAGGGAAAAGGTCAGTCCAATTTTATTTACGGACACAGTATTCTCTAATTGTTTGATCGGACAATTGAGAGTCAAAACACCTTGGTTACATTTTTGTGCCTTTCTCACAGTGTGACTTTAGTCAAATCACTTAGGACCAAATCCTGGCTCCATTGAAGTCAATTTCAGAGCTCTCCTTTTCAATAAGAGAAGAGGTTGTCCCTTAACCTCTCTGGGTCAGTTTCTAATTTAATTTATATAAATGTTAAATGGAGAAACATTGGCACAAAACTAGCATGAGATCAGAAATGGGCCCCTTTGTTACTTTTTCTACTTGAATAACAGGCATAATTAATAAAATCTACTATCTCTCAGTCTGATTTAATGTTTGTAAAGAACCTTGGATGAAAAGTACTAAGTTCATGAAAAGTATTTTTATACTGTTGTTACTTTAATGGTCCTATTTCTTTCACAACTCTATTTTAGATACAGCACAATAACTGGCCAAGAATAAATAAGAGAGAAAACCTACAATAATCTCTTTTTAAAGGTTTTATAGTTTATACCACATTCAGAAAAGAGTAGAAAACCAAAATGGTTGGACATGAGTAGCATGGAAAATAATAAGGTGTGTTTGAATGTGTGTGTGTGTGTGTGTGTGTGTATATACACAGAGAGAGAGAGAGAGAGAGAGAGACACTAAAGCAGGGATCAGCAACCTTTCAGAAGTGGTGTGCCAAATCTTAATTTATTCACTCTAATTTAAGGTTTCGCGTGCCAGTAATACATTAACGTTTTTAGAAGGTCTCTTTCTATAAAAAGTTGTAAGTAAAGTAAATAAGGTATTTTAAATGTTTAAAAAGCTTCATTTAAAATTAAATTAAAATGCAGAGCCCCCCCGGACTGGTGGACAGGAACCGGCTAGTGTGAGTGCCACTGAAAATCAGCTCACGTGCCATAGTTGCCTATCCCTGGTCAGGGCCGGCTCCAGGCACCAGCATTCCAAGCTGGTGCTTGGGGCGGCAGTCTTCAAGGGGTGGCAGTCCCTATTGTTTTGCCCCCAAGCAGTGCGCCGAATTGCCGTCGCGGACGGCAGGGGCATTCCGTGTGCCCTTAGGGCGGCACGTGCGTTTCCGTGGTGGCGGCAATTTGGCAGCAGCTTCTATATTTAGCTGTCCGCGGCGGCTTCAGCTAAACATAGAAGCTGCCGCCGAATTGCCACCACCGCGGAAATGCGCCTGCCGCCCTAAGGGCACACGGACTGCCCTCCGCCGCGGCGGCAATTCGGTGCGCTGCTTGGGGCGGCGAAAACTGTAGAGCTGGTCCTGACCCTTGTCTAAAGGAACTTAAATCAGCTCAGTACTCACCAAGATATAAAATTCTGCAGGAAAGCCGAAATGAACCTATCCTTCAGATAGAGCAATAGGACCCTAAGATTTACCATTCAGGCAAATGAGCAGCATTACCTCTTTAGAAGCAGACATTGATTACTAATTGCTTTGTTGGAGAGTAAATAGAAAGATCTGAATTCTCAAGGGGGATGTGTTTTCCTATGTGTGAAGAAAGTAGTAGGATATTTCAAATATAAAAGATAAAATTTTAGAGTTTCATTAGGGTTAAACTCAAATATGCATAATTCAGAACTTCTCTGAAGGCCCCCCTCTCCTCCGGCCCATACTCCACCTCTCACCACAGACAGCTCCACTACGGTTCCCAGCTACTAGGCTCATAACTTCCATATCCTTTTTTTTAATCCCACCCCCCCCCCCTTTTTTTTTTTACATGTCTATTCTCTAGCTAAGTCCTGTCATCTCCTTAATATCACCAGTATCTCCCTTTTCCTCATTGCTCAGATCTCGGTCATCTGTTGCCTTGTTTACTGTAATCTTTTCTGCTTCAGCTTTTCATCCACTCTGCTTCAGTCTTTCCAAACTGCAGCTTATAAAATCATTTTCCTCTCCTGTCTCCAACTGTCACCCCTCCCCTCCCTTGAATTCCTTCAGTGGATTCCCATTTTTGCATTTAGATTCAAACTCCTCATCTTCAAGGACTTACCTCCATAACCTTGATTCCAATTATATCTCTTCCCTCATATCCTTCTGCTTCCTCTTTCTATCCCAGGTAGTCAAAGATTACTGGATGATTCAGGTGGTTCATGGTGACGTGGACCAGGAATCTTCAAAATGGCAAAAGTGTGTGTGCGCACAGGGGAAGCATCATCATTATTCTTCCTCAGAAGACAAATGTAGAGATCTAACATAAACAGCCATGAGAAGGGTCTGTACGGATAACATAACTGCAGCATGCACATCAGAGGTTAGATGTATTTAAGAAAACAAGAAGTTCAAATAGGCAATACCCACTTTTTTTGAAATCTCAGAATTGAATTCACTAGGAAGTCTACACTGAGAAGTCACACCAAAGGATTAAATTTGTGAAGAAGTGCTTTGAGAAATGTCTCTCTCACATTTCCGGGTGGTTTCCCTAAGGGGTCGTAATCAATGGCAACGCTTCCTTTGATTTCAGTCAGGCCAGGATTTCAACCTAATGATTAGAATAAGAAATGAAAGGAGGGAAATATATACAGTTTCTGTACTAGCAATGCTTAGAACTTCCTTGGCTGTATATGGTGCAGAAGCTGGTTTGATTTGGTAAGGGAGAAAGAAGTGTGAGTAGATATTTTAATCCATTCAACTGTCTTAAATATTTCTCCAGCAAAACTACAGAAATTAATAATTAAAACACAACAGCAAGAATTCAGCTCCCATGGAGCTTAGCTAGGTATGGAAGTCCAGTTGCCATAATCATCAAAACCACAAAAATACGTTTTGGTGTGAACAAGAGCTTATAGTGTTTAAAGTCAGTTAGATGTATTTGACACTGGAGAGCTCATTGGATCTCAGCCTTAATAAATAAGCCAAATGTTTCAGAGATTTTGTTGTGGGGGGGACAATATACCCAAATGTTTATGTATCAGGTGAGTAAATTATTACATAAACCCCACATTTTAAAATGTAAGCAGTTGTTTTTCACCTCTAAGCTAGTTTATTGCGGTTCTGAAGTAGCCATTCTTTGGTGATACAGTTTATCAAAATGTAGGATGTCAAAAGACATGAGATTATTTATGTCTACTTCATTTGCCTTTACTACAGTAACTTCATCTATATGTTTGATCCATTACACTTTAATTTAAAGGATTTCTCAATCAATCAGTCAAAGAAACAGTTATAAATTGACATAGTTAATACAGAAATTCAGTGGAACATTTCTAATTACCCTAGAAGCATATTATGATGTCAGAGTGCAGATTGTTACAGAAAGGGCTGTTCTCTTCCTGTGTGTTAATTTATAAAGTTAAAAAATTAATGAGCATAAATCTACTCAGACCTTTGAGTCTGTTTCTTTTGGATGGCCCCTCAATGGAGTTACTCAGTAGTAGACATTAAATACTAGGTGACATTCCTTCTTTCATGAGACGAACATAAGCCCTGCATTTCTTTTGGCTGTAGTAGTTCTGACAGAAATGGCTGCTGACTGAGAATCCCAAATTTGATCCAGATTTCACTCCTTCCTCACTTGGGTCATGTTTATAATTTAAAGGATTTTTTTTAAAAGAAAAAAGGCAGTAGCAGCACCAGGAAAGCAATAAAATTGTTATGCATTAATAGTGACAAACAGCAAAATCCAAAACACTACTCACTGCACAAGGTCTCCCAGCTGACTTCAGCCACCAGTCATTTCTATCAGTCAAGAACAACCTGCCAATTGAAGGTCCTATAAGTATACTGTCTGATCTCACTCTGGCATCACAACACATCTCAGTCTCTCTTTAGGGGAAACATCAAATATGTGTACTTTGGCATTGGTGAAATATTTAGTAGAATGCTTTCCTCCTGTAGTAAAATGTCTAATATATTGATTATAATGTGACTGAATGTCAGAATTTTCAAATTTAAGGCCACTGAATATGAAAGCACTTGGATGGTTCATTTATAGGGCAGGAAGCATCTAGGTAAAAGTGTTTGTGCACATTTATTAAACAAAAATTAGGCTTTAGCCTTTGAGGTTACAACTACTACTTCTGCTTGTAACAACTTTTTATGCTTTGTAATAGATTCTTCTGGCTTTCATATCTAAACCACTGGCTCAGATCCAGCTCACTTTAGTACTGACCAAAAGTTGTTACCATCAAATGACTGCTTGTTAGATTAAGAGAAATAAATTTGGTGGTCTTAATCCAATTCCTAGTAGACCTGCTACCACAATTGCCAGTAGTTGTCTGTATATAGGAAGGCCAAGGATTGAATGGGCATGGAAACTCTTCTACCTCTCACCCATATAGGTAGGCCCTCAAAATCACTGTGGAGGCTGTTGGCAGGGTAGCATAGGAAATCTTGCATTGTCTCTTTGTGATTTGAACCTGTACTGTAAAGAAATAGAGGATTCTAGTCTACTGGACCATCCGTCATTTAAATGAGCACTTAAGACACAACTTTTTAATATAAAAAATTGTTATACTGAATATAATTTAGGTTTCATGCCTATGGAAGAAGATAGGAAACTAGCATAGGTCAGAATGTAAGCTGTTGAATCTCTTAAGATGGAGTCCTCAGGGATCTTTTAATTTAAAAGCTTTATAAACTAGCAATGTAAAAAATATATTGGGCCCTGTAGTGAGGTGAGACTCACCGGTGCGGCACCTCCTGCTGGTCGTCCTGGGAATTAGCTCTTGTCCAGCCCAGAGCGCTTTCTGCAGGCTGGTGTCTCACCTGCCATAGGGCCCCCTCCCAGGCCCCAGTGCCCCTTACCGTGGGGTTCTACCCTGACAGTACCCCACACTCTGGGTCTGCCCTCCCCAGGGAACCCCCAACACCTCTGCAGCCGCAGTACCTCTGAGTTACCAGGCTGGAGCTCCCCATCACCTCTTGCCTTATCCCAGTACTACTCTACTCAGGTCCCCTTCTCTCCCAGGCAGCCGGGTCCTTCTCTCTCTACAGCTAGAGAGAGACTCACTGAGCCCCTGGTTCACAACCCTTTTATAGGGCCAGCTGTGGCCTGACAGGGGCATGGCCCCAGCTGTGGCTGCTTCCCCAAACAGCCTGGCCTTTCACAGGAGCGGAGTAACTGCCCAACTACAGGCCCAATCCTCAGTTGGCATAAACAATATGGCTCCATCAACATCAGTGGACATACAGTGCTCTTCATTAGCTAAAGATCTGACCCAGGGGCTTTGATTTCTGTTTAATTTAGAGACCAAATTGTCAGCTTGAAATTTTCTAAGTTTCTCTTTTCACTTCTCCCTCCCTCTGTGAAAAGTTCAAAAAGGGCTCATAACTGGCAAAAAGGCACTTGTATACAGGAAATGGGACTTGGCAATGAAAGCCTTTTATGAAGTACACTACATGGTTTGTGGATAAATATTTCTTTAATGCATGTAATTACTGGATCAGCAGCATAAATGTGGTCATGTCCTTGTAATTAATACATTGTCAAAAGTTCATTTAAGTATAATAATTTTACAGGGAAAATGCTGCCTATGTAGTTCCTACAATAATTTGTTAAATTAAGTGCAATAAATATAACATTACAGTTAGGTATATATTTATTTTTAAGTTCTTAATTCCAGCATGTCATTTAATGCTTTTTTAATAAAAAGAAATGATAAAAATAAAAGTGCTATAATTTTTTTTTCCTTTTACTAAATTCCTTTCAGTTTTCAGATACTGATACTACTTAGTATTACAGATGCTGCTGGCAAATATTTAGTTAAGAATTGTGTAACCAAACTGGCAAAGATTTTAAAGCCCAGTATGGAATGCCCATTGAAATTTGCCTGTTTATCCATTGTGCAAAGCTGAACATTTTCCCCTGGACTGCCTGTCACATTTCTTCAATTCTGCTATGGAATACAGTGCTGTGCTAAATATTATACTATAGACACATCAGGAGTTCTTAGCTAAGTAAAGGTACCCACTTTATATATTTGGATCATTTAAAAATAAAAAGGCCAGAGAGGAATAATAATACATAACTCTCAATCACAAAACACTAAGATGTAGGGAAACAGTTCCTTTATGAATGGGGAAACTGAGTAAGAGAGGTTAAGCTTCCCTCCCAAGCGCACACACGGGAAATCTGTGTTAGAGCTGGAATTGGACAACAAGGTCCCTGGGCCAATGCTTAGTTCACTAGACCGGGGTAGGCAACCTACGGCATATGCACCAAAGGTGGCACGCGAGCTGATATTCAACGGCACACTCACTGCTCAGGTCCTGACCACCGGTCCCGGGGGGCTCTGCATTTTAATTTAATTTTAAATGAAGCTGCTTAAACATTTTAAAAACCTTATTTACTTTACACACAACAATAGTTTAGTTATATATTGTAGACTTCTTGAAAGAGACCTTCTAAAAATGTTAAAATGTATTACTGGCACGCGAAACCTTAAATTCGAGTAAATAAATGAAGACTCAGCACACCACTTCTGAAAGGTTGCCGACCCCTGCACTAGACTATGGTTCTCTTACATGTCATAAACCACCGACTGATTATCAGATGATAAAGACCACTTCTAAATGTGTGACCTAGAGAGTAAAGGCTTTATATTTTAGTGCTAATTCTTCAGAGACATCTAATCATCCACTTGACTCCCCCTTTGAAATTCCCTAAAACTGATATTTTCCCATCCTCAAAGAACTCTGCACTTTGGGCCATGTTCATTTTGTGAGTCAGAAGAGAGAATAAATGAGTTTAACTTGCACAAGTGATTAAATTAATTCTGGCCTAATTTTTTTAAGATGAGTCCTCCAACTCCCTTTCAAGTCAGAGTGAGCTGTGGGATCTTAATATCTCTGAAAATCAGGGTGAGCTTTATACTCTTCCCTCTCAAACCTGAGAAAATGATGACAACTTCAATTCTGTAAATTTAAATTAAGAGTAGGCTCGATGATCATAGCATGATCCAAAAGCACAATACATAATAGGAACTAAAAAGCATCTTTCAGTCCCAGAATCTGTCAACTAGAACATGCATTCCACTGTATACTGTAGTATCAGGCTAACACTTATATCTGCTTCAGTGAAATATAAATGTTACTTGACCCTGAAAACTGCTCATGAGGCATGTGCAACATCCTGTAATTAAGCTTAAAGATACATTGACAAACATCATTCAGATAACAGGGTTAGATGGTTACAAGAAGCCATAAAAACAAAATTTCTAGACTGCAGGGAAATTGGTTCCAATGGGCTTTTATTATATATTGGCATTGAGACATTGTATGCAGTAATAATAATTCAATACTGCTCATATAGATTCATAAACGGCAGAACATTAATTATATACTTTAACTTTATGTAACATTATAATTGTGGAAAACATAGGATAAGTATATGTATTGTTAATGTCAGATCTTTCCCCAAGGAATTTTTCATTATTTATTTATGATGATAAATAAGGTGTACTGATATATTTTCAAATTATTTTTATATTTATTTTTATGTGTTTTAGTAATACTGTGTCAATAAAGGTGGTATGGGGAAATATATGTAGTATAATGAATTTTATTTACATTTTTATTATAGCACTCACTTCACATCAGCTCTCTTAGAGTGTATATCTGAAAAAATGTACAGATCATCTCTTTTAGTAAAACTACCAAAAAGATCTCAATCATATTTCTAATGAACTTTTTATTAGTGTTTGAAAATATTTACATCAGCAAGAAACAAATGTACATCTAATGAGGCCAGATTCAGATATAATAGAGGACAGTGCTGTACTGCCAGTGAAAGGTTATGTGGTGGGTAGATGGTCACCTCTTTGTAGGGAGCGTCCCTTTCTAGCAATATGCTTCAAAAGTGCCTTTGATATAACAGACTGGCTTGGATATACAATGGCACATGGAAATAGAGGAAAACTTCCATACCTGATCTGTGATATATTAGCACTTAGGTGAGGCATCTAATACAGTTTCTACTTCTCTTAGACTTGTATTGCAGGATTGTTATTGTGTTAACATACAAACATAAGAATGGACATACCAGGGCAGACCAATGGTCCATCTAGACCAGTAGCTGTCTTCCAAAAGTGGCCAGTGCCACATGCATCAGAGAGAATGAACAGAACAGAGCATTTATCGAGTGATCCATTCCCTGCCATCCAGTTGCAGCTTTTGGCAGCGAGAGCTTTATGAATACCAGGAGCATCTTGGCTAGTAGCCATTGATGAACAAATCCTCTATGAACTGACATAATTCCTTTTTTTGAACCCAGTTATACTTTTGGCCTTCAGAACCATCCCCTGGCAATGAGCTCCACAGATTGACTGCACATTGTGTGAAGTATTTCCTTGTTTGTTTTAAACCTGTTGCCAATTAAGTTCACTGGGTGACCGCTGGTTCTTGTGTTATGTGATGAGGTAAAGAACACTTTATCCCTACATCATTTGTGATTTTTACAGATCTCTATCATATCCCCCCTAAGTTGTCTTGTTTACAAGCTGAAGAGCCCCAGTCTTTTAAATCTTTCATTATATGGAAGCTGTTCCATACCCCTTATAATTTTTGTTGTCCTTCTTTGTACCTTTTCCAATTCAAATACATCTTTTCTGAGGTGGGGTGACAAGAACTAAATGTAGTATTTGAGATGTGGTCATATCATGGGCTTATATATGATATATGTTCTGTCTTACTATCTATCTCTTTCCTAATATTCTGTTACCTTTTTTGACTGCCACTATACATTGTGCAGATATTTTCAGAGAACTAACCACAATGACTCAAAGATCTTTCTTAAGTGGTAACAGTTAATTTAGACCCATCATTTTGTATGTATAGTGGGGATTATGTTTTCCAATGTGCATTTCTCAACACTGAATTTAATCTGCCATTTTGTTGACCAGTCATCCAGTTTTGTGAGATCCCTTTGTAACTCTTCACCATCAGTTTTGGATGTAACTATCTTGAATAATTTAGTATTATCTGTAAACTTTGCCACTTTGCTGTTTACTCTCATTTCCAGATCACATCTAAATATGCTGAGCAGCTCTTGCCCCCGTACTTATCCTTCATGAACTTCTCTATAGACCTCTCTCCATTGTGAAAATTGAGCATTTATTCCTGCCCTTCATTTCCTATCTTTTAACCAGTTACTGATCCATGAGCAGATCTTCCCTGTGATCTCATGACTGCTTACTTTGCTTAAGAGCCTTTGATGCACATCTTAAAACCACCTACATTAACCAGAATGTGGGCTTCATTTTAAGTGAAAACAGGGCAAAATATTTCATCAGATCTTGAGCAATGAAAAAAAAAAAAAAACACTGCAGCAAACACCAGGATATGAGTGAGTAAGCATAATAGATCAGAATAAGGCCCTAAATCAATTTTATTTTCACAGTTCTAGCATCATAAAAACGGTGTGGCAGTAAACCAATTATTATGCAACTTAATGAACTAATTAGGAAAATCAGAGCAATAATAGAACTGGTACTGACTGATCTGAATATAAAAAGTAGAATTAGGCTTCTAGTATTGAACTTTTCAATCCAGGAGATATATTATATAATGATTTTACAACATTCCTCATTTCAGGTGTAATGCCCACCCACAGGGGGGCGTCGGCAGTGGGGATCAAATCTGGGATGTCTGGAGCTTAATGCATGAGCCTCTACTGCCTGAGCTAGAAGACACCTGTCCCTTAGCCAAGGCTGTAGCAGACTCCTCAATCTCTAGCTGGCCTAGCCACCACTAGATGAG
Organism: Mauremys mutica; assembly: GCF_020497125.1. Classification (NCBI taxonomy): domain Eukaryota; kingdom Metazoa; phylum Chordata; order Testudines; family Geoemydidae; genus Mauremys; species Mauremys mutica. The sequence goes on along the minus strand of NC_059081.1, from coordinate 24,340,859 downwards.
GACAGAGTGCCACGCCAAGAGGGAAGGGGTTAGGGGTAGAATCTTAGAATGATCTGTGATATCTGTATATATCTAAAAGGATTCACTATTTCATTTGCTAAATTGTTCGTGGGGCTTAAAGACTAAGTCCCTGATCCTGCAAAGCTTTACACATATGCTTAACATCACACACACTGGGTTTGTTAGCAGTGCATAAAAATAAGCACACACTGAAATCTCTGCAGGATTGGGCCCAAAATCAGAATGAATACCCAAGAATAATCTAAAATAATCACATACAAACTTGTATATCTTAGTGAATATTGCTACAGTAAAATATAATCATTTTACAAAACTTATAGCAAGACCATTACAATTTTTAAAAATGTGCTAATCAGGTATTTTAAAATTAATATTCCATTACTCTTATATTTCATCTAGTTGGACAATTAGGGTATGACATCTGAAAACTCCTTACACATTCCAATAATAACCTGAACTTGTACACTATGTTATTTATATCTTTAACTGTATGAGGGATGTGTTTGTTGGAATCTCCCATTTTGGCTGACATATGACAGTCAGTTTGTTTCAGAGTGTCTTCTGGTGTTAATATAAACTGATGAGAGTTCTGCAGATGCATCTGCATGTCAGGCAGACGTGGCTGTAAGCTTTTGCCACAGCCTACTTTCTTCTCTCACGCTTCTTTGATTTTTTCTGTGTGCTATTTGAAATGGCTTTCACCACAGACCAAGGGGTCTGCTACCATCCTGATGTATTGGCAGCAGATGCTTCCCATGTGTTCGGGTTAACTTAGCCAGTTTTTCGGTGAGATTTTAGTGTCCTTATCATTTTCATTGGTCTCCCAGTGTGTATGTGCCTGTTTTCAAGTGTCCATAAAATATGGTTTGGGTGAGTTACATAACATCCGTATGTAGAAGGTGACCAGCCCATCAAAGTTGCACCTGTATGATTAGGGATTCAATGTTAGTTATGGAGCACCGGTGTCAAGACTCTGAATATCCTTTCTGTCCACTTGATGTTACAGATGAGACACAGACAGCACATGTGAACATGCTCTAGTTGCCCCAAATGCCTGCTATAGAGTGTCCATATTTCACAGCAGTAGAGAAGAGTTCTTTGATTGCATGATAGACACTAATCTTGTGGTGAGATATATGTTGAAACATTCATAAATATAAATTTTCTATCAATGCAATATCTGTCTCTTACACTTAGGTTATTTCTATTTTAAGATTGAGTGGTATGTTAGGTTTTTTTCTTTAGGATGTTTTGAGGATATGTTGATGCGATATGATTGTGTGATTTTTTGGGTCCTGAACCTATTCCCTTTAAATTAATGAATTAATTAAGTCAGTGTTTGCCAATAGTATCACATAATGGTATCTAAAATAGTATCAGCATTATCCTATGATTAGGAAAAGAAACTACTGTACTGTCTCAATGTCATGTGTTGACTTTTTAATGGTGACTGTCATATGACACACACATATGGAATTACTCCTTGAAGATGAATACTACATATATAGTCTGATCTATAAAACCATTCAGCCAGATTTTGTCCTGAGATGGAAACACGCGATGCTCAGTGACTTCAAAGGGAATGTCTTGGTGGGAGGAGGGAGGAATTCTGAAGGCAGAATATGGCCATGTTAATATCCAAAAAGTTGTATATTTTTTATTAATATGAACATTTCATGCCTCTAGGTAGTTTTTTGGTCACTCTACTTTGTGATGAAACACTTGTAAAGGTGAAAATAATTTTATTTATAGGCAAGACTAAACTAACTTTACTGGAATAACTTTATACTCCATGAAAAACACCAACTATGAGAAAAACAACTTTTTTCTCTGATAAAATACAATTGATATGATTGGAAAATAGCTTTGTTTATTTTCTCAGTCAAAAAAAGTCACTGTCAGAAGTATGTTTAAAAGAAGGAGGGAGGAGAGGGGAAATGGCCTTAAAACAAATGTATCGCAAAGAATGTTTCAGAAAAAGAAAAGAAAAACCTAGAGCAGCATGTTAAAAATGAACATTTCCAATACAATTTGTCACCCATGCATAAATCTTGCTGACATTTTCAGTCACTTTAATAGCCTGCCCATTTTATAAATCAGTATGAACTTGCACAGTTGCAAAAAGTGTGTATTTTGAACATCTCATTTGCATACTTTACCAAAAGCCAATGAGGCAGTGGAAGCAACACTGGTGATCATAATAAGTGTTTGGAAAAAGGCAGAAAGATCACTAATGGTTTGCCTTTAGGGATTTCTGTACTCCATAGGGGACGAAAATGAGAAATATTTTTCAAACAGCAGGGGTAAAGGTTTTAAAACTAGAAACACATGCAGTGATAAAGATGTTAGTGCCACAGGGCGCATAGCAGGAAAAATTTACAATGTAAAAACTGTAATTTCAGCATTAGGAAGTAATAATCGTGTTTCATCATTGTTATTAAAGCATGACCCTTAAAGTCTCATAAATTAGATATAAGTTTCAAGAGATGTGTATTAATCTTCAATGGAAAATTATTAGGAAAGTTTAAAATCATGTGAAGATCAGGTTTGCAATGAAAGACAGCATCTTCTGAAGTAGACCTGTTTTTGGAAGAAGCCTATAACATTTGGAACCGACAAATAAACTTTTATTTACTGATGTTCAATGCAATACATAGTATATGTGGACCAGAACTTTTCTACAGAACAAATAATTAGTAGATATGCAAGAAATGAACACTGGCAGATTTTAATGAATTTAGGAATGACAGAAAGTACTATACATAGACATATGCAACAGTTTATATTTGATCAAAGTCTTTCAATTATGTTTGAACCAAATGCATCTAAATGATTAGTGGAATATATTAGGTTTGCTGGAAAAGTACAAAATTATACCTTAAAATATTGCAATCATGTTGTTTGGGAAACTTACATAAAATTAGCTATCTATGGAGTAACAGCTTAGTAATTACAAATTTAAATGTAATTTTGGTCTTACCTGTAAAATGTGTTCCTCCACCTATTTTTTTTCTTTTCTCAGGACCATTCAGTGGAGGGGGAAGGAGATGTAAAGATGTACATCTAACAAACTGATGGGTACATCTAACAAACTGATGGAGGATGTACCCATTTTCCACTCTGATTTGAATTGTATAGAATTCTGATATTCCATGGTGGTTCTTTGAATAGTATCCCTAAGGGTCCTCCACTTTAGGATATGCTCACTGCCATGCAATCTTGACTAGATATTTTTGTCAATGAAAGTGGATCCGCGCCTGCACCCCAGACACCTTTGTATTCTGGTATGACCTCTGGTACTCGGATCTGCCACCACTACAGTTCCTTCTTAACCATCTACAGTTTGCAACAGAGTATCATGGTGCCCATTAGCTAGCTATGTAGCTTGCTGCTTTTCTCACTTAATTTTTCATTTTTCTTTTCTTTTTGTTATTTAGCACAGTTTGTGCTTTGGGTTTTTTTTTCTCTCTTCCATTCTTCATTTGCCTGATCTTGGTCTTTGTTTTTATCTTGGGCCTTGATCTGTGGCCTGAAGTACAGATTATACCCAAGACCCTGGGCTTCAAACCCTGCCAGACCTTCCATAGGACCTTCTTCCTGCAGCGATGGACATACAAGCTGTCTCTGTTACCTGGGAGAGACTCATTTTCCATCCATGTGTAAGATCTGCTCAGGATTGAAAAGCAGATCCAAGAAACGGAGGGAGGACAGACTAAAACCAATCCTGATGGAGTACTCTTTGAAACCTGCGGAGTCCGAGTCAATTTGTAATTTGAATCCTGTTGCTCAGAGAGCCTCTGTCACTGTCTCTGCTGTGATGGAAAGCAAAGACCCTGGGGGCCCTTCAGAAACATCTAGACCCTCAAAGAAGAGAAGACTCCATTCTCCAGAAAGGAATAAAAGAGGGAAAGTTATTCCATTGGCCTGGGTCTTAGGAGACCTTCTGTCCCAAAACCATGTCACTGGCTAAGAAGACCACAGCATGTACTGAGAATCCATAAGGTAAACAACCTAAAGTAGCACTGGCATCAGCACCAGGCTCAGTGCCTTCAAAACACAAGGCTTCTTGAGCCAGGCTGAAATAACAATCTTCTGTAGCCAGACATAAAGGGCACATCATTTGCACTTTGTTACCTTCTCCATGTAACCTGACCTGACTCCCTGGTACTGTCCAGGCTCTTATTCCATGATGACCTTTGAATCCTGGAAGAGCCTGAATCACCATTACTGAGAGGTACCAAGAGACACTTTCCCCTGGTGCAAACTCACCTCCTGGAGCCTGCATACCAGCCGATCCTACTATTTTCAATGGTGACTTCTCCCCCAGTACTGACACAGTCACCAGTCCCACAAAGCACCAGTACTGATGCAAATACAGAACCATCTCTGGGCCCTGGTATTGAGTTGATTATCAACATTACCTGCCCCTCTGACAGATATTGGGGATGACACCTCGTCCAGTTCTGAAGTATCTATACAAGGTTCCTCCGCCTTCCAGCCTTCCTCCTTGGATGTATGCCCTGAGGAGGAAATTCCAAGCAAGAGATACACCTGGCCACTCTGGGAAGGATAAATGTGAGGCTTTGCCTACTTCTCTTATGCCCGACAACAATGGGATTATTTGAACAAATGGGCCCTGATGGAGAATGAGTTCTACGGGGTCCCATCTTGTAAGAGGCCACATCAAGAGCAACAACCGCCATTGCTGGGTACTGCTCCATAAGAAGATCTTACAGAGGAGCAAGAGGTAGCTGAGGAAGAAGAAACACCACCTTCCCACAAATCTTCCTCTTCAACAAATGGGTCTCTCATGCCTCCCATGCTGTCTTACACCAGCAATTCCAAGGACTTGCAAGATGTTATGAAATGAATAGCAGAGACATTACAAATGTCATTGGACAGAACACAGTTCCTTGTTGGGCTGACAAAAATACTATACCCTACCCAGAGGCTTGGAGTATTTTTAATCCCACCCCACACACAACTCCCGGGTTGTCAAGGTCATTAAAGGACACAACAGGCAACCCTGGGCCTCCTCAATGCCATCTGACAAGGAGCTGAAAAGATTGGACCTTCTAGGCCACAAGAGCTTCTTCTCAGCCTCTTTGCAGTTCAGAGTAGCCAATTACCAAGTGCTGATAGAAAAATTCAATTTTACAAACTACTCAAAGTTTGTATCTCTTATTAAACATATGCCTCCGGATGAGAGGAAACAATTTCAAGCTCTCATAACAGAAGGCCAGACAATTGCCAAGTTGTGTCTCTAGGCCTCATGTAATGCTGCCGATACAGCCACACATTCCATGGCTACAGCTGTAGTGAAGCACTGAGCTTCTTTGGTGGAGTCGTCTTGCCTTCTCTGGGAGGTACAAAATATTGTTGAAGACCTTCTCTTCAAGGGGTCCAAGTTGTTTAGCGATGCCACAGATGGGTCTCTTCATTCTCTTAAAGACTCCTGGGCAACACTATATGATCTCTGGGTACCTATAAACCTGCAATAAAGAGAAATACAATAGATTGCAGATGGCTCAATGGTCTCACCCAGTCCAGTACCAGCCCATAAAACTGCCTGACCCCCCTTTCCCCAGAAGAAGCTCAGGTTCACTAAGAAAGGTCCACCCTCTACAGCAACCTCCTTAAAACAACTGTTTTGACCCTTGGGTTGAGAGTCATGAACTGTCTCCACTCCAGATCCTATACTGCATCTATGTCCCCTCCATCCTTATGAGGATAGTCTCTCCCATTTCATAGTTTCCTGGGAGCTCACCATCACTGACAGATGGATCTTGGAGATCATTTCTACAGGCTATTCCAAACACATCAGCTCCTTTCAGCCCCTCCATTTCTCTTCCCCATCCCCTCTTCAGGGTCCCTTCTGATGAGGATCTCCTGAGGCAGAAGGCATAATACTTCCTTATATAGAAGGGATCAAATCTGTTCCTCTGGACTTCATTGGGAAAGGGTTATTCCTAGTACCTCCTGATCCTGAAGGAAAAATGGGGGATGGAAACCAGTTTTGGACCTCAGGTTTTTGAGAGTGAACAAAGGTGTTCAGCCATTTAGAACAGTAACTCTAACAGTGATGATTTCTTCTCTGGACTGGGAGATTGGTTTATCTCCCTCAACCTTCAGGATGCTTACTTTCATATTGTCATGTGCCCCTCACACAGATGTTTTCTTTGTTTCATGAGAGGTAGGGACTACTACCAATAACATGTTCTACCTTCAGCCTCACCAACCCCTTAAGTGTCTTTACCAAAATCTTCTTGGCCATCGCATCCTATCTTTGCCAGATGGGAACAATCTTATTTCCCTGCCTGGATGATTGGCTCCTGAAAGGCTGCTCATTTCTCAAGGTACAGACAGCAACCAGCAAGACCCTATCTCTCTTCAATTCACTAAAAAAGTTTATCCTCATAGCCACTCAACTCTCAAACTTCATTGGGGCCCCTCTGGATTCCACCACCACTAGAGTATTCCTGCGCAACGACAGATTTACCACAATGTCCAACCTCATTTCAACAATACAACAGAGCCCACAAACCACAGATCGGGCTTATCTGAAACTCCTTGGTCATATGGCAGCTTGTATATTTGTAATACTCTTAGCAAGAATACACTCTGTTGGCTACCCTCCCAACAAGCACAGTGCATCCTAGCGGGTATTCATACTTTGGAGGGTCCTTGATTTTCTAAATTGGTGTGTGTGAGGGTTCCATCCTTGCAGCCTTCTGTCATGAAGCTCATCATTACAGACACCTCCCTCATACGCTGTTGTGCAAATTTGCAAAACTTCACAGCTTAGGGCAAATAGACCCCTGAGGAAGTGATTTTCCATATCAACATATTAGAGCTCAGAGTGATTCACTATGGTTTCCAGTATTTCCTACCTCACATCTGGGGCCACACGGTTAGAATAATGCTGAACAACAGAGCAGCAATGTATTATGTCAGTCATGAAGGAGGAGCAGGATCCCAGACCTGATATACCAAATCTTTGAAACCATGAAACTAGAGCATATCCTACTGCATACAGATCTCAGTGATTTAGCTACCAGGACTACAGGATGCAGTAGCAGTCTCCCTTAGCAAGAATTTGTGCATTGAATGTGAGTGGGAGCTGAACAATGAGATATTCTGAGAAGTAAGTCTTACCTATGGTCATCCAGAGAGAGATCTCTTTGAAGCATCATCCATTGCGAAGTGCAGATGATTCTGCTTGAGGGAAGGTCATGGCCACAACTCATTAGGAGATGCCCTAGTCATTCCTTGGCTTTGTGTATTGCTATAGGCTTATCCCCCATGCCTTTAATTTTCAACATCCTAAACACATTGAAACAGGAGAAATTAGTAACCATCCTTAGACCACTGCTGTGGCTGAAACAGGTGTGGTTCCCAGAGCTGGTTTGCATGTCTCTACAACTTGCTCTCTACCTTCCTAATGAATCTCCTTACCCAGGAGTTGGGATCCATCCAACCTCTTGGCACGTCACCTCAGGGGATGCCTAAAAGATGACGCCCTGTAAAAGACCAAAACGATACTGCTTAATAGTAGAAAACCCCCAACAAGGAAAACTTACCTGCAGAAATTGAAATGTTTCCGCACTTGATGCAGCCAGTTCCTTTTGAGTCTGGTTTGACGTACATTCTCAATTTAAAAACCACAGGCTTATCACTGAGCTCTAAGTTTCACCTAGCTGCTATCACAGTTTTTCACCCCCCCACTGAGGGGGTTTCAGTCTCTCCCCCCGCCCCTCCAACCACAGTGAAGTTCAACCACTTCCGTCCAGTCAAGATTCCAATTCTATCATGGAACCTCAACTTAGTTCTCAATGAGCTGAGGAAAACCCCATTTGTAGTTAGGGGGGAACTGTTCCCTCCTTCATTTGTCCCTTAAGACTTTGTTCCTCTTACCCATCACCTCAGCCAGGAGGGCAGAGGAGTCTTGGAGCTGACCCACTGTACAAGTTGTTCTATTGCAATAAGGTGACACTACATCCACATGATCAATTCCTACTTAAAATTTCTTCAGAATTCCACATGAATCAGGAAATTCATCAACTGCTGTTTTATCCCAAGCATCACTGTTTGAGAGAAGAAATGATCCTCCATAGACTAGATGTAAAAAGAACTCTTGTCCTTTTACCTTGACAGGACTAGGCCCTTTAGGCCTTCCCTTAAGCTTTTCATCTCAATTGTCTAGCAGATTAAAGGACATCCAATTTCTGTCCAAAGAGAGTCCAAATGGAGTGCAGGATGCATCTTAATCTGTTATGAAGCCTCAGGGGTTCACCCCCACTGAGTGTGATTGCCCATTCCACCAGGGCTCAATCTACCTCTATAGCCCTACTGAAAAACATATCTATCTCACTGCTTGTCTACACTGCCTTGCAGTTCAGACTACAGGGGTGTAAATAGCATTGCACATCAAAGTGCTGCACTTTAACTGCCCCTTGCAGATGCTATAAGTGCAGCCTAAAAGATTCCTAGTTCACATTTAATGTAGTCCTCTGCAAACAGGACTACTTTAGTACAAACTATGAATCTTTCCTAGTACATATGGGGGTGTTACAGTGCAGCACTTTTGGTGCATGCTGCTATTCACACACACATAGTCTGAACTGCTGGGAAGCACAGACTTAGCCTCAGAAATCTGCAGGGCAGCCACCTTGTCTTTGGTACACATGCTTTTCCAGCACTATGTGCTTGTGCCTGCTTCCAGAGCTGAGGTGGCTTTTGGTGACACTGTGCTATGATCTGAACTGAATCTGCCTCCTTGGCACCCACCTCTATATTGACATACTGCTCAGGAATCTCCTGACATGGAGCACCTATAAGAACTCTACTCATAGATTCATAAATTTCAAGTCCAGAAGGGGCTATTGTGATCATCTAGTCTGACCTCCTGTATAACACAGACCATAGAATGTCCCCCAAATAATTCCTAGAGCATCTCTAGGTTTAGATTTAAAAATTCTCAGTGATGGAGAATCCACCATGTTCCAGTGGTTAAGGAGGAGAGGTTACTTGTATAGTAACTGCAGTTCTTTGAGATGTGTGTCCCTGTTGGTGCCCTACCACCCGCCCTTCTTCCCTTTTGGATCAGAGTCTTACACTGGATTTTTGTTCTTGAGAAGGAACTTGGGGGGGTGGGAATAGGTTCCCCCTTATATACCATCAAATCAGAACATCAGAACAGGCACAGGCCCTCAGACACTGCTGATGAAAATATCCAATCAAGAGAGCACAGCCTTGTGTGCATCCTGATGTGGAGTACCCATAGGAACACACATTGAGAACTCCAGTTAGTATACCAGGTAAGTAACTTCTTATTTAGAGAGGCAAAGAGATCTCCTTCAGGTCACCCTTTTAGTGAGGAAACTGAGGGGAAGAATGTCCTGCTGAAGAACACTTTTGCCAGGACTGTCACTTTGACTGTTTGAGCAGTCAGCCTTCAAGGCAAGAATTGAGTTTTTCATTCTGAGATTCTTCTCCTCTTATTCAAAGAGAACACTGGTCTCTCTGGCTAGTTCTACTCCTGGTAATTGAAGCAAAAAAACTGAAATGTTGTTGGATTGAATGAAAAGTAGTGGCTTAGAAAGTATCCTTGAACCTAATCAAAGATTTTTCTGAGTTTAAGAAGGCGAGGTAATTTGCTCCTCAATCCAAGATTGGTGTCTGTGGTAATGAGAGTCCACTGGGGCTCTTCCCAGGGCATGCCTTTCAAAGAGTTATATGGCAGAACACCAAAAGAGGACATGTTTGACTGCCAAACTGAGAAGAATGAGCAGACATCTGAAGATTGAAAAGATACTTGAAACTTATCTGATACATGGTCCCACTGAGTCAAGAGAGCCCATAGTAGAAGACAAATGCTTCCAGGCCCCGGATGCCAGTGAGATTATGACTACCACTTACTGACCATGTTAACTAGACAAGTGCATCTCTTCTGACCTCTTTACTAAACTGATGGTTTTTACCGTTGTTTCTCCTACAAAGAGAAGACTGACCTGTTGGTTTCTGGAGTCAAAAAGAATTTTGACAAGCTTTGAAGGCTGCACTGACTATTCCTGTTCCTTGGAGCTCTGGAGTTGTAGGTTATTTGAAAAACAGACTGTAAGCTGGTGGTCGGGGCTCAACCCTCCAGCTGGCGGGAGGGGAGCCACACCGACTCGCTCCTTGTCCCCTCTAACTGGTGGGCGGCAAGAAGTCAGGGTTAGCACCGTCTCAGGAGTCAGGCCCTCTGGGTCAGGGGGCTGAACAACAATCAGTCTCAGCGCCTTCAGGCCCCCTAGGTCAGGGGGGCTGAACAACAATCAGTCTCATGAAGGTTCACCGGTTCAGACCCTCAGGCAGGGGCTGAACACAAGGCACACAGTCAATTAGTGTAAGCCCAGGCCCTCAGTCAGGGCGGGGCAGCGTAATAACAGTTCTACGCTCAGATTCTCACAGCGATCAGTCTCATGCAGGTCCACAGGTTCAGACCCTCAGGCAGGGGCTGAACACCAGGCACACAGTTAATTAGTGTAAGCCCAGGCCCTCAGTCAGGGCGGGGCAGCGTAATAACAGTTCTACGCTCAGATTCTCACAGCGATCAGTCTCATGCAGGTCCACAGGTTCAGACCCTCAGGCAGGGGCTGAACACAAGGCACACAGTTAATTAGTGTAAGCCCAGGCCCTCAGTCAGGGCGGGGCAACAGCAGTTCAATAGAAGCCCCAGCCCTCTGGAGCAGGGGGCTGGGCAACAGCAGTTCAATAGAAGCCCAGGCCCTCTGGAGCAGGGGGCTGGGCAACAGCAGTTCAATAGAAGCCCAGGCCCTCTGGAGCAGGGGGCTGGGCAACAGCAGTTCCGTTTAAGGCTCAGGTCCTTGCCTCAGGAGCTGAGCAACTACAAAGTCAGTAAGCCCAGACCCTTTGGTCAGGGCGGGACAACCACCATAGTCCCCAGGGCTCAGGTCCTGGTGTCAGGAGCTGAGCAATGACAACAACTCAGCTTAGTGCAGGCGTCTCGGTCTGCGCTGGGGTGAGGGGGAGACTGCCACCCGTGAGTGGGGTGGCAGGGGGGACACAGGCCCACCCACTCCACTGTGTCCCAGCCCGGGGCCCTATTAGCGGCTAGCACTGCCGCTGGTCAGTGGGGTCCTGACCGCAACACACCGACATGGGCACCTCGGTGCCTACAGCCTGACAGGGGTCGGCTATCCCCGGGCTACATTCCATATCCCCCTCTATGGGTACCTGCTCCTCGGTCACCATGGGTTCGGGCCAGTCCACCGGCATGGGGTCTGCAGGACCAGGGCTTGGGGGCAAGTCAGGCAACTCCTGCTGGCAGTCCGGCCAGGCTGGCTCCGGTGGTTCCTCCGGATAACAGCAGGGCAGAAGCGGCGGCGGCAGCTCCTCCTCGTACCGGGCACAGGGAAGTCCTAGCGGTGGCTCCGGGTTCCGATCCCGGGGAAGTTCCGCGGGTTCCTCGTCGTACCGGGCGCGGGGCAATGGGGGCCAGTCCTGATTGCCGCCTCGGGTCCTGGAGGGTTCCCAGTCTGGAGCTCCCGCCGGCACGTCTGCTCGCGGCAGTGGCTGGCTCCTGACTGAGCTTTGGCGTCCTCCTTTTCTACTTCCTGACCCGCCCCTTGACTTCCGGGGGGCGGGAACAGGAAGTGGTGACTCAGCCCACTCGGGCGTCTGGGAGGGAGCGCCCTCTGCTGGGCAGGAGGGGAGCCACACCGACTCACTACACAGACCTAAACTAGGATCTGTTGGGGAACGAGAGGGACAACAAAATACAACAGTCCCTGAATCATTAGTGAAAGGATGGATAATTCTTTGTGATCAGGGGGAGTTCATGGAGCTCTAGTGGCACTTTTGAAGGGTGTTGCAGTGACATGTGGCTTGGTCTGGAATCCCCATTCTCAGGCCTTGAGCTGCAGATCCCTTCTGTCCATAAAGGTGAGGGGTTGAATGAGAGATAAAATGACCAGATCAAGGCTGCATTTTCTATAAAGTCCGAGAGCAATCGTATATCACTGCAAGTCATGCTGGAGTTTGTGCTGCCACAGTTTTGCTAGTATTGTTATTTGAACTAGGTAGATCAAAATTTGTTTGAATATGTCTACACATGCTTAGTCACACCTCTAATTGTGGTGTAGACATACCCTTTAGGAGGGATTACTTCTTTACTGAAGATGTAACTATTGGGTCTATATCGTGCATAGTCCAACAGCCAATGAAGCCCTTTTTGTCAGTCTATGAAGCTTATGTATAGCCTCAGGTGAGGCAGGTATAGCTTCCCAGGACTCTGGGATTAACTCTTCACTATATAAATGAATGGGGAAAAATACATTAGGATTTTCTCTGTATTAAGTGTGTTTTTTTTTTAAGGGGACCTTGCTTGTCTGGATCAGACATGGTTAGGATAGATGACGCTGCCTCTAGTAAAGCTTCAAAGTCCTCTGAGAGAAACTGCTTACCATACTCTTAAGCATGGGACTCTAGGACTTTGTCAATCCCTTGAGGCCCAGGGTCCCAATTTGGGGAGTGCTCCCCTTCTCAGCAAAGAAAATCAATAGAACAGTTACTGGAATGGTTTCAATGGGATGACAGGACTTCTTAGTGGGAAGAATGGAAATCCCAGACTTTTTTTTTTTCTTCTTCCAATCTTAGAACATTTTCTTCATGTGCTGAAAGATTTAGAGAAATAGATCTGGCCTGATTGAAAGGGGAGGCCTGAGAAAATATAGTGGAATAAGGAGAGTAATGTGGTGGAGGTGAACCTGCTGCCTTTCATAGCATTATTTCAACATTGTTCTTCAGACATCTGTTTCTTTTTTTTTTCAACCATTAAATATTTAACTAAGTAGAAATGTATTAACTTCCACTGGCTGTTATAGTAATAAACCAATGGCCAAATTCTGCTCTGTTATATTGTTGTAAATTAAGTTTTTGATTGAAAAAGATGGTTCTAGTCTTTGAGCAGACAGTGTGCATAATATTTAAGTTTAAAACCTTTTGGGTTTCCAATTTAAGAAACCTTAAATTTTTGGGATGTTGCTTCTGAGGTGATCAGTGGTCTGCTTTAGTGACATCCAGAATAGAATTGTGCAAGCAAATTATTTTCCACAAACATTTATATAGATTCACATTTGAATTTTCTGATTTTTGAGAGGCTGATGACATGAATATCACTTTAAGAGCTTTTATTATTAATAATCATATTGTGGTAGCACCTAAGAGCCCCAGTCATGGACCATTCTGCTAGGCACTGAACAAACACTGGACAAAAAGATGGTCTGTGCCCCCCCAAAAGCTTGCAATCTAAGTATAAAGCAAGAGTCTATGAATGAATATGAACAGATAGATGGGGGAGCATAGGGAAACCATGACACAGTATTTGTCACCATGATAAGAGGTGGTTTCAGCACACCAGTTGCCTTCTTAAAGGTTTCTAGTCTACTACACGAGTGTACATGTGGAATTCTTCCACTATGTAAATGAGATCAGAAGTTAACTCAGCTGGGCAAGTCAAGAGTTGAAGATGCTATATTCTGTTACAGAGATTGCCAAACATCTCTGTTTGTGTGGATGGGGGACAAAAATGGAATCCTGCAGAGAAGGTCAGAATGTGAAGCAGGAGCTTGCAACTGCAAGAACACATGAGATGCTGCTTAGCCTCAGAACTAAAGACTATTTTCACATTTTCTAAACATATACTGTAGCAATTAGACAAATCATGTCTTGAAAAAGATTTGCATACATAGCATCTGACTTCTACATCAGCACACAACTTCTTCATCAGCTTTCTAAATCATTATAATACGAACCCCAATGTATTTATAAAACCCTTCAGAGATTGCCACAGAGTAATTTTCAGTCTTTTTCTCTGATCCACAAAGGAGAACTTAATAACTCTAGTTTAAACTCTTTGATTACATTCACTCAGATGCTAATTTGATACAATTTAGCATGTTCTTTTGTTTGGTCACATCCATTCAATACATTTACAGTACGTGTAGCCTATATTTAGTACTGGCTGTCAACTTTAGATTCAGTCTAACAGGTGCACTTCATCAAAACCAAGCTCCTAACTAACCTTTTTTTTTTTTTTTATCAGCCACTAACATTGTTAACTGTTCAGGCAGATGGAGTAGGGAAGAGAGAATTTTACAATATCCCACTTGGGATGAGATTAGTTTACCCTGTCTTTAAAGTCTGTTCTGTCTCTCTAGCACATCTGTTTTAATATCATAGTGCATTTTAGAATGTTGTTAAATAGAAAATCCTTCCTCTTCCATGTAATGATTATTCATATCAAGAAGACTATTACACCATATCCTGCAAACGAATAGATTACTACAGATCACTCTCATTATACACACACATCTTTGTAAAAGGAGCAGATTTGGACACAGCTACAACAGAGGGGTTGTGAGCGCCGCACAAACGGTATCTATAGAAAACACAAGAATGTCTTGTCTCACTAATTATCTTAGAGCCTGAGAGCCTGTTATGGACCAGAACTGTCAGGCTCTGGTTCTAGGTGTTCAGGCCTCGTGGTTGTAGAACAAGTTCCCAGGATCGAAGCCAGATATAGACTCAGGAGGCAGCAGGAGGGTTCCTACCCAAGTGGTGCTCTGGCACAGACTAACTTGAGAGTGAAATACCTGTGCCTAGAGTCTCATGACCTGGGCCCTTCCCAGGAATAGGCTGCTGCAGCATGCCTGAGGGATGAATCACTGCAGACTCTGCTGGTGGTTTGAGTTATTGTAGCTGAGTTTGCCTGACAAGGAGTCTGTTGTGCTAAGCACTGTACAATAATCTTTATTTCTGTCTCCATATCAGGAATTAAATATATTCAAATATTTATAAACTGCTACATCAGCTGAGTTCTGGTGGTGAGGAGGAGGATGTTGATCACACTTTAATGGCTTCCCTGTGTTTTGTCATTGGAGCACATGAAACACTGCCCCACATTATCCCATTTCTATAAAACGTTCACATCTGTAAAATTGAACAGCAGTGTTTCCATCTTCCAGATGAAGGATGCAGGTGGGATCAGCTGCCCCAGTGGCCCAGAACATGTAATACATATTCCAGTGGGGGGCTCCATAGCAGCACTACGCACTTCAGAGTAAGATTCTCCGGTTTTAGGAAGTAGCCACAGAGGAAGAGGAAGGGCACTTTCAAAATGCCCTTCATTAATAAATACTTCTACAGTTAAGGAGCATTACACTATTGAAACTAAAATTTTGGCCTAACCCAACCACTGATAGACATGTAAGGGGATATACATGTGTTAAAAGATTATAATGCATTAATTATAAACATGGGAGGTGTTGGCCAGACAAGAAGGTGGCACACATTTTCCCTGAAATATTTAGAAATGAGAGGAAAGTGTAAAGACTAAATACATGAGATCAGGTTGCCAAATAGCTGTGCAGCATCAGGCACTAGTAGTATTTGTTCAACAACATTTTCAAATATAGGTGGCTAAAATTAGGCACCTAAATTCATAATAAGGTAGCTACTCATAATTTTTTCCTGCTGCTCCTAGAGTTTCTGAACATACTCATCAGAAGTTAGGATACTTAGTTATAGTTGTGTTTCTCAGTATGGATTTAGGTGCTCAATTTTAGTCACCCGAGTTTGAAAAAAAATCAGACAAAATGTTTAAGTTTAGTACAAGATATGCTTGTAAAAATGTGCCCTTTTCTATTGTGCGAGCCATCGCTCAAATTTGTAAATGCAAACATGCACATTCCTGACACATTCCTTTGAAAATCTGGTTCTAACAGTATAATTGACTTTGACAAGAAAACTTGGAAGGTTGGTTCTTGAATAGTTTCCCATGTGCATGAAGTATGCAGGTTGGGTTTTTTCACCTTTTAAATATACATGTAGCTAATTCAAAGAAAATATTTTCACTATTCATTATTTGACTTTCTAGATTTCATAATTTTTAAGGCCAAAAGGGAACTGTGATAAATGATGGGGGAGGGTCCCTTTCATGGACAGCCAGTTAGCTATAAAATTCCTCTTAGTAGCTGTTCTGTACTTGCTTTACCTGTAAAGGGTTAACAAGCCCATAGGTAAAAGGAAAGGAGTGGGCACCTGACCAAAAGAGCCAATGGGAGGGCTAGAACATTTTAAAATGGGGAAAAAACTTCCCTTTGTCTGTGTGGTGTTGTTCTCAGGGAAACAGGGGAACGGGGAGCAGTTGTGCTGTGAGAAGCTTTAAGCCAGGTATGAAAAAACATCAGATTATACCTAAAGATTGCTTATCTGAACCCCAGAAATGTAAGTAAATTAGGGAATCTCTAGGGAGATGTGATTAGGGTTATTTCTTTTATTTTTTATTGGCTTGTGAACTCCTCTTTGTTAACCCCAGGTGCTTTTGTTTTGCTTGTAACCTTTAAGCTGAACCTCAAGAGAGCTATCTCGATGCTTAAATTTTGTAAGTGAGTTTTTTAAATCTAGCAAAAGCCTAAATTCCAGATGTATTTTCTTTCTTTTTGTTTTTAATAAAATGTACCTTTTTTTAAGAACAGGATTGGATTTTTCGTGTCCTAAGAGGTTTGTGTATATGTTGTTTAATTACCTGGTGTCAACAGCTGATTTTCTTTGTTTTCTTTCTCATCTCTTCCCTGGAGGGGGGGAAAGGGCATGAGGTTACCCCACCGGAAGGAATTCCAAAGTATGCCTTTCTGGTTTAAAAGGTTTTTTTTGCATTTGAGTGGTGGCAGCATCTACCCCTCCAAGGTCAGAGAAAAGCTGTAACCTTAGGAGTTTAATACAAGCCTGGAGTGGCCAGTATTAATTTTTAGAATCCTTGTGGGCCCCCACCTTCTGCACTCGAAGTGCCAGAGTGGGGAATCAGCCCTGTCAGGAACCTTTATGATCATCTAGTCTGTTGTGTAACACAAGCCATAGAAGTTCACCCAGTGATTTCTGCATGAAGCCCATAACTTCTGGTTGATCTACACCATATCTTTTAGAAAGACATTCAGTCTTTATTTAAAGAAATCAATTGATGGAAGATCCACCACATCCTTAAGTTGTTCCAATGGTTGTTTACTCTCACTTTGTGTGCTTTATTTCTTATCACTGGATCTTTTCATGACTTTTTCTGCTAGATTAAATCTCTTTCTCAAGTAGATAGTAATCAAGCAACCTCTCTTAATCTTTCCTTGGATAAACTAAATATTTAGCTTCTTAAGTCTCTCTCACTGTAATGCATGTTTTCCAGACCTGCAATCATTCTTGTTGACTTAAAAAATAAAACCACCTCCTCCCCCACCACCCTTTCCAATTTCTCAATATTCTTTTTGAAGTGTGGACAGCAGAGGTTTGGGTGGTGTCAGTCCTTTTATGGCATCTCAAGAAAATAATGGCATATGTACTAGAATCATCTTCTGTGTTCTCTCCCGGAGCCCCCCTATTCTTTAGTGTTTATTTTTAAGACTGCTGTACTATGGAGCAATTGACAATGTTCTTATTCTTTTTCCATGAAAAAAATTTTTTTTAGGGAGGATTGTCATGATTACACTTAACATACGGTGATTGAGAGTCTCTTTGCCATAGCCATACACTAAGAATGTATTGCTACTAGTGATTGAAGATATATAAGATTTGACGCATCCCAAGAGGTAAAATAAGGTGAATAAGCATGAGTTGTTATTGCGACTAGACAAGTGGTGAATTGAGAGCTCTGCTTATTATGTAATTTGATTGAGATATGATTGCATTGACGGTTCTTTCTCTCACCCATGTCCTCCTCCCTTTCTTTATCTCATGAACCTCTTGTGCATTGTCATAACCTAGCTTCTGATTCTGCACTTGATAGCATGTGGGTGGACTTCTGTGCCTGCTCAAGGCCCTGTTGACTTTGATGGGATACTGCATGGGTCCATCTGCACAGACAATTTCAGGATCAGAGCCCTAGTTTGTGAGCTCTTTGAGGCAGGGACTGTAGTTTTACTCTCTCTATATAATGGCTACCTCAATAGCATCCTTGATTGGGGCCTCTAGGTGCTACTGTAATATAAATAATTTTGGATCCAACGTTACTGAAGAGGTGTACTTATGGTATTCAACATTACATCTGCTAGTAAGTGTTTGTCAGATCAGTGAGCCCTTTGTATGTAACTATAATTTTGTTTTTGTTGGTTTTGGAAGGAGATCCTCCACCATACATGCTTAGTTATCAGTGGTTACCTGCATGACACCTTGTATGTTAACCGTAACCAACCTGGTGTCCAATATTGACTATAAAGCTAACAGAGAAATGGTTACTTCTAACTGTATGGTGTGATTAAGTTTTTACCCCACACAAGGCTTTAGGGGTAAATTAGGCCAATTAAACTATATGCTACACCTGGAAGAAAGCCATGGTGTGCTAAGGCCTA
This sequence comes from Mauremys mutica, assembly GCF_020497125.1. NCBI lineage: Eukaryota > Metazoa > Chordata > Testudines > Geoemydidae > Mauremys > Mauremys mutica. The sequence goes on along the minus strand of NC_059081.1, from coordinate 24,322,440 downwards.
ATTGCTGATGAAGTCCTGTTGTGGGAGGAGCTGGGTCAGGTTTATACAGATAGATAATTGGCAGCAGAAAGGAGCAGCAGAGGAAATAGCTTGCAGTCATTCTTTGGGAGAAAGCGGGAGGGTGTATTTTGGGGCTACAATGCCAAGTAATCTGTGGTTACACCCTGGGAGGAGGGAGTTTATGCTGGTAAACCCAGAGATGGGGATCCAGAAGACAGAACTGATAAGTAGGAAGGAGTCCAGGGAAAGAGCAACATGGCCTGGGAGAAAGCATGCCACCATTGCTAGAGATAGGGTCTCTGGATTGGAATTTGGAGTAGTGGGTGGGCCTGGGTTCCCCTGCCAGCCAGAGAAGGAGTGGCATGGTCATGACAATGAAAGACTGCCATTTTTGTATGGAGGGACTTTGATACCCTGAAAGGGGGACTATATTGACTTGGCTAGATGTCTGAATCATGAAGCAGGAGCACCCTGACTCCCAGAGAAAGAGAGAAATCATGGGGCAGAGAACGAACAGAAGGGGGCATCAGACCTGTAACTAGCTAATCCCCAGAGCAGCCTGAAGGAGGTGCACCAGTGCAGAGTGGAGCCCAGGACAATGGGGGAATATTCAATTGTATATAAATCTGCAATATTTTTTCCTTTGCACGATTCACTTATCTCCAAAACAGTGGACACATAATATTGCTGCTGTGAATATAAATGCTGTATCTCTTTCAAATATCACCACACTTTACAAGGAAAAGAGACATGTAGATTTTCAAGGAGGTAAAGATAAAAAGGCAGTTTGGTGTATGATCTTGGGCAAGTCAGTTTTCTAGTGTTTACCTACCTACCATGGGTAATGTGAGAATTAATTCATATATGTAGAGGTTTGGATATCTTAGTGCTGGGTAAGTCCAGAATATGAGCATTTTCATCCATTTTGTCCAATCGGGGTGGGCAGGGGAATGGAGATTGAAGTGAACAAGTTCACTGTGTAAACATGTGTTATGTATATCATATTGCTACAGTTTTTGACCCATTAAGTGTTTAAGGCCAGAAGTTATTTCTGGGAGTGCATCCTTCTGCTGGCAATGGAATGGGGTGGAGATGATCACTTAAGAAGGCAATGGAGCCAATCAGCTGAGTGGTGCACTTTGATTCAGTGTCCTGCACTGCATATTTGGTGAAGCTCATTTGCCCATGCTAAAAGGCAGCTCTCAGAACTACAAAAAGCATAACAATCATTTGACACAGTAGAGCTAAGTAATAGCTCAATCCCAGTTCAGTATGTATTGCTTTTGGTATAGTCACAGTGATAAAATTTAGTCTGTAACTCTTCTCTGTTATGTCTGGACTGTCACTTTAAGTGCTAGAAACGAACTACAAAGAGTTGGATTTTGGAGTTCAGCAAATGCAAAAAAGATAAAGGTGAGAACATTTGTGAAACTGCAGTTACACAAATTGCAACAATGATGTCAATATAGTGAGATAGGGCTGTTATCCAGGTTTAACAGTGTTGACTGCCCTATGAGAAGAGAATAGGAGTGCATTCTTTGGCATTCAAAAGACCGATGAGCATTTAGAAAGAAAAGTGACCATGGGGTTGTCATTTGTGTAGGCATTTGGTATGCATGGGTCTGGACGTAGGACCCTGCAAACAGCGGACACATTAAAAAGTGTCCACCACACAGCAGAGTGGGCTGCACAAACTGAGAGCAGCTGTGAAAGTTGGCATATTGTGATACTAAGGGCTGGCTACCCTCACAGATGAGGCTGGCACAAGACTACAGGAATGAGTATGGGATAATACTAACAAGGCTGAATTAATCTGCATATATTACAAAGAAAGAACAAAATACTTGCATAATAACAAATCTGTAAAGTAGGTCCAAGGGAACACCTTTCCTTTACTGGGGAATGAGAAGGCAGCTGCAAACATTTTTGGCAAAAAATACATCTGCATACATGAATCACTACCAACCACTCCTCTGTTGGTCTGAGTACAGCTTAAGTGTTGCATAATATATTGTCAAAACTTACTCTGGGCAGGGTTATGGCACACCTTTACAGTCCACTTCATGAACCTGGAGGAGATAAAAGTAAGCCTCGCATCTAAAAAAATATGGTATGATGAAAATATTGTAGAGGGCCTATATGTAAATGTCCCCAGGCCTTAGAGAGGGGTAGGGGAAGGCTGAATATTATTTTTTTAAATGTTGCTATGTGATAAATACTGTCTCTCTTTTCTGCCAACTACCACTTGATATTGTGCCCACTAATAGACAAGTAACATACATATTTTAAGTATGTTTAAAATGTACATTAAATACATTCCCATTAATATCTTTGTATATGTTGGGCATGCTCAGTCAGCCACTTGCTCATTATGCTATTGAGTTCCTGCTTTGGGGTGATGGAAGTGGATAGAGAAAGCTCAAGTCAAAAGAAAGAGAAAGAGAAGGGAAGAAGTATCTGGCCATCAGCACTGGTTTTCTTTGTTTGGGTTTTTTTGTGGGTGGGGGTTATATCTAAAAGATTTGTTGTGACTTCTTTTTCTATAAGCCCCAAACTTTGTATACTGCATCTCTTTGGGGAACCACAACTGGACCATTATGAGAATTGTTTTGTTAATCGTGTTTTAGGTTTGGACAAGCAATGTAGAATGCCTCTAGAAAATCAGAGAACTCATCCTCAGCTGTGCATTTAGGGAAGGACATTTCTGTAGGTGATGCCTTTAGAGAAAGTATCTTATAACACAAGAAGACAAACCACTGATCTGGAGTTGATATGGTCTCTGTACTTCACTTATATGCAAGAAATTTATTTGATCCCAGATCCAAGAATTTAACCAAACAGGCAGATAATTACATGGCAATCAAGTGAAGAAACTGGAAAAAAAATAATCAAGATCTCTGTTGCAGAAAACAAGAATATAAATTACAGAACAAATGACTAATGCTGAAAGCAATATACTAAATAAAGGACTATGTCATGCAAAAATCTAGTATTAATACAACATTAAGGGAAATGATCATGCAATCAAAAGTAAGGAAATGCAGAGTAAAGACAGAAAACTCAACATTAATGCTGACCTATGTGCTTAATCTTTTAAAACTGATTTCTCATTATATCATTAGAAATTATTTACCAATTAATAAAATCACAATATAAAATAAACTGGAACCCCATATGCAGTAAGACAGAGAGCATAGTATGCAGTATCTTTAGGTTTGGTTTTCTTAAAAAAAAAATAGGCCAGGTTTTTAAATAAATCTTTTTTAATACATTCCTTTGGTAAGCCTGATTTCTCATGCTTAAGGCAATCCCTGAAAATTTTGAGTGCTTGAATTCTCAAAACTAGCACTGCATTAACACTGATTCTTTGCACATAATTTCTTAATTTTTTTAGAGAGAAATTGTAATAATTACCAAAGGGACTTGTAAGTTCAATTATTTGTTTGTTCAGGTATTGAATAATACTCAGCTATCGTTACTTAATACTTATATTTGCAAGTTATGTATTAAAAGTGTAGTGGGAAATTTTCAAAATGTTATGCTAGAACTTAGAATTTCACAAATATTTAAATATCACCTAAGTACTTGGCATGAGCTAATTATAGCAATAATACTATCTACTGTATTTATAAGAAGAAATATTCTAGTATTGTCTTAATCTAGCAGTACTCACTACTGTCCTAGGGAAGCCATCATTATGTTTATCATATCCTCATTTAGTAGAATATACGGTAATTATATTTTACATTTATAGAGCAACTTTATCTATCCCCCATTCCCACTTATTAGATTATTATACAGGTTGCACCACTGACCTTTAGCAGTCTCTATGGTCGAGATTGGCACCCATCTAGCACATAAGACTGTAAATAATAGGTGAGGAAGGAAAAATTTCTACATGATAATGGGATAAACTCCTAGTCTTGCAAAATTAATCTCAAATATCTATACTGATCAGGGAGGGATTTATTTATAAAGTCCTTGTCTTAAAAATGTACACACAACAGGACATTGATGGAACTTGGTTTATCTACTGTGAGAATGAAGACCAGAGACGACAACACTGGGACTGGAACCTATGTACCTGGGGAAACTAAATATTTCAGCATGACAGTTTGGGTCACTAAGACATCTTCTCTGATAGAGTTTAAAAAGCTTCATTTCTATGGAGTAGAGCTCCCACTATAATAAATGCAATAAAGAAGGACCAAATGCAGGCATCCTGAGTCGTTCCTACTCAGGCACATTACCTATTAGCTACAGTAGTTCTGGACTGCACCCACAGTTATACTGGTTACAGTGGCAGTCTTAATGAATACTTTTTATTCATATATTTCTCAGATGCTGCATTAGAGGCATGTGAAAAATAATTGCACATTACAAAATGTGATTTATGCACCTACTTAAAAATACTGACTAAACATAAGCAGGATACAGATGATTAAAAGAGAAATATAACTTTTTTTCTTGTAGCTTCTTCTCTTGACCCTCACTTTGGCCCATGCAATGCCAGATATGGAGCTATACAGTAGGCATGAAAGTTACATCTAGAAAATGTGTGGAGGATTTAATGAACAGAAAATCTACTAAAAAAGATGTCTTTGGTAAGTAGCTCTTTTCTTCCCTCCCTCCCCCCATATAAATTCTGTGGACACATAATATTGAATCAGAGCATTAAACATGAGTATGTGAATGTTTGGAATATAGTAGTTCACAAAGCGCATTGCAGAAAATTTAAAAAACAAATGAAGGTACATTAAGATAATTGCAATAGTCTAATTAGACTTTCTCCTAAAAATGGCTTGTCTACTAGTTGTTTAATAGATGAAGGATTTTAAAGGGGTTATAGAGAAACAGTTACAGTAATCAGAGAAGAAAAAGTGCTGAAGGTATCACGAAGGCTCATAATTAAACTGAAGCTTACGGCTCAATTAAATTTGAGCATCATTATGCATAAAACATCAGTGGGCATCAGGAGTCCAATAAAAAGAGATGCTATCAATGTTAACAGCCAAAAGGTAAGACATAATATAGATTGGACCAAGTCTTCCAGATAAAGTCAAGGAAAATTGTCAATAAATTTGAAGTACAATCCGAACAGTCTCTAATAAGCTGATTAATACGTGTCTGACATTGCAGATATAGCCATTGCATGACATTACATTGAGCACAGGTTTATGCAAAACACAATGAATTAATTTTGGGGAAAAATATACGTGGTTGATTTATCTGGTACAAACAAGAAAGGAGGAGACACCTTTGTCAATGCAACACTCCTAACTTTTAACCTTATGCAATATTTTTTATATTTAGACTTGGAAAGACTGACCTTGATTTTGAATTTCAATTTACTTCTGTGAACCTTTAGTGATTAGTTATATAACATGGTACTGCTTTCTGTGTCAGATACATATAATCATGTAACTCCTTTGTAAATGTGTGACAAATAGTATGTAAATATGCAATAATTGAATGATCAGTCAGATTACATGGAATTGTAAGTACATTTAGTTACTCAAGACAGAGCTCCCTCTGTTTAGGGCTGTTCTTAGTAGCCAATTGTTTTGCATTAAAGTCATGTTCATGCTACAACATGTTTGCTTTTATGTACCTCAAGGGAGTTGAGAGCTAGAAAGCATTAAACCTGTTATGAAAAGCTTTGTAACAGAAAGGGTGACACTGTAGTTCAAAGATTAATAAGATTGAAACTTGAAGTGTTTAGATCTTTTTTTGTGTCCATTTTAGATCTAATGTTAAGATTCAATTTCGGAAGGGAGATGCTAGATTATCATATATTGGAAAAATATACACTGTAGAAAATCCACGTGGTGGAAATTATTTCATTGTGATGTTACAAATATATATTTGTAATAAACTATAGCTTTTTATGTCTTTTTCTCTGTCAAAGCAGTTGCTTACAAGAACATCAACTAATAAATTAAGAACACATTGCCTTTTACAATCAGTGTTTTGGTAATGGGAAAGTTAAGTTAATGAGTGGTAGGAGATGTAGAGAAGTAATGTTCCTAGAGGTAATAGAGTATCACAGAAAGAGAGAGGAAATCTTGGCCTGAAATGTGTTTCACACAGATAACATAACATTCAGTTACTGTCAGATTAATACCAGTAGGTTCTCTTTTCCTTTCTTTTTGCTGCATCTGTATCTCTCCAGGATAAGTGTAGCTTGGATTGGTAAACACAAGTGCCCCACAGTTCCACTTAGGGTGAAACATGCTGTTGGGGGAAAAATCCACAGATGATGGGTAAGGAGGGGTAGGTGTTGCTGACAAAGGCATATATTTGGATCCAAATTATTCCCTCAGATACATGTGTGCAATGCCCACTGACATCAATCGGAGTTACATGCTCATATTTAAGGGTCAAATTTGGCCCATCTGTTTGAATGTTACTCATATTTGTCCCTTTTTGAGCTCTGGTGCAATGGGGTGTGGGGGGTGGGTAGAGTCATGCAGAGTACAGGGACCCAGATCAAATGATCTATTTGATCATGCCTTAATTAGCCACATTCTCTATTTGCTAGTGAAAATGAAAGTGCTCAAGATCTAACTAATTTAGAAGAACCTGTAATTCCATGTAGAAATTCCTTTCTGATTTAGGATCATTAGTTATAGGCTTATGGTGAAATTAATTGTTGAGTTTGTGACACTGAACATTAATTTAAGTGAGGAAAAATATTTATTTCTTATACATGAACATTTTGTGTGTGTGTGTGTGTTTATATATGTAAAATTCTGATTAGAGGTAGAATTAGCATGGTTACCACTTCTGAAATAGTTGAACACTTGGTATAGCTGAAAAAGAGTGGTAGAAACATCATCAGTGGATGCAAGCAAAGATGCTTGTGAGCACAACAAATTCAGCTCGGGGGCCGGGGGGGTGGGGGTGGGGGCAGACAGCTGTGTAGCTCACATAGGACAGATCAGATCTTGCCCCTAATTTTCGTTAAAAATGCTCTAGTAGGCCACTTTTGCTAATAATGGGGGGAAATTTAGTTGGTGGTTCTATGTCAGTGAATGCCAGAAAAGCAGCTGACCAAAGAGGCACACAGAGTGGGAATATTTTCCAAATTTTGGGTATCCAATAAATCCACACAGAAGCCTCTCCACAGGCCACTGAAGACCAGGACTGAAATCCTGGCCCCCTGAAGTCAATGGCAAAACTCCCATTGACTTAAGGGCAGAAGCCTAGAGAGAAATTCTAGGATGGGTACAAAGGGACAGAGGGCATGTGTATATGTATTTCAGGGCATATGCACTTTGTTGCCCAGAGGTCAGTTTTTGAAACTATTACACGTTAACTTCTTATTCCCTTGGAGTAAGGTATTGTTCTTCGTGAATAAGGATGTCAGAATCTGGCCCCAAGGGAATACAATACTGTTTGTAACATTGTTGTGTTTAAGTTGCTTTACAGTAGTCAGCTTTTGTCCTGTAATTCTTGAGTCAGCTCTGCCCTTACCATTAGAGAGCATTTGAGACCAAGTTCACCTATGGTGTAACCTCACTAACGTTAACAGTTGCAGCAGGAATGAATTTGTCTTATGATATGTAAAACTGTCCAATGTCCCGAGTCCTCTGATACAAAAGTGTGTGTGCTACGATACGATTAGAAATGCCCATGGAAGGATTGTTTTTTAATTTGATATTTTATGTTAGCTTTTTGTTTTACCATTAAAAATGCACAGGATATTGAATACAAGAAACACTATAACAAAAATGTCAAGGGTCTCACTAAACCAACAAAAGCAAGCAAATTCATAAATCCCATAATCTGTCCCTTCCTAGGTTTTGCAGCATATATTCTGATACCTAATGTTCTGACTATATTATAATACCCTGACCTAACTGAGTTGAGGATGAAGTGCCCATATTTCATCTTCAGTATATTTAACCTTTCCCAGAAGATGCTGTTAGTAACATGGAAAAATTGTATTATAGTGAAATTAAATTCCCTACCCCCAAGCCAGTGGTATTATCTGACAGTTGGGAAGTAGAAAACATATTGGTTGAAACCATTACAATATTTTAAAACCACATGGAATTGTAAAAATTGGAATGAGTCCTCTAAATCTTTTGTAAAATGGTTAATCAGTTGATCCTTAACTACTACTATATACAGTACAGTGAGCTTGTAATTCACAGTTGTGGGTTCAAGCAGTGTTCCCCAAGGATGGTCAGTGAAATAATTGGAACGTTGGAAAGAAGGGGAAAAAAACAACAAGTCAATCATCCTTTCCATTTAATTTTTTCCCATTTTAATGTCTCTTGTCTTGCAAGAGTGAAGGAATCTTAACCTTATCTTCCTTGATAGAAACAAAAAATCTCAGGTATCAGAGGGGTAGCCGTGTTAGTCTGGATCTGTAAAAGCAACAAAGAATCCTGTGGCACCTTATAGACTAACAGACGTTTTGCAGCATGAGCTTTCGTGGGTGAATACCCACTTCTTCAGATGCAAGAGACTTGCATCTGAAGAAGTGGGTATTCACCCACGAAAGCTCATGCTGCAAAACGTCTGTTAGTCTATAAGGTGCCACAGGATTCTTTGTTGCTTTTAAAAAATCTCAGTTGGAATATACAATAAAACAATAATTATTATACTTGTTTGCTACTTTTAGTGAGAATTTTCTCTGTATCCCCCACCCCCCAAAAAAAACCCAAACCCAACCAACCAAACACACACACAACCCAAGTCCTGCTATATTTTGCAAAATTAAGAGCTGGCCAGTGCTGAAAAATCAATGGTTTATATCCCCCCCCCACACTCCTTCTTTTAATGACAAACTAACAATGGTCACACAACTCACCAGCGCATTCCAAAAATTTCATGCTGTCATCATAAAAACCTGACTGTAGCAGAATCTGTCTGGCATTGGACATAGCCCAAATGACCCTAAACTCTCACAGAGATCCCTGGTGATCTGAGAAAGAAAAATAGAGTAAAAATAGAGAAATATGTAAACTGCTTAAGTGACAGAAATATACTCTCTAGAGGACATCATTCATTTCTTTTCAGTCTTTCACGACTGTCAGAGGTACCAGCTCTCTGAACTTGTCTTTTGTTTTTGTTTAACAGGACACACAGTGGAAGTCACTAGTCACTTTAAAAGTCAAATTAATGAGGAACCCAGGTCATTTCCCCCAGTTCTACAGTTAGATCAGTACATTTCCACTATTTAGACAACATGCACAATTTAACCCTTTCCAGTGCTGCTAGATGAACTTTTCTGATCAGACTTCTGTTTCCTAGGCTTCAGCTAAACTGAAACTAGAGATTCTGTTTCAAGGTAAACCAACAAATAAGTATCAGAGGGGTAGCCGTGTTAGTCTGGTTCTGTAAAAGCAGCAAAGAATCCTGTGGCACCTTATAGACTAACAGACGTTTTGCAGCATGAGCTTTCGTGGGTGAATACCCACTTCTTCGGATGCAAAACCAACAAATAAGGTTTTCCATAAACACTGACTAATTTTAATAAAGTCTCATATGGAGCAGAAGGAAGGTGCCCCATTTGTTCTCTCTGTAGTCTAAATACTAAATGCCTCAGACTCTATCCCCACTTTCTCATACTGTCCTATAAATGTTCATAGAGATGAAACCAACAGTGTTCTGCAAAAGGTTAAAAAAATTAAGCAAATTGCTCTGAAAACATAAAGAATTGAATAGAGATTGATAAACTCCACCATAGTTGGTCTTAAGGCTAGTTGAAAAAGGAAGAGAGTTGTGGTAAGTCTGGCAGCTGGCTGTAAAACTTTTGCCAAAGAAATCCACAAAGTTCTTTATATGCCCTATATGAAGTAGGGCATTCCCCAGAAGGGAAGAGTAGCACCCTCGTCTCAGTGCTACTTCAAGGTTTACTGCATTGTTCTGGGTAGATGCAATCCAAGAGAGTCCAGAAAATAAGATTGACATCCTAATATGTAGGAAATAGGGTGTTACATTTAGAAGTGGAGAGTATGAGAAGGGTTCTGGAAGACCAAAATTAGATGGATGGATGTCATCAATAAGGATTTATTTAGCAGCAGAGTTCCGAGGAACTGTTTCAAGACAGACTGGAATGGAGAGAGACTCAAACAGACCCCATATAAATGGGACTAAGGCTAGCAGAAGAAAGAGAATAGATGTTGATTAAGGGTGGCCAACTTTTACGATATTTGGTGTTTTTCTTAAAGCCCCAGCCTCTGAAATCAGATTAATACACTAATCTCAGCTTTCATTAAAAAAAAACAACAACAAAAAAAGAAAAAAAAACCCACCTAGTTCTTGTTGTTGCAGAGAGAAGCTTGAAAATGTGAACCCTAAATGGGTCAACCCCAGAATGTAAATTAAAAAAAAAAGACCTAGAGTGTATTTTTCAAGTCTCACTATTTTTAAGACAATCTCATTATGGTTTAGGGTATGACTCACAATTTTTGAACTCTAGAGGTTAACAATACTGGTCTCTTTCTGTAGTCTTTAAACCATCCTACAGAAGTCTGTAGCAAGGGTAGGAGTTTCTATTACATTTGTTAGAACTTTTCCATAAGTGGGAGAAATTTAAATAGAGTACTGCTTCTTGATCAGCTAAAGTTAAAGGTGCATAACAGTTAGTTCCTGGTCCTCCAATCAGATCTGCTCATGTGCCCGTGCAGAACTCCAAGGTGGCTTTTTACCAGGCGTGACTGTCTGTGCACATACATTCAACGTAGGATTAGGGTGTCTCAAGAAGCAAGAGGACTATTCTCAGGTTTATGCCTCTGCAATGCATTGCTGGGATTGAAAAATATAGTATCTATCATTCTATTTTTGAGAATTTCCCCATGGGCCTAAAATAAAGTCACTTTTCACATGTAATAAAATCCTGTAGTTTGAATGCAAATATTTACTTGGGCAAAAATCCCATTGACCTCAGTGGGAGTTTTGCCTGAGGAAGGCTTGAGTAATAAGTGTGCAGGATTTAACCCATAGTTCAAGAACTGAGTAAAGTGTACTTCAGCAAGGATATAGCGGATCTCTACTCCCTTCATTCCAAGGACTATTGCTCTGAATTTCTAATTCCTCACAGTAACAGGGTAGCTGGCCTATGAAATGAAAGTGGGCTCAGTGCTTCGGTTCCAGTCCAGGTGCTCCCAGCTGGGCCAATTAAGAGGGAGTGGAGCAGCAGCTGGGAACTATAAGAGACTGGGAGTGTTATAGCAGACTGAGTCAGTCAGGAGTCAGACAAAAGAGGAGGAGATGAGAGCATTCAGAGAGAGAATGTTGTTCCTGAGAGAGGTCTGAAGGCAGGAGAGCAGCAGGAGGAGTGTGCTGGCTGGCATCCCCAAGCTAGAAAGTCAGGACTGGAGAGGGCAGAAGGCAGGAGGAGCAGCAGCAACGGGAGATGCCTTGCTGGCTCTAAGCTAGAGAGCCAGGGTCACAGGCCAGAAAGGGCTAAAGGAAGGGGAAGCAGCAGAGGGGCTTATCTTGTAACATTTTCTGGCTGGAGAGCTGGGCCCAAGGAAAACTACATGAGGTTCACCGTGGCGAGGCTGTGGGAGTTCCCACTGGGAAGAGCAGGGTTGTGCCAAGAAGGAAAGGCTGGTGTGGCTGAGGGAAGAGGAACAGAGAAGGACTGACAAAGTGTCCAAGGGTGGCAGAAGACACCAGGATGATGAGAATGAAGCCAGGTTTTAAGGCCACTTGCACAGTGGTGATGTGGACTGTGTTTGGGACTTTTGCTTATAGACTTTTGCACTATGGTTTTGTGAATAAATTCAGCTTGTATGGAGTTACTGGGGACCCAAGAGAGAAACTGAGGCAAATGGCCACCTTTTAGGGCTGCCCAGAGGCTATGAGGAGGCAACTGAGAGGAGGCCACATGCCTACTCTCACACTCTTATGGAAGATCATGATCATAAATGTGATTCTCATTCTCTGAGCAGGTGGTATGGTCAGTACTAGCCCGTTCTTTATTTAAGTTCGTCGATTTTGTTCCTACACAAAATCCATTCTCCTCCCCATAGAATCAGGCATATCCAGCAGCCTTGAGAATGAGAAACTCATGGCCAGTTCTCAACCCAGATCTCCAGTTCTGAAGTGTGTAGTGCTTCATTAAAGACTAGAAAATTCTTGTAATTTAAGTATGTTGAGAAGAATGCTAAAATTATATCAGCTTTGAATTGATTAATTCCACTCCATTTTACTAGAACAACACAAGACCTCAACTTGAATAATAACATGTTATAGGTCTATCTGTGTACCATCACCATAGTCTCTTACACCTTGCAAACATCAATAAATCTAGCTTTACAGCACCCTCAGAAGTAAATCAGGAAGACATGATGTAACTATTTCAATCTCTCTTTTTGCAGCAGAACTTTTATTTCCCCTACACATATCCCTTATGTTTGTGGAATTTGTATTTGTTAGTACAAGTTTTCTTTAAAACAAAACAAAATGGTAATTTATCTAGTTTATTTCTTTCAAAACTGTGTTCTTAAAGTACATCTTGCAGATAGATTATCTGTCCCTCACAGCAAAGCCTCACCATGGGAGTCTAATAATTGCTCTTTTTCTAATTTCACTAAATGAGTTATAATTATTTTATGTCTGTTTTATGGTTACTGAATAGTATTAACCTAAGCTCTAATTATAATATAGCTCTCAAAGAAATGTATGGACACTGAATTGATGGACTGCCAACGTATGTAGGAACATCACATAAAGCAGATATACGGCTAGTAGTTTAAGGCATAGCATGTTAAAATTCAGGGGCACAACTCATTCATGAATAAATAACAGGGTGTATATTCATTGACTATCTTTTTGTACCAGACCAGATAGTCAGGAACATGCACACATGATTAATACATATCAAAATGAATGTACAGTTAAAGAAAAAAAAATCACATCTACTGATGTGATTGGAAGCCTTGATTAGAATTTTCTAGTAACATCAGTCAATATAATACTAATACTAATGAATAATATTATGTCTGTTGAATTATTATGATTTGTAACATCTTGGACAGAGAAAACATTGAGTGAATGCTTTGTTACAAAATACCAAAACATACCATATATTTGACAGGTCTCCATGCAACATGTTGCACGGTCACAGTAATCGTTACTTCGGAATTTAAAATTTGTTAAAAAAAGGAAATGTAGAACATAATGTGTTGATATTAAATGCCATTCCATAAATACAATTAAAAAGTTTAGTATTTGCCAGCAAATAGAGAATCTACTGGTACTTTTTTTCTAAGTAGAGGAGTATATTCTTGTATCCTGGATTTTGCTGTGTAGTAGCTATAGGCAGATGCTGATTTTTAAGAGTAGCCACTAGAACCCTAAAAATAGTATAAACGTAGTTTCACATTGTGACAGGTTGGATCACAGAAACCCCCTTGGGAACTGCCAACTGATGTGCCAAAACTACTTCTGCCTCTGCTTTCCTGTCCTGCCAGCCTGGGACTCCAGCATCCTGTCTTGTGGAGCCAGACATGCCAGTCTGCTCCAACACAGACCCAGGGTATGAACCACGTGCCCCAAAGCTGCTTACAGAAGTGTTCCTGTCTTTAACACTCAGATGCCCAACTCCCAATGGGGTTTAAACCCCAAATAAATCTGTTTTACTCTGTATAAAGCTTATATAGGGTAAAGTCATAAATTGTTCGCCCTCTATAACACTGATAGAGAGAGATGCACAGCTGTTTGCCCCCCAGGTATTAATACACACTCTGGGTTAATTAATAAGTAAAAAGTGATTTTATTAAATACAGAAAGTAGGATTTAAGTGGTTCCAAGTAGTAACAGACAGAACAAAGCGAATTACCAAGTAAAATAAAATAAAACATGCAAGTCTATGTCTAAGAAAACTGAATACAAATAAAACCTCACCAGTTCTAGAAAGCTTCCTTTTACAGATTAGTCTCCTGCTAGTCTGGGTTCAGCAATCACTCACACCCCCTGTAGTTACTATCCTTTGTTCCAGTCTCTTTCAGGTATCCTTGGGAGTGGAGAGGCTATCTCTTTAGCTAGCTGAAGACAAAATGGAGGGGTTTCCCACAGGCTTAAAAAGACTTTTTCTTGGGGGAGAGGAGGCCCCCTCCTCTCTCCTATGCAAAGTCCAGCTCCGAGATGGAGTTTTGGAGTCACATGGGCAAGTCACATGTCCATGCATGACTGAGTTTCTTACGCCAAGTCACATTCCTGGGAAAGATCCGATGTGGATTGGCATCTTTGAGTTCATTGTTGGCTTAAGTGGTTCTTGACTGGGCATTTAATTTGCACATTCCTTTCTCAATAGAAATCAAGCAGGTATACAGCCAACATTCCTAACTTCAAGTACAAAAGTGATACATGCATACAAATATGAGGAATGTATTCAGTAGATCATAACCTTTACATAGATATGTTACATGGCATATGTAGCATAAAACATATTCCACTTATATTATATATGCATTCATAAGCATATTCCCATGATGGTGTACACCATCACACACATTACATACTCTACATGAAAGCAGAAGTTTACTATCCAACTAAAGGAAGGGATGAGGTGGAGAGGAAGGGCCCAGAGAAAGATGATCATAGACTAGTCAAAAAATACATCATGTGAATACTAAGATTTAAATTTGCTTTCTGCAGTTCCTATGCTTACTATGGTGTTGTGAGGCCAGGGTCTATGTTACTTCTCAGACTAAAGCAATGTAAAAGGAAATACAACTGAGAGTAAAATATTGCCCAGTGTATCAGTTTCACCCCACTGAAGCTGCAGAAGTGAATAAAGTGAAGAAGTGTGACTGAGGGCAGAACTTGGCCCATTTAATCAGGAGGAATGTTCACATTCAGGCAGTAGGGGGAAAATCCTGATGCCTACTTTATCATGTAGAAGGGCTCTGTACACAGTACAGTGATTCAGTTCCATTGTAGGTGGACAGGGGGAAGACTGGAATTGAGCATATGTGCAAGAGGAGACTGTATGTCTGCAATGATGACCTGTATGACTATACGCAGTAGGAAGTGGGTTCATGATGGGGCAGGACCAAACAACTGGTCTGTCATTACGTGAACAGTCAGTCTTTCCTCCCACCAACACCCCAATGGAGAAAGACCCAAACAGACAAGCTGTAGCCTCAGGGCTACAAGTGTGACTGTGGAACAAATTCACAACAATTTCATGGTCTTTTGGGGAAGTTTTCTTCCTCTTCATCACTCATAAATGCCTCCAGTATAAGGCCTGAGAATCAGGCTGCACACTGATTTCCAGATGCTGAGTCCAAATCAGTATACCACTGAGTCAAAATTAGGCATAACTTAACTACTTGGCCCTACTTTTAGCTAAATTCATCCCTATGCAATAAAATTGAATAGTGTCTCAGTTGAGTAGGAGATGTCACCATTGACTAATATTAAACCAAATTTGTTTTATAGGAGATGTTCTGATTGAGCATATTCCAATTTATCTGTTATGAAGTTTATTGTCAAGGTTTGTAACTGTATTTTAGAACACAGAGCCATCCTGTCGGCAGCCTGTTCCAAACTAAGATAACACACACTTCATAAAGTCCAGACTTGCACTTTTCCTGCAGCTTCATTTTATTGGTAACTTGAATAACACTAACAAAACTGTAAGCCTCAGCCTAAGCTTGGACATTCCTAGGGCTTTCCCTGCTGAGTGTAAAGTGCTTTCTTCATCCTCTTTCTCAGTGAACCTGTACAATATGATTTAAAGGGCGACCACAAAAATGCACAAATAAAAGATCAGTGTATTGCTAATTAATTTCTTTACCAGGTTTAATAGTAGTCATAATTTGGTGTGAGCAGTAACTACTTTAGAAGCTATTTGCCTTATTACAGCAAGAGCTAATACTAACAGTACTATGAAATATGGAAGAATTAAAAAATACAGGGACACCATATAAAGGCTAGAATTTCCCCACATAAAGGTAAACCATCGCAGTTAGGCACCCTGAATATATGCCATATATTTGATCCTGGGTTTAGATTTTAAATGCCAGTCCTAGGCTTTGACTTTAAAAGTGCTGTTTGAATTAGCCTCAGGCTAAAATTAAATGTGCGATACACACCTGGCCCTTATCTAGCCAACAGCTAAACCTTGAAGCATGAGAACTAAATAAAACCTTTCGGCCATTTCCTGGGCACTATGTGAATTTTCCTGTTGGTTTATTTTTTAAAACTCAGTGTCTTTATTTTAATTACAATAAAGGTCCACAGATTCATTCTGCTGTATGCAATTAAATATAAATTGTTTACTGGATTTAAGGGTGCAGGGAGATTATACACTTTTTTATTATTAATATTCCTCTCTCATATCTGCTGGTTTTGGACAGAAATTTCAAGCAACAGTTCTTGGAGAACATATGGAGAAGCACATTGAAAGTATTGTAAGGTAAGTTAATAGTAGTAGATGCCAGGATGTCTGGCTGCTGTTTATTCTGAGAAGCCTTGCATTCTTTATGTTTTGAAATTATTCTATTGTAACTATTTTCAGTTTAGTTTAGTTTGGCAATATAGCCTTGTTTCAAAAGGTGTGTGCACTTATTTGACTACCAAAAATATTTACTTTTCTAAAAGGCAGCTTAATCTTTGTTTAAATTTGGGGTGAACTTAAGGTCATTGTAATTATTTGCTGTATTATTTGTGTCATATCTGAGTTACTATGAAGACTGCACATGCATTGCCCTTTATTAGGGAAACTGCTTTAAAAAAGCCAAGAGAATCTCAAATTTTGCAGCCAGCAAAATATTTGATGGAACCATTCACTGTTACAGAACATTTTCAAGGTTCTCTCATGGACTCTGACTGAAAGTGGTTGAGGTCAAGGTTCTCCTTTCCCAGAGGAAGGGAGAGAGATGGACAATTTTAACATGGCAGCTGCCTCTACTTCAGCCTCCCACTCTACTTTGTTTTTGATGGCCAGCAGCCAGGAAATGGGCAGAGCTGGGTTCGAGGCCTTTTAGGAAAGAGCTGCAGGCAATCACAGCATTAAAGACAGACAATGGTGATGTAGAGAGGCTGGCCTGAGGATGATTTCAGGAAGGTGCCACAATATTTCTGCTGACAGAGCCCACTAAAGGGAGTGAGAGAATCACTACTTGAGAAGGAAGATGGAGGAAGCGTACTAATTGAAAATAAGCCACAGGTTCAAGTTTGACACTGTGGCAAAAAGGACTAATGAGTTTATTAGACATAAACAGGGGAGTGGTGAGTAGTAGGCAGGTGATTGTATCCCTTTATATAGCCTTGCTGAATGATACTGAAATACTGCATCTGGTTTTGATGTTCACATTTTAAAAAGAGGGCTGAAAAATTGGAAATGAGCCACAAAGATTACTTTAAGAATGGAAAACATGCCTTACAGTGAGCGAATTAGGGAGCTCAATTTGTTCAGTTTATCCGAAAAAAGATTGAGAGGTGATTTGATTACTAGAGGGATCTGTAATTTAACAGAGAAAGGCTTAACCAGAACTAATGTCAAAAATTTAAATTAAAGTTAGGAATAAGGCACATATTTTTTTTACCAGTGAGGGTGATTAACCACTAGAACAAACTACCAAGGGAAGTGATGGATTCTCCATGTCTTGATGTCTTCAGATCAAGACGGGATGCTTTTCTGGAAGATATGCTTTAGTCAAATACAAGTTATTGGCTTAATATAAAGGCACTGAGTTAAATTCTTTGGCCTGTGTTATATAGGAGGTCAGACTAGATAATCTAAAGGTCCTTTCTGGCCTTAAAAATATATGAATCAATGGCTGACCTTAGAACTTCTTATAGAACCATCACAAGCAATGGCAGAACGGTTGAAGAGACTGCTCATTTCATCCAGGTGGACTGGGTAAGTAGGAGAGTAATGGCAGCACTAATAGTGTAGCAATGTCATCGAGACACATGAGATTTCTGGTCAATTTTGCATCTTTTTGTCATCTATTGATTTGCTTGGCACCAAAGAGATTGAGGTGTTTGCGATGGGGATTTTGGTTTCAGTTCATTTCTAATTTCAGTTACATCCATTTAAATCCTGCCCTGGTGACTGCCTGGAATCTGTAGCAGTAGGAACATTTGAGAGATCTGAATAGTATAACCCCCTGATGCCTAGCAGAGATTGCAAATACATGCTGACCACCCTACTTTCCCAATACTCTGGGAACAGAGGACTTGTCAGGGGTCAATAAAAGGAGAGAAGTATAAGGAAATGGAGAAGAACTACAGTCACTGCTCCCAGGCTGGGGGTCATCTAGCAGTGACTAGGGTCAGCGCCCAATCACAGTTATGAGTACAAGGAAAAGGATTGGGATGTGATAGATTTTGAGGATGTAGAAAGAAGCATGGGATCCTGAGTAGAGAGCAAAGGACACTACCTTACATTCCTGGGATTTAAGCCTCACAACCACTTGGTAGTTTAGCCTAATAAAACGTGTGTTTCGTTCTTAAAACTAGTTGCTTTCCCATCTTTCAACAGTCAGAAAACATTATTGGATCCTTAAACAAATATGGGGCTTTTCTAACTGTTAAAAGATGAAAAACAAAGCTTGTCTTGATTCCACTGAAGTAAATGGCAAAACTTCTGTCTATTTCAATTGGAGCTGGATCAGACCTATAATGTTTGAATGGAATTTAAGGGCCATGATCCCTAGGTACTTTTTTGCAGCCTATGCTTAGGATGGCAAAAGTGGCTGATATATTTGGGGTATCTTCTCCTCTTTCTGAAGGAAGGGTCTGGAAACTTTGTGTATTTAGGGGTAGCAGCAGAAGTTTTTGTTATACCGGTATATACAGGTGGGAATGTTTGATGGAATATTAATCTTTGATAGAAAAGTCAGTGCTTCTGTCACAGGTAGTATGGATGGCTACATTTAGTCCTAGTGGATGTAATTCCCACAATGAAAGGCCTGCCTGCTGACAAGATCACCCTTGAGTATTGTCTGTATTGATTTGTTGCAATGTATCTGGTCTAATGCTTACCATTTGTAAAATGTTATATTACATAAATAAAGTGCTGCCTCTAGCTTCAGATAATAGCATAGAACTGAGTTAGTATTAAGGGGGAGGAAGGAAGGATAGAGAACATACCAGTGTTAAATTCCTATATTTATATGTCTGACAGATGCCTTGTGAGCTCCCTACCTTGTAATACCCATGTTCCACTATATTCTGTAATAGTGTGAAATAAGGTATCATTTCTGTGCTGTTCAGTTCTAGGACTCTAAGCAAAAGAATAGCTGTTATGCCATTTGTGTAGTGCTATGATTGAAGCTGTGGTCCAATGCTAATGAACTTTTAATCTGGTTTGGGACCTAACACGATACATTTGGCATGAATACTGTTCTTTTATTATTACTGAGCAAATGTTTAACTAGCTAGGATTCACCTGAAGTATTTCTACCTAGGTTAAAACTGAAAAAAATCTTGTCCAGATGAAATATGGGCTGCACTTTGGAATGCTCAAGAAAAACAAATATGCTAAATGGCTTTCAGCAGGTGGTGTCCCATTGTGGATGCATAGAGATACACAACTCATGGAGGATTTGTGAAACTGATAAACTCAAGCAACCCAGATGTCTCATGGTCCATCTACTTAGGGAAAATAACCCAGATTATTTTGTGACCCTGGGAAAAAGGGAATCCTCATAAAAGAATGAATGGAAATTCATAGTATATTACTATGTGTGTCTACACTGTAGCTGACAGTGTGCATCCAGCCTGGGTATACAGGCACATGGTAGCTCTGCTTGAGCTAGCACGCTAAAAATAGCAGTGTGGACATGGTGGCACTGGTAGCAACTCAGGCTAGCCAGCTGAATATTGACCCAGGGGGTCAGGTGGGCTTATAATTGGGTGGCTCGTCTGTGCCGCTGCCTATACCACAACATCCACACTGCTATTGTGAGCATGCTACCTGAAGCAGAGCTAGCTTGTTCATGTATACCCTTCCTGGGGAGGCATGCTCCCCGCTGCAATGTATGCATACCATATCCTGAGTGGCCAAACAGTGTAGTTCTTGTTCAGGTACAAGTTCCACTGAAGTCAATAAAATACCAACACATTGACTTTTACAGTGAGGTACAATTGTAAGAATTTGTGCTTATCAGTGTTCATGGTTGTGGAAAATAGTGTTAAATGAGGAAAAAATGCTATATCTGACTGAAACAAGAAAAGGACTTGCGATAGTAATAGCCAAATGGTGCTTTGATCTAAACATTATGGCTAACACCTCTATTCCTTGGGAAATGTGACATGATATGTTTAATGACAAGTGGCCCTATCCTATCCAATCCATCTGTCCAAAAGATTGCATCTCCACCAGCATCTAGTATCAGAGGGGTAGCCGTGTTAGTCTGGTTCTGTAGAAGCAGCAAAGAATCCTGTGGCACCTTTATAGACTAACAGAGGTTTTGCAGCATGAGCTTTCGTGGGTGAATACCCACTTCTTCGGATGCAAGAGGTTGCAACCAGCATCTAGGTTGCCCTTCTAGCACCACACTATGGTATTTGGTTCAGTTCTGATACAAGAGAAAGAGTTCCAATAATTGTCCGTTAATTTCTGCAGCATCTTGATTTAAATCAAAAGTCCAAATACTGACCAGACCTGACACTGCATGACTTATCAGAACTGGAGAGATCACAGCCTGATGCTTTATAGCTATGAACTCCTGTGTAATATAGGCCATATAACTTCACCCAGTAAATACTCTATTGAGCACAATAATTTGGGTTTTACTAAAGTATATCTTCTGGAAATATCCATAACCAATTCTGGCAGTCATAATAATGGAGGGTATAAAATAATAAAAGGACTGGATAAGACAAATCAGGACTATTATTTATTCTTTTTTGATAATACAGGAACAAGAATACATCTGTTGAAATTTAAAGGTAACATTAAAAATTGATTAAAAAAAAAAGAAACGTTTTCCACACACTTAACCAGTAGAACTCAGTGCCACAAGGTGGCATTGAATTCAAGAGAGAGTTTCAAAACCACAGAGGACCACCAGGATCTAAACTCCCATTGAAAGTCAAAGGGGGTTAGACACTTAATTTCCATTGGTGCCTTGGAAAATATGTCCCCAAGACGTTAGCAGGATTAAAAAGCGGTTCTCAAACTTCATTGCACCTTGACCCCGCTTCTGACAACAAAAATTACTACAGGACTCCAGGAGGATTGCGGGGGGCTAAAGCCCAAGTCCCACTGTCCTGTGCAGGGGGAGAGGGCCATGCCAAAGCCCGAGCCCCGCCACCCTGGGTGGTTGTGGGGGCAAAGCCAAAGGGCTTCAGCCCTGTGCGAGTCTAATACCAGCCCTGGTGACCCATTAAAACGAGGTTGCGACCCACTTTTGGGTCCCAACCCACAGTTTGAGAACCGCTGTATTAGACATTTATATTTATAACTTATCCAAAAGTTGCATAAAATGGGATTATTAGATAGTAAGGGTTATGTTATATTACATCTTCAACCAAATCTATCCTTCTCTGCATTATACAATAGCAAATATGTTTCAATCTGAAAGAGCACAGTAGTTGTGCTCCAAAGTATATGATATGTGTGCTGTTCAGAGCATGTTTATATTTATGAAGATCTTTACGGTCATGAACTGAAGGTGTCATGACTCTTGAGTGGCTGCAGGCAAGTGCTTTAGTTGCAGGTACCCAAGGTAACATAATCATATTGCCCTGAGTCTACTTCTAAGTGCCTAGGAGTTGGGACACCAAGAGGAAAATGATAGATATTACTTTAGGAAGAGTTTTTAATAATAAAAAAATTTCTGAATACAATAATGCACTGTTGTATTGAATCCCTATAGCTATAATAAGTAGTCTTTGTCTTTGCTCAACAAGTCCCTTTTAACAAAATCCACCAAAGAGAAGATACAGTCGAATAGCAGCGTAGCCTGCAATCAGTAGCAGGAATTGTATTGCCTAGACCTCTAAGGGTCATGTGAGAGTAATTACTCTTTAGAGACACTCATGTGAGCAAATGGAAACTGGAGAGAAGATTCTAAGTGACCTCACAGCAGGAGATGAGAACATACTGTTGTAATAATGGTTTATGTTGGCAGAGCTCCACTGTGGAGCAAGCTATGGTGGCCATTGTGCAGTATCTCTGTCATCTGTGCAGATAATGTGATATGGACACAGCTGAAATTATGCCATTTTCTCCGTTCTGAGGGTAAAGCCCAATCTTACAAAAACAGCAAGACTTTTAAAAATGATTTTTGTTTGTATTTTAGAAAAGATTTACTACATGACAGAAGTTTCAGATCACAAGTTTTCTTGTAGAAACCTGGGGAGGAACTAAACCCTTCAGTGCCATTTGGTGATGTCAATCTGTCAATAATGCAATTCTTGCCAGGAAATCACAATTTATTGGGGTCAGCATGTTAGCAGGCTGGGCTGTTTGCTACCAATTGGCAGACATAAAACACATATTTGGTCCTGTGACATAGCTATGATACAATATAAAGTTCTGATCAATGTTTTATGTGAACCATTGTGATTGAAAGGCAAGAAATGCTTGTATAAAATTCACAAGCAGTTTTGTAGTAAAATGTGTGATGAGTAGCTATATTAATTTTCTCCTGAAGCCTTTTTTTGTTTTTTTTGGAAATGTATACTAGAAGAAGGGGAGAAACTTGACGTTGGAAATCAAAAAGGCAGGGTAGCAGTTATGTTGCAGATGTGCATTTTATAGTTTAATTTTTTGTGTGTGAAAAAGCAGTTGGGATTCTGATCAGGCACAATGTAGAGCAATTTAAAATTAATAGCGCACTTCAAATTTTTAGGAGCACTTTATGTTAGGAATGATCTTGGTTTTGGGCAGACTCAGTGCAGAAAGATGTAAAATTAAAGAGCTTCAGATATTTAAGAATATATCAGTACAAAAGCAAACTCAGCAACACTCTGGTGCAGCAGATTAGGATTTAAAGAATTATTTTAAAATGTAACAAAAGTAGACACTCAGGGAACAAATTTTGTTTTACTGTGGTTTTCTAGAATGTTCATTTTTTCTCTTTTTATATCCATTTCCACATTACTTCTAGTATTCTATGATTTTAAATTATAGGCCCCAATCCAGTCCAAAAACAAAACAAAAAAGACCCATTTGAACTCCTCATTCAAGTATATAGCTTGACAAACTCACCCCAGAAATAGATTCATTGTCACATACTTTGAAGCTCTTAGTCTTTCTCATGTCCTACCTTCAACCAAGAATGCTTACCCTGTTATCATAAGATTCCATTGTAGGAAAAACTATAGATCCAAGTCTGTCCTCAGACACACCTGTATACAACTCCTGTATATTTGTACAGGTATGTCATGTCCTTGGGCAGGTGGAGACCTGTGGGATATAAAAGATTAAATAATTGTTACATATACTCCTTGCTTTCCAACATTAATTTTGTTATAGAAGGACAGTCATTTAATAACAGTGGTTTTGAGTAGTAAAGCACTCCTAAATGAAAGGGGGAAAAATAATCAAATGGGTTGGGCTGTCTTCCCCAGTTTGTATGATAACATTCCACTTGGTCTCTGGGACTGGACCAAGGTAAACTTAAATAAGTATTAACTGACAATAGCTACGACTAATTTACAGAAACTACATGAGGAGTTCCTGAGCACAGCCCAGATAACAAAAATATTATCAACATTGTTTACAGTGGAGTAAGTCAGTTTATTAGTTGGAGTGCTTAAAAGATGCCAGTGATAGTCTCCTAGTCAAAATAAACAGGCATAAAGTGTTCCACATATACAATTTGTGGAGAACGGTTACTTTGCTATTTATTTAATAATTGACCATAAATGGAGTCAAAGTGCAAGAGAAAAAAACTAAAAAAGCAGCACACTAAGGGCTTTTTGAAAGATTGATAAATAATGTGGAATCTCAATTAGGCTTTAGAAGGAATGCAGATATTAAAAATTTGGTCAAGAATCTAATTAGCTGGAGGTAATTAAACAGTCTCACACGGGGTCATTAATCTTTTCCACAGACCTTTGATGTTTTGCACACTGTCTTCTAGTCATTAATAAAATTCATAACACTCCTCTTTGTGGTGTTTTATCATCGTGTTTTTCTCTGTAAGAGCATAGAGCAAGTGTCATTGTATCACAAGGGCCTTACTTTAGTTAATTTCTTTTTTTCTGCTTGTTAGACTTAACTCTTTCCTGAACGAAATTGAATCAATTTAAACTGGACGTTTTAAACACACTTTTTAAAAACCCATATAGGGGCCTTCTTTCTAGAGATAAAATTTAAGAAATTGCCCAAAATATGTGATCAGTTTTAAAATAAACAACTTTTTCCACTGAAATCACCAATCCATACTTCAGTTTATAACTCAGTTCATAATCAGTCAATTTTATTTCAATAAAATGAAGGGTTTTATTTTTTACACTGTTTCTGTACCTTTAGGTTCTATTCATGGTAAATGCTTTGGAAGCATAACTTGTAATATCCAGTTAATTTTAGTGCCAAAATCAAGGTGCTACTAAGGACATTACTATGAAAGTGAAGAATAATTATTTTTAAAAAAAGGACTGAAATAGCTGAATTTATAAGCCATGGAAGCCAAAGAGTGTCTTGAGAAGATATAAAAGTGCAGTCTCACTCTCACGCTCACACTCACTCTCACAATATGAAGGAACTGGTTAAAGAGTATTTAGATAAGTTAGATATATTCAAGCTTGCAGGGCTAATAAAATTCATCCTAGGGTGCTTAAGGAACTAGCTGAAGCAATCTTGAAACCATAAACAATTATCTTCAAGCACTCATGAAAGACAGGTGAAGTGCCAGATGATTGGAGAAGGGCAAACATAGTACCTGTTTTTAAAAAGGGGAACAAGGAGGACCTAGGCAATGGTAGATCAGTTAGCGTGATTTTGATACCTGGAAAGATACTGGCACAAATTATTAATCAATCTGTAAGCACCTTGAGGATAGTAAGGTTATAAAGAACAACCAGCATGGATTTGTCAAGATCAAATCATGCCAAACCAACCTACTTTCCTTCTTAGACAGGAGTGCTGGCCTAGTGGATGGGATGTGGGGGGGAGCAGTAGACATAGAATCATAGAATATCAGTGTTGGAAGGGACCTCAGGAGGTCATCTAGTCCAACATCCTGCTCAAAGCAGGACCAATCCCCAACTAAATCATCCCAGCCAGGGCGTCATCAAACCTGACCTTTAAAACCTCTAAGGAAGGAGATTCCACCACCTTCCTAGGTAACCCATTCCAGTGCTTAAAGATACATGATGTATCTTGATTTTAGTAAGGCTTATGACACAGTCCCACATGACATTCTTACAAGCAAACTAGGAAAATGTGGTCTAGATGAAGTTACTATTAGTTGGGTGCACAGTTATTTGAAAGACCATACTCAAAGAGTAGTTATCAGTGGTTCACTATGAAACTAGGGGGATGTATCTAGTGGGATCTGGAAGGGATTGGTCCCAATATTTTGATTAATGACTTAGATAGGGGAATGGAGAGGATGCTTATAAAATTTGCAGATGAGGGGAGGGGTTGCAAGCACTTTGGAGGTCAGGATTAGAATTCAAAACAACTTTGATGAATTGGTCTAAATTCAATAAGATGAAATTCAGTCAAGACAAACACAAAGTGAATTAGGAAAAATCAAATATACAACTAAAAATGGAGAAACTGGCTCTTTGGTAGTACTGCTGAAAAGAATCTGGGGGTTACAATCGATCAAAACTTGAATGTGAGTCAACAATGTGATGCAGCTGAGAAAAAGGTGAATATAATGCTGGGGTGTACTAACAGGAGTGTTGTGTGAGAGAGACAGAGGGTAATTGTCCTGCTCTACTCACCTGGAGGCCTCACCTCGAGTACTGTGTCCAATTATGGATGCTATACTTTAGGAAAGTTGTGGACAAATTGGAGTCAAGGAGAGCAACAAAAATGATAAAAGATTTAGAAAACCGGACCTCTGAAGAAAGGTTAAAAAAACTGAATATGTTTAATTGTGAGAAGAGAAGACTAAGGAGGCTATTTGATTGAGAGTCTTCAATGTTATATATTAAGGGCTGTTATAAAGAGGACTGTAATAAATTTTTCTCCCATGTCCACCAAAGAAAGGAAAAAAATAATCAGTTTAATCCTCACGAAGGGAGATTTAGGTTAGATATTAGGAAAACTTTATAACTATAAAGGAAGTTAAAGCTTTGGAATAAGTTTCAAAGGGAGGTTGGGGGAATCCCCATCACTGGAGGTTTGTAAAAATGGGTTGGGACAAGAACCTATCAGGGATGGTTTCGGTTTATTCAGTCCTGCCTCTGTACTGGGGGCTGAGCTTAATGACTTCCCAAGGTCCCTTCCAGCCCTACATTTCTGAGATTTTATATAATATATATAAAATCAAGTCCAGCCCCCTGTAAACCTAGTGTGTGTGTGTGTGTGGGGGGGGTAAATGTATATAGTATGTATATTATATTACACATACCACATTTATTAAATAAATTAAGTAGAGATGTGTGTGTATAGAGAGATAGATAAATGATATAGTAAATGTTTGTGTTATGTAACAACATTTCAGATTTTAGGAAAATGCATTTTTTCTGAAACAGACAAACCTGTTTTTCATAGAACAATTTGTGTGTTTTGCATTTTATTCTGTTCACTGTTTGAACCATTCATCTGTCCCCTAGTGGAATATATTGAATCACCATAGAATGTGTGAAGATAGCTAATATTTTTCAAACATTCAGATGTAATGGTAACTCTAACACACTGCTATATTGTATAGTTTGCATAAACGCATGAGAAGGTCTTCACACTGCACCTGAAGAAATCCAAAATTCTCCTTAAATGCTGTATACGCTGAATGATAAAATTGGACCATGTTATCAGACAGAGGTCACTTTAGAATTTTGTGACTTCTCTGATTTGTACTATAAAAATATAGTAGATGCATGCCTAGGCAACTGGATAATCCTATTTTGGAACAAAACCATAGTTGATACCAATTGAGTATTAAGGGTATGAAGCAGAACCAAAAGTCCAGATACCCAAGAGGTATTTAGTTATACCCACAGTCTGTACTGATGTAATACTGTTCTTTCCATCTTGTATGTTCTATTTGCTGAATGTTATTTTAGTACATCAATGTCATTACTTAAAGTTGTTAATTTGTGGCAGTCTCTTCCATTAAGTTCTTAACCAGAATACTCTTTAACTCTCTGCAGTACTTGCTAGCAAAATCTGAAATTTGCAAAATAATAATAATTTGATTGACTAGCCACTTGGGTGGAAAACAAGTTTGGGAAACAAATCATATAATTTGGGGAGGGGGGCAAAGAAGCATTTTCTTTGAGGAGGAAAATGGTTAGTAATTATTTTATTGTTAAAATATTTCGTAAAAATATTTCTCTTAAATATCCTACTAGCCACATAATATTTTTATGCAAAGTTGGTCAACTTAAAGATCACCATAGGATAAAAATAAGTGTGTGTGTGGGGGGGGGGGAATTGTACCCCTTTGTTCTTCATTTATATGTATAAAGAGGGCCTGAAAGACATCTCGCTCCCCCATCCCCCCAAAAAAAGTAAAGGGTGTTTTTCTGCTTGTTGTTTAGATTAGAAAATGAGATCTTGTCTACCCTAGACTATATTATAACTGGATAAGAAGTGAAATGACACAGTCACAAGATTGAAGACAGTGAAAAATGAGCAGTTGAAAGGAGGGTGCATTTTTAGTTGGGCCTTCTAAAACTGGTTTTCTTCACACATTTATCTTCAATTAATAATGTTTTCGATAAAGGACATCATCTTTAAAGATTCAGCACTACTCCACCCTTTCAGTTGAGGTACAAGCACTCAAAAACATTCCTGAAACTCCCAGGGAGTCCTCTAGCAAAAACCAAAGACCAGACTTGACATTCCTGATATTTCCAAAGCGAAAAACAAGCACATTTTTAATGCCTTTCAAGTTGTCATTACACACTGTTAAATAAAAAAGGAAAAATGGGCCCAATCTCAATTCAAAAAAAAAATCCCATGCGAGTCATCTTTAACAATAAACTTAGTGAATTGAAAGGCACCACTTCGAAGGACAGCTTATCAAAGTGCACATGAAGAGATTGGTGTATAATACTCTTAGGAAGTAATGGAATTTGTGCAAGAAGCACCCATTTGGGGGCCAATCCCATAGTCCCCTAGACAGGCTAAATGCCAGGATTAGGTCCCCAGTATGTTGAAAACTTGGTTGAGATTTGGGCAGCTGGGCAGACCATTTATTTAGTGTGAGCAATGTTATAATGATGGGTGAGGATTATGTGTTTTTTCATGATAAAGTGGTTTCTATATTTTAAGAGGCATAATGTTAGCTGTCAGAAAGCAAGACCTGAATGGCTGCTTGTGATATCTTTTGGCTCATTGACACTGTGGCCACAGACAAGTTAGTTCTCTCAATATTACTTTCAATAAAATAGTGCTAATAATTGTGGCTTGTTTATACTTGGCTTTGCAAGAAGTGAGAGCAGGCACAACTGTGCTTTGTTCCCCACCCTTGTGTAGTACCTGGCATAGTCCTTGTTTGGATCAAATGCCCTGCTTTTTCCCAGCTTCCCTAGAAGTGCTTACTACCTAATGTGGCCAGGTGGGGAGGGAAGAGCACACTGCATCCTTTGAAAGGGGGGTAGAGCTGTCTCTGCAAAGCAGATTTTCTGGGAGCCCCCTTGAGGAAATTCTGGAAGCGTAGGCCAGAATGCTTCCTGGTACATAACATGGCAGCATGGCCAAGGCCGGTGCAAGGATGTTTCGCGCCCTAGGTGAAACTTCCACCTTGCGCCCTCCCCCCGCGCTCCTTCCCTGAGCCCCCTCCCCCATGGTAGCTCCCCCCCTCTGCCCTGAGGCGCCCCCCTTGCGGCAGCTCCCCACCCTCCGCCCTGAGGCACCCCCCCACGCCCCAGCTCACCCCTGCTCCGCGCACGAGCACCCTGAGCACACCGTTGCCACTTCATTTCTCCCGCCTCCCAGGTTTGCAGAGCCTAAGCTGATTGGTGCCGCAAGCCTGGGAAGCGGGAGAAGTGAAGCAGCTCACCCCTGCCCCGCCTCCTCCCCGAGCACGCCGTGGCTGCTTCCCAGGCTTGCGGCGCCAATCAGCTTAGGCGCCGCAAGCCTGGGAGGCAGGAGAAGTGAAGCAGTGATGGCATGCTCGGGGAGGAGGCGGGGCAGGGGTGAGCTGGGGAGGGAGTTCCCCTGCGTGCTGCCCCCCCCCCCACTTGCTGCCGGCGGCCCTCCCCGCGCTCCCCTGCCCCAGCTCCCTCCGCCTAAATGCTGGCGGCGACCGGGGCGGCCGAAGATCCGGCTGCCGCGGTCACTGCCGAAGAAAATGGCGCCCCCCCAAATCCTAGCGCCCTAGGCGACTGCCTAGCTCGCCTAAATGGTTGCACCGGCCCTGAGCATGGCCCCTTCGGTGTCAGTCATGACTTAAAAGCCATGCTCTGGCTGTTAGTTAATAGTTATTTCAAGTGCTAAACAATATAAGTGCTAAGTAGGTAGTTTCTGTAGCCAAAATAAAAAAAAATTGGACCTTAGTTAGTGAGCTATAAGAAATTACGTTAAATAACAACCTCCAGCTATTACTCCAATATATTACTCCTAGAAAGATGTCAGTCTCTCATTTATATCGGATGACATTCATTATTCCCTGCAGAAAGCCCAAGTAAATGAACATTGTGCAGGGAATTAAGAGGCTATTGGGAAGGACAGGCCATGGATTGGAATAGCAGCCCCTACCCTTCTGCACTACCTACATAAGGAAGTGTAGATCCAGTGACCCCTTCCCTAAACAATTTTCTCCTCTAGCCTCCTCCATGCCAATCTACTCAGAACAGGTGCAGAGCCCACAGGGTTACTGCAAGGCATACATGGAGTGAAGGGCCATGCACAAGCCGCCTGCACTTGGGTGAATTTCACTGGCTGTGAACAAAAAAAACCTCCTGCATATTTACTGAAATACAACAATTCTGCTCCAAATAACCATAGAGCTACCCATGTCCATAAAGTCTACACCCAGTGCCAGTGTACAATAATATTGCACCTAGTAATATCTGTGCATATGCATGGGTATAACAATGCTGCACCAAATATCTGTATCTTGTTAGCGTGTAAGACAGGAGTCAGCAACCTTTCAGAAGTGGTGTACCGAGTCTTCATTTATTCACTCTAATTTAAGGTTTCGCATGCCAGTAATACATTTTACCGTTTTTAGAAGGTCTCTCTCTATGTGTATCATATATAACTAAACTATTGTTGTATGTAAAGTAAATAAGGTTTTTAAAATGTTTAAGAAGCTTCATTTAAAATTAAATTAAAATGCAGAACCGACCCAGGCAGTGTGAGTGCCACTGAAAATCAGCTAGCGTGCTGCAGGTTGCCTACCCCTGGTGTAGGATAATATGTACCTAGTACCTGTGTAACTGTTATAATACCACAACTAAAACCTTTGTATCTCATAATTTCACATGCATATCTATTTTTCTAATTACATGTGAAGTTCCCTAACACAAAAATAGGATTTAAAAAAAGCAATATAACCTATGGAAAGCAATGCACCTAACATATGATTTTATACTTATAATCAGTTTTAGCTATTTTACACCTATTGTATGTTTTACACTGATTTTTGAGTGGATGAATAATTGATGAATTGGATAAATGAATAATTAATAGAGCCCTTATTGAAGTCACATTTACTGCATGAAAAATGGGATCTGGAAAGCAGTTTAAAAGTGTTGAAAGATTTTAAGGTGCACAGATCCAGTGTATTAGACATCATATAAATGTTTAGGGCTAAATCCGTCAAAAATATTCATGAGTAACTTTACTTACAGGTGTAATCCCTTTGAAGAGAATGGGATTACTTGTGTGAGTGTCTATTTGCAGGATCAGGCCATTAGTAAATAAATATACTAGAGAGTAAGAAATATGCAGTGCATTTAATATCGTATGTCTTTATATGATTATTAATGTTTAAAAACTTTATTTTCTGTCAGTAGAGACAGATTGGGATTAAGTCTTGTTCTTGAAAAAGAAAGCAATAATTCAATTCCAGGAGTTAAAAATGTTCAATGAAAAGTTTTTCTGTGAAGTCTATAAACATCTATTAAGATGTACATGTGATCAGAGCAAATATTTCCTTTTACTAATTTTAATTGTCCCATATTTAGTTCTCTAAAGTTTTGTATGTTCCTGTATGGGAGCTTCACATTGAAAAATTAGAAGTCAAATGTTTAAATCTTTTGAGGTTCAATGCCACTGTACAGTTTCCTGGTTAAATGTAAGGTCATCCCACAAACAGCTGGGCATAGGGAAAATATACAATTCTGGAACCATTATATCATTTCCTGTTCTGTTTCCTGTCAACTGTTGCTGCCAGAAAATGGCTAATAATGGGCTATTTCCACAAGGCAATAGGAGAAGCCAGAGTTGAAGTTATGTTATAATGTCAAATTTACTGTGTAAATGTAGTTATAAAAACTGGACTAAAGAGGGCAGGAGATACTCTTTAAAAATAAGTGCAGGCGACTGAATAATAAAACTCTGTGGGGAAACAATAATATACATTTCAGTGTATGATAAAATGATTTATTTTCAATAAAATCTGTAAAACTGCTTTAGTTACTTTGACACCTTGATTAACTGGAGTTTCAAAGATATTTGTGTGTGT
Source organism: Mauremys mutica (assembly GCF_020497125.1). Taxonomy (NCBI): domain Eukaryota; kingdom Metazoa; phylum Chordata; order Testudines; family Geoemydidae; genus Mauremys; species Mauremys mutica. The sequence goes on along the minus strand of NC_059081.1, from coordinate 24,290,749 downwards.
GAACCTTCTTCATACCAATGATTCAGAATACTTTATTGCATCTGGTATTGAATATGTATGCTTAAAAGGCATTTGCTATACTGTAGTTTTACTGGATATGTCAGGGACAAAGTAGATTAATATCAGACCTCAGCCAGGAAACATTTTTGTGACAGTACATGAAATGAAGGGCTCTTTGCTGCTCGTGTTCTCTCTGACTTATTTCTTGGGCTGCTTTAAACAGCAATATGGTCTGAATGAAATATCTGCTTCCTCCAAAATCACTGGTCTTCTTTACAAAGCCCACCCTGAGAAAGTTTGTAGCCATGGGGAAATTTAAATCTGTTTACTTATCCGCTGAGTGAAGTAGAAAAGAGGAGTGAATCAAGGTTATGCTGAATAAGGACTAAATTCTGCCCCTTTCAAGTCCTGTGCTAATAAGTATAACACTTTTGCAGATTTCCTTCTGCACATACTAAGGAGCAGTGTAATAATAATATGGATTTCTATAGCACCTGTGGATCTCAAAGCACTTTAGAAACATTAATTAATCCTCTCAGTACCTCTCTGGGGTACCTATGTATGTTGTTTTACACCTAGGTAACCTGGGATATACAGCAATTAAGGCCACATACAAACATGCATGGAGGGGAGCCTTTAACAAAAGGACCAAGTCCTATTTCAGAAGAACTTTGCTGTTAACCACAGCTCCTCTGTCGCTTCTGGCTTGGCAAAGTAGAAGGGGAGAGTGGGAGGATGGCTGGTCTCTCTTCCTTTCTGTCCCCCTAAACTCTGCAGGGGAATCCAGTAGATGTTAACTTGTAATAACTTCTATATAATTGTATTATTCCAGTTTTTCCTCCAGATCCTGGGCTCTGGCTGACATGCAAACAGCACATTTCAGGGATGGGGGGTACAGAGCTGGTGAAAAGCACATATTTGCATAAATTAAACTAGCATGTCGGTTGCTTTAACTTAGGTCTGCTGCTGACATCCCTCCAGGCCTTGAACCACAGCTGGAGAATTGATGCAGTGCAGGACTGTCTCAGCCCTTTCTTCTGCTTATATCACCTCCTCCACTAGAAGGGCAGAGATAGCATAGAGTCTCTACATAGGCACTGAGCAACTGAAGGATCTCATGAGGTGATCCTTCTGGAGCCAAAAGCCCTATCTGTATGGCTACAATCTGCCAGTAGAGCAAAACTGATGCACTATGTTAGAATATCTTGCCAATAAACCTATTTCAAACCTTGCGACAAACCCAGGTCTCCTGATTCCATTCTTTAACAACAATACCATCTTTTTTTAAAAAAATCTGATGGAGGACCTGACTGCGGGTGACATTTCTCCATGAATTTTGCGATTTGTGACGTATGTTTCTATTTTATATCAGTATACAAGTATACAAGTATACTTGTATATTTTATATCAGTATACAAGTATACAAGTATACTTGTATATTTTATATCAGTATACAAGTATTACAGATAATACGATTTGTTATTACAGATAACACATATCACATATTACAGATAATACATATCAGTATACAAGTATACAAGTATTACAGATAATACGATTTGTTATTACAGATAATACATATGTTTCTATTTTATATCAGTATACAAGTATACTTGTATATTTTATATCAGTATACAAGTATACAAGTATTACAGATAATTAAAGGTTACATTTTAAATTGAAAAATGCCCTTTTTTCCAGCCTGATATTTTTCATAAATTGTTGACATCAAAATTTGTATTTTTAAGTCGCAATATTTTTTAATTTTTATTGACATTTTTCACTTAAGAATACAGCTAACTGATTTTCATTACAATTTTGATTTTAAAAATCAGGAAGTTTTTGAAAAAAAACACACACAAAAAAACAAATCCTGGTCCATTTCAAACACTGCAAAATGAAAATAACTTGAAAAGTTTGAAAACCATCCAGAAAAGTTTTTTTGCTTGTTTTGACCAGCTCTGTGTATTTTTGGTTCTCCTAGTGTGCATTGTTCTGGGTTTGAAATAACACAACGGGTAATTTTAGTTATTTCCTTATCTACAGTAGTAACAGCTAATTTACTCATCTTGGAGTGCATTAACTAAAGAATAACCAAAGCTCTGCTGAAACTCCACAGTCCAAAGAACAGTTATAGTATTTGCAAAATCATTATTGTTCAGAGAAACTTTTAAAATATCTCCTTTTGGTGATACCAGGAATATCAAACAAATATTATTCAAATCCTGTGTTCCAGTAGCATGTTACATTATAGACCAGTCACCCTAACTTTGGTCCCTGGAACAAATTATTAATCAATCTGTAAGCACCTAGAGGATAATAGGCTTATAAGGAATAGTGATACCAACCTAATTTCCCTATTTGACAGGGATGCTTGCCTAGTGGAGGGGGGAATCAGTAGATGTGATGTATCTTGATTTTAATAAGGCTTTTCATGCAATCCCACATGACATTCTCATAAGCCAGGGGTTCCCAAACTTGGTTCGCGGCTTGTTCGGGGTAAGCCCCTGGCGGGCCGCGAGATGCTTTGTTTACCTGAGCGTCCGCAGGTACAGCCGCTCACAGCTCCCAATGGCTGCGATTCACTGTTCACAGCCAATGGGAGCTGTGAGAAGTGGTGGCCCGGCCTGTGCCATTTCCCGCAGCCCCCATTGGCCCGGAATGGCGAACCGCGGCCACTGGGAGCTGTGAACGGCTGTACCTCCAGACGCTCAGGTAAACAAAGCATCTCACAGCCTGCCAGGGGCTTACCCTGAACAAACCGTGAACCAAGTTTGGAAACCTCTGTCATAAGCAAACTAGGAAAATGTGGTCTAGATCAGTGGTTCTCAAAGCTGGTCCACTGCTTATTCAGGGAAAGCCCCTAGCAGGCCAGGCCAGTTTGTTTACTTGCCATGTCCGCAGGTTTGGCTGATCGCAGCTCCCACTGGCTGCGGTTCCCCACTCCAGGCCATTGGGGGCTGCAGGAAGTGGCGCAGGCCAAGGGATGTGCTGGCCGCCCTTCCCGCAGCCCCCATTGGCCTGGAGCGGCGAACCTCGGACGGTGGGAGCCACGATCGGCTGAATCTGCGGACGCGACAGGTAAACAAACTGGCCCGGCCCGCCAGGGGCTTTCCCTGAACAAGCAGCGGACCAATTTTGAGAACCACTGGTCTAGATAAAATTACTATAAGGTGGGTGCACAACTGGTTGAAAAACCATACTCAAAAAGTAGTTAACAGTGGTTCACTATGAAACTGAGAGGACATATCTAATGAGGTTTGGCAGAGGTCAGTCCTGGATCTGGTGACATTCAATATTTTTATTAATGACTTGGATAATGGAGAGAGTGCTTATATTTGCAGGTGCTACCAAGCTGGGAGGGATTGCAAGCACAATGGAGGAAAGGATTAGAATTCAAAATGACCCTGACAAACTGGAACATTGGTCTAAATTCAATAAGATGAAATTCAATCAAGACAAGTGCAAAGTGATTTAGGAAAAATGGGAAATAAATGTCTAGGTGGGTGTTATTGCAGAAAAGGATCTGGGGGTTATAATGGATCATGAATATGAATCAACAATGTGATGCAGTTGTGAAAAAGGCTAGCATAATTCTGGGGTGTATTAACAGGAATGTTGTATGTAAGACAAGGGAAGTAATTGTCCTGTGCTGTGCAGCACTGGTGAGGTCTCATTTGGAGTATTGTGTCCAGTTCTGGGTGCCTGTGATGGGGTATACAAACTCAACACTGGTGAAAGGAAGATTAATGAGCTCCTCTGGACCAGAGGAGGCCACGCCCTGTTGCCCTGGCTGGGCATGCTCATGGTAGTGGCAGAGTTCAAAAGGGGAGCAGCTCAGCTCGGTCTGAGTGGATGGAGAAGGAGAGCAGTTGGGTAGTGCGGCCTTCTGCAGCAAAGTCTCTGAGTCTCCAAGTGGCTGGGACCAGGCCCTACAGTCAAACTGCCGCAGGCCCTTCAACAGTGGGGGCTGAGGACAATGAGCCATCGCAGATGGAGTCCCTCCCGAAAGTGACCCAAGAGAACTCCCAGGAGGACCCCAAGACAGACCAGTGACACCAGCAGAGGAACCAAAGCTGGGGTAGGAAGTGGCCCAGGGAGTGGGCACAGCCAGGGGTGCCTGCCCCATAGGCTACACATTTGGAATTTATTTTTTCTTTGGAACCTGGGTTGGAACCTGGTGGAGAAGGGAGGGCCTGTTTCCCCTTCACTTGGCCACTGACTCTCGCCACTGGGTGATACAGCTGCAGACTCTCACCATTGGACAACACAGCCATTGACTACAGTCACTAGGCAAAGTGGCCAGAGACTCTCGCCATGGGGCAACACAGCAATTTACTACAGTTGCTAGGCAAAAGCGGCCACCAACTCTCAACATTGGGCCACACAGACACTGACTCCAGCTGCTAGGTGGTACTGCCAGCATTGGACTCAAACCTCCACCCCCTTTACCAGTGCCACACTTTAGGACACTTGTGGTTAAATGGAATAGAGTCCAGACGAAGGCAAAAAAATTATAAAAGTTTTAGAAAACCTGATTTATGAAGAAAGGCTAAAGAAACCTGGTCATGTTTAGTCCTGAAAAGTGAGGCCTGAGGAAGGACCTCATAAACAGTCTTCAAATGTGTAAAGGGCAGTTACAAAGAGAATGGTGATTAATTGTTCTGTGTCCTCTGAAGGTAGGACAAGAACTAATTGGCTTAATCTGCAGCAAGGGAGGTTTAGGTTAGATATTAGGAAAATATTTCTAACTATAAGGATAGTCAAGCTTTAGAATAAGCTTCCAAGGGAGGTTGTGGAATGTCCATCACTGGAAATTTTTAAGAACAGGCTGGACAAGCACCTGTTGGGGATGGTCTAGAGTTACTTGGTCCTGCTTCAGTGCAGGGGGCTGGGCTTGATTACTTCAAGGTCTCTACCAGCCCTACATTTCTGTGATGCTATGTTGGGTACCTGAAAATTCATAAGTGCGCTTCAGAAAGTGATAGCCACAATTATGCAGTGCCACTGTATGTTTGTCCAGCCATACTGGGCAGTTATACAAACAGTAGACAGTCTCTAAATACAGAAAATCTTCACTTTGGGGGAACTCCAAGAGTACACAAACATCTGTATGATTCCTCAATGAATGCTTGAAACCAATTTATATGAAACCGTGTGTTAGATGTTTTGCTAATTCTTATCATAATTATGTCTGTTTTGAATTGCATTAAATTGACAAAACCAACCCACAAACTTAAAGCTTTGTAGAGTTGACAGTAAAGAGACTCCAAAAAACACAGACAACTATGCATCTGAAAAACATCAAACACTTATAATATTTTTTTCCCCAAGGTGGATGGTAAATTACTTTGTCTAAAGATATTTGGACCTACTTTTTTGAAAGATGACATTATGTCAAAAAGTAAAAATATGCACTATCTTACTGCTTTTGGCCATTTTTTAATTGAGCTGTCAGAAACGTGGAAGACCACATGTAATCTAAGAGCTGTATTTCTTGGATAAAAACAGATTTGGGCAGATCATAAAATAAGTGAGGAGGCTTTGGCCAATCCTGCATTTATTGAAATTAATATAGATGTTATGTGTATCTGGGGTCAAACTGACTTTTACCCTTTTGAGGTTTGGCATTTAAATATAGAAATTATTCATGGATATCTATGTTTTGGGAATGGTACAGTTATTTTCTAAATATTTCTGGAGGTGTGGCTTGGTGGTTCTCTTTGTGGCAGTAGGAAGGTATCTCACATTTTGCTTTTTAGAGACAATTGGGTTACTTTTAATGTATACCCTACAATGGGCCTGTCACATGATGAGCTGGGCCTCTAAGAGGGGTTCCAGGTCCAGCTTTGCCATATTCCAATGCCAAGAACAGTGTCATTCTTGATATGGTAGTTCCCTGTGTATGTGGGAGCTATAGGTCTGATGGCAACGCCTGCTTGGAAAGGAAATTGTATAAAGACAGACTTCTGTTCTTTGAGCAATAGATAAGACCAGGTAGGAAACAAGACCTGTTCCTCCTGATGAGAGATCCTGGTAGAGAAACCAGGGGAGAGTCTGTGAAGCAGTGGGCTTTGGTCTCTTCCTGCAGAGAGAGGGATGGGGTAGGATAGGAGCTCTGAATCTCTCTATAAGGGTCTGAGAGAAGGTTTAGGAAGTGTATAAAGGCTTGGGAGGAGGCCTAAGAGGGTGGTAACAAAATAGTTTCAGTAGGAGCAGAAAGTTGGAAGTAGTCTTGGACGAAGGTTTAAGCAGATATTGAACAAATGGTTACTTGATAATTTAGGGCCCCAGAGCTGGAGCTTATGAAAGACTGATGCTGCAAGCTCCCTTAAGGCCCTTAGGAATTGTGAGGTAAGTGAAGTGTTGTATGGTATCCTGGCAGAAAAGTGGCAATTGAAAAAAGACAATTGGAATCTTCTTTCATTTCCCTACACCAGCTGATCTGTTATCATTACCTCTGATAAAAAACCTACCTTTGTCCTCTCATTTGTGCCCTGGGAATTTGTTCTTGAAGTGCGAGCTGTTCTTATCTGGCCATGGGGAAGGAACCTGCCTTGCCTTCTTACCAGTACTTTGGGGCTGGACTTCTCCTGGATTATATACAATTGTTAGCACCCAGGAAGCAGTCCTCTGAAGGCTTCCGTTGTCCAAACTGGTCTTGTAATGATCAGATTAGGTTTGACAGAGATTAAGGCAGGTAGGACAAGAATGTTCATATTTCCACCTGTACTATATTCACTCAGTTGTCTCTTATAAGCCAAGCCTTAGCCAGATAGCCAATTTAATTTTAAATCCTGTTTTCAAGCCTCAGGGTCTAATCAGAGCTCTATTACAACTCCAGTTACTGATATCTACATTGCGATTTATTTGTGATTCACATATTCCTTTTAAATTAGAGTACTGAAAAACACGGCTCATGGTGCTTTACTTTCAGTCTAATATGTTGTTTGGTGAGCAACACAAAACCTGAAGTGTCCTTGGGCCTCCTGCTCTTAAGTCAAGGCTTCAGTAATGAAGCCAGCTTGTTGAGCTCTGGCATTGTGGCAGTAGGTACACCAATCTTCAGTCTTCTCTCAGCCTGTACTTCTCCTAGATGGATGATGGCATGTGTCAATGATTGCTCTGGGGATTGGGCAAAAATAAAATGTAGTGTAAGGAAAAGCTACTGATAATGGAAGTGGCTAAAACCCTCATTGAATCTCCTGCTAAGGATGTGGGAGACTGTGATAATTTGCTCCGATGCATGAGAGCTACCAACCAAAACAGAACAGAACTAAAATACCATTTGTTACCATGACCTAAATGTTTTTTGTCCTCTGACCTGAAAGTACCAGACTGAGGTCAAACGCTAGACACTCAGCTATTTGTTGTCCTGTTACATATACTGATTTTGCAGCAGATGTTCACATCCTAGCTACAAAGACATAAAGTAACCTTAAAATCACTAATACTTTCTTCTTGAAACATCTGTTAGATATAAATGTTTTTCATAACAATTTTCCCCATGACATAAATGATGGCTAATGAGAGTGAAGTCTGTCCCTCGTGTTTGAGGCAATTCCTGTGGAGACTGAGTGAAATGTGCTTGAAATCTGAACTTGGGATCAAATGTTATCTTTTTTTCTGGGAAACTGGAAACAAAATTGGAGAGGAGATACAATGTTTGCTTTATGGTGAAACTGTGAGCTCTTGTTTTTCTCATCTCTATCTCTTTGTGAAATCTTGAAAGTGTATTTGTTCCTTATTTTAATGGTGGGAAAACATTTCTAACAACCCACCTTATGGCATTCATTCCCAAAGTCAAAGGTGCAGAGGGTGGGATGGAAACAGATTTCTGAATGAAACCACTAGCATAGGACCCATCCACATCATCAAAGCATAATGCAGAAAACAATATGACAAATGGGCTGAGTTTGTACATTGGCTGAATATCCTGTTAGGTGAGACTTGAGATGTGGTAATATGGGCATGTAAGCGAAGAGAAAAACAGAATTAATTCATGTGAAGTGGGGCTCATGGAGCAGAAAAAAACCCTGAAATAATTAATTATGTAGAACTTGCTCACTTCTTTAAAAATTGGAACTGCAGTCAATTACATATGTTCTGTGCACATCAATGTACCCCTTATCATTATTGTTATAATTAGGACTTATAGTACCACCTGTTCTTAAGGCTGCCCAAAACTTCCCATTACAAGACTCTTTTTCAGTTGCTTATAAGTTTGACAAATTAACCTTTTGGGCTGAAATTTTCCATGCCAGTTGTTTGCCTCAGGCTGAATTTTATGGAAAGTTTCAGCCAAAATAATTCATGCAATTTTCCATGAACAAGTTTAGGGGAAAAAAACCCATTGCTTTGTGGTGTGTGTGTGTGTGTGTGTGTATATATGATGACCTTTTCTTCAAGAACTTCTAGCACCTTCCTGCTTTGGAGCAAGGAGTTGAAATTTGGTAGGTTGGGTGGCCTTTGTTTCAGATGTATGCCTTTTTGCAATCCCCATAAAAGTCTGCACAAATGTGGCTAAGACAAACTTTTGAAAAATCTCAATTTTCACATGCTCAGTAGAGACTTTTTGGAGTTTATTAGATAAAATCTTAAAAGATTACATTCTCACTGAGCATCTCACAGCTCCTAATGCAGTTCAGGCTGCACATGCACCATCCCCATAGAGTGACTGAGCATGTTCCATCCCAGATCTAGAAATGATAAGCTGGACTCCCCATGGTTACAGTTTCTGGCTGCTGCATGCAGCACCAGAAAGGAAAGAAGGGAGCCTTTTTCTCTTGTGCTTTCAATGACCTGCCTGCTGGCAGCAAGGCAGCATAGAGGAGAAAGCCACTTGATTCAAAAGCAGAGGGGACAAGAGCCTGACTGGGGGAGGATGACAGAGGAAAAGTAGAAGATTGGGACAAGGAGCCTGATGTGACTGGGGCTGGATGGGGAGGGGCTGGGAAGCGAGTAATTGGGATTTGAGGGAATAATGGGAACTGTGGGGGAGGGGAGACTACAAGTGGCTGGGCAAGGAGATTGGGACTGAAAGCCAGAGGGGGTGGGATGAGGAGAAAACTAGTACTATCTGGACTGCATTGAGGGGAGGTACTTGAAATGGAAGATGGATACTGACAATTGGATGGGGAACCTGGAGGTGGAGATGAGGATTTGGTAGGGCAAAGAATATGGGACTAGGTAGAGGAGCTAGGGTCGGGAGGAGAGAGAACTAGGACAAGGACAGGTTGGAGGAGGGGATGGGGAAGAAAGATCTAGGCCCACTAGAGAACACTCCCCTCCAGAGCCAGAAATGGAACCCAAGGTTCTCCCATTCCTTTGCTGTCAGCAAATATCTGTGAAACCCACTGGCAAAATGTGCCATTCATCCCCCTTTAATGATGGTTTGCATACAGGATGACATACTACTGCTATCAGTTACTTCATTAGCTGAAGTGGCAGAGGCCAGGATGGTGAACCTAAAGGTTCCAGTTCTGCTTGTGAACCATGGAGGTTTCAATATGATGTCACTTGATGTAGTTTTTGTTTATTTACTTAGCTGCTTTTTTTTAAAGGTAATTACACATAAAATCTACCTTAAAAGAACACCAAGTTTGCAAAGTAAAGCATTCAAAAGTTAGGAAATGCCAGAATTATGGTTGCCTGTGCCAACCTTAATTTGGTCCATTTGTGCATATCATTACACACTACTTTGTACTCAGCTGAACACGAGCTTCCTGTGTTACACTATGGTTAAAAAGACTAATGTGATCCTTGGATGTATAAACAGAAATATCAACCAGGAGTTAGGGAGGTTATATTACCTCTGCATTTGTCACTGGTGTGACTACTCCTGGAATACTGTGTCCAGTTTTGGGGTCCAGACTTCAAGAAGGATGTTGATAAATTACAGAGGGGTCAAAGAAGAGCCATTGGAATGACTAAAGGATTGGAAAAAGTGCCTTATAGTGAGACTCAGGCAGCTCGATTTATTTAGCTTAAGGGGTGACAATCAAAAATGTTGATAAAAGAGAGATCTTCCATCTAGCAGACAGACCTATAAGAAAATATGGGTGCACATTTTAAAATGGAGGTAACCTGTTATTGGAACAATTTACCAAGGATTGTGGTGGATTTGAAATCACTGGAATTTTTAAAATCAAGATTGTATGTCTTGCTAAAAGATGTGCTCAAGTTCAAACATAAATTAGTTCAGGAAAACCCTATAGCCTGTGTTATGCAGGAGGTCAGATTAGATGATCAAAATGGTCCCATCTGGTTTTATAATCTATTAATTGAACATTATCATAATCACAGAATCATAGGACTAGAAGGGACCTTGAGAGGTCATCTAGTCCAGTCCCCTGCACTCATGTCAGGACTAAGTATTACCTAGACCAGGGCCGGCTCCAGGCACCAGCTTATCAAGCAGGTGCTTGGGGCGGCCACTCCGGAGTGGGGCGGCACTTTCAAGGATTTCGGCGGCAATTCGGCGGAGGGTCCCTCACTCCTGCTCGGAGCGAAGGACCTTCCGCTGAATTGCCGCAGATTGCAATCGCGGCTTTTTTTTTTTTTTGGGCTGCTTGGGGCGGCAAAACCCCTAGAGACGGCCCTGACCTAGACCATCTCTGACTGGTGTTTGTCTAACATGCTTTTAAAAGTCTCCAGTGATGGAGATTCCACAACCTCCCCAGGCAATTTATTCCAGTGGTTAACCACCCGGAGAGTTAAGAAGTTTTTCCTAATGTCCAACCTAAACCGCCCTTGCTGCAATTTAAGCCCATAGCTTCTTGTCCTGTCCTCAAAGGTTAAGGAGAACAATTTTTCTCCCTCATCCTTGTAACAACCTTTTATGTACTTGAAAATTATTATCATGTCCCCTCTCAGTCTTCTCTTCTCCAGCCTAAACAAACCCAGTTTTTTTCAATCTTCCCCCATAGGTCATGATTTTTAGACCTTTAATCATTCTTGTTGCTCTTGTCTGGACTTTCTCCAAATTGTCCACATCTTTCATGAAATGTGGCGCTCAGAATTGGACACAGTACTCCAGTTGAGGCCTTATAAGCGCGGAGTAGAGCAGAAGAATTACTTCTTGTGTCTTGCTTACAATACTCCTGCCAATACATCCCAGAAAGATGTTTGCTTTTTTTGTAACAGCGTTACACTGTTGACTCATATTTAGCTTGTGATTCACTATGACCCCCATATCTCTTTCCGCAGTACTCCTTCTTTACCATGCCCTGAGAGATAAAATGGAAAAGGCAGTCATTTCCCATTTTGTATGTGTGCAACTGATTGTTCCTTCCTAAGTGGAGTACTTTGCAATTGTCCTTATTGAATTTCATCCTATTTATTTCAGACCATTTTTCCAGTTTGTCCAGATCATTTTGAATTGTAATGCTATCCTCCAAAGCTCTTGCAAACCCTCCCAGCTTGGCATCGTCCGCAAACTTTATAAGTGTACTCTGTATGCCGTAACCTAAATCATTGATGAAAATTTTGAACAGAACCAGACCCAGAACCAATCCCTGTGTGACCCCACTTGATATGCCCTTCCAACATGACTGTGAACCATTGGTTACTCTCTGGGAATGATTTTTTTCCAACCAGTTATGCACCCACCTTATAATAGCTCCATCTAGGTTGTATTTCCCTAGTTTGTTTATGAGAAGGTCATGCGAGACAGTATCAAAAGCCTTACTAAAGTCAAGATATACCACATCTACCGCTTCCCCCTCCTCTCTCCCCCCACCCCATCCACAAGGCTTGTTAACCTGTCAAAGAAAGCTATCAGGTTGGTTTGACATGATTTGTCTTGACAAATCCATGCTGACTGTTATTTATCACCTTATTATTTTCTAGGTGTTTGCAAATTGATTGCTTAATTATTTGCTCCATTATCTTTCTGGGTACAGAAGTTAAGCTGACTGGTCTATAATTCCCCGGGTTGTTTAATTCACCCCACCCATTCAAAATTCATTTTTTACAGAGGTATTAAAATGAATGTGGCATATTCTAATGGCAATAAGGCCTGACTAGATATGCATTTGGTCACATGGCACTTTCATGTAACTTTAAAACATGAGACATGTACCAATGGCCTGTTTACTCATGTCCTGATATAGCTTGCTACTCTGACAACATGGATCTCTGACGTATGTATAAAATACATTGTATGGTGAATATTAAGACAAATACAAACAAACACAAATCCTGCTGATAATAAAATATTGCCAATTTAATCTTTTAAAGTAAAAGAAGCACGTATCAAGAAAGGCTATAAACAATAGATTTAGGATTGAAGTCTGCTCTTGTTCATGCCCATGCCATCTCATCAATGTTAATAGTGGTCCATGGGAGTAATTGATAGCAAAATGTGGCTGTTAGACCTTGAAAGACTTAAATAAGTTTTTTTTAAACTTACAGGCCAGCAAAAAAGCAGCTGAAACTGATAAAATATAATTTATATTGTTACACTCAGAATATTGAGTAGTGGGTTGTTGTTTTTTCTTAAAGTGGGTAAAAATTGTTCCCATATTGAAGCCTTGGCATACAACTAAGTTTTAACCTCGGGAGATATTTGTATTGGTAAGAAAAGCCCTGCTAGCCTCTCTCTCCACACCCCCACCTTTTTTCCTTTCCTTTTTCTTTTTTTCTTAAAGCATGGAAATGCTAACATTAACTCTAGTGGTGCAAAAAGCACTATAGTAAGTATGGGGCTTGCCATTGTGGCAACCTAGTGACATCAAGAAAGGGGGCATTTTTATGTTCCAAGTTGGCTCTCTTTTAAACTGGGGTGCGTCAGGGCACTATTGGCTCTTATTGTGTTTGTTTAAAAGATATGGGCTCAGCCCAGAGTGTTGTTTTAAACTGGAGCATTTTATTAAACCTTTACCATAATAAAAAACAAAAACAAACCAGAGCGTATGGAAGCCCCACTGCTAGAGAGTCCCCTAGGTGTATCAAACAATTTGGCTGAAACTACCACCTGCTTCCCAGAATTGTCCCCTTTGACCTTTTCAGCACAGTTCCAAACCTTTAAAGGGACAGGGGGCAGGAAAAATATAGCACACAGTTCTATATTCTGTATTCCATACAGTTCTTTTACACACGCACACTCCCTCTCTCTTTCTCTCTCTCACTCTCATCTATGAGTGCTACTCTATAAGCTACCCACTAGGGTCACAAAATCTCAGTTAAAACCTAGAAACCAGTGCACATTTTTCTGCAAGCAATAGAAACCAGGTTCTGTAGCAAAGTAACTCAGAAGCTCATGAATAAATAATAGCAGTTAATGAATAATTTAAGTTTAGTGTTAGGTGCCTCAAATATCCATGAAACAATAAAATGTGACCATTTTAAATGTGACCGTGTGCCATACAATGGTGATGTGGGGTTAATGTTCTGTTTTTTGGAAGATTGTCTCTGATATCTTAGATTGAAGGTATCAGAATGAGTGTATAAAACCATGTACAGGTTTTGGCAGAGACTAAGGGAGTTAAGTTCCTGCCCTGGAGTTAGGGAAGGGAACTTGGCCTATCCCCAAGGTTTTGTGTTTAGCTGAACTGCCAATCATGGAGTAAAGGGCTGCAAGGTGAAGCTGATTAAGGTATCAAAGCCATGCAAAAAACTACTGGGACCTTTTAGGTTTCCCTTGATGTACATTGTGGGGGGATAGGGCAGAAGAGGGTTTCCATGCTTTCCTTTCTGGGGAGGGTTGGACTTACTACACAGAGCAGGGCAAAAGGTGGATCTGATTGATCTTTGCGCCATTCAACGTAACTCATTACAATTATTTCTAGAGGTGTTTTCAGTGATTGAGATTTCAAGCTCACACAGTGTAAAATCTGGTCTCTTGTGGACGTTGAGCCTGGCTGGTTTTCAGACCTGACATGACGATGGGGCCACCCATCCACATAGTACTTGTTCTGTACTGAAGAATCTCAAAGTAAATACTTTGATTGCCGTGGCAAGTGCTTCAGCTAGAGATGGGTTTGAATGAAAATGCCGGACCTGAACATTGCCAGTCTTTAGGGCACTTAAGATCTGGATCATAGCACAGACAAGATCAGCACACTAATAACTACATGTAGTGTCAAGTATCAGAGGGGTAGCCGTGTTAGTCTGGTTCTGTAGAAGCAGCAAAGAATCCTGTGGCACCTTATAGACTAACAGACGTTTTGCAGCATGAGCTTTCATGGGTGAATACCCACTTGCATCCGAAGAAGTGGGTATTCACCCATGAAAGCTCATGCTGCAAAACGTCTGTTAGTCTATAAGGTGCCACAGGATTCTTTGCTGCTTCTACATGTAGTGTATTATTCCTCATTAATTTTTTGGCTAAAAGTGGGAGGTCTCCTTTTTATTTCAGTTGAAGATGCCCATCAAGAAAAGCACTTGCTCCTTAACATCTATGACTTTTTATTACTTTGGCTAATTCAGCAGAAAAACCCTTCTTTCACTCCTACATTAAACTGGCAAAATTGGAAGGGACTTTAATAAAGATAAAGCTAACGTTCCTTTTTGTAAAAGGTTGGAATTATTTCTAAAACTAAAATTATTAAATTAAGGGTTACATATAGTTTAAAATGTAGTATTGTTGGAAAGAAGCTACAGTTTTTCTCATGGCCATTCCTACTACAACAAAATGTCCTGCTTAGGAAGTATTTCACTTACTTTTAGTAGGTTTGAATCACACCTTTAGTGAGTATCATGAAATAGGAGAGATGCTCCGTGTTTAGGGTGGGAAGAGGGAGTATGGAAAGGAATCTCTTTTCTCTGTCTAGGCATGGGTGAATACTACTCATGAAGAAACTTATACCAAGGAAAGTCAAAGTAGGAACTCCCCTTCCATCAGAGCTCCAGTTACCATGCCCTGAGAGATAAAATGGAAAAGTGCAGAACTGGTGTCTCTTGCTTCAGAAAATGCTTAGTACTTCCAAAGTAGAGGTATCTGTGTACACTGGATAGGGTAACAGTTTGCCACCTGTGCATTGCCAAGCTTCTGATGGCAGTGAAGAAGTTCTGCCCATTATTAGTCATTCATTCATTATTGTATTACAGTAGTGCCTAATCAGCTTTGTTAAGCTGTGGCAATTTTCTTCATGTTGTGCAAGGCACAAAGCCAGTCACCAGCAGAGAGAGCTTACGATTAATGTAAAACAGAGTAGAACTGGAGCACAAGAAAGCCCTGAGTAAGGAACAATCAGGACCATATTTGTTTTGATTTCATCTTAGTATTGTCTGACTTCTTGTGTGCAATATGGAATTAGGCTCCTCCTCCATGCAATACAGAACATACTTGGGCCACCAAAATTAAGCCACCATGAATTTAGTCCAAACCAATTTCACTGTTCACTTATGTATACAAATGCCAAAAACAAAACTAATGACAAGAAACAAGTAAATACAATGACCAGCCATATTTCTTTCCCTGATGTTGCCTTTACAATTCCAATAGCAGATAAAGCAACTGTTTCAGGGGAAGGAATGGGAAGAACAAGTGCTCTGACACTCTCAAAGACAAATCTGTTGTAAGTGAAGAATTACTGAGGTAGGTAGGAGTTGATCATTTTCTGCCTCACACCACCGTGTATCAAGAAGAGCTCCACTGGAATCAATGGAGTTACACCAGTGTTAAATAAGAGGAAAATCAGGCAGGAACACATCTGTACCAGTCATGTATTACAATATTTAGCAGCTTTACAGGTCCACTTTGTATGTTAGCATTTATACTGGAAAGATCCCATTGTGGTTATGGTAATAGGAAGCTTCAAAATTGACAATCAAGTTGCTGTGTGTGTTTTGAAATGGGAAGTCTGATCTATTTTGAGCTCCCTAGTCAGTCACAGGGTTTTTAATCCCTCCACCCTGACCCTTTTAGTGGTACAGTAGAGAGCTATTGTAAGTGAGTGAAATAGCCCAGGA
Source organism: Mauremys mutica (assembly GCF_020497125.1). NCBI lineage: Eukaryota > Metazoa > Chordata > Testudines > Geoemydidae > Mauremys > Mauremys mutica. The sequence goes on along the minus strand of NC_059081.1, from coordinate 24,274,834 downwards.
AACAGGGTGCAAGGCAGAGATTGGGTTCAGAAAAGACTCTTTAATCTTATTAAAAAGCTATTGTAGAGCTGAAAATAAAAATTCCACATTTCAGCAGTCTGGAACCTATTTCAAGGCATACAGCCAGAAAAGCCTTGTAAGAGGATGAAAGGAAGTCTCTTTATGCCTGCTGGTATAGCAGTCCAAGGAGGTAGCCCTATGATCAGGAATGAGGAATCTGAGGAATCACCATTCTAGGAAGGACAAGTTCAGCTGCTCTGGAAAGAACACCAATACTACAGTATGGGAGACAGGAAACCATTGCTCAGTGTGCTGCCAAGCTTGCTAATTTATATAAAAGTGAGTAAAGATAACCCTAAAGCTTAAGGAATTAACTGATAGTATTACATAGGAGTGGAGGGAAAGAAAGAAACTAAAAAAAACCAAACAGCTACCCACTGTATCTGTCTTTCAATAGGTGATCAGAGCTTTCATTCACTCCAAGTTCATTCTGGCTTTTCCCTTGTATCCTCAAAAGACAAAGGAAAAGAGATATCGAGGGCCTGGATAGAACAAGAGATGAGCAGAGGATTTTGACAAAGCTTGTTGTTTATAATCTTGTAACAGCACCTGTATGCTATGAAGATAGACACTTGAGAAATTGCACATGCATTCAGAAGCTTTGCAAAGTTGTTCATAGAAATTCAATGAGAGTTATGTCTATAACTGTACATTGTTTTGAACATTCATCCATAAAAGTCCCTTGAATGAAACTTTCATATTTTTGCAACACTACTGAGACCATGAGGAATCTTATGCCAAAGAGGGAAGAGCATAGTACAGTAGACAGAGAGAAAGGATGTTCTTGTTGCTAAAACACAGAACTTGGGAGCAAGGAGATAGAACTTTTATTCCTGGCTCTGCCACAGACTTTTTGTGGGATATTGGAAAGACACTTAACCTCTCTGTGCCTTAATTATTATCATATTCATGTTACAAATCATATATCTACTACACGTAGATATTGCAAGTATTAATTAGGGCTGGAAAGCACTTTTCATAGATTCACAGATTTTAAGGCCAGAAGGGACCATTGTGATTATCTAGTCTGACCTCCTGCATGACATCGGCCATAGGAGTCCCCTGAATTAATTCCTGCTTCAAACCCAATATCTGTGTGCCTTGTAACTGATACTTGTAACCTCTCATAACTTAAGTCTGACCCCAGATGTACAGTACCTTCCTTCTTAACTTGTGTAAATTTGATTTTAAACATTAGATTTAATTTAAAAAGAAAGTATATCTTTTAGAAAAACATTTGATCTTGATTTTAAAATGTCCAGTGATGGACAATCCATCAACTCCCTTGGTAAACTGTTCCACTGGTTAATTAACCTCAGGACCCGCCAAAAATTTGCACCTTATTTCTACTCTACATTGTCTAGTTTCAACTTCTAGCATTTGGATCTTGTTATACCTTTGTCTGATACACTAAAGAGCTCTTTATTACCAATTTTCTGTTCCCCAGGTAGATACTTGTAGACGACGCTCAAATCACCCATTTTCTCGTCAATAAGCTAACTAGACTGAGCTCCTTGAGCAGGGCCGCCCAGAGGGTGGGCAAGTGCGGCAATTTGCCCCAGGCCCCGTAGGGCCCCCCCCCCCCGAGACTTTTTCGGGGCCCCTGGAGCGGGGTCCTTCACTTGCTCCGGGGGGCCCAGAAAACTCTCACAGGGCCGGGGCCCCCGGAGCCTCTTCCGCTCTGGGTCTTCGGCGGCGGGGGGTCCTTCCGCTCCAGGGCGGAAGGACCCCCCACCACCGAAGACCCGGCACTTCGGCGGTGGGTCTCACTTCAGTGGTAATTCGGCGGCGGGGGGCTCCCGCCGCGGGTCTTCGGGGCACTTCGGCAGCGGGTCCTGGAGTGGAAGGACCCCCCGCCACCGAATTACCGCCAAAGCGGGGGCCCCCCACTGCCGAAGACCCCAGGCCTCCTGAATCCTCTGGGTGGCCCTGTTCTTGAGTGTACCATTGTAAGGCATCTTTTCCTTTAATCATTTTCACAGCTCTGCTCTGAACCCTCTCCAATTTATCAACATCTTTCTTGAAGTGTGGACAGCAGAACTGAACACAGTATCCCTGTGGTCATCGCATCAGTGGCAAATGCAGAGGCAATATAACTTCCCTATGCCAGCTCAGTATTGCCCTGTTTATACAGCCCTAGATCACATTAACAATTTAGCCAAAGTGTTCGACTAGGAGCTGATTATTTGCTGTAACCCCCACGTCTTTTTTCAGAGTCACTGCTTCCCAGGAGAGTCCCCCATTCAGTAAGTATGGCCTAAATTATTTGCTCCTAGATGTGTAGAACGTTATGTTTGGCCGTATTGAAACACACATTGTTTGTTTGTACGCAGCTTACCAACCATTCCATATTACTTCTGTGTTAGTGACCCATTCTCTGCATTATTTACCACTCCCTCAATCTTTGTGTCATCGTCACACTTCATCAGTGGTGACTGTGTTTTCTTACAGATTATTGATAATTTTTTTTTAAATAGCATAGGGTCAAAGACTGATCCCTGTGGGACTCCCCCAGAAACCCCTATATGATGGTTCCCCATTTACAATTAATTTTGAGACTTATCAGTTAGACTTTTATCCATTCATGTGCACCATGTTGATTTTGTTCCATTCTGGTTTCCTAATCAAAATATTCTGCCAAATCAAGGGAAATGCCTTGCAGAAATCTATGTATGGTAAATCCACATTACCTTTCTTAACCAAACTTGTAATCTCATCTAAAAAGAAGTAAAGCTAGTTTGACAAGATCTGTTTTCTATAAACTTATGTTGATCATCATTTATTATATTACCCTCTGTAAAGGTTTTATTAATTGAGTCCTGTATCAACCATTCCGTTATTTTATCTGGGATGAAGGTCAGGCTGACAGGCCTATAATTACTCAGGTCATTCTTTTTATCCTTTTTAAATACTGGCACATTAGTTTTCTTCCAGTCCTTTTGAACTTTCCCAGTATTCCAAGACTTATTTAAAATTAACATTAGAAGTCCTGAACATGCCTCTGACAAATCTTTTAAAAATTTTGGATGCAAATTATTAGAAGATGCTCATTTTAAAGATGTCTAACTTTAGTAGCTGTTTAGTTACCGTTGGAATGGGAAGTATTATCATCCTAATATGAATACATCACCTGTCTTTTTCCCAGATAAAGCACAGAAATATTTATTGAACATTGATGCTTTTTCCTGTATTATTGACAATTCTACCATTTCCATCTAGTAATGGACCAATACCATTGTTAGGATTCATTTTGTTCCTGATGCACTTTAAAAATTCCTTATTGTCCTTAACGCTGCTGGCCATTGATTTATCTTTGTGCCCTTCTGCTTCTCTCATCAGTTTTCTTCAATTTCTAGCTTTTAATTTATATTGATTGTTATCAATTTCCCGTTTGCTATACATCTGAAATCCTCGGTTAGAAGGCATTATAGACATATAAAATATTTTAGTTATTAAATCATCACTATTTTGGTTTTCAAATGAGTCTGGACATTTCACAAGAAGTGCCTCTCCTTTGATATTTCTGCTGGTACTTTGTTCTCTGGAGGTTGGAAATGCCATTGTCTCGTCACAGAAATATTTCTTTGCTTTGTGCTCCACATCTCAGTGAAATAGGGGAAAAAAGCAAGCCAACTTTCAAACCTCACCAAAGGTTTGTTGGAGTTCTGAGTTAAATCTCATATAAACCAGTTCAATAATCAATTCTTCTCAGAGTGTTAAGGGTCCACCTCTATAGCAGGACGTGCCTATGTCCCTGTCTTCTTGCTCCAACAGAACCTGCACAGACTCTACTTGTTGTGCATTCACAGTGCCATTTATTTTGAATTCCCTACACTACACTACACCCCCTGTTCAACAGTCTGTTTACAGTATCTTCTGTGCTATTGGCCCTCTCATCAGGACATGAGGTGAACAGAGTTCTCCCTTCCCCAAGGCCTCTGTGTGACTGGGCTCAATTAGCCTTGTTTCCCTCTCTCTCCCTCTACCCAGCACTTCCTGCCTGTGCCTCTTTATCAGATTTGGGCTGGTGGGCTAATTGGCTCTTTATCCCACCCAGCCCACCAGCCTGATTATCTAATTATCTCAATCACCTTTCTCTGGGGAATTAATTAGCATCTAAGTGATCAGAGTGCAGGCACACCTGTTCACTCCCTGAAGTCTGTCACAGCCTCCTAAAAGTTTTTGGCTTCCTATTTTCTTTGGAGCACTATTGGCTGCCTTCTGATTCTCTGCTATGATATTGAGCCCCAAGGAATAGCCCATTCACTCATGCAATCTGATCTTCCATTACATTATCTCATCCAAATGATGCAAAGTTAATTCATTACACAACTGAAAAAGGCTGCAAAATTCATGCATAAAATGTTCTTTGTTGTTTTTAACTTTGAAAAAATATATATATTCAAAAATCTTTCCATTTTGTAATTATCATGTTGAAAGAAATACAAAAGCTTTGGCAATCTTCTAAGTGCCTGAGGGTTCTGTTCTATCACCAGAGATCCAAGGGGCTCCTTGACACAGAAGTTCATATTATAATAGATCAGAGTTTTTGCCTGGGATCTGACTGAATGATTCACCAGAAATTCATCAGGGTTATAAAATGAATTAATTTCTTTAAGTCATAAGGATCCGTGTCCCAAAAGAGTTGAACACTTTTGCTAACAGAACTGTTAGCTCATTTCAGAAGGGCCCATGCAAAAGGCATCAGTAAAGGGCTTGTCCTGGGAAGATGGAGTTCTTTCCTAATTTTTTAAAAGTGGACAGGGCATGTTTGGATGCTGTATCATGTTTAGTTAGACTATTGGTTGCCATAATGTTTAATTTCCCTTCATTCTCTTCATTCAAATAACTTATTTTAAAACGTGACCAAGTTAGACTTAAATTGTGGCTTTGCCATACGCCCTGCATAAGGACAGCACATAGTTGAGCTTCCCCAAGAGTGAATTGGACCAGCTTGTAACAACCTCCACATATGTTCTAGGTGGAAAACAATCAATGCCAGCCCAATGCCTAGTAATGTTTGCTACCCCCACTGTGCTAGATCAGCTGCAGTGGCTGATGTGTTGTGGGGACTGAGCCAAGGCTTCACCCTCTTACTGTTCCTGTTCGTCCCCTGCAGGAGAGGTAGTGATATCCTTGTAGAAGCTACTAGACCTCTTCCACTGCAGTTCATGACACTCCCCTGTGATAGCTCAGGTCTGTTTGTCCTCTAGTCACCATCCAATAGTACTAAAGTTAATCTGTCAGTTTTGTCCCTGATTTAACTCCACTGAAGTCACTTGAGTTATACTAGGGACAAATATGGCTCATTGCCTCTACTTTTTCTTTTCAAATTTACAGATACTGTAAGCAGTGTTCAAAGAACATATGAGATATTAGTCGCTTTATTTATGTAACGTCTTGGATTCCAAAGCATTACGTTTTTGTGAGGGGGAGGGCTAATGACTACTATATTAAGGTTATCTAAAACTAACATTTTTTCCAGTTTATTGTAGAACTCCATCTCTCCATATTTGTAGCAGGGTTGACGTTTGTTAGGAGAGATATTATTGAGTGCATATTATAATTAATTATATTAGCACAGGGAACCCTGATTTATCAAATGATATATCTTTCATAAAATTAGAATTTCAGAATATTAAGGGTAACCTCAGTTATATAGAGTCAACAGGCCCTAAGTCTAGACAGCTCAGCAGAGTTGATTAGAGGTGCTTTAACCAATCAGATCTGTATGAGGTGATCCTTACACCTTTGTGGAATCTCATTGAAGTCAGTGGTACTTCTAGGTTAACTGGACTTCAGTTAACTGGGGTTGCACAATACATGTAAGGTTTAAGCTCTTGCTTTATGGCCAAGAGCTTAAACCTTGTTTGGATGAAAAAATGAAAAGTTGTGTATCAATGTCGTCATTGTCCAAAGCAAGCATATATTCAGGCTGAAAAATCACCATGCAATTTGGCATAAATAATCAAAATGAGCTGTGTCTGTTCTATAAAAGCAGGTCAAGACTGAAGTACACTGGCAGACTCAGGTACAGAAACCTACTAATTGCTTGTTAGAACTGTATAAGACTTGCTAGTTTTTGTTTGCATAGGCTTTGTAAAGCAAACTGGTGAGGTATGTTTTTAGAGTTTTGCCGCCTATGAATTTAGGGTTTTCTAGCTTCTGCAGAGTTGAATTTGGGGCGTCATAAACTCCAGGCTCAGTAATGCAGAGTGACTATCCTTGCCGGTCCTTCTTCAGCAGGATGATGAGGAGGGGATGCCCTGGTTCTAGAAGCACCTGTTTGATTGCTCCTAACCAAAAAATGCATGAGGGCACAGTGGGCCTCACAACTGTCTCCAGAAGACATTGGAGCCTGAGGTTGTTGCAGCCCAGTGAGCTTTCCTCCTAGAGGCCATTCAGAGAAAGAGGATGCCAGGCCAGGGGGGCATTGAGACGGGGCAGCAGGTGGGTTTGGCCAGTCCAGAACTTCTCTAAATTTCATGGTAATGTCTCAATCCAATCTACAAAACTCTCACTCAGGTTTGCTACTCTGGTTGCCAGGTTCATGTAACCCTCATGGGATTTGTTTTTTAACAAAGATGTAATCAGTGCTAGTTTTCTGTTGCACTGGGAAACAGTCGGATAGCCCTACAATTTGCCATTACCGTCACTTGCTACAACCAGCCCTAATGATCTGACATTTTCTTTGTAAGACCGGTCATTTCCATGACATGTACAACAAGTAAACATTTTCTTGTAAGAAAAAAACAATAAAAAACCCACCCAAGCCTCCACTATATGTTTTAAATATTAAAACAATACACAGAGCTAAATCTTCTTAACAATTAACCAAGCAACTTCCCTTAGCAATAATGGAAAAATTTGTATCTAATTTGCTACACATACTGTGCCATAAATGAATCCCATAAAATACAAATAAGTTCTCCCTAAGCACCTGTAAACTCTTCCTAATACTTAACATTTATTTACACTTGAATGTAAATAAATTTTAAAATTCCATCATGAGTTTGGTGATCTTTTCTGTATACATACTGAGTACATGTGAATATTTATAATGTACTGCATGTGAGGAAGTGATATCCATATGATAAAATGCAAAACAAAGTGATACACTGCACTGATCATGCAACTTTGAATACCTCCCCTCCCATTTGGTCACTTATCTCATTCTCCTGGGACTATTTCTAACTGTTAAACAGCTTCAAAAACCTGCCATGTTCCTTTGGTATAGCTCATGGACCGAGTCAATGAAATACAAAGCTAACATCACTTCAAATTTAAGTACTTTATATATATCAACAAACAATCATGATCTTAATTTCCTTATAGCCTCATCCTACAATGTGATCTGACAATGTGAGCTCTGCGCCTGGGTGGAGTCCCATTGTTTTCAGGGGAACTATGCGTAGTGTCAATGCTCAGATATCACATTACTGGGTTGGGCCTTAATATGTATGTAGTATGTTTACTATGGGTTAGATTGTGATCTTATGTGTAGGACTGATTAAGGATTGGTGTTTAAATACACCCACCTCTGTTAGGGAAGATTTATGACTTCCTCTTACTTCTGGCATTGACATATAGTTCAAATCACAAATGTAGCCCTTGTGTATAGTAAATGTATCCTTGATATGGAGATTAAATTAGTCATTGGCAGTATGAAACAGAGGCTTTTTAGTCCTGTTTAAAGTGCATTCTCAAATCAACTTAAACTATGAATTTTCTCTGACTCCTCCACAATATTGTTGTCCCTCCGCTGAACATCAGCAAATGTTATAGGTTGGTTTTTCACTGGAGGAAAAGTTAGTGATGCAGTGTTTCTTAATAAATTTCTTTATTTACACTATATACACCAGTCCATGAACAGAAATGATCACAAACAGCACATAGGCAGCCCACTCTTGCAGGAATCTCAACCCAAACAGAGAATGGGTGCTTCACAGGAAACAATTTTGCACCAAGAATTGAACCCATTTAGAGTCTTTGAGAGATAAAGGAGGATAGCAAAATTCCTTGCTCTTTGCCAGATATTCCCCTCTCCGCTTCCTGAATACAGCATTTCTTCAGAGAAACTGTACACTGCTCACACACTAAGAATGTATAAGACTACTTGTAATGGCGCCATCTGGTGCTTCCTGCCATAACCCTATCTATCTATCTATCTATCTATCTATACACACACACACACACACACACACACACACACACACACACACACACACACACACACACACACACAGAGTCATATATATAAAATCACATTATAAATGAGCTTGTGACAGTGTGTTCCTAGACATGCCAGTACTATTTACATGAGATGATAAAATGGCTTGGAGCTCTAATACAATAGGTATCAGTCTTGCCCAGGGCAGGTTGGTTTATACAATTCTATCTGAATCTACTTTAATTTTTCTTTCGGTGCTCTGGTACAGAACCAGCTCACATATAATTCAATTCACTACTACTTTACCCTTCAGTTAGAACAAACCAACAGTAAGCACACAAAGGCCACTGTGATGGTATCTCCTTTGATCTTCTGCTTGCTCAATCTACTTCCAACTGTGCTGGCTCCCAATTTCATTTTTATAGTTAAGTAGTTTGGACATCATTAAAAGAACTGTGTCTGGAGGCAGTGATATGGCACTGATCAGTTTGTCAAGTAATTCCATAAAAAGTTCACAGTTCTACCCTGATATGATATGGAGAAAATGTCTCATTAAAAATAACTTTTGTAAAATACATTTCCCCATTTCAACAAACAAAAAAAAGAGAGAGAGGGAGAATAATTTCTGAGATGAGCTCTTTCTGTCTTAATGCATCATCTTTTAATCTCCACTATTTCCGCCTCGTGCCATTTACTGCAATCTATTAATATTTTGTTCCTCTGATTTTCGTACTGGTTTCAAAATCTGTCATTTTTTTGGCTCTACAAGCAAAGGGCCAGACTGTGACACAGGTGGGGGCATTAAGTGGAATAAGAACATCCCTTATATCCGTGCTTGGGTTACCTCAGGGTTTCTCAGACGGGTTGCCGCTTGTGTAGGGAAAGCCTCAGGGGCTGGGCTGGTGTGTTTACCTGCCCTGTCCGCAGGTCCGACCGATCGCGGCTCCCACTGGCCGTGGATCACTGCTCTAGGCCAATGGGAGCCGCGATCGGCCAGACCTGTGGACGGGGCAGGTAAACACACCGGCCCGGCCTGGCCCGCCAGGGACTTTCCCTACACAAGCGGCGACCCCTGTTTGAGAAACCCTGCTCTATATTTCAGCCTGAAATATATACATGCAAGTTCATTTCTATGCTCTGTCATGAATGCACAATCATTTTTGGGCACTGATATTTGATACTTATATTTCCAGTTGGGCTGAGATTCACTTTGCCTTTGGAGACACATCTATTCCTGTATTTTTGCACTTGCAAACGTGAATTGGTGGTGTGGTTCTGATTATTTACCCTGTTACTTGATTGTGTCCATAGTCAAGAATCCAGAGACACAGATACTCAGATTTACCACCACAATTTGATGGCTTACAAATTTTACCAGTGCAAACTGTACCCTCGCCCCCCATGCAGTGGAGGTGGAGAGGATTCAGAAGTGATTTCTAAAAGATGGCTCAGGTGGGTCCACTCCAAATTATTGGTTTTATGGTGCAAGTCCTGAACACCGCACTGGACCCAGTTAAATGCCGAGTATGAGAGAGCAGTGGATGGGGCACATAACGCCCTCCCAATATTAGATAAAGTTGCAGTCTGTTTCTTAAATCCTTCCCATGTGTCTATCATTCATTTGCCTGCATGTACTGATCAAAGGGCTACTGCCCTTCTGAAAACTTGCTCAAGCTGCAGTTAGGGTGACCAGATAGCAAATGTGAAAAATCGGGACAGAGGGTAGGGGGTAATAGGTGCCTATAAGACAAAGCCCCAAATATCGGGACTGTCCCTATAAAATTGGGACATCTGGTCACCCTAGCTGAAGGTACAACTACTGTTTCTTGCAGGCAATTTGGAATTTAAATTATTTTATTTGTGCTCACAAATGTTTATCAATGCAAAACTATAGGACATAAATGACTGCTAAATTTGGGAAGAATATAGAGGCTTGGTTCAGACATAAATGAAAATTTGGCCTTTTAAAGCTCTTCCTCGTGCACTAAAATATATACCTGTTTTGTTTGTTGGATGGAAAATCATAGGTTTGAAAACATCAGGAAATTAAACAAAGTAATAGAATAATACATGTCCAGCATAGGATGAGGAGCTAATGAACATCAAAAGATTAAATAGTACTACAGTTAGAACTAGTCTGCAGATAGTTATTTTCACTTTTTAGTTAAAATTCTTCACAAGACTGATAATTCAGGATAGTTCTATTGGTATTAGATATGTAACTCGATGGATAATCCCCAGCCCATACCTCTAAGCAGGTTTCATTCACCTGTCAGTATCCTATATGAATCAGCACCAATCGACAGCCTTCTACATATGGATTAAAGTACAAACTGATGTATACAGTCACTTTCCCTCCCTGAGAAAAAACAGTGAGACAAAACCATAGAGAATACCTATAGCCCTGGTCCTCTCTTAAAATAATAGATGAAAAAGGAAATTTGAAAGCAAAAAGAAAAAATAAAGAAGCATCAGCCGCTCAAACCCCTTAGGTATTATACCTTCCAGTGCGCACCATCTGACTGACACACTTCTCCATATGCTGAGGAGGAGAAAGTACTATTCCCAACTAACCCACAATTATGCCTTCATTATTTCTTTTTAATCTCCTCCGAGTTCCCATAGGGCCTTATATTTGGTTAGATAAATGTCCCTGCAACAGACCAACTTAGAAAAATCCTTGAGTCTTTAAAAAAAAAATCATGTTACGTCTAGTGTAGTTTTTTTCTAAACTAATTTTATCTCTCAGATACTTTCCTTTTTGTTCTAACACTAAAATAAATTATTTTGAGCATTCCTTTCATTTTCTCTACATAATGTTTAAAGAATTGTTGGGATGATAGGTTACCAGAATCCTAAATGATGGATTTTTTCCACTTCTGTTTTAAAGGCCTATTTAATTTATTGGTGTAGTGATTTTTAATTGTAATACAAACTAGGGGCCTACTCTTGTTCCTATTGAATTACTAACTAAATATCCATTGAAATCAACAGAGAAAGAGTGGATTCTAACCATTGCGTTTAATGTATTTTGTTTATTTCATACTCAGTTCCATGCAGAACTAAATGAGATAAAATGTAATAAAGTATTTTGACTATCTATTCTGTGTGTAAAGTTGTTATGCTTGTGGTCCAAAGTATAAGTAGTATAGTATTAATATAGTGAGATTGTCTTACTCCTACATTACCTTTTGATGTGGTATTTTGCAAATTGTTCTGTGTAGTTATTTTGTTATGGTTACATTGTAAATGTCATTTTGTGATAAGATACTTGGAGATGTATATAATGACTTAGAATAAAGTTTATGGAAGAATCATAAATAAGAAATTAAAATGTTATACATTGTAATGGGTTTTTTGCATCATTTTCTGTGCCACCTGTCCTATTTGTTTAGCTTTGAACATCCTCTTTCGCTTGCATGTTAAACTTTCCTTTAAAAGTTAATGTAGTGCTTAAGAAGGGTGCTAGAAGGGCAGGACTGAAGTCTTTTCCCTCTGTCTACTCTGCACCATAAGCAGTGTCATCATAAATTCAGATTGTTGCTTGCTGGTGTAGGCTTGATTTGTAAAGGTACAGAGCACATGCAGCTCTTATTGATTTCAGTAGGGGAACAGGGGCTATTTAGCACCTCTGGAAGTCAGGTCATATGCCTTTAACCTGTTTTTTAAAAGCCTTTACTAGGTATGAGAGGGTCCATCAGTCTCTATGCCCATTCAATTCTAGGCTTCTGTCAAAGCTGCTCTGAAAGTTCCCAGCTAATACCAGCTGTGATTATATTTTTTGTGCTATGGGTAATAGGGAATAGATGGGGAAACCACCTAAAAGCAATCAATAATAGCAACTTTCTCACTACAGTCTCAAGCTAAATTTGAATGAGTCAGTGATCTACAGGAGAAAAACTCTATAGGTTCGCACCAGTCCTCTGATCAGTTAGTCCTCTTAACACCTGATGTTTCTAACATCAGAATGAAAATGTTGGGAATAAAATCCCAAATGGACTATTTGCACACAGCTATGTTCAAAAACCCCCAAAGATGCACACAATATTGACTGTAATAAATGTGTGTGATACAAAAAGTATAGTAGCAGTTGTGACATACTGCAAAGATCACATTTCTGCCCTTACAAAAATTAAAAGGAAAAAAAGAGGCAAGATTGTGGTTGTGCTGCTAACTGGAAACAAGAAAGCACTTCTGCTCTGAAACAGGGTCATATGCAATGTTTTACTGTGGCTTATGGATGAAGCCTGCATAGTGATACATAATAGACTGGGGAAAAGAGTGTTGAAAATAGATCCGTGAATGGTAATTTGAAAAATAAGTTGCCAGTTCCAATAACATTCTCAAACCCACATCTTACAAAACATTTATGCTATTTTTGTAACATTATGAAATTCATCAAAAAGCACAGCCAGCTTTGAAAGCAATACAACAAAATTCAGGTTTCCAATTCTGAGCCAGTTTATGTCTTGGGTGGGAAGGGGGGACCCAAAACCTCTTTCATTGCAACACAAAGTTTTTAATAAGTTCTTTAATGAAAGTAGTCAGAAGATATCAGTAATCTTCATATTTAATTAAGAATAATTGTCATAATAAGGTGTTTTTCTGTGTTGTACATAGGTAAAATTTGTTTTAACCTTGGTACTGAATTAAAGTTGTAATTTTAAGTGTTTGAAAGGAATGTTCTCCATTTAAATATATAGTGAAATAAAGAAATACAAGTCAGTAAAATCAAGAATTGTTTATCAGACCATAAAGTTATTTTAAACTCTATTGCTGACATGTCATGCTGCTTACGAAGAAAAAGAATCATGCTTGCTCGGATAAAAGAGTGTTTTGCCAAGCCACTAATATACAAGGACAAGCCGTGGACAGTCATTGCCTGCTTTGTTTCCCGGTGCCCTGGAGGTCCCATAGGTCTGATTGCAGACTGGCTTTGTTCAGCAAGTCTCTAAGGCACCAGCTCATTGCCTTGCATGCCCTGGTATGCCAACAGGATATGCTAACAGGGCTGCTTGCCTGAGTGGCAACTAACTCAGACTCACTCAGTGGATAAAGTGAACTGAAATAGTCAGCAGGCATACCCTGGAACACTTTGCTGTCTGGAACTCCTTTGTTCCTCTTTCTCTGTGAGTGGCTATGTACTGGTATAGTTTTGCCAGCAGATAACACTCCTATGAGATTGCTTAAATTACCTTTCCTTGACAAAGACTAAGCAACATGTTTGCTTTACTCAGAGTTGTAACAGTAAGCATAGACCAGAACTTTATTTATTTATTTAATATGCAGTAGTTCCCAAAGGCCCTAAAGTTCCCATTATGTTTGTGCAACACTTAGCGCTCAGGAAAACGTGATCTTTGTTCTAAGGAATGTACCCTCTAAAGGATAATAATTATTAAAATCTAGCTCTTAAAATAGATTAAATGGTTGTAAAAATAAAAACTTATTGTAACTATGTCCAGCGTAAAATTTGCCAAATGGGTTAAGTCCAATTTTTCAAAAGTAATTTAGGCACTTGAAAGCTTAAATCTCATTGGCTAAGACTTAAGTTATTTTGAAGTTTGGATTTGCAGGTTTAAGTTCATTAGGTTCCTTTGTTATACCTAGTTTTAATTAGTTTTCATTATTTTGACCATTTAAAATCCACTTCTCAGATGTAGATAGTAGCGCAAGCCCACTCCTAACATTCAAGTGACCTTCACCTATTCCCGAAGGTGACCCCTTGCCCATCCTCCCTGCACCCACTGACAGGAATGAGCAATATAAGCAAAATCCTGTCTAGATACAGTTTGCTGATGTCCCCAGCCCTCTGAGTGTCTAACAGTCAGCTTCCTCTTCATTGCTGCTGCTGTTTAGTAGGCAAGCCATAAACCCCCTCTACTGGAGCAAGTACTGGTGGAAGGTTGACAGTCAGGAGTGAGATTTGTCTTTTGGGAAATGAGGGGCAAGGAGTTAGGGATTTAAGCTGTTCTCCTCTGATAATCAGTGATTGATTGAAGTATGACCTAGTTGGGGGCAAGAGGCTGTGATGCTGCTTTATTATGTTGCCATTTTAAATGTGTGTGTACGCAGAGACTTGTTTGGGTGTGCTTCTGAGTACACTTTTAAAGAGAGGAATCTAAATAAATAATGATACTATCGGTATGCCTGTGGTAATGCCGGACACTGCAATCACTGAAGGTTTCTTCAGAGCAATGCTAGCAATTAGAAAACAACATGTGACTACTGTATATACTATCTTTTTACCGTGTGTTCATTGTCCCTTCTTTATACAGTGACAACTTCCCTTGCAAGTTCATTCCTACCTCTAGGCTCATTCGCTAAGTACATACTGTGAACCAACACTTAATTAACCACCCGCTTCTCTAATAAGTGCTCACTACAATGTTATTCTGAAGATACTGGTTCTTGGTGCAAATTTTCCCATTGTTAATAAAGCAGACATGTAAAACTCTCTTTTGTTATTAATGGCTCACACATTTCATGCTGTTGCTGTGCTGTTTTTTCTGGTCATAGTTAAGGAAAGGAAGCATATCACAGTAACTCTTTTGGTAACAATTAAATCTGTGCATTTGGGTAGAAGGTTGAGGACTTAAAGGAGTTAACCAAGAGAGAGTGCTGTGTGAGGGAAACCAAATCATTTCAAGCATTTTTTGCCTTCGTCATGAGGCAAAACTAGTTTTAAGATTTTAAGTTTTAAGTCAAAGGATCAGCCAATAAGCCATTAACTGTAGATTTTAAAGCTAGAATTTTAGCTATCATTATAACTCATGCAGTCTTTTTCTTTAGATTGTTTAAAGCTGCAGCTTTTTTAAAATTAAACAGCTAATGTCAAAATTAACTTTTCAAACCTGTGCATGGAGTTGATCTAATCCAAATTCTATTTAAAGTTGTGCCATGCTGCTGATATTGCAGTTAGTGTTAAGCTGTGTGCCTGTGCATTATGTAGAATATATAATCTTGCCTGGTAGTATTTTCATGCATTGATATAATTCAGTTAAAGGAAATGAACATATACGAATAATGTTCAAAGATAATTATGCTAGTTTTTCAGCTTAAATACCTTAAAATCTGCAAAGACAGCTCATAGACAAAGGGGACACTAGTAAAATTCACTGCAATAGATTTCTCCATTCATAATGACAAGAACATCTCTCTCAATATTACTTAGTTAATGAAGGAATAGATCTGCTGTGAAGTTCCTAGGAGGCTCATTTTCTTGAGTACAGTAGTAAAAGTTAGCTGATGAATGACCTAAACTGCTTAATGTTTCTACTTATAACTTCTGAGCAGCAAGGCGTATCTAGGAGAGTACTGAAGGAGTTATCCTCAGGAGACCCCAGTGTCCTTGTAGGTTGTCAGAGTCAATGAGCCAGGTTTATTTCAAATGGCTCCTTAAATGAACATTTATTTTGTGCCAGTAACACGTTTTTGATTAACAGCTCTTTTTGACTAATTTGCTTCCCAAAACAGCCCAATAAAGGACTCGTTTAAAACATAATTAAAAGCATGTTATTGCTAGTAGTTAATACTGATTAAAACAGGCATTAAGACAATTATCGTTGAAGGAAAGTAAGCACCCCGTAGTTAGTATAGAATCCATTCTTACCGTTTTTACACATTGCATACGGCAATGGACTATTTGCCAATTTGCAGAAGCCTTTTTTTTCCGCACATAATTATGTCAAAATTTGATCTCAATAATTTTATTCATGTACAGGCAATTTAAACATATTTTAAATATTTGTGTTTTTACGGAACATATATATTTTCAAGAAGGTAGTGTTAATTTATGATCCTGGATGATTATTGAGTTAGCTAATCAGAGAGTAGAAAGATCCTAGTTACTTCTTTTCCTATACAGATAATTTTAACTGGCCTGATTTTCAAACCTGACCTACAGTTTTGAAGGTACAAATTTGCCTCTTTAAACTCCCCCACAGTTATGCACCTTCCATGAATTGCTAGTAAAAAGTAAGAATGAATTACATGTATGAAACTGTGGGTATAATTTATTATGGCTGCCAAACTGCACCAGGCAAAATGGAGGCCCATTTTGAAAATCAGGCCCTGAAGATTGCATACTTTTCTGGATTTTCACACACACAGCCATAGCTTCTATCTCTTTAACTACTTTTATATGAATCCTGTGTATATTTCAGGCTATTCTGTATTTTTATAACATCAAAACAAAAGGAGGTACATCGGTGCACATATTGCATACAATATTAGGAACATGGTTTTGAAAATTTGGACCTGTTTCTTAATGTAACTAATTACTGTATAGAAAGTAAACACATAAAATAAAAGTTTTACAATTTTTAATCTTTACTTTGAAATTCACCTTGTCCTCTAATATGCACCACTTCTATTTTTAATTACTGTCATACTGTACTACAGTGTATGCTATATCACCTTCATTTATAGTAAGACAATATTTGTGTCCATCATAATTTGTTTGAGGTTAAGGAATTTTGTTAAACAAAGAAATAACTGCATAGACTTTTGATTTTTATTGTTCTTCCAACAAATTAGCAAAGTGTGAGGGTCAAAACCAAAAGTAAATACGATTTTTTAAAAAAATGCATTAAATATGCATCTGGTTACAATGATGAAGTTAACTTCATAACTTTTACCCCAAATTGATATTAATACAGGAAAATAATAGAAATTTTAGTGCAGGCTAGTAAGAAACATTGTAATGTCCTCAACATGAACTGTTTGGAGAGATTAAAGCTATGGTGAAACTGCTGTGTTTGAAGTGACTAACTCTCAGAATGAAACTATCAGTGTGTTCTCAGTGCAGGGTCTCTGATGGTGGAACTCCTTGCTGGAAAGAGGTGATCACCATGATCTTGACCTCATTCAGGGTACACTGCGGGAGCCACGCTTTCACAGCAACCTTCCTGCAATAACAGAAGCTGAAAAATGAATACCGTTCCCACTCCCCACACTACTTCCACAAAAGATCAAAACAGCCAGGGCCTGGCAAAGCACAGTGCACCTTACAGACTAATGCACTGAGAGTCTTAACACTTAGATACTGTGGTGATGGCTGCAACAGGAATACCTAAGGTGAGTAGGAAGCTTCTTTCCTCTCCCTTCCCACTAACGTATTAGGGCAGTGTCGGCTACTATCTCTTAAAAGAAAGCTCGGAGTAAAGCTCCTAGGCTGCCATGTTGTCCCAAGCAGCAGCATTGGTTGCCAGCTAGGGCATATAGCAAGCCATACATCGGCATGTATGCTGCAGTTGTGAGCCCATGCTCACTGTGGCTTGCATCTCCCCTGGTCTTCTCAAACCCACCATGGAACCCTGTTCTGGCTGCCCAGATTCAAGGGGCATCAGGGCTCCTCACAAAAGCACTAGCAAAGGAAGCATTTGGCCTACAAGTTTTAAGCTCCTTCTGTGTATTACTGTTATTATTTAATATTTTACTTGATAGCTCATTATTCACCTAGTGCTGTAGCATCTGTTCACATTAAATGCATTAAAAACAAAACCTGAGGCAGTCCTGCCCACATTAGGCAGCAGTAATAGCCTTTCCCCGAATAACTATTCCAAGCTATCAGTTAGAAGCATTGTCAGAGTCTAAGACCATCGACAAGAAAATGCCTGGTCAAAAAGGCGAACCTTACAAGAACACCAAACTCAAATTCACCACAGGTGTAAAGCTGTGTAGTTCCATTAAATCTAATGTTTCGACACTGATTTATGCCAGCTAGAAAACTAACCTCATGTCAGGCTTCTAGCCAGGCAGAGAGTGCATTCTGTAGCAATCAACCTGCTGTCAATAAAGTTCTGCTTTCAGTTCTAAAGAAGACAACAAGACCATCAATCTCGGTAGAGCTCAGCTATTATGATAGTGTACAAAAAGACAGGTGTGTGATCTATTTGGTAGTCAGGTGTCAAGCCATACAAGAATTTATAGTTTAAAACTAGAGGTGGTTGAAAAATGGAAAAAAATTCAACCATCTCTACTTAAACCCTGCTCCATGAATTTCATCTCAAAGCAGCTATACATAGCACTTTACTGTAATGAGTTCAGTGGAACCATCTGAGGCATAATGAAGTACTAAATGGAAGTAAAGGTATCAGAATCTGGAACCCATTGTATCAAGCAATGCACAAATCCCAAAAGACATTCCCTGCCCTAAAGAGTTTACATTTAAGTGTAAAACAAGAGACAAGTAGATACAGATAGACAGATGAGTGGGGGGTACTAGGCAAAAAGAGATAATATTGGCCAAAGCAACAGGCTAGGAAAATGATCTTTGCAACAGTATTCTGAATGGATGTGAGCAGGGCAAGGCTACATTCATAAAATGCTGGAGAAAAGGGTATTTCAATAATTTAGATGAAAGATAATGAGAGCCGGGACAGGAATTTTAGCTGTGTGGGTGGATGGGAAAGGCTGTATCTCAGAGGAGATGTGCAGAAAGAATCAGCAAGATTTTGGTTTAACCTGAATGTGAGGGCCCCTAGAGAGATTTAATTGTTGAAGACGACGTCCAGGTTTTGGGCCTGAGTGACGGGCAGGATGATGATGTCCACATTAGTTGAGAAAGCAGGTAGGGCAAAGATTAAGAGCTCTGTTTTAGCTTTTCGAGCTTGAGCTGACGGCTAGACGTACATGAGATGTCAGAGGTAGGCTGAGATTTTGGTTTGAACAGGAGACAGGTCTGGAAGAGAGGGATAGATCTGTGAATGTCAGTATAGAGTGGCAGTTGAATTTGTGTTTGGGATGAGATTGCCCAGAGGTAAGATGTAGAAAGGGCCCAAGGACAATGCTGTGTGGAACCCTGACAGAGAGACTGGAGGGGGGATGAGGAGGATCGTCTGAAACACACACTGAAAGCACAATGAGAGAGGAAAATAATGAGAGGATAGAATCACTGAAACCAAGTGGGAGGATGAGATTGCAAGAACAGTAATGTGGGAATGGTGCTGAAGGCAGCTGATAGGCCAAAGGTACTCATTCTGAAATTTGACTAGGAAGTGGTCATTAGAAACTTTGGCAAGCATGATTTCAGTGGATTGTAAGGGATGGAAGCCAGACTGGAGAGGGTCTGAGATGGAACAGGAGGAGAGGAGTCTCCAGACAGTGATTGTAAACAGTGCATTCAGTGAGTTTAGAGAAGAAAGGGAGATAGGGTGGTGTTTGGAGAGGCATGTGGGATCAAGGGTGGGTTTTTTTAAGATGGGAGAGATGAAAACATGCTTGTATTGTAAGGCGAGAGAGCCAGAAGAGACTGAGAGGTTAAGGAGAAAAGTGAGGGGGAGAGTGGATTCAAGGGAGGAGATCACGAGATCACATACGGTCACTGGGGCTAGTAAAGGGGTTAGAGGAGGAGAACAGCTGAGAAACTTCTGCATGTGTGACAGGAAGAAGGAGGGCAGAGTTGTGGGAAGGGAAGGAAAGCAAGTGAGGGGAGGTGGAAGGTCACTTATTTTGTTAATTTTTCTTTTGGAAGAAATCAGTAAGATCCGGTGCAGAGAGAAAAGTGGGAGGAGGAGGAGAGGGGGGTGTCTGAGGAGTGATTCAAAGTGGTGAAATTGCAGCTGGGACTGTGGGCATGGGGTTCAGTTAAGTTGAATGATGAAGGTGGGATGAAGGAGAGGGAAATTTAGTGTGTTTAACTTTGGGGAAAAAAATCAAAAGTGTAATTTATGATCCATGTGCCTGTCAGCACCAACACTGCTTTCCCTGTATGTTATATTCCTACCCCTCCCCTTAATCTGTGTTTTGTCCTTTTGGGTTGTCTTTTCTTTAAGACAGGAGGAGGCTGTGTCTCCCTCTGTGTTTGGAAAGCACGTAGCACATTTTGGGTGATACAGTGATATAGAAATCCATGAAGCAATAAGCCAAATTCCTGCTAGGTGTAACCCCATCAAATTAATTGAAATTACACCAGGGATGAATTTGATCCAAGAAACCAAGACCCCGAATCCATACCTGAAGTCCATGGCAAAATTCTCATTGAAGACAATGAGAACAGGATTTGATCCTAACTGAGGGACTGGAAAGTCCTATTAATATACTGTAAGCTTGTGATATGCAGTAAAGGGGCAATCCTTGGGGTAGGTCCCTTTTGTTAATTGAGGCTTGAACAATTGTCTATACAGTTGGCAGCTCTGAAAAAGAGACGACAGTCCCAAACACATCAGAATAACGACGTGGAACTACCCTAGTTGACAAGAATCCCTATTATATTCCCTTGACATAGGAAGGAGAGAAGGAGATAACAAAGGAAGAAACTCAAATCACGGCTACCAAAAAAAAAAAAAGTGTGTGTGTGGGGAGTTGAGGGGAACAAGACAAAGAAGCATGAGGAAGAAAGGTGTCACCCAGTGGAATAAGACCCTCTGTTGAATTCTGTTGTTAATGTATAATATTATTGCTGATGTCAAGATATATTTAGCACTCACCAGTCAGTTAGAAATAATAATAAAGTCCATCTGTCTTAAAATTTCATGATGAGACCTTGCAAGCTTTTAAAATATGTAGTTTTTTATCTTGCTTCCATACCACTTCAGAAATTGATTCCATATTTAATCAAATGTTTGAGGTTTTTTTCCTTTCTGGGGTAAAGAATTCTTCCCAGGTCTGAGAAGGCTAATAAGGCTATCACTCAGTGATGTGTTTTGGGAATTGCAAGGAAGAATTGGATGTTGGGCTGTTGTGATAGCTCTAAGATTCCATGTTTTGGCTTTGAGTTCTAAGAATCCATTTGAAGGAGGGAAAGAAGAGAGAAACAAGCAGAAATGATTCAGGTGTCAAACAAAAGTCTCTTCCAAGAATAAGATTTATTTCAAGCTATAACCTCTTGCCAGAAGTTTGTGTTTTTGGGAAATGAAAATTTTCTGTCTTGGTGGTATTACTAAAGCAAAAACAGCTGAACTCATTTAAACAATGGCAGAGTGTCTCACTCCTAACTTTGAATTTTCTGGCTTTTGTCACTGTATGTCACAACCATAATTATTATTTAAACAGGGAGGTGAACTGCAAAACAGAAATGAAATTCTAGCCTAGAAATGCTGTATGAACTAAGTATCAGAGGGGTAGCCGTGTTAGTCTGGTTCTGTAGAAGCAGCAAAGAATCCTGTAGCACCTTATAGACTAACAGACGTTTTGCAGCATGAGCTTTCGTGGGTGAATACCCACTTCTTCGGATGCAAGTTGCATCCGAAGAAGTGGGTATTCACCCACGAAAGCTCATGTTGCAAAACGTCTGTTAGTCTATAAGGTGCCACAGGATTCTTTGCTGCTTCTGTATGAACTAAACGTTCCTGCTAACCAAGCTGGGTTAGGCATTCAGCACAGAAATAAGTTTTAATTTATCCCTCTTAAAACTCTATATTTCCCTAGTTAAATTATCCTCGTACTTCCTAGTTAATGAAAATATCCCAGAATGTATAATAGAAAAAGAAAAAAAAAGAAAAAATCGGGTGAAACCAGAAAGACCATGAATTGCATGTGACTTCTGGTATTTGTGATGCTACAAAATGATGCATTCTGGGAGGCTTTCATTATGGACTTAATTGTGCTCTATGGACATTTCCCCCCATTGAAAGGTGTGTAGAGAATTATGCCCTAGCAAAAGCTTTTCGACATATTGGGCCTCATCTATGCACAGTGCCTCCTGGACTTTGCAGGTAGCAAGAGCGCACATCCATTGTGCAACCTCTGAAGGGGATACAATGTGTCCTCCATTCTATGGCCTCAACACTTATGGCTGGTGTGCAACAACAATACAACCTTAACTGTGCCCTCTTAGGCCTGGTCTACACTTGGAATTTTGATCAGATAACTATATTACCTCACCCACCTTGTCTCTCTAATATCTTGGATCAACACAGCTACAATACCATTGCATAAAGGCTAACTATGTCAGTGGGTTTTTTTGAAAGAAACAAAATAGTTATACTGGTTAAAAATCCAAACGTGGGAACATTATATCAGTATAAAGGTGACTTCTATCAGTTTAGTTACCCTGGAATAACTGGAATAAGCATACTTGGATAAAATACCTTTATGCCAATATAACTGGGTCCATACTTCAGGGGTTGTACTGCTTTAGCTGTATCAGTGTAGTTAAATCAGTACAACTCTCTATGTAGACAAGGCCTTAGTGATAACTGCTGATAGAATATTCTGTTTGTTCCTTTAACACCTAGGGCATGATACTGGATACTCTTACCTGCAGTGTTGTTATTTTGCAGGAAGTGTTTCCTATACATTATTTTGAATAAAGTAAATTTTACAAGACTATGGTTCTAGACATATTGAATTTTAAATTAATTGTATATTGCTACAGTAACCATAGTCCTCTTTTGTTATACTTGTCATAAGGGATTTAAGCAGTCTGCAGTAATCTTAAATATGCAGAGTGATTTAGACCTAGGAGGTTTCTCTACTTAGAAACATTAATTCTGAATTTACTGATACTTGTATAGTTATTGTCACATGAATTATATCAGCACTCAGATACCTTAGTGATAGACACCTTAAAATTAACATACATAGACAGTAAAGCAGGTTAAAGCAAACAAACAAAAAAATCAAAATCTCAAAAAGTTTTGCAAAAAGTTGTGGGTTTTTTAATTTCATTTAAACTACAGCATTTTTTACTCAGCTCTAAGAGGCACATAGGTACTGAATCTGAAGGCTGGTTCCAAGCCATCTTTCTGCTTTCCCAATTCTAAGGCTAATCAGAGTTCCTGCATAAATCAAGACATACCCAGGATGCTCTAATTTAGGGCCAGTCTACACTAGAAAATTAAAATCAGCCCAGCTGTGTCACTCAGGGCTGTGAAAAATCCATATCCCCTAACTGATGTAGTTAAGATGACCTAAATCTGTGTGTAGGGGCCATTTACATCAGGTACATTTGAGTCCCTGGCTGGGTTGATGATCAACGGACACATAAACCTGGTATAGAGACAACTTTGTCTCCCCATTCTGAGCTGTGTGTAGCTCAGGACTGAGCTCTGAGATATTAGGTAAATTGCAGCAGTTGATGAAAATAATTGCAAGGAAACTTGCTATTTCACTCAAAAGTTGGGGATGGAAGGACAGAAAATAGGCTTAGAATGGAAGTTTATACTCAGTATTAGCTAAGAAGAAATCACTGCCAACTCCATAATATCTGTGTACTACTAAGTTTGGCTTCTGATATGACTTCCGCAAAGTTCGGGCATACTTGGATCTAAGGTACCAGTTGCCGGCTGTTCTGTAGAGAACATACACAGGACATTGCTCTAGAATGTTTTAATTGCAAAGCTATTACATACAAACTCTTGTGCATGTGCTTAACTTTACATCTATAAGTGAATTCCAATATGCAGACAACTGTGCCCTGTGTGCCTACTCGGAAGAAGATCTTCAAAAAATAGTCAACATTTTCTCTGAGACCTAATCAACTTGGCCTCACACTCAACACTAAGAAAACAAAAGTATTCCACCAACAGGCTCTGAATCAACAGGATGCTACTCCATAATTCAGATCAATAAAGAGACCCTGGATAACATTGAGCACTTCCTTTACCTCGGTAGTTATCTCTCTCAGAAAGCTGACATTGGTGAGGAAATTCAACACTGCCTTCAATGTGCCAGTGCAGCTTAGACACTTGAGAAACTGTTTCTTTGAAGATCATGACATGAAGAATCAAACCAAGCTTCTCATGTACCAGGCCATTGTTATCCCTGATCTCTTGTATGATGCCAAAACTTCGATCATGTACAGTAGATACCTCAATGTTCATGAACAATGCCAATAATGATGCCTCCACAAGATCTTCTAATCAAGTAGGATGAATGATGTGCTAACATTAGTGTTCTGTCCTAAGCCAAAACCACCAGCACTGAAGCGCTGATCATTCACCTCCAACTCTGGTGGGCTGGTAATGCTCCTTGAATGCCAGAAAATTGACTGCTGAAGCAGGTAATGTTCTCACAATGGGATATGGGGCAGGCAAAAAAAAGTGTTTCAAAGACACCCTCATAGCAAACATGAAGAAGTGCAATATTGACATAGACTCATGGGGAACCCAAGCCCTTGACTGACCAAAATGGAAAAGGACCTTGTGGCAAAGATCCCAGTATTTCAAGATCCAACGGAGAAATGGGAAATAAGGAAAGGATGCGCCATAGCCTGACTCAACAATCCTGATCCACCTCTTTCATTGGGAAATGTCTGCCCCAACTGAGACAAGATCTTGGATACCGGATCAGTCTCATCACCCACCTGTGGATCCACATGGCTATCATTTTATGAAAGACATAACTCCTTGAACTCTGAGGGATTGTTGATGACAATAAGTAGTCCCACTTAAGACAGAGGGACCGTGAGTTAGATTAAGGAGAGGTGAGAGGGCAGTTTCCCTTTCTCAGCTAAAAACAGAAAGGAAGTTCTCTCCCTGGCTTGGAAGAGCAGAACTTCCTCCACAACTCCCTTTTCTCCTTGGTGGGAGTTCCATATACTGTGTATTCCTTTGCTTTAACCACCAAGTATGGCTACTCACATGCACAAAGTTAATTTTGTACACGCAGGGATCCAGGTAAAATCCCAAACTATATCTAAAGTCTAGAAAACTAGTCTAGAAAAATTGTGATATGAAGCATTTTCGGCAACATCCATATCCAATCAAGGCTGGACATTATACTGTGATAAAAACCTTTCCCATGGCATTTTTGCATCTCCCGTGCTGGTTCTTGACAGAAATAAGGGCTAAGAACAAATAACTTAACTAAATATTTTTGAATCCTATACAAATGTTTGGTTCTAGAATTGGAGAAGATGGGGGCAGTGTATGTATATATAGGGTAACATTGATTTCAATGGTAGTTACACATGTAACCTGCTTAGGTGCTTTTGAAAAAAACAAAAACAAACAAAAAAAACCAACCATGCGGCACCTATCAGCAGCTTTAGGTGCTTAAATATTTAAAAAATCTATCTCTTAAATGTTTTTGAAACTGTTACCCTTAAACTTCTTTCTTTGAAAAGCAGTTCACACATCTCTAGTCGGCAAGGGCCTCTTGTTATGTAGATTATATATATAATATAGATTATATATAACAAGAGGCTCTTGCCAACTAGAGATGTATGAACTATATATAATCCATTAGAGTTAAACTAAAAATATGTTGTAAGAGAGTCTTCTTGATTTAAAAACAAAACAAAACAAAAAACCTTTTTACTTCGGTGTGGAGCATGCATTGTAGAGTCTCTGCTATGTTTTCCTTTTCAACTGACTGAGCTCAACGGACTTTTGCAAAACAGGGTCTCGTAACATTTAAATCTGTACTGAAAGCTGATTTCCACAAAGTGCTTGCACAGCAGAGAAAGCTGAAGTATTGGCACTGGGACAGTTTTGTGTGGTACAGAAACATTCTTATATTTAATTTTTTCTATCTTACAAGCCTGTGTATGTCAAACTTTAAGTGGAATTGACTGTTTATCCCAGTTGATTTTGACTAGTGACGCCTTCCAGGTTGGAAGGCTCTCACTTCACTCTGTTTCCCATCAGCACTCCTTGACTACCGGCATGTGGTGCCAATTTGTTCCTTCTGTACAGAAAAGAGAAGAGGTTTGGATTTAATTTTAAGTCTTGACACAAGGTTTAATTTGCTAAAAAGGGGAGCTCTGCAATTGTAAATCTTGGAGGAGACACCAAGGTTGCAAAATTTGTCAACCCAGTCTGTTTTGAGCACCATTTAAGCCACTTTCTTAAAGGAACACTATTCCTTTTTATAGTTTGGTCAGAAGTACAAAAGAACATTGTGTAGCATGTGCTTGGCTATTTGTCATCTTTTCTTGTTCTCTCGTCATCATCTTATGGTAACAATAAATTACTGTAAAAACAATTTACTCTAACAGTAAACACACACAAAGTCAGGTAAGGTCAGTCATTTTCAGCTGCTTGAACTTCTAAGTCCAGTGTTGCTCTTTTCCTCAGACTGAGTTACAATAATCACAGTTTTCAGAGTAGCAGCCGTGTTAGTCTGTATCAGCAAAAAGAACAAGAGTACTTGTGGCACCTTAGAGACTAACAGATTTATTTGAACATAAGCTTTCATGGGCTACAGCCCACTTCATCTGATGCATAGAATGGAACATACAGTAAGAAGATATTTATACATACAGAGAACATGAAAAGGTGGAAGTACCCATACCAACTGTAAGAGGCTAATTAATTAAGAGAAGGTATTATCAGCAGGGGAGAAAAACTTTGAAATGATAATCAAGATGGCCCATTTCGGACAGTTGACACGAAGGTGTGAGGATACTTTAACATGGGGAAATAGATTCAACTAGTGTAATGACCGAGCCATTTCCAGTCTCTGTTCAAACCTAAGTTAATGGTATCTAGTTTGTATATTAATTCAAGTTCAGCAGCTTCTCGTTGGAGTCTGTTTTTGAAACTTTTCTGTTGCAAAATTGCCACCTTAACATCTGTCACTGAGTGATTAGAGAGGTTTAAGTGTTCTCCTACTGGTTTTTTAATGTTATGATTCCTGATGTCAGATTTGTGTCCATTTATTCTTTTGCGTAGAGACTCTCCGGTTTGGCGAATGTACATGGCAGAGGGGCATTGCTGGCACATGATGGCATATATCACATTGATAGATGTGCAGATGAATGAGCCCCTGATGGCGTGGCTGATGTGATTAGGTCCTATGATGGTGTCACTTGAATAGATATGTGGACAGAGTTGGCATCAGGCTTTGTTGCAAGGATAGGTTCCTGGGTTAGTGTTTTTGTTGTATGGTGTGTGGTTGCTGGTGAGTATTTGTCTGTAAGCGAGGACAGGTCTGTCTCCCAAGATCTATGAAAGTGAGGGATAATCTTTCAGGATAGGTTGTAGATCTTTGATGATGCGCTTGAGAGGTTTTAATTGGGGGCTGAAGGTGATGGCTAGTGGTGTTCTGTTATTTTCTTTGTTGGGCCTGTCCTGTAGTAGTTGACTTCTGGGTACTCTTCTGGCTCTGTCAGTCTGTTTTTTCACTTCAGCAGGTGGGTATTGTAGTTTTAAGAATGCTTATTCGATACGAAAAAGGAGCGCCTCCTACATCTCTCCCTAATTCTCACACATAAGCACACAGTGAGTTTTGTACAATTCTTTTTATAGAAAATATTTGAAGGTATTTGCAGTGCAGTGGAACCGGGATTTATGATGCAAAATGTATGTATTGATTTGGTCCAAGACCCTTGAACTTCTTCAAAGTTTAGTTCAAGGGTTTTGACTGACCCACTTGTGAAATTCAGTTCTAAGTTTGAGTGAAATCCCTCCCAAAGTTTGGAGGAGTAAGAGAATGATGTAGCATTTAGTTTAAGCCCTTCTCTACAGTACATAGAAGAAGACATTTTACAATTAAAATAGATATTTCAATTAGGACCATGGTAATAGCTCAGAAAAACAGGTGTCCATGATTCTCACTTACTCAATTCCAGTACGTTAGGCAGAAATGTGGAGAAGGAGTGGGTTAAGGTCACATCTTTATGCACGCTGCATTCTGGAGCTGCTCTAATTAATGTTCTGCTTCTCATGACCCATAGTGCTGTACTATCTGGCCATGTCTGGATCCGCACCTGACACCGGGGCTAGGTGCAGGGCTAGTGTAAACCCTTTATGCCACTTCTACACCAGCTTGGATGGCACTGTGCAGGGGATGTTCCACTTCATTTAAGTCTCCTTTACATCCTAGGAAATCAAGGGGCCCCATCTATATGCCTGGACAGATATGTCATATTGGGGAATTCTACATTTCTGCATTTATGTAGTACACCTCTGTCACGAGATAACATGAATTTGGATATAACATGGTAAAGCAGTGCTCGTGGGGGGGGAGAGACTGCGTGCTCTGGCAGATCAAAGCAAGTTCGATATAACGTGGTTTCACCTATAACGCGGTAAGATTTTTTGGCTCCCGAGGACAGCATTATACCAGGGTAGAGGTCATGGCCGGCTCCAGATCGCAGCGCGCCAAGTGCGCGCTTGGGGCGGCGTGCCGCGGGAGGGCGGCAGGCAGCTCTGGTGGACCTCCCGCAGGCATGCCTGCGGACGGTCCGCTGGTCCCGCGGCTCCGGTGGACCTCCCGCAGACATGCCTGCGGAGGGTCCGCTGGTCCCGCGGCTTTGGTGGAGCATCTGCAGGCATGCCTGCAGGAGGTCCACTGGAGCCGCGGGACCAGCGGACCCTCCGCAGACACGTCTGCAGGAGGTCCACCGGAGCTGCGGGACCGGCGATCGCCGGAGCGCCCCCTGTGGCGTGCCGCCCTGCTTGGGGCGGCGCAATTCCTAGAGCCGCCCCTGGTAGAGGTGTATAATATTTTGCATTTTGAAAGAGCTGTAGGGGCAAAAAGTTATACTATGTTTATACTTGGTAATATGTATACCAAGTATGTATATGTATGCCAAACTGATTCCTGGTGTAACGACGTCAGTGATGTCAGTTTGGCTCAGTGTTGGCAATCCTTTTATATGCTACTTGTCAAATATCTCCTGCATGCATTTGATATGGAAATGTGCCACTTGCCTAATCAAAGAGATAGGGTGTTTTGTCCCACGTCTCCATGATACCACTGTGTAGTGTCAGAACTTAGTTATATGTTATTGGCTAGCAGCCAGGCCCATACCCAGGTACACAAGTTGCACACATTCTTTCACTATATCCACACTGGTAAAAGCTTTGTTTCTTTTTTAGTAAGTAGGTGCTAATTTATTTAATCCATATAAATTATGTTCAAGTGTACAGGTAAAGATCCTATTTTTTCCCAAGCGCTGATCAGTTGCACAAATTTCACCTCAAATCTCATTAGACAAATGAAAGTTCAGTCAAGTGTATACTTTCAACTCTTTGAGAGTTTCAAGTACAAAGATAAAGTTGCTATGAACAAAATCTTGCTTAATAGAATCCTTTCCTGTGAACAGAATTATACCATTACAAGTGTTAATCATATTTTGCCAAATGAGCTATTTTGATACCCCTTACCACAGTTTTCTGTAGGTAGTGGGCAGAGTGAGACTTTGAGGAGAAATGCATGCATTTTTAGACATAATTTTAAAAACAAAGGACCAAAACTTGTCCTGGCTGATAGTACAAAGACGTTTTTAGATACTGATGGGTATGTCTCTGCTGGAGAAAACACTGTGATCAGAGCAGAATTCCAATAGGTGGGCTTGGGGAGCATGCAGATTCTGTGAACAGATTCTGACCTTGGGTATATTAGTTTAACTGAGATCAGAATCTGACCTTATGTCTTCTTCTTGCCCTCCTGTGTCCCAGAAGACAGGATTGAGGATGAAATCCTGGCTCACTAAATGAGAATTGTTCCATTGACCTCAGCTGGGTCAAGATGTTACCTTCATTCTCATTGCTTGTAAATGAATTCTCACACTCCGTGATAGCAACTATGAAGTGCGTGACTATGATGTTAGGCTTAGATTAATATGTACTTAAGCTAATATTTTTTTAAAATATAATCATTTTTTCAGTTGTGAATGTATGGCGCAGAAGGTTAAATATGTTGCTGGGCAAAGTGTGTATTAAACTTACTGAATATCTTATTTAGTATTTGTTTTTAAAAAGTAGATTTCTGACGTGATAGTTCATCTAGGCTCATCCATCATGTAAATCCTTTTTATTTCTTGGATTATGTACTGTACTACAGACCCAATAAATCTAACTGCTTTTTCAGAGCTATTCCAGACCATCCTATCAATCTGGGTGCTATGCATGTGCATGTGTAACTTGCCATGATAGAAACATTTATGAAACTTTGTTGAAAAGAATTCTCATATATGTGCAGTGACTGATTTTGTACCCTCAAAATTGTGCCCATTATTTTGTTCTGCAAATACTACACGTATTAAACCATAACTAAAAGCCAGACCCAATTTTTAAATGTAAGCCATCTTTTTTTCCTAAGTAACTGGTATGATGGTGCTGTAACATATTTGTTTGTAAGATATAGCAATTGAATCATATTGTTTTGTTTGTAAGATATAGTGGTTGAATTACATTTATCCCTTACTTGCTTTCATTTTAGAAAGCTTTCAATCATCTTGCCTTGTCTGAGAAATACTTCTTAAAATATTACGTTACTTGGATTTTTGTTGTGCTTCTTGGTTTTTATTAATGGAAACTTGCTGAGTATATGTGGGGGGGTTATTTTGTTTTTTGTTTTTGTCAATATTCTAAAACATTTTTCACTTGAAACCAAGTTGAATATATAGCCCCTGGGGCTTGAATTGTGATGGGAAATGAATGGGGACACGGTTTATCATTTAAAATACATCCATAAACTAAAGCATTTGTCCAAGCCCTCCACCTGCCTTTGAGCTTTGATGATTTGAGTACAATGGGACCTGACTCTAAACTGCCTCACTTTTGGTTTTCAAAAGCGAAACCCTAATTGACAAGGCTTTTACCAGAACAAAAATGAATCCATTGCCAGTTTTGCCTTTCTCTAAGAAATGAAATTGATAAATCTGAGGAGTGGACAGACAAGGTGGCGAGCTCCTCTTGTTAAGGTTTTTCCTTATGGGCTCAGGTAATCCCCAAATGACAACAAACATTTGTAGTCTTTGAAGTTTCAATACTGATTATTGTGCTTCAGAATAGGAATTGCCATAATGGGAATCTGAATGGCACCATATTTTGATTTTTCTCAGAGATCTAAATTCCCTGTCCATGGTGTATTTTGAATGTCTAGTTAGGATTATAGGATTTATGGAAAAGAGTCCTCCATTGTTTTACAGGAAGCCTTTTAGCCATCTTATCTGTACATAGCTTGTTATTTATCAGTTCTGTCTTAGCGGGATCGTTTTCTCTCACTATTTATAATACGATAACTATATTCCTAAAGGGATAAGAAGAGTGTAGTTAGATGGGCTTCCCCTGGGCCTCTGATTACTACTTGTACTTCATTGTAAATTTGTGTGGAAACAGCCATTTAACTCTTTCTCTTCCCCATTCAGAAGACTCCCTAGTTTTTTGACTCCCTAGATATTATTTATTTCTACAGAAGGCTGACATTCCTTTGGCTGATTTATGTGCATTACATTTTAATCACACATAACAAAGGCAATTTAGAAGCAATATGCCACTTCTTAAATTTAATCTGAATTTATTAAATTCTGTTACATTCTATTAGAGAAGAGAAGATACTGTATAAAAGTTGATTAGCCTGTAATTCATCATGCTCATTCCCTTAACTCAATTGTTTACTATGATATACTTTATTTATGCTAACTTGTATTATGTTGATGCTTTTATTGTAATTGTTTTGTATTTGAAAATAATAGATTTTTTTGTAAAGTATGGTGTTTAACGGTAATCTGCTGATGAATGTATTCGATCTAGAAACCAATAGCTTGATTCTGGAGGTGCTAAACACCCTCCACTCCAATTAGTATCAATAGTAATTTTAGTCAGAGTAGGTGCCCAACTGCTGTCAGAATCAGGCCTCACAGGAGCTGTTTTCTTTGCATGGTAACCCTGATACTGCAACCTTTGCCATATAACTCCTAGAGTAATAAAGTTTAAAGCCAGAAAGGACCACCAGATAATCTATGCCGACCTCCTGTACATTACAGGCCACCAACACCCCCCAGCACCCGCACACTAACCTCAAAAACCAAAATTAGACTAAAGTATTACAGCCCACAGGAGACTAGACTATTCTGTTCAACAGGCAGAAAATATAAGGGACCAAGGTGCCCCAGTGCTCCAGGCCCCTGCAATGGCAGGAAAATGATTAAATGAGGCTATACCCAGATAATCCTGGCAGGTGACCATGAACCCACACACTGAAGAGAATGGCTGTAACCTTGGGGGACTTTTGCCTATCTGACCTGGTGAAAATTCTTTCTCAGACCCATGTATGGCAATCAGTTAAACCCTGAGCATGTGAGCAAGAACCAGCCAGGCAATCACCAGACAGAGAGAGAGAGAGAGAGCGCTCAGTGCCATCTCAGAGCCCAGAGCTTCCTGTCCAATGTCCCATATCCAGTCATGGCCATCCATGATTCTTCAGAGGAAGTAGATAAGTAAATAACTAACTAACCCAAAAGCCATTGTGGAGTGGAAAAAAAATCCTTTCCTGATGCCTATCAATGGCTAGCTGAAACCCTGAAGCATGAGATTTTAGAAATACACAACATAAAACACCTGCTTGGAGCCCCAGGGGTGTCAAAAGTTCCATTTGTGCCTAATGGAAGAATTGGGGCTAGAGTGATCAGCCACAAAATTGTTTACCTGAAATAAACACAAACAGATAGTAAATTTGTTTCCATGTGACTTCAGAATGATTAGGACGTTCTCTGTTAGGCTTTCAAGATGAATTGTATTTGTAAGCATGCATTGTTTGTATAATTAAACAAGCACATTCTAACTGCAACTTGGAAAGATGACCATTTATAGAAGATTTGTTATATTCTGACATCATTTACAGTTATCTGGGGGAACAGATAGGTCAGATGTATTTAGTTTGCTTTTTTGGTAAAAGCAGTATATTCTTATTAATACTGGCTAGTAAAGAGATTTGTTTCAATATGGGTGTATATTTCAGCCTTGCAGAGAGATGGTTATTTCATAAGCATCAATCTTCAGATTTACACTATTTTTACATCATGTTCCTAAGAGTTTACAACAGGAGCCAAGGGTTATTTTGGCTATTAATCCTCCCCCTAACCAAAAACATCCCAAAACTTTGTTTAGTTGTACAGTCTCTTCAGACTGTTGATTGTACTGAACTGGGGCTTAGAATGTTTCAGTTTATGTAACCAATCTCTCTGTTTAAACTTCAATGACAGATCTTTTCATTTTGTTTACAGCCAAATAACAATGAAAACATGTCATGATACAGCCGTAGACATGGTGTGCGGTCATTGAAAAGGGCATTTGCTAAATTGATTTCTTGGTTTTATCCTCTTAAAACTTAATAAAAGCATTTCATTGTGATGTGGAGCTATTAGTGAGCAAAAATAAGCTTTCCTTATTTACATAAGGATGATAGCTAGTCACTATGTCTTCTCAGTTATTAGTTGTTTGGTTAATCAGAAAGCTGTGTTATTACAGCATTTTCATAGACTGCAGTTAAGCAGAAAAGCCACACATGGCATAATGGTGAAACGTATTACTGCAAACCCAAATAGTCAACTAAAATCAGATCTTAATGTGTTTGCAGCATTAGAATAAGTAAATTGCTCATACAGATTTTAGTACAAACTTTAAAGTAAATATATTCACGTTATATTATTTTGTAATACAAATGTCAGTGTGAGGAAGAGATTTTTGTGCATAATTAATGTTAAATGACAATTTACAAATTAATTCATCCACTCTCATCTGAATTTTCCATCTGGTGCTTGTCATGTAAAGATGTCCAGTCAGCAATGTTAAGTTGTTTTTAAAATTATCCTTCAAGTTCTGTATGTTCAGAAGACCCTTGCTATTTATCCTTGATGAGGTTTCTGAACCTTCTTTAGGGATGTCTTTCTGTTCTCTTACGAAAGTATACAAGGTTTTGGCCCCTTTCCTAATATTTTAAAGAGAGGCTGAATCAGCATTGCAGTGTCTCTCTCTCTATTAACTGTTTTGGAGTTGGAATATCCTTGCAAATTGTGCTTAGATGTTGTGCAGGAATGGATGAATTATCCAGTAGGGATGAAAAAAAATGAGTGGTGGGCAACCCTCAATAGATTCATCGGGAAGAGCTCTCCCAAAAGTGCAAATGAAACTGGGCAGGCATCTGGAGTGATGCTTCCCACAGGCTCTGGCTTAACTATGCCTATAGGTCATGATTCTGATATCACATACAGTGACGTAACTCTGAATTGAGTAGAATTACACTGACATGAATCTTGTTAGAATGAAATCAGTATCAGGCCCTTACTTTAGCTTCACTTTTTTCCCGTTCTCATTTCCCTTCCATCTCTCTCTCTGGTTTCTCTCCATTTCAGTTTCTCTCTGTGTGCACTGTGTGAAGAAGTATTTCCTTATGTTTGACAAGAAAAGAAACCAAAAATGTCATTCACAGGAAGAAGAGGAAAATATGGTAAAGGTTTCAAAGCAACTACCAGAAAATAAAACGACTCACATTTACTAGAAACACTGTAAAGCCCAGGAAAGAAAACATAGACACACGCCATATCCTTCAGCTAACACACATGAAGTGTTAATGACTAAGGGATTAGTCATCCCCATGCAACAAATGCAGAGCCAAATGCTAGCCAATCAAGAAACGAGATTAACATAGGATTAATGCTAAGTGGAAAATGTATAACGGTAACTGTCTAGCAAGAAGAAACCCCATCCACACATCTGAGGGAAAATAGAGGAAATGACTTTACATATTCTGGAATAATTGTTTCAAAAGGCACTGATGATAAGAAAATAGAGACTGTGAATTATACCATACGGCATGTGGAATTTGAGAAAGCACACTAGGAAACTCCATATTGATATACTTTGATATATACATGTACACAATATAATATAAGGTCTTTTAGATTTCACCTTTCAACTGTCTGTTGACTATCCTACTTAGCAGTAGAGTTTTTTTAAAAGAAAAGTTCTGATTTCTTTTAAATAAAGGAAAATTGTTTGTTTTTTATTCTTCTCAGAGTATTTACACTGATTTTTTCTCAAAAAGATCATTCTAAAGCAGAGGTGAACCTTGCGAAGTCACAGCCCAAAAAATGAATGTTTCAGAAATTATGAGTAACTGAAAATGAGGGGAGGTGGGGAAGTTGTGGAAAGACTTGGGCAACACTTAACTATAACTCTTGCTACAAAGTATGCACATGAGTACCTGCACATATTTGATCTCTCGCACATACTGTTATATGCTGATAACCATCTGATAAACTGCAATTACAGTCAAACCTAGCAATAACGTGCCCCGCCATAACACGAAATCGCATATAACGCGATCATAAGTTGGCTCCCCTTTAAGGCCTAATACCAGTGGTCCCCAATGCCATGGCGCCTGCCGGGACATTGATGTGCCCCCACCTAGTGCCCAGCAGGGGAGAGAAGCTGCGGCCCCGCGCCTGCTGGGGACAGAGAACTCCAGGGCCGCGGGCGCCGGTGCTCTCTGTCCCCGGCAGGTGCAGGGCCGCGCCTTCTCTCCAGCTTCAAGAGAAGCCGCGGCCCAGCGCCTGCCGGGGACAGGGAGCACCGGCGCCCACAGCCTCGGAGTTTTCTGTCCTCGGCAGGCGCGGGGCCACGGCTTCTCTCCCCTGCTGGGCACTAGGCATTAGGGACACTAGGCGGCACATATCAATGTACTGCGTTGGGGACCACTGACTTAAACTGACTAGCTTGAAACCCCGCTATACCGTGACCCTGCATTTATCGTGATGGAATTTTTTGGACCGCAAAAATCGCGTTATATCAGGTTTTCACTGTATTATGCACCTTTGATTACCTACCCTGTTCTTTGCTGACTAATCCATCTCTAGTGGGACTATTCATTGATTCATCAGTACAAAAATCCCAGTTATGTGCTCATTCAGTGGAATATCTGGGAAAATCCTCCTCTCCGAGTCTGGTTTCCTTAAATTGCATGTAAGCTTTGGTGGTTTTTAAATCTCTTGCAAGCTTAAATACAATTTAAACACTTTCCAGTTCCCTAGAGTTCATAGCTGCTTTAGATTCAGCTGGCAAATCATAACAATTAACCACTGCGACAACTAACCTCACAATTAGTGGATTCTTCATCACTTGAAGTCTCCAAATCAAGACTGGAGATCTTTCTAAAAATTATGCACTACTTCAACCAGAAGTTCTGGGTTTGATATATGAATTACTTTGTGAAATTCTATGGCCTATGTTATGCAGGAGGTCGAATTAAATGATCTCAGTGGCCCATTTTGGCTTCAAAATCTATGAATATTGCAACAAAGTCTTCTGCTCATGTAAATCTAGTTCCAACTAGAAACCTGACAAAGTCCTACCACTCAAGCATGGATTTTTAGTTTTAGTTTTTTAGTGCTAATAACTTCAAAACTTCTGAACCAATGCCATTCAGTCTGGCTTCTTCCTTAGATCTCAGTAAGATCTGCACAACAAGCCCAGTTGATCAAACATGGTTGTTTTAATTATGTAAGAATTACATTTCTGGTGGGAAAACATGGAGAAAATGTTTGTTCTTCTTCCAGTCCTGGCAGGGGCGGCTCCAGGCACCAGCACGCCAAGAGCATGCCTGGGGCGGCAAGCCTTGGGGGGCGCTCTGCCGGTCGCCGCAAGGGCGGCAGGCAGGTTGCCTTTGGCGGCATGCCTGCAGAGGATCCGCTGGTCCCGCGGCTTTGGCAGATCTCCCGCAGGCATGCCACTGAATCCGCGGGACTGGGGACCTCCCGCAGGCAAGCTGCCAAAGGCAGCCTGCCTGCCATGCTTGGGGCGGCAAAATACCTAGAGCCGCCCTGAGTCCTGGTCCCTATGTGCATTGCACATGTGGATATGCATGTACTCCATGCGCCTGAGATCAGAGATTTGTAGTGTGTAGTGTTGCTTGGTCTGCACTCAAATAGCTGAACAGTCTTTACTGAAATTGTCCAGAAATTGTTGCCTTGCGGTTGATCTCAAGGGTGGAAAATTTCCACCCAATAACAGTGTTTGAGAATGTTATAAAAGGACAGGCCGACTACAAAAAACAAATAGGTGTGTGGGGGAGAGAATGGCTAAAGAAAGCTGCATTCCAACCTCACTACAGCAGTCACTAATATTACCATAATATATGGATAAACTCTCCCCTCAGTTATGCAGTGTAAGTCCCATTGGCTTCACTGGAGATTGCATGTGTGTAAATGAAGGGAGAATTGGCTTATATTATACATTACATATATAAAATTGTGTAAAGTCAGGTCTCATGATTAAAAAG
Source organism: Mauremys mutica (assembly GCF_020497125.1). NCBI lineage: Eukaryota > Metazoa > Chordata > Testudines > Geoemydidae > Mauremys > Mauremys mutica. Next base: position 24,237,711 of record NC_059081.1, on the reverse strand, counting down.
ACTGTTTTGCCCTCAAACTAAGGCAATTGTGCAGTAGCTCAGGACAGGAGGTAATAACCCCATGTAAGATTAGAACAACTGGACAATGGAAAGTGGAAAGGCTGGAAGAAAAGTAGGCCTATTCTGGCTCTGCAGCCCATCTTGATATCTCTTGGCCAGGAGAAGATGTAGTCCCAGAGTGAAAACAATATGTTTTTAGAGAGTGAGCTTTTGGGAGCAGCATCATTAGTTTGGAAAGTGCTGAGCCCATTGTGGGTGCTACTGTAATTCAAATAATACATTTCAGAGATGGGAGCATCTTCCCAAGATGATCCCTTAGAAAAAATTAAATGGAGAGAACTCTTGTCCCATCTAAAGCCTCTTGGCTGTTACAACGACTTTTCAGCAGGTACAACCAAAAGTATTATTTAAAAACTGGACATGCATCCATCTTACACTTATATCCATTAACTTCAGTGGCCACCCTGTAGTGACTGAGTACTACAAATTTGATGCTCTGAATCTAGATAGGTGCTCTGGATCTGTCATCTTCCCTTTGGCTGAAAGGGGTGGGATACTGCCTTTTACAGCCATTCTCAATGTCATTCTTTGGAATGAATAGAGAGGATCTTTGATCTTCCCAGAGAAGGAGGTTATCACCTGCTATGAACTTGGGACCTGGATGAAAGTTGGTGGGAGTCTATGGACATGAATGGACTTTGGACCATGCCCCAGATCTCCAACAGCCTGAGAAGGGGTAAACCTAGGATAACTCCACACACTGACTTTTACCTACTAGAATAACATGGTTGTACTATGTGTTGAAAAATCAGCATTTTTAAATTAATAATACAGGCATTGTAATTTAGAGAGAAATAGAAGAAATCTGTGTCTTAAAATGTACTTATAAAGTATATTGCTTTTAGGAAGAGAATTTCTCTAATTTACATTATGCTTTGCTCCTCCCTTATCTCTTCTGTATAAACACACACAGACACACACGATAAAATAAAAACCTTGGTTTCTTTGAGTAGAATAAATTCCTTATTACTGAATTAGAGAAACTCATACACAGACCTAGCTCACCAGTCAGGAAGCAGAAATACTCCTCTGTGATTTATAAAAACAGAGTCAGAAAGGGGGAAAAAATCCCCTTATGCTTTATTCCCCATCATTCTCACTGCTAGCCAACAGGGTGGCACTTTACCTCTAGTTGAGAGGTCAAGTGCATGGCTCCCTCCATAGCCAATGCTATTTGGTTTGACCAAGTGATGCAGCTGCCATCCTCTTAAGATTAAGCACATCTGCCGCACAATGTTTTCAGTCTCCCCTGACCTGGGGCATGGGAACCTCAGTGCATTTCCTAACCCAGGTCTCATTAGAATGATACAATTAGATTACTGAAGAATGCAGTTGACAAAAGGCACATATTATTTATAATTTGTGTTAGCAGTAAAAATTGCTTCAGACTGAAATTTCATAAGCCCATCTCATGTCATTTGTCGTGCAATATATCTCATGAAGAAAACAACATGTTACAAGGAAACCATTTAAAATACTTGCATACGCAATAATATTCTCCTTCTCATTTTGCTTCCAGACAGAACTTTAAAATATTTTATTTTGCAGCTTACTTCCTTGATACTTTTTTCTTTCAGTTTATCACTGCATCATTTTAAGAGGGCAAAATGTAAAGCGATGGATTTTTCCCTGCATATGGAGTTTTTTATTAGAAAAGGTTGATGGGTGATTTTACTTGAATTGAAATCTACAAAGTTTGTGGCAAAATAATATTAAACTGGGCTCAAACTATCTCTCTTGTCATAAAACGGCAATATCTCTGAACTGTGCTTTTTTCAATAGAGTACTTAGAAAATAAAATAAAAACCAGAGCTTTTTTTTTAAAATGCCTAAATGAACTAATGATATTGCACTGTATTATAGCATACTGCATATCACATTTGTGGTAATTTGGCACAGAAAGATTTTGAGTATTGATTTTCCAAAAAGGACTTTTCCTTTAAATCAGCACATTGCTTTGACAATCAACCATCTTTTCCTAAATATTTTAATCTACTCTATATATCTATTTTCCAGAAACAAATTACTGAATTAAACTGTTGTTGTAGTAATGCACTTAATGTCAATAGGTATAGTGTTAATAATGATCACGTTAAAACTATTTCCTGATTCTTATGTTAATTTAGACTCAGTATATTTATGTAGATAGTGGTATGATATGGAACTAACTGGCCTGCTAAGCACCAGAGGTAGTATGTCTTTTCCTAGGACATCAGTAGCATTGTTGTTACTATTTATTTATTGTTGCAGTTGAATAGATATGTAAAAGCTTGTTTAAAAAACAACATTGCCATCCAGACAGACATACTGCACAGTTTGTGAATTCTGCAGAATTCATAATTGAAATTCTTAATTTATTTGGATTTTTGGTTATTATGAAGGTATAAAGGACAAGGTATTTCAGGTATACTAGGCTGTAGTGAAAACTGGACATAACTACCTCTCACTTTTGTTTATGCGTAGATCTCAAAGCACTTTATGAGACTGGGTAAGCATTATCAATTCTATTTTAGTGATGGAGGAGCTGATGCACAAAGAACATGAATGACTTTTCAGGAAACATTAACTGGGGCCTGGATGGGGACAATTTTGTTATGAAAATTGCATCTGAGCATACCTTAAAATTTTAATGAGGCAAGCTACTATAAAATGTAAAGTACTGTCAGGGTTAACTTTCTCTCTGCCTGGCAAAATCTTTTGCTCCATTCGTGGTAATATGGCATATATTATAAAGTATATTTATTATAAGAAAGCAATGTTAGCTATAGCCCTGGAGCATGCCAACTGAAAGTCATTTTCGTGTGTGTGTGTATATATATATATATATATATATATTCCTGTTTGTCAATATAGTTGCACTGTTTTCTCACAGGATGGTTCTAAATATCTGGCCTATTTGTTCCATACTACTTATCTCCACACAATCAAATTTCACATATACCAAAATGTAAGAATAATAATAGTAGTTTTAAATATCTAAACTGTGCTGGTCCTATGGTTTTAATCTCACTTCTATTGTGAAGCTATTGTATCTACTGCCACTGCAGCTTCCACCCAAAGAATTATTTTGGTGTCAGTTCCCTCTGGCAAAAATAACACTTCTGGAATTATAAAATGTATTGGGTCTATTTTTAATTCCCTCCAACAGGCAAAGTTTAAAAAGACCAAAGCCTGCTGGACAAAGAAAAAAGAACTAAAGAATTGGAAGAACTTGCAGAAAAAGCAGTTTCAGGTTTCCCTAATTATCCACTTATGCCAAAAGGCACTACAAGAAAATTCATATCAACAGTGTGACAGATATTTTTATTCTGTACTGATACTGTCAGTAAAATAAATTTTATGCAGACCCCCTTACAATTCTCTACCACTTCCTTTTCTCTTTCATTTACATATGCAGGTGACTGAATAATGCACCTCAGGAAAAGACCTCTAACTCAAATTTTACTAAAAAGAACAGGAGTACTTATGGCACCTTAGAGACTAACAAATGCCACAAGTACTCCTGTTCTTTTTGCGGATACAGACTAACACGGCTGCTTATCTGAAGCCTGTCAAATTCTACTAATTTTCTGACATAAAAACATATTGCACTGAAAAGAGGGACTGAAGAAGAAGCACAGCTTGTGAAGAAGCAACAGAACAAAGCTTACTTTTCTAATATTCATTATTTCCAAATACTGTAACACTGACTGCAAAAACACTAGTACAAGGGTAGAGCCATTATTTTGTTACCCCTTTGCTGGCTGTTAGCAGATTTTTGGTCTTTGCAGTAGATCAGATTCCCAGTGGATGAGAGGTAAGGTATTTTCTAGCATAAGTTGTTAATTTACAGAATGTACAGAAGTCCTGTTTCCAAAACCTCAGCTAAGGAACCACTTCTCTGTCATTAAGGAGCAGCTCTCTTGGTCTTCATATCTCCTGGACTCTTCTGCTTACCACGTTGTTCCTTTTTTGTCGCCTCAGCCTCTGGGCTTTTCATCTGGGAAGCCCCCGGATCAATGCTGCTTTTTTCACCTCATATTTTTGAAAGGTGCACCTAATAGTCTCCTTTTGTGCAGCTGTTCTAAAATACAAAGGAAACTCAGGGGTGGTGTACGCAAAAAATTAGGTTGACCCAGCTATGTTGCTCAAGGGTATGTCGGCACCCCTGAGCGATGTAGCTAAGTCAACCCAAGTCCCTGTGTAGACAACACTAGAATTCTTCCATTGACCTAAGTACTGCCTCTCGGTGAGGAGGATTACTTACGTTGATAAAAGAATCCTCCTGTTGGTGTGGGTAGTGTCTACGCTGATGTGCTACAGTGACACAGCAGCTTTGATGTAGCTGTGCAACTGTAGCGTTTTAAATGTAGACAGGCCCTCAGAAAAGGTTTTACTGCCCATTCAGAGAAAGGAGTGTGCTTTAACACATGCAATCCCCTTAACTTTCTAAGTGTAGTTGCTGGAGGGATAACTTTGGCCCAGATCTAAAAAGATACTTAGGCACTTAAATCCCAGTTTGAGGAACAACTGTGATCTACAAAAGCTCCTCTTGGCTGCCACCTAATCTGGTAGACACCCAAACTCATCTGGCATCTAAACTTTTGTTGTAAAAGTTCCCTAGACACCTAATGTACATGCCCAGAGGCAGAAAATTGAGGCCCCACTGTAGATACCCAGATGCCAATCTCCTGCATAAGACTCAGAGCAGTCCACAAACAAGGGGAAGATAGGTGGAGGAATACCTATCTCACCCATGAATTAGGGCCCTATCAAATTTACGGTCCATTTTGGTCAATTTTACTTGGTCATAGCATTTTAAAATAGTGAATGTCATGGTTTTAGATATCAGAGGGGTAGCTGTGTTAGTCTGGATCTGTAAAAGCAGCAAAGAGTCCTGTGGCACCTTATAGACTAACAGATGTACCGGAGCATGAGCTTTCGTGGGTGAATGCATGCATCCAACAAAGTGGGTATTCACCCACGAAAGCTCATGCTCCAATACGTCTGTTAGTCTATAAGGTGCCACAGGACTTTGTGCTTTTACATGGTTTCAGATGTTTACATTTGAAATGCCGGTGTTGTAACCATGGGGGTCTTGACTCAAAAGGGTATTGTTAAAGGGTCGCAAAGCTGTTGTAGGAGATTTGTGGGAGTGTCACCCTCACTTCTATGCTGCCTTCAGAGCTGAGCTGACTCAGCTGACCCAGACAGAGGTGGGTCTGAGCTCCCCATCAGAGTGACTGTGTAGGGAAAGAGTAAATCCTGATTCCTCCCCAGCCCTGCCAGGTCGAGCAGCTGGAGCCTGGTGTGTGGTTGGAGCCCCAGGCTGGGGCACTCCCAGCCCTGACCTTGCCCTTCCCCCTTCCTCCTCCCCCACCCCAGTAGCTAGATTTCATGATCTGTGAAATGTTTTTCATGGCCATGAATTTGGTTGGGTCCCACCCACGAGGCTCAGTCTGGTAGGTGTGATCAGAGGCCACCTACTAGATCAGATCCCATTCAAAATTGGCAGGAGAAGGAGGTGATGGTGATGGCAGTGTCCACCACCTTAACTTTTAGCCCAATGGTTTGAACACTCCCAATATGTGGGAGATCCCAGTTCAAATCTTTCTCTCTGGCTCAGGGGAGAAGGGATTTGAACAGTGATATCCCACTGCTCTCTGCTCTTGAAGTTGGTCCACTTTGTATAAATACTTAGTCATTGGGCCAGAGAGAGTGAGAATGACTCTGTAGCCTGGTTAGTAGGGCATCCACCTAGGAGGTGGGACACATAGGGTCCACCCCCTGTTTCAATGAATGTTTTTTTATATACAGTGGAACAGCTTCAACAGGAGAGACTGAGTTGTGGTTCACTGGTAGGCATATCCCATTGGCTAGTTTAGGTAGCTCTCCACCTAACGTGCTAGCTTTTGTGGATTGAATTCTAAGAAGACATGCCAAACCCATAAGAAAAACACAGAAATTGGGCTTGTTTTTGGCTTAATTGCCTTGTTAGTTGCTTGTTGGCTAGTTTTTGGCTTGTAGCTTGTTACTACTTTTTTTTGGATTGGCTCCTGGCAAGCAGAAGCAAGGTGGCGGGGGGGTAGGGAGGAGAGAGTCAGGGGTGCACAGCAGGCCCACCACAGTCCCAGACTGCATGCTGAGGGGATATAGTCACATAGAGTGTTGGGGTTCTTAGGGATTGGCTTTTTTGGCCTTGTTTTGAAATGGGATTATCTTGATTTTTGGCTTATTGTGAAAGTCAGGGTACTTATTTACTGCATGAAAGTTGGCAACTGTGATTCTAAGGCACCTATCTCTCCCCGCTCATTCTTTATGGAGCCTAGGTGACTAACTCAGAATGTTGTGGATCACATTGTTGTTCCTGTGATTTTTTCTAGGGTCCTAAAAGTTAGGCATTGCAATGTTCAGTGTCTCAATGCAGAAATTCCCTTGTGAATCCAGATATTTAAATATTTTTTGGAGAGTTTTATCCTGAGTTTATAGATTAGTGACTCATAACATGCATGACGTTATCACTTTTTGCCATAACAAATACGAAATAGAAAGGGCAGACTACAAGAGGAGGTAACTGCAATAACAATAGTAATAGATTATATGCAGCTCATTATTCAGGGCTGTGGCTCTTTTACTGAAAGTGGGAATATGGGGGCAGATAGTATTGTCAAATATCCTGCTCTTTTGTGGTATTAATGACCTGACTTACAAACCAGGAAGTATGGAGGGAAGCCTATTCTTGTTTGACTTCCAGCCCAAGGTCCATGTGATTGAAGTCTGGAGAAACTGTAAGATGTTTCTCTGAGATTAGGGACTCGATTGTTTGCTTCTGAGATGCTGAGCATCCTCCATTCTGTTTGAGTTCTGTGGGAGCTGGTGATGCTCAGAATCTTGTAGGATTGGACCCTGTGACAGGGTCAGGCCAGATGGATACAGGAGAGTATTAGAAAGCAGATATATTGGTCCCAGATGAAGTAGATCCCTTTTCCCTGGGTAAGGTAACAGGGGCAGTTCCAGAACAAGCAGGAACTTGCTGGAACCAATTGAGGCAGGCAGGCTAATTAGGACACCTGGAGCCAATTGAGAAGAAACTGCTAGAGTCAATTAGGACAGGCTGGCTAATCAGGGCACCTGAATTTAAAAAGTACCTTAGTTCAGTTTGTAGCATGCATGCGAGGAGCTGGGAGCAAGAGGCACTAGGAGCTGAGAGTGGGAAGGTGTATTGCTGGAGGATTGAAGAGTACAAGCATTATCAGACACCAGGAGAAAGGTCCTGTGGTGAGGATAAAGAAGGTGTTGGGAGGAGGCCATGGGGAAGTAGCCCAGGGATTTGTAGCTGTTGCGCAGCTGTACCAGGAGACTCTATAGACAGCTGCAATCCACAGGGCCCTGGGCTGGAACTTGGAGTAGAGGGCTGGCCTGGGTTCCCCCCAAACCTCCCAACTCCTGATAAGACACAGGAGGAATTGACCTGGACTGTGGGTTCTCCCAGAGGGGAATGTCTCTGGGCTGTTTCCTGACTCACATGGTGAATCTCTGAGGTGAACAAATCCGCCAATAAATACAGGACCCACCAAGATAGAGGAGGAACTTTGTCACAACGCTTACCATCCTGACTGTGAGGTTTTACTCATCACTGGTTATAAACTTCTAAGAAAACAAGGGTTATACTGAAAGTGCTCTCCTCTTTCAAACTTATCTATACAGTGCTGTTTAATAAATGATGTGTTCATGATCTTTTAACATCAGTAACAATTTGTTAGTCACATTACACTGTAAAAGAGAGAGACTGGGAAGCTATTTGAACCATTTTAAAACCTAAATTAGCCACCAGAAAGTGCAGAATAAAATTATAAAGACTTTCTTGTAATACAAAATTCATGGAGACAAAACTCTAATTTCCTGATGGATATATGATATTAATGTAACGGATACCTCAGTGTAGTTAAATTGCATTAAATGGTTATTAATGCTTGAATAAACTTCAAGGAAGTGGGTACTGGTTGAAATGGGATAATATTTTGTTCTGCTAAATTATACGTTAATTGGTATTTCCTCTCTTGTAAAAGGACCTAAAGGGCTTAATAAAATGTGGTAGAAACATTTTTCTTCTTCTTGAGATGTTAAGTCAAGAGTTTAACTGGAAACATTTCAAACCATTCCCAGAAAATTCATCAGAATTCATGATGACATGGGTTACAGGGACTCCCAAAAGTAAATAATTATGACTTTCTTTTGTCCAACAGGATGATATACAGAGCCATATGATGGAAAAAAGTTCTACGGGAAAATTATATTTGGCATTTTATTTTAAACAAATCTAACGAGTCTGTGTACAGTGTGATAGCTTTCATACCTACTGATTGCTCACTTTGCACAGGTGTACATGACTATACTGGTGTGGGATTAAAGGGGGACCTCATGCCAGAGAGAGTAAGAATGAGAATTACTCAATAATCCAGTGGTTTGAGCACTAATCTTGGATGTGGGAGACCCAAATTCCAGTGCCCCTGCTCCAATACATATCTAATTATTTATATACAATGGAGCTGCTTCAACAGGAGATATTGAGAGACCCTGAATCTCCCATAGCACAGTGGTTAGAGTTCCTACATCCTAGTGCCCTAACCACTGGGCTAAAGGTTGGGTTGTGAGGCAACAGCACCCTTGCATTCTCTGGCCATTTTATGTGGGTTTCAGTGTGCTCAAAGCTTGTCTACCGGATCATGCCCCAAAGCAAAATAGATAGGGGGATGCCTAGCTTGTGACTCCTCTGTAGCTTAGGTATGTTAGATGCCAAACTGCTGAGCAGTATCAGATCTAAGGCAAAACTTAGACTCCTAGGGGTCTCTACTCTCAGTAACTTAGGCCACTACAGGGTTAGGTGGCAGCTGAGCGGGGGTTTTGTGAATGCCAGCGATTGCCTAAATGTTAAAATTAGGTATCTGTCGGCCAAACTGGACAGTCTCTAAGGAAAAGGATAAATGGACACAAATCAGACATTAGGAATGGCAATATACAAAAACCTGTAGGAGAACACTTCAACCTCCCTGGCCACACAATAGCAGATCTTAAGGTGGCCATCCTGCAGCAAAAAAAACTTTAGGACCAGACTTCAAAAAGAAACTGCTGAGCTCCAGTTCATCTGCAAATTTGACACCATCAGCTCAGGACTAAACAAAGACTGTGAATGGCTTGCCAATTACAGAACCAGTTTCTCCTCCCTTGGTTTTCACACCTCAACTGCTAGAACAGGGCCTCATCCTCCCTGATTGATCTAACCTCGTTATCTCTAGCTTGCTTCTTGCTTGCTTATATATACCTGCCCCTGGAAATTTCCACTACTTGCATCCGAAAAAGTGGGTATTCACCCACGAAAGCTCATGCTGCAAAACGTCTGATAGTCTATAAGGTGCCACAGGATTCTTTGCTGCTTCTACAGAACCAGACTAACACGGCTACCCCTCTGATAATTAAATTTCACTCATTTTGGACAGAGCACCACTTGTGGTTTCAGTGGTGCTGAAAGTCAACTGCAAGTGAAACTGTGTTCTTTACAATATTTAATACCTAGCAATTAAATCTATTTGGAACTACTCCACATCTAAAAAAATTGATGAGTAAAATCATAACAAATACATTGTACCATTAAAATTAATAGTTTATATGACTAGGTTTACTTTTCCCAAGAACTATCTATGAAATCCATCATTTTTTTCCTCTTATTAAGATGCAACATTTGTGTTATGCAACCTTTAGAACCTCTTACCCAGGACCAGATTATTAACCCCTTCCTCATTCACACTGGTGACCAGACACATTTAACTCGAGGGGGCCATTCCTGGGTGTAAAGGATTCCAAGTCTGACTTCATGGGGAGAGATTAGAGACTTCATTTGGAGTCTTTAAATTGAGATTGGGTGTCTTCCTATAAAAAAGAATGTTCAAGTTCAGCCACAAGGTATTGGGCTCAGTTTACACATTAAGGAAGAATACTTTGCTCCAATGTAGGTATTATTGGGGAAAATTCCCTGTGATACATGGGAGCCCATCTGGCCATAAAATCTAAAAACCTTTTGATACATCACTTGTCTTGTATTTGTGTTTAGCTGTAGCCCACGAAAGCTTATGCTGAAATAAATTTGTTAGTCTCTAAGGTGCCACAAGTACTGATCTTTTTGCGTGTTTAAAGCCTTACTCCAAGCACAGCCATCATATTATTAGGAGATTCCATGCAACTATAGCTAGCTTTTATTAAGCCTCCATATTTCTCTTGAATGCTGGTTGAACATTTTTTGAGCAAAATGCTGATTCTGAATGTTACTATCACTTGCACTAGTGCAAAGCAAGAATGCAACTAAATATATTTCTATTTGGCTGAATGACATTAGATGATCTCCCAGGGCTCACAACCTCACTTCACAGCTCCAAACACCCCTTATAAGAATGGAAACACTTTGCGGGAGGGGGTATTCTTAATGAGGACCCTCTTGCCAACACCCAAACAAGATCTTTATCCAAAGATTTTAATTAATTACAAAAATTAAAAATAAATCGTACTAGGGTACATTTGATAATCCTCATAGGCTGGCTTTCATTCATGTTAACATGTAATACAGCCACAGTAAGATTTAATTTTAACCATAATTATGAAAGTTTGAAATTAAATCTTACTAGGGATGTGTTCTCCATTAATATGGACAAAAACTGATCTGGGAGGATTATTATGGGGGACACAAAAAAGATTTAATTTTTAACTTTTGTAATTAATTCAAAAATGTGATAAAGGATTGTGTTTCAGAGGAGGAGGAGTCTTCATACCAAGACTTCCCAGCAGTCTTTCAAAGCCTTCTTAATTACAGTCACAAAGAATTATTTGTTAGAGAACAGTGGTTAGGAGCTCAAACATCTTTTTTTCAGAAAAGAATTATGCAGACACTTCTAAACGTCTGTTCACTTTGGAGAGATGAACCTAGAAGGACATGATATAGATAAAATACACACAGCACACACAGAGCTCCTCTTCCCCATAAGAAAGAGGGAAACTGCAATACAGCAAAGGGGGAAGATTAATAGAAACCGTTTCTTTGTAGCGTTCACAGTTGTATTTGGTTGCACTGAATTCCATTGAATTTGTCACACTCTACTGCAGTCAAAGGGCAGAAATCATGCAGAATTACTGAAGGATTTCTCTCAGGGCTGAGGTTATGTCATAATTAAAGCCCTGTGAGGAAAAATTAAAAAGAAAAGAAACATTGATTTACACAGGCACACATTCAGAAGCAGTCTCCAGGTTTCAAGTGCAGTCCTACTCTGCAAATTTACTCTGTAAAGATTTCATATTTATTATATTTCAGTAATTTCCATATCGATGGGACTAAGTTTTCAAGCACAAAGTTTTATATTTCTTTTTCTTTTTTGTTTTTTCCCTATTCTGCCATCATGGAATCTGATAATTGAGTTGGATTCTTTCTTTCCTATGTATCACTGCTAGGAGTGCAAATGAGCTCGGAAAGAATATATACAAAGTTTTGAGTCAGGTGGTCTTGAATTCTAATCTTGGCTCAGGTCACTGACTTACTACGGGTGTATGTATTCTTCCCGACTATACTCCTTTGCACTCCTAGCAGTGATACATAAGAAAGAAAGGCTCTTAGGGCATACATGCTATGTTCTCTTCCCAAGTTCACTGACCCTGCTTCACGAGGCAGGAAGGCTTCCTAGGGGTGCAATCCCTATCCCCTGTCAGGATTGTCAAGTATTCATCTTTCCCCACTGGCTCTCCAGATGGCTTTGTTTATCTTACAGGTAAATGGGCTTTTCTTTGTCTTTGGTCACACCTGGCCTAATTTACGTCAGAAACACATTCAAGCACATTCATTTTTCTGGAACAGCCATGGCTTAGCCATTGCTTTTCAAATACATTTTAAGAACATATTTACAACACATATCTATACAGTCCTTTGTAGATATATTAATGATCAGTGAGTTATTGGTTTTCCAATGAGATATTACATGCCACCTTTTGGGTTTATAGCATGACAACAGTGTGCCAGCTCTTAGGGTCACAACCATATATGGTGGGGACAGGCAAAGGTGGCTTTAAATCCCCTTTATGTTCCCTAATAGTAGGATGAGTGGCTCTCTGGCATCAATAAGAGGAAACTCAGGGCTTCTTCTACTAATACCCAGATTTCTTTTGTTCCAAATACCTATTCTGGACATAAATTGGCAGGCGTTAATACTAAGAGCCCATGCCCGCTTTCCCTAGGGACAACCCCAGCACTGGGAGTTTGGATGGAGCTTAAAGATTCCTTTATACAAAGGGAATTCTCTGATGGTGGCATCCACTAAATATCTAGTTTGTACCGCCAGCCCATATGGTATGGGATCTAGCTCAGTATGCCTAGATATACTGTATGCGTGGAAATAAATGAAAACTGATGGTTTAGCAATGTTCCTTCAGATCACAAAACTTGAAACTGATATATGCTTGTGTATCTAGTTGCTGGTCTAAATTACAGCATCAATTACTGAATATTTATGTGTATATATATTTTGAATTACAGTTGTATATTGGGATGATAGTGATAATACCAGAATGGTAGGCAATCACAACTATAATACCTAATGAATGGAATTAACTTTTGTCATTCACTCTGAAATAATCTTTGTCAGAAACTAAAAATGTGGACTTCTAATAGGGAGAGTTCTTTTGAAAACAGTTTGACACTTTCCTGTATTCAGCATCCTACAGTGACATGTACAAAGTTGCATGTAGGGGAAATTTACTTGTTGAAACTTTCTCTTGAGATGACCAAGGATGAGCAGGGAACCAGTCAACTGTTGGGAACAGAGATATCCCTTTTATGTGCTCTGATATTTCTTACAGGGTTAGATTTGGGGTGGGGTGGGTGTCTGAATATAGCAATATAAAAATCCAGAATCAAATTCTGTGGTTGTAACTGAGAACAGAATGCAGCCCTCATTGTTAATATATTTTAAGTATGAGTTTGCTGACCTCAATAATAATAATTCTTGCAGTAGTGCAAATCATCTCAAGAGAGTCAGAAACAAATGTTAAAAATAGCAAGTGGTGATTTTTCAAGTGGAATAGTTCTTCTGAGGTCCTTCTGAAGAACATTGCTTTTTGGTTGCATGGCATTGGGATGGATCTGACCATGATGCTGTGTAAGTTAACTCTATAACCTATTCTAACATACCATGGACAATATTTTTAGAGCTGTCCTAATACCCCTTATCTGCTACTATGGATGCTGCTTTGTTCATTTGTACTTTGTATTCTGTGTGTGTGTGGATATGGAAAATGTGTAGGTGGGAGGAAGAACAAATAGGATAACAACTAGATAAAGTACTTTTCAAGAGAAGTACTTGATGCCTGTCATATTCACATTTTTCAGTCTAATCTAATTTGTGACAAAAACCACTATCCATTGCTAAATTTTTGGAAGAACAGTAAAGAAATCAAACAATCAAGCATGGGGAAATATGTTTGTTTTCTTCTCCCAGATAAAGCCATTTGGATTTTGTCAACAAACATGCAGTAATCTCCTTTTCAAATTTTTGTTTGCATTCTGCTGTTAATTCTTTTGTGCAAGGCACTTATTGTGTTCCTTTAATAGGTTATTTAAATATTCAAAGATAGCCTGATCCGAAGCCTATGGACTATTTCCATAGTTTTCAGTGGGCCCATAATGTGCAGTGACTAACGGGTGACATCAATGCTAGGGAATATATTGTGAATTTTAAAGGTCGTGATGCATTGATAGGATGGCACCATTCTCTCAGAAATATATATGGGGAAAAATTTGCCTTTTACAGTTGTTTATACCTGAATAATTACTAGAACATATGTATATCAGGACACATACTTTTCAGGACACTGAAATGACACCTTCTACTGAGATCTCAAAGCATTCAATAAGACTCACAAAAATCATAATAGATTATAGAATTATTATGTATTATTATAATATTATGTATTATATTAAAAATAATAGGATTATGCTGCCTTCACTATGATTCAACTGAAGATTACAGTTACATGAGGTCTAAGAGAAATAAAATGTCCCATGGTCAGTTATATCAAAAGCATCTGTGAGATCCACCAGGGTCAAATGGCCAGAGCCGATGAAAGGGAAAACTGGGGGATATCACTCAAGATCCTAACAGGGTTGATTTGAACTCCCAAAGAAGGCCAAAACCTAGGGTGCAATTCACCCAGGAAGTTACTGGTATTCAAAAGCACCTGGAATAGAATAGCAATTGTTTTCTAAGCCACCTTCACTGAAGCAGAAGGTTTGAAAACATGCATTAATTGGAGAACATTCAATCATCAAGTGATGGAATCTGTGTGTTTCATTAGAACTCTGTCCTTGCTAAATAGAGAGAGCTGACATTTTCTAATTAATTTATTTTGCACTTATAAACATGAATTTCTCAAAAAATAGTTTTTTTTAAATTTTGATTACTTATTTATTGTTTTAATGAAAGCCAAAACAATATTGGTGTACATTTTGGGGTTAGCTTCTTCCCTCCCAACCCCCTGCCATTTCCTTCCTCCCTCTGCTTTTTGTTTTCTATTTTTCCAGTGGCAGAATGACTGTCAATAGTAGCTCCATAGACACAACAAAATTCTGCTTGCTTCAAGCAACTAAGCAAGTCAAGTGTCAAACCACAGGGGCTGGGAGCCAAGACTCTCAGAAAACCATGGAAATAATTCTAAACCAAGTCAAATCCAACTACAGAGGAGGCTATTTCCTAAGACTCTCTAGTTTATACAATGAAAAAACTTAAATGGGGAAATCCTGGCTTCATTAAAACCTAGAGCAAAATTTCTGATGATTTCAGTGTGGCTGGGATGTCACTAAAGAGTTCATCTTCAGCCTGGGTTCTATCTTATTTCAGGAAAATGTAACAGTCATCACAATTATGGATTGAACAAATTACTTATGAGCAAGGCACAATGCAATAGGACAAATTTTGGTTCTTTATTTTGTGAGACTAAGGTGCATGTATACTCGCCACTAGCTATAATGATTTTGAGTCAGGTGCAGCAGGGGACTGAGGAGCTCATGTAGACAAGTAACCTCCCTCCCACTAGAGTGGCACTCTTTTTCCTAGCTGCAACAGATTGTGCACATTATTGACTGTAACCTGGCTGCAGTAACCCCTGAGGAGTGTGTGTGTGGATATAGAGTTCAGGGAATGGGAATGCTCAGTGACAGCATACTAAAAAATGTGCTTTGGAAGAGTATGGGATTTCTGGGGTATTTGTGTGGGGACAAGCTTTGCTCTACCTCTCCTCAGGTTACCTGGAGGTGACTATGGATCTGAGACTGCTGTGAGGTCAGCTGACAGGTTTATTTCCAAACTGTCAGTCCAGTCTGTTGGCTGGATAATGCTAAGTCTCTCCCAGCCCCCCAACTTTCTTCCCAGTTGTCACTCATCCAGGAAGATTCTGTCCTTCACATCAGGACATCATGGGAAGTTGTGCTTAATAGGAATGTAATTAATCCGTTTACATGTGCAAAATACCCACCTATGCCAACCAGTGTGGGTTTTGGTGGGCACAGCCTTTTGTTGATCTTTGGAAATTTGGTTCTTAAGGAATATTTACTTTAGCAAATTTAATTTAATGTATTTATTTATTTATAACATCTGTCTAATGTACCAAAATTAAAGGTGAATGAAGAAAATTTTTAAATGACATAACTTCGTCTCCAAAACAAACTAAATGATATTAATGTTACCCTTTTCCCTCTGGCTAAAAAAAATCTAATACACTTCTGGTAACTGTGGAATTTGTCATTATTACAGAAAACATGTTACAGAATAATAATACTTTGCACTGCTATAATCCTTTCCATCTGAGG
This sequence comes from Mauremys mutica, assembly GCF_020497125.1. NCBI lineage: Eukaryota > Metazoa > Chordata > Testudines > Geoemydidae > Mauremys > Mauremys mutica. Next base: position 24,221,777 of record NC_059081.1, on the reverse strand, counting down.
ATCTCAAATTGCTTTACAAACATTAATGAATTAAGCCACACTTCACCCCTTGAACTTGGGAGTGTATCTACTTTATGGATGGGAGTGTACCGTAATTAAGTGCCTTGCCTGAATTTACATAGCATATTGGTGACAAATCCAGGAACAGAGTCCAGCAATCTGGATTCCCAGTCCCATGGTTCTACTACTTCCACCATGCTTTCTCCGATGTTGGTAGGGCAAACCTAGTAATGAGTAATCAATGCTAGTATACTTTTAAATAAGACTCTTCTGTATTGACGCTACAGTTAAGGACTAAAATTGTTCAATGATCCATAAACAACAGAGGGATTTAAAAAAAAACAAACTTATTGTGGAACAGCCTAAACAATGAATTTTGAAATCTGTGCACATTATCACAAGTAATGGTAGCATATTCCATTTACAATAAGTCGAGGTAGGCCTTGTGTATATTCGGCTGACTAGCAAAGGGAAACTGTGTTCACTTCAGGAAGCCTCCAGCCTAGTTTGAAAATGCCAACCTCCTCCTAAATCTTCAGTCTGGCTATAAAAAAATTAATAATTTATTTAAAAATATTTTATTACAGGGCCTCCCCTTTTGTGTCTCTGGCTTTGTGCCAGTGTACACTATGAAGTAACAGTTGGAAATGACCTCCACTCCTTCAAATGAGTTGTTTCTTTAGTTTGGCTTAAAATTAATCATTCATTTAAAAAAATACTGTAGTCTTATTTCTTGGTAAGCCCCATTTTTTACACTGGTGGCTTCTTGCCAATGTCTAACATGACATTAGAGTGATGTTACTATGATTATGCAGTACACATTGGGACTGTAATACATCGCTATGATGATATATTAAACATTGATATGGAACCTGAATACATAATTGGCAATGACAAAAGAAAGCATGATTTAATATCTTCCATGCCACCCTCCCCACTCCAGTGGCTCAGGGTCATGCCTTCTCAGTCCATTCCAATTATTTCAACTAGAATATCCTGATGTACAGCATGTATATACAGGAACCTACAAGAATCTCTTTGTTGGATGTGTTTTGTATATAATACAGCACTCAAGGGATTTACAGTATAACATATTTTTGACAAAGAGTAGCTTATAAAAATGGGAAAAGTGATTTTTTCCCCTTACACCCAGTAGATAGAACTATACCTAGTTAAACATTAGGTTAAACATATGCTCATGATTACGTTAGGTACCAATAAAGCTTAAAACATACTGTAGTCTCCAAAAGTCATACAACTAACCAGCACTTGTGTTGTTAACTTATATTTGTTGTCAGTTTGTTTTAGGAATAATACTGTACATATAAAGACACAGCTAATCCTGGGGGTATAAACTGTCCAAATTTTTTTACATACCTAGCAGAATCCACCTCTATCAGTGTCTCATTGTCACTTACTTCTTGCAGTAATCAGCAAAACTACATTGTGTCAAAGAAAGCCAGAAGGTAACATACACTAGAGTTACTTTGTCTTTATATTCATCATTCCCTGCAAGGATCTGGCAATATTTTCCCATCTAGTTCAAGGTCAGGTATCTTCCTAGCTGCCAAACTCTTTTCTAATACTGTTTATCATCAGAGCTAAGGAAATCTGCCATTTCTAATAGGTCACCCTGAAAAGTTGAAGGATCAACTGGAGGTACTTATCTCCTCTCCTCTTCAATAAGAATTGAATTTGCTAATAATCTGAAGTATTTCTTCATATTTCCTTAGCATCTGAATTCTCTGCTTACTGATCTATTCCGTTGTATGTTGAAATAATAAATTAGATCTCTACAAGGAAGGAGCTCTTAAATGGGCATAAAATACTCTCCAACTGATCATTTCAAGTTTTTCATTCCCACGTTTTTGTCTTCTGTGCTGCCCTTTTATGCATTGATGATCCCCTCCATGTCCCAGTATCACTTCTCTCCCTCTTCTCATTCAAATCCCTCTTGAAAACCCACATGGCTGTCCCATGCAGCTGATTCAGGCTTGTGGGCTTGGGCTGTGGGGCTGTTTCATTGTTTTGCAGACTTCCAGCCCAGGCTGAAGCCCAAGCTCTAGGGCTATGCATGGTGGGATGGTCCTAGAGCTCAGGCTCCAGCCCAAGGCTGGAAGTCTGCAAAACAATGAAACAGTCTGATAACCTGAGCCCTGTGAGTCTGAGTCAGCTAGCATGGGCTAATTGCGGGTCGGTCTTTGCTTTGTGGACACACCTTGAGAGGCCTAGAAATGTTAACCTATATGCCAGCACTGCGCCTTCACCCTCATATTATATTTTTAAAACAGAATGACCCCCACCAATACATTTATCAATCAACCCCATTACTATATTTGATTATATAAACACACACACATACTTATACTGGATAGTATATAAACTGTATGTTTTAGGTCACCAGCTAGATTTTCTACCTTTTACCATCCCAGAGTTTTATTAGGAAAATTTATACAAATTCAGTGATGTGTCTGGTGCAGAATCTTAATTCTGATTAGCCAATGGAATTTTGCATTTCCATTAACACTGAAGCCCAATGTCCCTGAGATTTATATCCCCAGAATCTCTCTATTGATTTATAACCCAGTAATCCTTTTATCCCCATTTATATGCAGCATAACTTGACGTAAGTGCTAGAATGTCTCCATTAATTGAATTCAGGAGTGTTAGACTGAGAAACCGGACTAAAAACTTTTAGGCCACACTGTACATACATTTTGCACTGAGGAAAAAAATGCAGCAACTGTTGATGCTGGTTTTGAAAAGGTATATTATAATGTAGTTTAAAATGTCTCTTTTTTAAAAAACATTCTGTAGCTACCAGCATTGCACATCATCTTCCTTTGCTGTTTCTTAGCTCTCTGTGACTTTAACATTTCAGTGATCATTCTATGATGTGGGATTATTTCATGAACATTTATAGCAGGGGTCGGCAATCTTTCAGAAGTGGTGTGCCGAGTTTTCATTTATTCACTCTAATTTAAGGTTCCGCGTGCCAGTAATACATTTTAACGTTTTTAGAAGGTCTCTTTCTATAAGTCTATAATATATAACTAAACTATTGTTGTATGTAAAGTAAATAAGGTTTTTAAAATTTTTAAGAAGCTTCATTTAAAATTAAATTAAAATGCAGAGGCCCCTGGACTGGTGGTCAGGACCTGGGCAGTGTGAGTGCCACTGAAAATCAGCTTGCGTGCCGCCTTCGGCACCCGTGCCATAGGTTGCCTACCCCTGATTTATAGTTTGATTATAACTATAAATCATATACTATAATATAATTATAAACTATATACCTGTTGGTGCCTATTATATGTAATTACAGGTTGCTCTGTAAGCACTTTTCTAAAAAATAGGAAGTGCTCAATGACAGTAACATGAGGAGGGAGAAGCAGCATCTTGAAGTACTTAAAAACCTGGGGAAGGATGAGGAGAACAAGGTGAAAACTAGAGCAGGGTGAAAATTTTTGGTTGAAATCCCCCCTTGCCCCTCAAAAGTGCAGATTTGGTCTGACTGAACCTCAGTCTTCTCCCCTTTGGCCACCATCACCATCCAGCACCCTCAGACTAAACCCAATGTCTGAAATTAGACCAAAGTATTTCAGCCCAGAGGATATTAATCTTTATGTGCCACTGGCAGAGAACAGGAGAGATCAAGGTGAAACCATGCTTGACACTCCAGCAATGGTAGGAAAAGGATTAAATGAGGATATACTCAGATAAATCTGGCACGTGACCATGTACCCACACACTGCAGAGGAAGGCAAAAATCCCCCAACGTCACAGCCAATCTGACCTGGGGGAAAATTCTTTCCTGAACCCACGTATGGTGATCAGTTAAACCCTGAGCATTTGGGCAAGAACCAACCAGCCAATCACCTGAGAGAAAGAATGCTCAGAACCTGTGTCTTGTCATCCAGTACTCTATTTTGAGCTGTGGTCATCCTCTGATGCTTCAGAGGAAGGCGATTTAAAAAAAATTATTTTAAGTGCTTTTGAAAATTTTACCCTTGCACATTCAAATCCCATTAAGAATATTGGGAATTGAGCATCCAAATTCCAGAAACATTTCCTGTGGGCTGTGCGGTCCCACCCAGTGTATCACATCCTACCATTCTACCTATTTGAGGTGTTTGAAAAGCTCCTATTGTCATTGCACAAAATTAAAGAGCACAAACCCCCAGAAATGAAAGGTGTTTTGCTTTGGTTCCATCCCTCTGTTCCAAATGATGCAATATTCACTTTACGAGAATTGTACTGTAAAAAGCATGGAGTACCTTAGTCCCAGCACTGGTAATTCTAATTATGCAACCAGTAATTTACTAGATTCAGCAACTTTATGTTATTACTACTCCTTTATCATGGAAATAGAAAAAAACATTGAAAACTGTGCTTATAAGAAAATCTTTGTGGCTTCTGTGGTGGTCTCTAAAATAGCAGCTCACCAATAGCATCCCCTTCAGTAACCTGCAAGTCCAGAGAGGATGGAGAAAGTCCCATGTTGTACTTAAATCAATGTGTGGCACAGCAAACACAGGCACTATTAAAATATATTTATTATTCATTATTAGTAAATTGCCTACATGTGGAGTACAAGAGAGGAGCAAACTTACAGTTTTTGTTGACTCATTAGAATTCTGTAGTGTGATACTCTACAAAACCCAAATTTGTATTTATAGTATTAATTTTAAAGCTCTATTTGAGCAATTAGTATATTAAAAGATATAAGAACAAAGGTAAATCTAAAAGCACCCTGGAAATCTGCCTAGTGAATATACTACCATATATCTTGAGACTTAATGTGCCATTGGGAGAGAACCTGATTTAACCCAGAAATTCACAGGTGAGACTGTGGAAGATAATATGTGCCACTACTGTAAATGTGTTAATAAATTATAATTCTGTATGCTGTATGCATTCCAATTGCCTTTTTAGTAAATACTTAACACATTAAAGTCTGCCAGAAAATCAGATGAAATGAAACCAGTTTAGCTCCTTAATTTGTATTATGTTATGCAATACTACATCATGTTGCACCCACAAAAACAAGAAATCAATGTTTGCTGGTATAGAGCTCTGGTTTCTCACCAGTTTGCTAATATGCTGGTAGCTTTAGGGAGGACAGTTCTCCATCACTTGGATGTAGTGCACTGTAGAGCCAAGGGAGGAGAAAAAGTGTTAAATCACACTTGTCAGGTTTAAAAAAATAATGTAATAATGATCAAAAAGTTAATTTATTGAAAACCCACTGTCAAAAAAAGCAAAGAAAAACTCAGACTCCATGTTAGCCCTCTGTAGCATGAAAGTGATGTCTACTGAGGGTCTCTGTAAGGAATGTGGTGAAGAAAGCAGATCTGACATCAAGACAACATGGGTCCAGATGGACCAAACTCTGCCAAGCAGAAGGATGTGGCAGGTTGTATCTACCACTCTGCAGTCAGTATTCACCAGGACCCAGCTGTGGGGATGACTTGACCCTGAAGCAAATGTTGGATCTGAGGGCTCCTTGCATCAGCCCCATTCTGTTTCAGCAGACTTTCACCTGAGCAAAACCCTTTTCCTAAGCAACTTTTACAGGGTTTAGCCTGAAGAGAGAGGGCTGAGAGTACTGACTTACTGTAGGAGAAAGGGGAATAAATAGATTCAGAAGTTAACTTAATTATTTGTGAGCATTTCTGGGTGGTCTGGGCTTTTGGTTCACTTCTCTTAAGCCTGGAACTAGCAGATTGACTAGAGCCAGGGGCGGCTCTAGGATTTCCGCCACCCCAAGCAGGGTGGCACGCCGCGGGGGGCGCTCTAGCGGTCGCTGGTCCCGCGGCTCCGGTGGATCTCCTGCAGACGTGCCTGTGGAGGGTCCGCTGGTCCCGCGGCTCCGGTGGACCTCCCACAGGCATGCCTGTGGATGCTCCACCGGAGCCGCAGGACCAGCGGACCCTCCGCAGGCACGTCTGCGGGAGGTCCACCGGAGCCGCCTGCTGCGCTCCCGCGGGACGCCGCCCTAAGCGCGCGCTTGGCGCGCTGCGGTCTGGAGTCGGCCCTGACTAGAGCTATCAGCCACACTGAATCTTGATTGCTGGTCACGAAAAAGGGCCCAAGCCAAACTGGGAACTGTCCTCTTACCACAGACCATTTGTTATATAAAATAATTGGATGTCTGGTGAAAAACTGACCTGTCATATCTTATAATAAAAATAAAATATTTCTGTGCATAACTTGATGAGTCCAGGGGGGTTACACAGCCCATTGTTTCCACCGTAACAATTTCCAATGGGTTTTTATTAATACCCTTGCATTTGCCACTTTGTACAATGTGTAAACTGTTATATTCAATTTATAGGAAAAATATTCAGGTGTAAAACTAGATAATCTGTATCCCTTTGGAATCAAAAGTCACTTTGCCAAAATATTTTAACACATGAAATTGCTTCTTGAGAGATGTTTGCTATGATAAAATGACAGAAAACTACATTTCCATTATAATTATAACTGACTGGTGGTGCTAAGTTTTTATAATTTAAAGGTATTCTCAAATCTGACAGCTCTTCCATGTTGAATTATGCATCTCTGGCTCTTAAATAGTTCTGCTGGCATGAGACAGCTGAGATGAAGTTGTCTTTCTAAAATAATTGCTCCATGGAGCATCCATTATACCTTCAGAAAAAATGTATTACTTGACTTCTACAAATTATAGACTAGCCTATAATGGGTATTTTTGACAGCTATTAGCTTTTTAAAAAAAATCTGAACGGTAAAATGAGTATTGATATCACTCTGCTGTGTCTTGCATGTTAATACCAACCTTTTCTGTACTTTTCTTCCAAAGCATGGTGTAATCATTAATTACAATAATATTGATGCAATTGTACTCGTCCTAAAAAATTACAGTATTGGCAAAGTTTAAATTTCATGCCACTGTAATGCTTACTTCATATTTCCAGTACATATGAAAATAAATAAATAATCCAGATTTAAGGATAAAATTCTTGGGCCATATTTTGCCATTGTCACTTTTTAAGTAGAACTTGACATCGGTCTGAATGGAGAGTTAGGCTTAAAAATCAGTGGCGGGGGGTGGGGGGGGAGACACTAGTCCTGTGCCTTTCCATTTATTTTAAATTTGTGTGTGTTGATAAATGGAATTCTTGTCTGCAAATAACCCCTGTTAGTTGGATAGACCTATTGTGTAATATTAGGACCTGATTGTAAAGGCTGCAGAATCAAATCCTGGTATTTTTGTGACAGTTCTCTGAAGGTATTATGTTGAGAATAATCTCTGAATATGTTTGATAGGATGATATGCAGAAGAGAAGAAGCACGGTATATATCTTCAGGTACTTCCACAAAGATTTCATTATTTGCTTACTCTGTCTCTCCATAGATGTGCATGACAGTTCATAATGTGTATAAAGAACAATTCTCTGCATGCGTGCACACACACACAAAGACTTACATTGGACAGATATGTAAAATATGTAATATTCTGCATATTAAATACAACACCCTCCATGCATCAGTAGCTCTGGATAAAAATAGGCTGTTTATTCAGACTGTATGCAACTAGGGTTCTCACCCACCAGAGCTTTTTGTAAAAATAAGGAAGCAGGCGCAACCCCTATTTCACCAACACACATGGCTGGTAATACAGCAGTGAAATAAACATGTGGTGGGACCATGATGCTATTCCTGAAACCAAGTTATTGTCACAACTTCACATTTGTTAATTTGTATGTTAAGATTTTTAATACTAATTTAGGTACCGAGAACAAACACCTAAAGTTCCATTATGATCTTATTCAAACTTAACACTAAGGTAAACAGTGTAAAACAAACTATATATTGAAGCATGATATATTCTACATCATGGAGATCCTCTAGAGATAGCATTACCAGAGATTATGGGCTAGTTTGGAAGCCATTAAGGATCTATTAGTTACCAAACTGGTCCATTCATACTTCCAGTAATGTCCTCTCTAGAGCATCACCCTATTATCACATAGTATATATTAACAGAAATTCAAAGTTTACTCATGACTATTTGAAAAATAAATCTTATAACTTTTGTATATTTTGTATTTTGCAATGTGTAGCTTTATTTTACTCTCGAATCCTATTTTACATTAGTCTGAAGTGTCAATAAGTTTATTGCCTGGGATTTATTTTAGTCTCTTTTTTTTTCCACATTAGCTCTTACATTAGCATTTGAAGATAAAGTCACAAACCATGTTGTTCATTTCCGTAGGCATTTGCTTGATTAAGGACTGAGTAAAACTTGAGTTCAGAATTTGATTCCATTTGAGGACTAGAACATGAAATACTGTATAACTTGAGTATATACAGTGCACTCTGTAGGGATCTGATCCTCCACCACAGGAAGTCAGTGAGAATGTTGGAATATATCAGATTACAATATCATGAACATCACATTGTGTTTAAGCCTGTAACAAATAAACAGTATATTATTGGAAGGTTTATTATTATTTGTATTCTGATCGTACCTAGGAATCCCAGTCATGGTTCAGGACCCCATTGTGCTAGACATTGTACAAAGAGCATCCTTGCCCCAAAAGAGCTTTAAATCTATGACTTAATGGAATACAACATAAATAAATAAATAAATAAATACCATAAAAAGATAAAGACAATGCATAAATTACAGCTCACACTCTTACACATGTGTCAGTTAAAGATTATAGATATGCGAAGTGAGTTGTTGCTTTCAGTCCAGTTCCTCATTGGTAAGTGTCCACATCACACAAGCACAATTAACAGTTCAGTGGAAGTCTTAGTAGAGATGACACTTCTGAATGGCCAGGGTTTGACAGAGTGAATTGTCACATGGGAAGAAAGGGGCAGGGGAGGAGCTGACTCTAATTAATCAGTCCTATCCGAGGTTGCTTGGAGTGGGTGGGGTCTGGGCCTGTATACATCAGACCCAGCTCATTCCAGGGAGAGAGGAGGATGAGGCAGTGCTCTGGAAGACTAGGAGGCTGAAGCAGTACCCAGGAGTGTCCAAGGAAAATAATTAGCTCCAGAATGGGTCAGAAGAAAGAACAAACATCTGCTAGACAAAAGATTCTAGGTTGGGGGACGGTTGGCACAGACTGAGGCCTACCTCCCTTGGAAATTATGGATTTTCCATAGAGGTAAAAAAACTATGGGAAAATGGGACTAAAAGTATAGATGATAAATTAATTTCTGTTGCACACTTCTATATCTATTACTGCATACTCTCTGGCTCTGTGTTTTTGTTCATTTGGTTCCCCCGTACTCTGTGGTGGGCAGGTCATCTTGGCCCACCAAGTGTAGCTTGATAACAAAGTGCGGTTGAATTACCTTGTTAGTCAGAAACGGTCCCTCCACTGAGGAAACTTGTGCTGTTGTGGCTTGATTTCTTCAATGTTATCACCTAAGTGGCAGATCAGCATTTTGCATCCACTTCACATAGAAGTAAATGACCACACATGGTGCAAGGCAATGAAGAGCCAGGCCTTTGATATATCTGTGAATAAGTATTGGGTTTTGGTTTTAGTGTTAATTGAAAATCTTTTTTTTTTTTAAAGTGCCCAAACATAAACTGCTTAGTATAGGTGTGTGAAGTGGGGGTTGTGTTAGATAAAGTAGTTCATATAATGGCTTAAATCACAGGATGGTTGTAGTGGGATATATATAATTCTGAAGATATACATGCATGTTTACATTCATGTTAATGTTTTATTTTAAACATAATCAAGAAACATCTGATAAAGTCAGAGAAAAGTTAGTAATATTAAAATGGGTGAATCAATTTAGTCTTTCTTATGGTTTGTCAGATTTATAAAATATTATATTTCTTTTCAGATAAAGTTACATACTGTGTAGCTCAAAGATAATCCCTATGGTCTTGGCATATGTTACTTAATTGTCTCAGAAGGAAATACCATAAATACCATGCTGTCATCTCCCATGGGCATTTGCTCATCTGTCACAGTGGGAGCTCCAGACTGGCTGAGGTGCTCTAAGACATTTCTTAAGCTATGTAAATCACAGCCATTTCTCCTTCCTACTTCCCAAATGGTCAATTATGTATAAACATGTGTTAATAAAAATTTGCTACTTTGCCTCTAAGGTACACACCCATAAAGCTATGAGTATGATAAACTATAAATGTCATTATTATGTGAATCAACCTATGACATAAATTACCGTTTAAAATGTTTCAATACATGTGAAAGTCTGTGAGAGTCAGACAAGGCCAATGGGGAAAAAAAAAACCCTAAAATAATCATCAATATATTGTGTGCATGATAAAATTCACTAAAGAAACAAGACAAATTTCTGCATTTTTTCCCTATTCTCTTTTTAATCAAACTATTTGTGTCTGCCTATTGTGAGCAAAGAAATGAAAATACACTAAAGACCATTTCATATGTTTGCTGCTTAATGATCTCTGTACAGGTTCAATGGCCATTTGCATTGGAAACCAGCAAAATTCAAAGGGATATAGTTTACAAACAACTATGGAGCTGATAATACAGTCACAAAAGGTTATCTGTTAAGAGGTAAAGCAAAGGAAGTTAAAAAGCAAAATGGAATCAAACTGTACAATAAATCTAACGGGATTAATGAGTGACTTTAATCTGATCCCTAGCCTGTATACGGAAGAATCCATACTGTGGCAAATCATGTTATTGGGTCTTAGATCATCACTGGAAGGTTGTTCCTGTTTATCAGGTAATAACTTTAACTGTAGCTAAATGAGCTCTCAGACTATTTTTGCTAGTTTACTTTCAGAGTGTTTTACATACAATCTTATCATTGAGTTTATATCCCTGCAAGTTTAGGATATTATCAACCAATAAAGGATGAAAACTGATGCTACACTAGTGATTAGTATACTGAAATATCTAATGATGAAATATATGTTTCACATATTGAGAAACTGAATCAGCTAGTTTGTATTGTTGTTATATGAATGGTAGGATCTGAGGGCTATTTCAGATCAGACTTCGGGGGGTTTTGTGTCCTGCTTTTACTAAGGGCAGTTGTGCTTGAGAAACTATGTAATTGGGCTAGTCAATATCTTGTGAACAGCCCACAAAACACTGAGTTAATGGTGGAGACGGGATGAGAAAAGGGGAATTAATTTGGTTCCATCGTATGCAAAAAACAAACTTTGGTCTGAAAAGTACTTGTGTGAGCTTGGGCTGACAGTCATCCTTAGGAAAGATGGCTTAGTTGTAGCTAGAGCTGGGGGAATGAACTGCAACAGAGGCAGACAGGTCCCATATTTTTCTCCTATTGGAACCAAACTATGGAACTTGGTAATAAATACTGTACATCTAAGGGCCTTTGCTGCACATTGATTTTTTTTTCTAATCTGAAAAATCAAAATTTATTTACAGTCATTATTTATAGCAACAGAAAAGTGGCTGTGCCTAATTCACCTGTATCACAGTGTGTGGAAATAAATGTAATGGACATATATGGCCTCACCCTTGGGGCAGATCCTTAAAGGTATTTAGTCCCGTAACTCCTATTAATGTATTTTTGTAGACTAATTTCAAGATTTCCTCAATATGTATAATTTCTAGTGACTTAAAATCTTGCAAATTATATCATGTACATATGCCTAAATTCTGAGAAGAAATATAGGGCCTGACAATCTGGTCAAGTCAAACAGTGTCTGATGCAGGACTCAGGTGAAGGCAAAGGTGACACCTTTACATTCCCCCAATCCTGGGGCTGGCTAGTCTCTTATGAAGGCCCTTGCATTGAGGGGTGGAGGGAGTAATGCAGGAACAGCCCTTCACCATCAGAGATTTTCTCTCATCAGGAAATCATCAGAGAGATTAAACTGTCTGTTTTGTCTACTTAGAACCAGCCCCTTGGTGAAAGGGAGATTTAATGCACTGGAGTCAGTCATACCGTATTATGGTCTAAACCTGAGTTGCCCTGCCTCCCAGGGGAAGCCTTGAGACAGCAGCATAAGACTGTATTTGTGCTCTGCAGGAGATCCAGGCACTGGAGGCCTCATGCAGGAGGCCTTCACAGCTTCTTATATGCTGCAGCATCTTACAGATGTGGAATGCGGAGGAAGGAATGGACATATTGGGAATGTTGTAAGGACATGACTATTAGTTCAACATTCAGAGTGCAGATTCAGGAGGCTGAAAGCTTGAGTAGGCCCCTTTCTGTTGCTTCTTCCAGTACCAAACAGCAGTAGATGTGCCCTGGATGCAATCTATTGAATTCTTGTGGATGAGGATTCAACCTCTTAACCCCATGCCTTTTACAAGTCTTTCCCTGAACACACAACCTATTTACTGGGACTATTCATTGTTATCCCGTGTAATATCAGATTAATTTTCACATATATATTCTGGAGATTGTTGAACATTAACATCATTCATAAAATACTCTCATTCTTGGTAAAGTGCTTTGTATTAAATCTCCCAGTGATTAGTACAGACATGAGTAGAAAGGGTAGGCTTGCTGGAGGAGTTCCATATTTCATGCCATGATTATTTGTCCCATCCTTACAGTGTCAAATATTTGCACTAATTTATTATGGATTTCTGTTTGTTCTTTTCCCCCTAAAAATTGTACTGTGATATAAGGCATTTGAATTTACCACTATTCATGAAAGAGTGCTTTTGGCAGCATTTTATCACCAAAGCAGTCATTGGCATCAACAATACATATGCAATTCTGCAAAAAGGAAAGGAATTTGATGGTAAGGTCTGTTATATCACTTCAGCAAGCTTTTTTTCTTGACCAAATAATATTATACGGGCACTATTCATAGTACTGTAGCTAAGGGCCATTGTAAACCACTGTTTTCATGTGGTTATGTATTGTTACTCAACCACTGAAAAAGAAAAACCTCTATACTACATTTAAAATTGACATAATGTAGACAGCTCAGCCTGTTAAAAGTTGTGTATATGTATGTTTGTACATATTATACTTTTTACAACATTGGAAACAAAATATTTTGACAATAAAGGTCGAGAGTAAAACATATTTGCATTAATGAAACTCAAAATGTTGTCTTAAAATAACATTCTGAGTATAATTAGACCACTATATAGGTTGACTTTTAAAATTTTAAAATGTCCATTTGTCTTTCTGTTTCAAAATAATTCTCAGTTCTTGCAGGAGGAAATTAAAGTTGTAATGAGATTTGTTAGGCTCTAATCATGCAAAGAAATATGTACATGCATATCTTTACATGCTGTAAATAGTACCAAACAAATTAGTGGAACTATTCACACTGTTAAATACCTTGCTGGATTTGGGAGAGAGTGCTCAGTGCCAAATAGAACTCAACACTATCTGAAGCACCATGAATGTATATGGCACTGCAACTGAATATAAAATATGAATTAAGTAATAATAATTTTACTGTAAGCCCATGACTTGAGTCAGAAAGTAAATCTGTTAATCTATGTAGATTCTAACGATCAAGGGAACGATTTTAATCTTAGTCTCGATTACAAATAATATTCAATGCTGCCTTTTTCTGCCCAAACTGGTATTGAGTGGAATGTGCCATAATATGGTGCAGAACTGGATCTCTAACGGATGCAGAGATCACTGCTCCCTTGAACAAAGACAATCAAGTCACAGGCATTAATCTTGTTAGCTGTGAGTGACTTGTTCACTAGGACTACATTCATAGAGGGTTTTTTTAAGGACAGTGAGGACCATCATGATCATGTAATCTGACCTCCTGCATAATATAGGCCATAGAAGCAGAATAATTTCTGCATCAAGCACATAACTTCTGTTTCAGCTATAGCATCTTTTAGAAAAACACGTTTAGTCTTGATTTACAGACTTCAGGTGACAGAAAATTCAGCAAATCTCTAGTTAAATTATTCCCGAGGTTAATTATCCTCTGTAAGAGGCTGTCTGTCTCTCCAGCCCAAAAGGGAACAAGTGCCATGTCCGTGTCACCTCAGGCCCTTACCTCATGGCATAATTTATTGTCTAGACACAACCCTCTTAAGTGGCATCAAAACAAAATGATTTCCCTGATCAACACAGGCTCCAGTCCTCAAAGGCTTTTCCCTGACTGGTCCCCTGCTCTTCATGGAGCACTGACTCCTAGGTCAGCTCTCCCTGGAGTCTTCCCCTCCAGCCCTCCTGCCTGTGTAATGGTCCAGTCCAGGAGTCGGCAACCTCTGGCACGCGGATCACCAGGGTAAGTACCGTGGCGGGCCAAGCCAGTTTGTTTACCTGCTGCGTCCAGAGGTTCGGCTCCCACTGGCCGTGGTTCGCCATTCCAGGCCAATGGGGGTGGTGGGAAGCCACGGGCACACATTCCTCGCCCGCACCACTTCCTGCCGCCCCTATTGGCCTGGAGTGGCGAACTGCGGCCAGTGGGAGCCGCGATCGGCCGAACTTGCCGATGCAGCAGGTAAACAAACTGGCTGGCCTGCCAGGGTGCTTACCCTGGCAAGCCGCATGCCAGAGGTTGCCAACCCCTGGACTGGACCATTACACAGACAGGCAAGCTTGCACACCTCAGAAGGCTGCATGTACTTTTGGCTGTTAAAGCCCTTAAAAAAAAAAAGTATAGGACTATTTAATACATATGAAGAACGCTAAAAATGCACCACACTTTCAAAGGGACTCTCGTTACAGGATGAGTTAGTCTATCTAAATTAGAAATACATTAGCAAAGGGATTTGAGCAGACATGTCTATATGGATTAAACAGAGCTGCACTTTGCTTTGTCGTTGTGTTTCTTCTCCCCTTCCTACTCCCCCCATCATCATAAGAAGTGATTGAATTTATTTAGTTAAAATCCAAGCTGAAACTAGCGAGAGGATATTTTCTTAGTTATCCTTTCTAGTTACTTTCCATATCACCGTGGATCTGTTTTAGTCCCAGTTATTTAAGGCCAGCTTAAAAAACTGGTGAAATATAATGCTATGGATGGTGTGCAGGGTCTATGACTTTGGAGTAAATTATTTTAAGGTCTAAAGAGAAGAACCATAACCTTGGGCCCCATACCAATACTAGTCCTCAAAATCACACATAAATTTTAATTGTTTATGCTAATCTTCTAAAACCAGCTGTTTCTGAATATTCCTAAGCACAAAGATTCATAATTAAAGAGACGTGGCGCATGGATCAGCTGTGTTGAAGATAAGGGTCAGAAGGCTAGGAAGGGTAAAACCTCAGATGGGATCTTCAAAAGTACCTGAGTTAAGAGCACAAGTTAAGATCCCACCACCAATCTCTACAATTAAGTTTTACATCTTGGACAGTTTGTACATTTGAATAAGTGACATACACTAGTATTAGCACTTTGTCACTGTCTTCTTTTGGAAAGCTAGATATATTTAGGTTTGTAAAGCTGAAAACCTGTTTTGTGTGTTCTGGAGATTTTATTTTATTTATTTTTACAACATGGTATATTTAGGAAAATAACACGACATCAGTTAGTTACTTTTTAGGTCACATTTGTCTTATAGAATGACCCACATATATCTGCTAGATTTGTTTGTAGATAGCACTATGCAGTCATTTCTATTGAAAGCTCTAGAAAGTAATGAGTTATTATAAGTGACATGCTCAAAGAAATAGTTCTGTGACCTTAAATTTTTGAACTAAGATATAATGTATTTTAATGGCTTTTTGGCTTATGTACTTAGCTTATAATGAAATAAAAATCTAGTCATTTATTTTTTAGATTATCTGCATTTCCATTGCACATACCAGTATTTCTAAAGTACATTAAGGATGTATATATTTTAAAATATAGAATATTTGGAGTACACACTGAGTATAGTTCTTTCCAGAATCTTTTTAATATTCATTTTCATTTCAAGGATTTGACAGTTGTTGCTCTGTCTCTACTATTCAAGTGGAAGCATTACCTATCAGGCATAAACAGCCAAATGTAATGCACCAAAAACATTTTTAACAAAATAATGATTGCTAACTTTGTAGAGCATAAAGTAAATAAGAATGACAATGGAAAGGCCTTATTTATACCTGACGATGAACACTGAATGAGATCAGAATTTATTACTATGCTAGTTCTGGAGCTCAGATGATCAGCAAATTCACAAACAGAAAACTATGTTCAAATTCGGATTAATGATCTGATGTAAAAGGTTAGGAAATGTAGAGAGTTACAGCTAAAACTCAATCCCTAACTCATCCCACCTTTCCTCAGTATTACAGAAGTCTTGTAAGTAACATCACCTCATGTTACAGTAATTAGTCTTTGGCTGCACTGAAACACAATCTATTAAGTAGCATTGCATTTGATATCCATTTTAAAACATGGTTGTAGCCATGCTAGTTGGAATTATGGTATAGACGACTACTTTAACAGGCTTTTAAGCTAATATGTTAACAAGGTTGTAAAATGGCATTTTTGTGCAAGTACCTTTTCCCAGTGTAATCTGCATGATCTTCCTCTTCAGTTAATTTAGGAATGGTACAATTCCATGTTTCTGCCATCATAATGTCCTCCATGGTAATGAATTCAGCATGTGACTAAAACTAATTTATTGTTTAAAAGCTGGTTGAGTGAGAGGAAGGAAACAAACAATCATATTAAATGGCTGATTCTCAGAGTGAAGAAAGAGTATTCTTAGGTACGTATGTTGCCCCAATTACTATAGTTGAAGTCAGTGGGATGGGTCCCAAGTATGGAATGCCTTAAATGTTCATAGGAATCAGAGACTAACCTCTCTAGCTGTGGACAAGTATCAGAGGGGTAGCCGTGTTAGTCTGGATCTGTAAAAAGCGACAAAGAGTCCTGTGTTATGGACAGTATTCACATCCGACAATGTATCTGAAGTATTTTATGGCCCCTTTTACCTTGGTGTCTGAGTATCTCACAATATGTTTGAGTTTATCCCCTCAAAACCCATGTGAGTTAGAAAAGTGCTATTATCCCCATATCAGGTATGGGGAACTGAGCCACAGGAGAGACTATAGGAAGTCTTTGGAGTAACAGGGAAATGAACTCAGGTCTCCCAAGTCCCAGGTTTGGGGAGGGATAGCTCAGTGGTTTGAGCATTGGCCTACTAAACCCCGGGTTGTGAGTTCAATCTTTGAGGGGACCACTTAGGGATCTGGGGCAAAAATCAGTACTTCGTCCTGCTAGTGAAGGCAGGGGGCTGGACTCAATGATCTTTCAAGGTCCGTTCTAGGAGATTGGTATATCTCCAATTATTATTTATTATTAGGTTGGTATTCTAACTACTGGACTACCTTTCTTCTTTATGACTAATGCTTCCTTGCTAAACATTGTATATCCCTTTCTCAAACAGCCCCACAACCCTAGAAACAGCTAAACAATTTTTGATAAAAGCAGCAAAGAGTCTTGTGGCACCTTATAGACTAACGGATGTTTTGGAGCATGAGCTTTCGTGGGTGAGGTGTGAAAACCAAGAGAGGAGAAATTGGTTTTGTAGTTGGCTAGCCATTCACAGTCTTTGTTTAATCCTGAGCTGATGGTGTCAAATTTGCAGATGAACTGAAGCTCAGCAGTTTCTCTTTGAAGTCTGGTCCTGAAGTTTTTTTGCTGCAGGATGGCCACCTTAAGATCTGCTATTGTGTGGCCAGGGAGGTTGAAGTGTTCTCCTACAGGTTTTTGTATATTGCTATTCCTAATATCTGATTTGTGTCCATTTATCCTTTTCCATAGAGACTGTCCAGTTTGGCCGATGTACATAGCAGAGGGGCATTGCTGGCATACGATGGCGTATATTACATTAGTGGACGTGCAGGTGAATGAACCGGTGATGGTGTGGCTGATCTGGTTAGGTCCTGTGATGGTGTCGCTGGTGTAGATATGTGGGCAGAGTTGGCATCGAGGTTTGTTGCATGGATTGGTTCCTGAGTTAGAGTTACTATGGTGCAGTGTGCAGTTACTG
The DNA here is from genome assembly GCF_020497125.1 of Mauremys mutica. Classification (NCBI taxonomy): domain Eukaryota; kingdom Metazoa; phylum Chordata; order Testudines; family Geoemydidae; genus Mauremys; species Mauremys mutica. The sequence goes on along the minus strand of NC_059081.1, from coordinate 24,203,895 downwards.
ATGAGAATATGCTTCAGGTTGGCAGGTTGTCTGTGGGTGAGGACTGGCCTGCCACCCAAGGCCTGTGAAAGTGTGGGATCATTGTCCAGGATGGGTTGTAGATCCCTGATGATGCGTTGGAGGGGTTTTAGCTGGGGACTGTATGTGATGGCCAGTGGAGTCCTGTTGGTTTCTTTCTTGGGTTTGTCTTGCAGTAGGAGGCTAGCCAACTACAAAACCAGTTTCTCCTCTCTTGGTTTTCACACCTCAGCTGCTAGAAGAGGGACTCATCCTCCCTGATTGAACTAACCTTGTTATCTCTAGCCTGCTTCTTGCTTGCTTATATATACCTGCCCCTGGAAATTTCCACTACATGCATCTGATGAAGTGGATATTCACCCACGAAAGCTCATGCTCCAAAACATCTGTTAGTCTATAAGGTGCCACAAGACTCTTTGCTGCTTTTACAGATCCAAACTAACATGGCTACCCCTCTGATACTTGAATTTTTGATAAATATTTTTAATGATTTAAATGTGATTACATATGCTAAAGATTAGTTCAAATTTCATATTTCATGACAGATTTTGACACTATACAAGACAGGAATTAACTGTTTAAAATCTGATGATAAAACTAATTTTTCCCCCTAAATACTAAGTTTTCCTTTAGGACATTCGTATTACATATTTCTTTCCTGTTTTGTTTCTACGGAATCAACATGGGTCAGTTTAAATTAGCGTGTCACTAATAGACAGGACTTTGGCTTCCAAAGATGGTTTATTGTAAATCGTGCTTTGGATTTCATAGTTTCTGCTTGTAATAGAATGTAGCAAATGAATTTTTGGTTGCCTATACTGTATATTAAAATATCGGGTGTGGATTGCCTTACTTAGCAAGCTCTGGCATGAAACACTCCAAAAAATAATGTTAATCATTATTCTGTATTCATTTCTCCTAATATTTAATTTACAATAAATTAGTGAAACAACTTCATTACAGGTATTTAGAGTAGATTAGTAAATTCATTTGTGCTGATTGAGTCCACATTGATTTGTGATGATTGGCTCCACAGCACATACATCTGGTATGAGGTTGACCTGAAAAAGTACAACTCTGCTGGGGCTGTCTTCATGTTATAATTGTATAGGCTTACTTCACTGGGTTATGTGTGCATTACTGCAATTGAACGAAAATGGGTCTGTTTTTCACTGTGTGCAATTTAGTCATGCATCAATACATTTTTAATTAAAAGTGTATGACAGGTACAATAGTAGAGCACTCCAAATAATTTTCTAAAGCAGTCCGTTCCCTCAAAGACAGGTAATCATAATCTGTCTCAGTTAGTCTATGAATGTATAATTTTTTATTAAGATATACAATTAAATATCTAAAAACTTTATGCTAAATTGACACATTTTGGTTGTAAGTCCTGTACCATGAATATTTCTAGTTTATAATAGCCCAGTGAGGCATTCTTTCTGACAAGACAAAAATGATCTTACAGGACAACTTGATTAGCCCATTTTGTAATAATAGTCAGCATTAAAATAGCGTATCACTGTTTAAATGCTTGTAGCACCTAGCTGGCTCTGTGTCAGGGACAGAGCAACAGCAGATGGCTGTGATGAAGTTCAGAGCTGGTAATGACTTCAGCACATCTAGTTCCAAGGTCAGTGGGAGAAAGTTTGTTGTGGAAACTAGTTTGCTGTGTACCCATGTTGGCTGATTCATTGGCTGGTACTGACAAAGGTCTTGAGGGAAGAATTGCTTCTTTCATAAGGGGATTGTGTGGACTCTGTGGGCAAATCCTGATCTGCATTAGAGCTTTGTGCTATACTGCCACGGTAATTCTTCTCTGCCCCTCCCTCTCTGAAGCGGATGCCAGGGGTGGGTTAGGAACAGGGAACCCTAGCTGTTTTAACGGTCCCTCAAGACAATAAGTAGCTGGTACAAGTTAGAGTAGGCTTTAGTATGCTCTAATTTGTGGTGGGATGCTGGTCCACTGTCACATAGCCCCAGGGTCAGGGTGGTGCAATTTTGTGTGCTCTCTGTCCTGCTGCAGTCCTGAGCACTCCTGGGCTGCAGCTGAAGATCTGGCCTGGGATGTAGGAGTGGTGATATTGGAGATATGTTTATCAGAAAACAAAAATTAGGGAGAACCTTAACCATATAGATGGATGAGCAAAAGCAATCTCAAGATTATGATGTCCAGGATAAATTAAAATAATTTTAAAATGAGCAAATATTAATATTCCATAGGTAAAAATTATGTATTAAATAACATATTAAAACAAAGTGAAGTAGAAAAGGCGAAACAGCATGGCTAAGAAAATTTCCGCAAAAGCTATTGTTCCAGAAAATTGCATTCTTTCTGCAGACACAAATCATCTCATGGAATCTGCATAGACTTCCTTATAGCATCAACTTTGGATCCCAAGGCACTGGGTCTTAGGGGATAGAACTAGAACAGGTTTTCACAGCAAAGGAACAATTCTCCTAATCCCCGCAATTTATTTGATCAGATCTTGGGTTTCAGATAGACTGTTTCTTGGGAACAGATAGACTGGGGCTGGCAAGTATTCAGAGAACACTAGACGTGTCAGTCACTGGAGCAAGGGTGCCCATCACAAAATAAGTTCTTCCACAGCTGCAAGTGCTCATCAAATAAAAATTAATCTAACTCCTCTCCAGTAGAGACAGTCAGATATTTGTCTCTTAGCATACTACTGTGTACAGGAGTACACAGGGACCCTGCTTTCCGAACACAGAATCTGGAGACAATGGTCGCTCAACATTTCCAGGTTTACTCTCCTTTCTAAAGGGTAGGCTACATCATTGGATCCAGGATTTTAGCTACTAAAATCTAGCTACTGAGGGATATTTTTCTTCTGAGTCTTGATTTCCTGATCTGTAATGGGTCAGAGGTAGCAAGCACGGAAGATGAAACAGAGTAGGGGGCATAGCCCTTGGCAAGAAGAGGGCATGAGAAAAATATTGCTCTGGAGGTTATCACAATATGGAGTTCCCTTATGCTGAATGCTCTGTCTGCTGAGGTTGGCAGATGCAGTTTATAGTGCTTTGAGAACTGTACAGTATACAGTTGCAGTTTTCAAATTCTCTGGTCTGGAACTGGATTACTTTTCTTCCCTGGATGTAGCAATTGACCTGGTGGTTTTTACACAGAGGCCTGGTCTACACTAGGCGTTTAAATCGGTTTTAGGAGCGTAAAACCGATTTAACGCCAAAACCGTCCACACTAGGAGGCACCTTATATCGATTTTAATGGCTCTTTAAACCGGTTTCTGTACTCCTCCCTAACGAGAGGAGTAACGCTAGTATCGGTATTAACATATCGGATTAGGGTTAGTGTGGACGCTGATCGACGGTATTGGCCTCCGGGAGCTATCCCACAGTGCACCAGTGACCGCTCTGGACCGCAATCTGAACTCGGATGCAGTGGTCAGGTAAACAGGAAAAGCCCCGCGAACTTTTGAATATTTCCTGTTTGCCCAGCGTGGAGCTCCGATCAGCACGGGTGGCGATGCAGTCCGAAATCAAAATAAAAAAAAGAGCTCCCGCATGGACCATGCGGATGTGATCGCTGTAAGGGCAGGCAAATCCGTTCTATCCGTTCTATCAGCGCTCCGTTACAGAAGATGAAATTCAGAATCCTTTTTTAAAAATCTCCAGACAGACGCCATAGCAGGGACTCAGCGCACTGCAGCGTGACAAGCGTAACGGAAAGCCAAAGAATCAAATGGATGCGCATGGACTGGAGGACTGAAGCTATCCCACAGTTCCTGCAGCCTCCTAAAATTATTTGCATTCTTGGCTGAGCTCCAAATGCTTCTAGGGTCAAACACAGTGCCCGCGGGTCAGGGCATAGCTTGGCAATCTACTCACCCACCCCCCACCCACCCCCAGAAGCGAAAGGTAAAACAATCCTCTGACTCTTTTACATGTCACCCTATCTTTACTGAATGCTGCAGATAGACGCGATAGTGCAGCAATCAACACCAACATCCTTGCTCCCCCCCCCGCCATGGGCGGCTGATGGTACAAAAGGATGGAAATCCATCTTCATCATCAGCATAAGCTGATCGTACAAAATGATGGAAATCCATCCTCATCATCAGCCTCAGCTGATGGTACAAAAGGACTGGTAACCGTCCTCGTCATCAGCCTATTGGCCCTAATTTTTTCTGGTGGATGGATGGTGCAATATGGCTGGTAACCATCCTCATCATAGCAACAGGGGGCTGAGCTCCATCAGCCCCCACCCTTCATGTGTAAAGAAAAGATTCAGTTGCCCCTGGACTAGCAGTGGGATGCTGGGCTTCTCTCCTACACACTGCTTAATGTCCTGTCTGGACTATCATAGCAGCTGGAGGCTGCCTTCCACTCATTTCTCACTAACAAGTCAGTGTGTCTTATTCCTGCATTCTTTATTAATTCATCACACAAGTGGGGGGACAATGCTACGGTAGCCAAGAAAGGCTGGGGGAAGAACGGAATCAACAGGTGGGGTTGTTACAGGAGCACCCCCTGTGAATAGCATACAGATAATAATTTCTGCGGGCTCTGACACAGAGCAGGTGGTTCTCTAGCACACTTGCCTATATTAGGCAGCACTGAATTCTATTTTTAGATACCAAAAAGGAGGGATTGACTCAGGGAGTCATTCCCAATTTTTGCTTTTGCGCCCCTGGCTGATCGGCCAGGGGCACTTATGACAGCAGCCAATGGTACAAAACGATGGAAGGTGCAATATGGCTAGTAACCACTCTTGGCTTTTGCGCCCCTGGCTGATTGACCAGGGGCACTAGCAGCAAATGGTACAAAAGGACTGGTAGCCATGATCATCCTCAGTTCCAATTTATGGAAGGGTTTGGATGGTGCAATATGGCTAGTAACCATCTCTGCTGTCATGCAAAAGCAAAAGCATGCTTCTGTGTAGCGCTGCTGAATCGCCTCTGTGAGCGGCATCTAGTACACATACGGTGAGTCACAAACGGCAAAAAAAGCTCCATGATTGGCCATGCTATGGCATCTGCCAGGGCAATCCAGGGGAAAAAGGCGCGAAATGCTTGTCTGCCGTTGCTTTCCCAGACGAAGGAGTGACTGACGACATTTACCCAGAACCACCCGCGACAATGATTTTTGCCCCATCAGGCACTGGGATCTCAACCCGGAAGTTCCAAGGGGCGGGGGAGGCTGCGGGAACTATGGGATAGCTAGGGAATAGCTACCCACAGTGCAACGCTCCAGAAATCGACGCTAGCCACGGACCATGGACGCACACCACCGATTTAATGTGCTTAAGTATGGCCGCGCTCCACCCGATTTTATAAATTCTGTTTTACAAAACAGGTTTATGCAAATTCGGAATAATCCCGTAGTGTAGACGTACCCTGAGTCACAAGCACTTTGCTTCGTATTCCCTTTTTTATGCAGTTTGTATCCTCTCTCTTTTGCCATTATAGGCTTTCTTTTCTCTGCCTTGAGGATGGTGGAAAACATGGATTGTTTCCTAAAGGTCTGTGCACATCTCTAATAAATCCTAAATACTTTTCTGATTGCTAATGTGCCATAATTTCTTGCTTAAATTTCAAGCAATATAAGGGGGACCCTGCTGCGTCCTGAGACTTGTTAAAGCTGGCATTTCCTTTGGATTGAAATTGGAGGGAGATTATAGGTTACCATTGTTAGGTCTTGGAGGGAGTCCAATTTCCACTCAGCTTCCCAAGAACTCAGTTCAACTCCAGCCTTTGTCACTTACCTGAGTGGAAGGTATTTACTTAGTTGTTGTGAGTGCTTGCAGCTTGGTAGTGCACCATGCACAGGTTATGGCAACTAGGAATGTCATATTAATCAAAAAGAATTATAACAAGTTAATAGTAGAGGTGCAAATGCATTACTTGTAAGACGTGTCATGCTAAGTTAAGGCTCCAACTCAGTCATCTGAAACATATTTGAAAGGCTTTAGTTTCACAGCTGCTAAATGAAATCTTTTAATAAGGCTTGGGTGGTTGACTGTTTGAAGACACTGGAAGTGCGGAGTTTAGAGCTGATGCCTTTCCTTTTAAAAGGGATGCAGCCAGCATCTTGGAGAGACCATCCTGGAGGAATTAGAGGATGCCAACAATCTTGGTGTCGTCTATTTATTTCTGCATGAATGTCTGAACTTACTCCAGCTTTTAGAATATCATTCAGAAGTAGTGAGACATTTGCATCCCATCAGCTGATTTTAATTTTCAGTGTGAAGGCTTCCCTCATCTTTGTCTTCCACTTAGCAGCCAGACTGCTAGGTTCAGGATCTGCAGTCGGGAGAGGAATTTAGGTTCCCCTAGCCTCTGTTTGGCCAATGTAAGGTGATTAGGATAATTCTTGCCTAGGCTCTTTTTATTTTTTGTAGCACATGAGTGAGTAGAGTTTTTGGGGGAGGTGATGTCAAGGATAGTGCACTAACTACATTTGCTTTTTGGTTATGTTCCATGATGGTCAGTGTTTTGTGGTTGTGTGCCAATGCTAAATGATCAGTCTTGTAGCACCCTAGGAACTTTTTCACTCAGACACTATAGCTGTGAGTACCATAAGATAAATGCCCAAATGTAAAATCTGATTGTTTCAGGAACCATTCTTGTGATTGTAGTGACACTGGGGGCCGGGGGGCAGTAGGGGGAAGGAGGAGGAAAATCTGTAATATTCTTTAAAATTTCTTTATTCCAATTTAAAAGTACAAACATTGTTATGCACTAATTATAAATGCATGGTTATTGCGTGACATCATTACAGGGCACAGTTATGGTTGTTTGGAAGTGCACGGATTAGACATCCATACATGTATGGAAGTTTAACCTTAATTCTTGATTTCTTCCATTTTTAATGTATATATTGACACCAGAAGGATAGAAGAACTCTCTTTATACAGTTAGGGTTTGAACAATACACATTTAGTACTAAAAATTCTCCTTTCCTCCGTTCTTCCTTATATATTAAACTAAAGATAAAACTGTGTGGTTGCATGAGCATTACATTAGAGTTGAAATTTACAATATATATCTGAGAGGATAATTTTGGTTAAGGCACTGGGCAGCCTTAAGAAAAAAAACTATATATACACAAACTGGAACTCAGGAGCTCTGGGTTCAATTCCACACTACCAGAGATTTCCTGTGTGTTCTTAGATAGTCACTAAATCTATATGTGCCTCTATAAAATGGGCATAATAATACATCCTTTCTCTCACCCTTTGTCTGTGGTTTCTATTTAGACAGCAAACTTTTCGGAGCAGAGAACTTAGCACAATGGGGTGGCAGTTTTGATTAGAGCATTCAGACATTACTGCAATACCAAGGACTAATATAATAATTTTGTTCCTTTTCATTTATTTCATTTATTTAAAAAAAAAGAAAGTTCGATCCTACCAGTTCCACAACAATTTGAGCTCTGCCTGTTGTACAAAATATTTGCAGGATCAAGAGCTTGTTGTCATAAGATATTCCATAATTAGAACTCCTTCACTTACAAGAAGCAGAGTAACACCTCTGGTCAAAACCTTTTCAGGTTCTTCATGCTAATCTAAAACATCAGAAATATAGACTTGACTTTTAATTGTTTGTAAATGTATTTCTAGGGAAGAATACTATGCAAAAATGCTTTATCAGACAGAATACAGATAAATGACACAGTACATTCTATCAGTGGTGTGATACGTTATAAATGAGAAAGAGGGAGCAAATAATCTACACTTCTAGCAAAACTTTCTTTTTGTCTTTCTGAAATTGAGAGGTATTTTGTGTAGAGACCTCTAAACATGAAAGGACACACAGAAAAAAATTTCAAGAAAATTTCCAATTAAATGAATTAGAGTACAGAAGGCAGAAAATTATGTTTCTGTTCTGCCATACTATAGTTCATAACCCTGAGGATGTTGTCTAACCAACAGTCTGTAGTATAAATGAACTCTGACTCTGATAACTTTAAGACCTAACAGAGAGAGAATGGTGGAAAGTTTCCCAGAGAAGCCTTAGAGAGAATAGTCACAGTTATATAATGTGCATAAATAGGATAACAGCAAGAGTGACTTCCTAACTTTTTCTTGGGGATGACAGATCAAACTACAGATGTGATTTCTGTAGCAATGTAAGTTGTAATCTGGAGACAACGTAGTAACTACTCTCCAAATCTTGTATCCTTGCATAAAGCCTGAGTAAATGGGATTTGCACAGGTGACCTCTGCAGCAGCCACAGAGCCTCATCACTACTGCTCTGCAGCTAGCACTCAAGCCCATGTGTAGTAGTAATCACTGCTACTCCTGCTCTCTCCCTGCCAAAGGAATTTTGGTTAGTGGACCCTCACAATTCCCACTCTAGCTCCTCCCCTGGTGTGCCACATCCCCATGCTATTGCAGATACTGTACAGAGCTCCTGAAAAGCACTGTTCCACAATGCACAGGAGCCACGGAGTTTACCGTTCCAGCCTCTCTGCAACTTGTCCACCATGCACAGTGTGGTCAAAATGGTGTTCCTGCCATGTCTGGGCAAGAGAGAGGCAGGAAAATCATAGCCAGCACTCATCAGCTATAACTCATTTATTTATTTAGATTTCATTAAAGGGCTTATCCCAGAAAGATCTAGGTGCATTTACTAATATTTAAATCACACAAAAAAGTTAAATGTTTAAAAATGCGCAATGTACTTTCCAAGCTATATACCAGACTAAAACATACTAACCAACACATCCCAAAACATCCAACAAAATATATGAGGGATAGAAGAATTTAGGCCAACTGTAACATATTTTGAACTCCACGTGTCAGTTTTGCCTTCAGATGCACATACTGGGCTCTGTTGACATAGGAGCCATGCAGAGTGCCTTTGGATGTAGAATATAGCCATTAAATATGCTTTATATTGAATTTGTCATATAACAAAGCATGGAATACACCAAGAGCCTGGAGTTGACTGTTTTGGACATTTAGTTTATCATGGAAGAGAATGGTCACTTATCCTTGATTGTCTTCAGCATTACTGGAGGGCTTAGCAATAGTTTAAAATGTGAACTGAAACCAATGCCTTGGAGGAGGATGAAATTGCATCACTGCCATTGAAATACCAGTACAAGTCAAGAAAATCAGTTGCTTTCTCTAATCTTCTTCTCATGGAAACTTTGCTAATGAGATCAATTCTGGAGGCAGTTGCCTTGATCCACAATAGTAAAAGTCCTTCTGTCGGCAGCTAAATAAAGCTGGATAACCTAAAGCTATGTTAAGAATTTGTATTATAATGTAAGGTGAACAGACAACCTGATTTTACTTAAGAGTGTCATATTATGTTTGGCTGTTAAAAATGGCCTGTAACTCTTCTTTTAATATAGCATCCTTGCTGTCTGTCTTGCTGTGAATTGGAAACTACATCCTTCCTCAATATGACATGTAATTCAAATGAATACCAGATCAAGCTGGTTTGTAAAATCCAGGATAGGCAGAGAGAGAGAGAAAAAAGCAGAACATCAGCAGAAATAGTTCATTGTCTTTTAACATTCAGGGGACATATTTGGGAAGATTTTTAAGCCTATTGGGTGTTAATTGCCCATTCAGAGCTTCAGCTTTCCTGGAGCCTAAAGATAGAATCTTGGAATCAACATTTAACATATTTTAATAAACCCTGCAGCAAATCAGGAATCAGACACTTTATTCTAGATGGAAGAGGTCTGAAAAACTCACCATGGTTTTCTACTCTGAAACTGGTGGACAGACTCTTAGAGAGGAAGGATGGTCCAGTAGTTAGGGCATGCGTCTATGACAGGAGAGCTGAGTTCAAGTCCCTGTTCAATCACAGACTTCTTATGTGACCTTGGGCAAGGCACTTAGCATCCCTTTATCTCAGTTGCTCATCTGGAAAATGGGGATAATAGTATTCCTCTCCTTCAGAGGGGTGTTCTGAAGATAAATATATTGATGGCTATAGTGCTTGGATACTATGGTAAATGGGGCCATATAAGTAGCTAAAATATTTGTCAAATGATTTTTCCACATCATTTTCTAGCCCTGTTGTGCCAGGTGTCAGAATTGCTGATTCTGATATATTACAAATCTTCTATGACAACATAAGTAGACAAGGAAAGTTATTATATACAGCCGAGCATGCATGGTATAAGGAATAGGAATAAAAACTCTTAATAATCTCACCCCCAGATCTATGGTACATTACAACACTACATAGAAACATTTTGAACCTGCTTACTCTGTTCTTCTATACTTACACGTGAAAAGCTTTCTTTTGCCAATGAGTGAATTGTATGCTGATGAAAAGCATGGATTGCTAGCCACAAGAATTCGGTGCTCCATTTTGCCACAGAACATGTACAGCATTGGCATTAGCAGTGTAATCTTCACCAGTCCGCCCTGCCAGTGTGCTTCAGATCGGTCTTGGGGGACAGATTTGGTGAGGGGGTAGTTCAGTCTCCTTGATGATTCAGACCGTGACCTCAGTGATAAGTAGAGCTTGTCAGCGGTGGGGAGTTGAGACCATTTTCAAGAAATATATATATATAACATTTTTCTTTGAATAGTTTTCTATGGAAATTTTCCAACCACCTCTGCTAATGAGCCTGAAAATTAGTGCCAAATGTGAAAGAAGCTTCATGATGTCCAGTCGGAACTGGACATCATGATGGACAGATGTCCAGTCGGAACTGAACAAAAATCACCAGTTCATTTACAGAGGGCATCAAAGAATAATTGGATGGGGACAGTTTTTGATACTTGCTGTGCTAGGCTAGATTATCTGAACCAGTTAGCTAGAGGTGAATATCTATATCTTGTTACCAATCATCTGAGCCAAAAATCACCCTGAGTGGGTGAAGGGTATGGAAAATGTAAACAGCTGGTCCAAAGTGTCTGTGAATTCAAATTTCACAGGACAGAGGGTTTTGGTTTAGATCCATCACTAATTCAGACTGATGTGGCATTTCTTTGCTTCAGTCTCTTACTTATGTAATTACTAGTCAGTACTGATTGTTACTTATGAGACATCAGCAGAAAAAGGAGGCATTGCAGGTAGGGTGACCAGAGAGCAAGTATGAAAAATCAGGACATTTTTTGGCAGAGAGGGCTATAGTTGCATATATAAGAAAAAAACCCAAAACCCTAATATCAGGACATCTGCTCATCCTAAGTGCAGGCTTCCAGAAAAAGAAGAGTCATTCATGCAATGTCAATTGAAATAGTCTCCCTGGTCATTTTTTTTTAAACACGTTACAGTGTAAACAGAGAACTGATTAGTTTGATTTTTTGGTGGAATTGGTGGCGGGGCACCCTGGGAAGAGAAAACATAGGTAGGGCTTATATTAATTTAGTGTTATAATTGGGTTTATAATTTCATGTTGTGGGGGTCATTTTAGGATTTTTTGAGTGGATGTCCAAAAATTGGAGGTTTTCGGGGCATTCTCTGTATATACTGTAATGAGTCATTTATATAGTATACATTTACTCATTACAGTAGTATATACTGTAATGAATAATCTCTTTATAATGTTCCCTAGTGTACTTTAACATAATACAGTACCAGGGAACCTTTTGTAAGCACCAGCTGTGTCCACGCAGACCAATTAATCCGCTGTAGAAATCACACCCCTTTAGTGGGCAGTGCTGCTCCATGTAGACAATCCCTTGGATACAAGTAACCATTTCTGGTGTTTTTTCATTGTTTATTGGATAAACACTGACCTCATTTATGGGCAGTGTTTTATCGGTGTTTATTGATTAAAACCAAAAATTTAGAAGCCCTAAGTATAGGATACGAGGACCATGTGTTTGGTTAAGGATGCACATGAGGATTGGAAGGAGAAAAAAAATCCTTAAAGTAGATTAGGAGTAAAGAAGAAACAGTGGACCAGGTAATGAGAAAAGATGATGTATTACTAGGAGTTGCCTTTAAGGGACAGATCTTATACCAGTTAAGAGAATGTGGATGATATCCTGGCCCAGTTAAAAGTCAGTAGCAGACATTCTTATTGACAGCAATGGGGTCAGCATTTCAGCCTGCCATTGATTTCAAGTGAGGCAGGATCAGGCCCTTAGTACCCATTTCTTCTGTATAGCTCCACAGGGCCAGAGTCTGATACCGTTATGCTGATTAATATGTTATTCCATTGAAATAAATGGGGCTATTTGTAGAGTAAGGATTATCAGAATGAAAAAGTGTAGAAGTGAATTCTTATGTAAGGTCTGATACTGTCAGGTACTGAAGACCTTCCACTCCCATTGAAGTCAACAGGATTTTCATACAGATCATTTCTGTGGAGCTAAAGATGTATTGTATAGCTATTTTGACATTACACCGAATTGTATTACATTATACAGAGCTACAGAAGGTAGTCTTGGTTCCTAAATATATCTGTGGGTTGAAAATTAACATATATGCTATTAAACTACCTAAGTATATATATGAAAGCAAGTAATTGACACCTCATATGTTTGCAAGTTTGTTGCTTGGTAATTGAAAAGCCATTTAAAATAAAAAAAGAGAGCATTTTGCTCTACATTTAGGCACATTTTGTTCCTGTCAGATATGAGCTCACATATTATTACATGACAAAACTCTGAGTAAAATGATACATTTTCCTTTAGATCTAGCTATCTGGCCTCAGCAAGTTTATTCAGGCATTGGAAATCCCTTATTAAATACATTTTTCAAAACTTCCTGCAATACTGTTTATTTATAGATTACAGGGGAGATAATCAGTGCTATCCACTCATATTCGCTCAGTTCTTCCTAATGATACCTAGTCACACTCAGTCATGGTCATGCATACTTTGTTCCACTCATAGTAAATTCCATTCACAGTAAATTTGAATTCACACTTCATAGTCCATCATTTAACTCATTCACATCAGTCACACTAAATCAATACACTTTTTTTTAAAATGCCCACTCCTTTCCTTTCACATTTATTCTTAAACATCTGCAATCACACTCATTGGTTCAGCATCTATCTTTCTATCAACCCAGTTGTTGCTAATTTAAACCATTCCATTACACAGACATTAATATAGTTAAGGTGATAGTGATACAAAAATATGACAGTATCAGCATTGCCTAGCATTTTTTTTTTGATGGCAACAAACCAGATGTGTTTCTTTGTTCAGATTTCAGCATATTTTTGGAGTGCAGAGGTAGATTGTAATGTGTGTGATGTGCATCTGTTAGCCCTAGGTAGTTTATTTTGTTCACCCCTGAGGACGCATAATAATTATAAGACCTCGATGCTACTTTTTCTATATAATTTGAGACTAAAAAAAAAAGTGAAGTTCTGTGAAAGCAGGATGGAAGGCTAATTATATTTTGATGTAAGAAATGCAATATGATGGTGACTGGAACAGAGCTTATTTGTTAAACGGGATTTTATAAAGAAGCTTTGCTAACCCTTTTGTATTGATGGAATGTGTGTTCTGGTTTGAGTCCTAAAAGAACAAATTGGGTAATCTTGAACACCTACATTTTGTCCAGATTCTCTGGTCTAGGCAAGTTGTGCTCAAGAGACTGAGTGGTAAGCAAAGGTGGCTTTAAGACATACAGTAAAACCCCATTTATCTGAGCCTCCATTATCTGGCTCTCCATATTAACCAAACCAACTCCCAATAGCCTGAGCCCCAGCCGCTCAACACCCAAGCCTCAGCTACCCGGGGCTGACAGCCTGAGCCCTCCTCTCCCCTGCATCTTAAAATAAGGGATAGAAAGCTCTTTGCCCATTCTCCTGATGATTGGAATTTTTGATTATCTGATCTGTCCCCATCCCAATTAGATACGATAAAAAGAATTCCACTGTATTTGTGCCCTCCCTTACTCCCGGTTGTCATCCATCTTAGGATGCGGTTGGTCTCTTGGTGCAGATTTAGAGCACCCTGAAGGCTGCTTTAAATCATACACTGACTACAAATATTCCTCTGGGCCATTGAAGCCACTAGCCAGATCTGCTAGGTTTAAGGCAGCTTCGGGCAAGGAGACCAGTGCAAAGCTGTTCTAACAGACTGAAGATTCCAGCCCCAACCTGGAATTTACTGCAGAACAGCTTGTTCCTGCTTTCTTTTTCTTGTATATTTGTTGGACAAAATAACAATGATTGATATTTGTAGGAAATGTCATAATGAATACAATATAACAAAATAAAACCCCTCTGTAACATGCTGCTGGGGATACCCAGAGCTGGGAGCCTTCTCTCTACCTCAGCAAGAGTGAGGTTTGCTGGAGATTAGACTGTGTGTCAGCTTTCTGCCACACCAGTCTGTCTTCCTCACCAGCAAGCTCCTCAAGGCTCTCCCAGCCCAAACCTTTCCTAGCTGGTAGCAGTCAGTAAACTGCAGCCCCTGAGCTCCTCAGAGATGTTTCTTTGCAATGCACAACTCTTATCACTGTTCATTCAAAGAAGACATTAAATTCAACGTTTTTTTTAAAAGAGTCTACATTACAGCTTATTAACTTAACTGTGGTAAATACATCCTTCTCTTTAAGCACAGCACGGAGTTGGTTTATGGTAAAAAATAAAACAAGCTGACTAATAACAGGGCTTAGGTTAAATGATATCAAGTGGCAGGGATACAGGTAAAAATGGTAACAATCAAATAAAAGTGAACACACACATAAAAAAGATGAAAATTTAATCTATCAAGATACAGCCTTTGTTTAAGATGGCTTTTTTTTTCCACCCACAGTCTCCTTTTACTTGCCAGCCTGGCCAGGATCCATCACTCAGATCCAATCTCTTGGTTCTTTTATCTCCTGAGGTGAAGGATAAAGATGGAGTCTCTCTCTGTTCTTTTATATCCTCAAAGGGACTGTCTTTGTGTTACAAGTCAGGAATCCGTCCTGGGGGCTCAGCTTGTTGTGTTTCACACGGACCCTTCCTGCAACTTCCAATGCAACCGAATAATCCGTTGTCATCGGTCACACCTGATATGGGTTGCCAGTGAGCTGGAGGTGTTTGCCTTCCCCTTTGTCGGAGGAAAAAACTGTTTTGTTTCCTTTGTCTGTTTAGTCTCTAAAACATAATATCAGAGAATATCCATAATTTCACTTACAGTGTTACAAACATTTCACAATGATATTAATGACCAGTATAGTATTAGCTTTCTGGTGACACCATACATTATAACATTAAAGAGCTGGGGTACACTGAGCTGGTCAGGCCAGCTGAAACTCACTGCTACACATTAGGGAACCTCTGGCCTTCTGACATAGGGATGGTCTCAGGATTACTCTCTCTTCATATAAACTATACACTATGTGCCAGTCCATAGAAAAAGAAAGTGATGCAAACAAGGAGGTGGAAAAGAAAATACAAGAGTCTTAATAAAATTCCCCAAAGCAAAACTGATCGTCGCATGAGCTGCAATTATGAACAGCCGAAGCTAAGTAGGAAAATGGTTCTGAGCAGTTGGAGATTGAAGTGAACTGGCCTGATGCCGTGAAGCACAACAAGAGAGATGTCTGCTAAGTCAGCCATCAGGTAGGTAAAGGGGAAAGAACCCTCTCTCTCTGGGCTGGCCACACAAGGGCTTTGAATTGATGAACTCATGTGTGTATTAATGCAGGAGAAGATGTTCCAATGGCATTTAATTATAATGACTAATCTGATGATGAGAAGGAGGGTGGAACATGGTGGCGTATCACTTTAAGGGCTAGAGGCGTGGGCCCAGCCATCCCTGGTGACTAAGTGGACACACTGAGGTATGGAGGAGCTATTCTCTTACAAAGAGCAGTAGGAATCTGCAGAGAAGAGAGGGAGAATGGCTAGGGGAGAGCTGCTGAAAATTAGAACTGAGGGCTCCTGCAGGTTGTAGAAAACAGAAGGCTACAGGCGAGTTTGAGAAACAAGGGAAACAAGACTTCAGCCAGGTAGGGCCGGGAGTGGCGTGCCAAAAACAAGGAATTGACTTGGACTTTGTGGATGTTATTTTGGGACTTTGAATTTTGTTCTGAACTTTTATATTAATTAACCAGACCCTAAGGAGGATGTTTGCATGAAGAAAAGCCTCTGTAGAGTTTATTAAGGAGTCTTGAAGATGGAAAATGGAGGCTGAGCCACCTTTACTATGAGGGGTTTCAGAGTAGCAGCCGTGTTAGTCTGTATCCGCAAAAAGAACAGGCGTACTTGTGGCACTATGAGGAGGTGCATAGGAGGGGGCAGACCCTGTTGCAGAGGGAAACAAAAATAAATGACAAACACTCAAGGAAAAACAAACCAACCCCATAATGCCGTTTGACATAAATAATCCCTTTCATCTCTCAGAATATTCTGTTCACCCTCACTTTTTTTTCTTTTAAAGACCAGTTCTTTTAAAGAGAGACTTCTGACTCAATGAAAGAAACACCCTTGGACTCTCATTCCTTAGCGTGTGCTTAGCAGATGTTCACCAAAAACAAAGTTTACTCAAACATTTCTGAGGCTGGACTTTGTATATAAAACCTTACTCTTTTATCAAAGCATAGCAAATTAGTGGCATTTCTCACCAATATAAATATTTTGTACTGCAATTAGCTGCATGCTACGGTACAGATGCTGGAAGAGAGCACATTTATGCACTACAGTTTGAGTCATGCCTTTACGGTAGCATCCACCCCTATGTATTAGAATGCAACTGCATTTTAATTAGAAATAAATCCAACTATGGGAATAGTTCCCAAACCTGTTTATTTTCAAAAGTGGTTTGCAGACTTATAGCATAGCCCTAGTGAGTGTACTTTAGCTTTGTTTTATTTATTTATTTGAGTCTGTCTTTGATTTTTCAAAACATTTGGGTCATCCACAGTCTTGAAGTCTCCTTCCAGGAGAAACACTGAAGAATCAAGTGCATCTCTCCTCCTTTTAAAATTCTCCTTCAGGGCAATGCGCACACACACAGTGACCCTGGCTTTTGACAAACCTTAGCTGAACAAAATGTAACAAGCCCTGTATATTTTGAGCAGCATTTTCTATTCTGACAGAGACAGCTCAGTAGCATTTGATGTCTGCTTGCTGGTCATAGATAATGGTGCATCTTGGGACCATTGTCATTCTTGTCAATAAGACAGCCTGGGGGGACATGCAACAAAGCTACCTTTTGATTCACCGTTTTTCCTTCCTTCCCAAGACATTTGTAAGCCTGTGGTCAGCTAGGTCACTTTATTTCATCCTGATGTGCCTTGATAATAGCATCGTGTCTAACAAAAATTTTTGACAGACCATCGATGTGTGTTTCTTTGGTTTCTATGTTGTTTTCCATGCTTTCTCAATGTCAAACAAGCTTTGAAAGCTACTGATTATATTTGTTTGGAGTGAGTTTGACAAGGTTCCTATTCTTTGAAGCAATTAAGCTCCTGAGGGTGGATCTTGGGATTTGAGTTAATTTTTGTGCATCGCAGGAAGCTACTAGAGCATATCTCATGCTTTGCAGTTTTGCAGCATTGTGTTTTCATTGTGAGTTATGAAATACCTGAACCCAAAGGAAACTTGTAAGCTTTAGGGAAAAAATATCTGCATAAGCTTAAAGCTAAAGGTTTGGCCTTTGTACAAGTTTCCCGTGTCATACTAACAATTTTGGAAGTTCAAGTTGTGAATTTTCCATAGAGTGTAACTGTTTTCAGACTATACTGACTGTCCACTTGCAGAATGTACTGTTTCATGGCTATTCTGCTAGTAACAGAGAGGCAGATAAAGCATTCTGTGGAATTGTCCATGAGCAATGGCTACCAGCTTATAGCACGGCTTGTTGATTGCCTAAATAAGTTGCATGTCACAAATGAAGTCAGTAATATTGTTAGTTTCTCAGTTAGGTAAATTGAAAACATTATTACTTCAGGTCACTAAAGCATTTCCAAACCTACAAAACCAATTTTTGGCAATCACAAATAGAACTCTATATCCTACGCCTATACCACTGCGTATGAAGTGCATGCATGTTTAGTCTAGTAATTTTATTTGGCATATACAGAGAATATATATCACAGTTCATGTAATACTAGAAAGAGCAAATGGTAATTTGTTGTTAGAGGGGGAAAAAAAGTCTTTTTTTCCTAGCCAGAGCAATGTTTTATGAGAGGGATCTTAAAGTTAACATATATTGTAACCTTTCTCACAGGATTGTAGACGAGACTTTTTCCTTCAAAATCTTTCTCCTTGATATTCCAGTATATTTGGGGCTGATCCTAAAGGTGCTGTGCACACACCGTTCCAACAGATGTAAATGAGAATTCAATGCTCAGAAGTCAGAATCTTTCAGAACTCAGCCCAGAGATTGTAATCTCGTTGGGGGCAGCGACCTTGTCTTCATCGTTGTTAATATAGTGCCTGCAAGCTGTAGGAACTATACAAGTAATAAATAATAATGAAAGGTAAACATGTTTGAAATTAAAGAGTGCATGTTTGTTTCTGGTGATTTGTAGGATATGTTCTTTTATTATTGATTGGAGACTTCATTTTTTTCACATGTGAAGTTTGAGATGCTGATCTCCACTTCTGTTTTGTGAAAATAGTTAACACTGTTTGTCATTTATTGTATTGCATTTGTCTGTGATGCAGTTTCTGCTACTAGAGCTCTGTGTAGTTGTGATCCAACACTGAAACTGTATACGTAACCCTATATCCTGAGGTCAGTTTCACATTTTGGGAGTTTGTTTTGTTTCAGAACTATAGAAAAACAATCTTGCAGCCTGAAAAGCAGTTGTCGCGTAGAAAGTGTACACCATTTGAGATCACGCTTATGCTGGTGTAAATTAGGGGCAACTCCACTGAAGTCAGAAGATTTACATGCGTAAAAATAGATCAGAGTCAGGCCCTAATAACCCTGCCTTCTATTATTGTGTTTATAACATTTAAAGTACTTTTGGAGAAGTATAAATGAAATATTTAAAAAATATATGATCGGGCTGTGAATGTGGCTAGCAGAAACACAATAATTTTATTTAATCTGGTTTCTCTTCAGAGCAGTATTGCCTAGTGGGTAGAGCACTGGACTGGGATTCATCAGACTTGTGTTCTGTATCTAGCTCTGCTGCTGGCCTGCTGAGTGACTTTGGGCAAGTCATTTCACCTGACTCTCAGTTTCCCCATCTGTAAAATAGGAATAAAGATTCATACCTCATTTGTAACACACTTTGCCAGGTACTGATGAAAAGTGCTATATAGGTGCTACTGCATTATAAATTCCCTTCTGTAAGTATTCTTGTGTAATTTTAATACTAAGACTAAAAATATAGCAACTCATTTTGTTTTCAAATATATTTCTTTTGAAGTTCGGCAATGACGTGATCTACATTACTGTCAACGTGTATTAACAGTGCTGGAGTTGCTCAAATTAAAGGTACAGATATGCAGTCACCTACTGCAGATTTTATGGTCTTGTTGCTCTAAATATATCAGAGTTTTGTATTTATGAAAGGAATTATGTTTATTTTGAAAATGAAATCTTAAAGCTTATTTCTCCCCAGTGTTTTTAAGGCCATGTTGATAAGAGCAATGTGATGTACCCAACTCATCCCAGATCATGTTTAATTTGTTAAAATGTTAATGCCTGAAGGCCACAACCAGGTTGGGCCCCATTGTGCTAGGTGCTGTACAAACATAAAAATGGATTTTGTGAAACATACATTGCTGTTAAAGCTGCTACTAACTAATGTGAACAAATAACATTAATGTAACTGCATCTTACACTGGCACCAGTAGCCTCATTATGGAGCATGGGGTGGCAGATAAATGTTCCACTCCAGAAGCAGACCTGGAAAATAATTGTGACTTCAGGAGTCCCATATTTCCTCTGCTTCCCTCTTGATCTGGATGGGGAGTAAGATACTACAGCAACTGAAAGGATGCAACGTACTTCCTGTAACAGAGTGGCTGGCCCATGGTCTGGAGAGCCTGGCGCTAAGCCACCTCTAATTACAAGATGAGTCCCACCTGAGAGGAATCAGGTGATTCCAGTATAAAAGGCTGCAGGAAGCTGCAGGGAGGGGTGTGGAGGAGAGAGTAGATGAGACTACCAGAGTCAGGCAGCAAGCTGGGGATGCTCAGGACACAGACTGTGTGGAGCTGGTGGAAGAAGCAGCAATGAGGAGCAAGTTTGGCTCCTGCAGAATGAAGCCTGTGAGTGGGAATACAAGGAAAGATGAGCTGAAAAATGGTGTGTTTATTATCTGGAGTTCTGTTTTTGACAAGCTCTGTTGCCAGTCTTAGGAGAGCTCGTGAAGAATGAATTAAAGGCTTGAGAAGGTCCCTGGAGGAAGGGGAGACAGGCAGGAAGACCGCATAGGAAACCGTAGCCACAAGGCGCTGCTCAGCAGCAGCTCAAAGGTTCTGCTCAACTCTGGCCTTTTTGTCACCATCTTTCTTGCAGTGGGGAGTATCTGGAAAGCAGAGGCTATACTCCACCCAGATCCAGGTAGGCTGAGCCAGAAGGAGGCTGTGTTCACCCTTAATCTCTTGTTCAGTCAGATAACGCATGAGCACAGTCTAGGTGCCACTGGATACACAGGTCCGAATTCTCAGTTACATTCGTGCACCACAGCTCTGTAACTGAGAGCAGTACCAGTAAAAATCTTCAGCGTTTGAAAGGTTGTTCCAAGTGAGGCAGGTGGTGGTAACAAAATAACCTGAATTTGCCTAGGAAACAACAAAACTAGTGGTTCTCCACAAAAGTGTCATAGAACATATGAATTTATATTGGTAGCTAGGCCATCCCCCCAGCTGGTGAAGTAGTCCATCCTTCTCCTTAGTGGCAGGGGTTGTTAATAGGCATCAAGACTATCTTTGAAGATCTTAATTGACCTAAAAATTCCTTTGTCAGCTCATTCTAGAATTTTTTCCCACCCCCTAAATGTAACCTTAGATTTTCTTGTTGCATCCTAACCTCATCGTTTTTATTCAGTCTCAATTGACTGAGAATTCATCCCTTTACTTTTGATAATGTCACATTACACATCTGTAGGCGGTTATCCTGCTTTTCAGTTTTCTTTTCCTCTAGATAAATGTATTTGTTCTTATACGTATTTTCCAAATCTTATATTTTTGTTGGTCTCTGAGAATGTCTGGGGTTTTTTTTTTTTTTAAATATGGCACCCAAAACTGAAGTTACCCAACCGAAGCCAAAACAGTACTGAACATAGAGGAATTCATTATCTTGTTTTTATTATCACATATTATTATCACATATTATGTTAACATAGCCCAATATACAGTAGCATTTCCCTGCATTTTAATATTGTGGCAGTGTTGACTATAATTCAGTTTCTCATCCAAAGCCCCCAGATAGGATCTGTGTTATGTTATCCACGCAGCATTGCCCAATACAAAATGTTTGCATTTGATTGTTACTTCTAAGATCTCATTTTGTTAATTTCAGCCCATTTCTATTAATAATGTAAAAACTGTCTGTTACCTAGGGTCCGATCCTGCCCTCCTAATGTGTCCATTTACATGAAAGCTCCCACTGGCACAATATGTCAGCTTTTGGGTGGAGTTTGATATACTCCCACATAATACATTCATAGTGCAATGAGAGAAACCTGTACAAAGTGGAATGGCTAAAAGATAAATACTGTCTCATGGAGCAAAATGAACTCAATTCTGTGAAGTCAGTGGGAGCTAAGGGTACACAGCTCCTCCCAGGAAAGGAACTATTGATTGATCAATATCAAGATGTGAAAATGCATCATGGGAACTTCCGGGTGGATAAAGAATTCAGGATTGAGTCCCTCTTTCTCACTCGTATCCTCTAAAATATTTGTCATGTTTCCCAGCTTATTATCTCCAACTCTGAGAAGAGTACTCTTAGTACAGTAAGATACTCCATAATAAACATTCTTGAATAGTACATGACCAACAGTGGATGTCTGACACTTTTTTACAACTGGATAATAAATCATTACAAATAACTCTTGATAGAAAATTGTGTGCATCTTATAGTAGTTCCATTTCATTTACATTTCTTTAGTGTCCTTAGGCCTGATTCAGAGTCCATTGAAGGCAATACAAGTAATTCCTTTGACTTCAAAGGGCTCTGGATCAGGCCTCCTATGATAAGGTCTTATGGGATTTTTTTTTCCCTTATGCAAAAAAACTTCTTAATGTATTTAAAAAAACAACCCACCAACCTACAATTTAAATTTAGTTTAGATTTCTTACCAATGGACCCATATTGCTTATTATTTATATACTGTTTTATTCAGTTATATATCAGCAATATACCAAATATTAAATTCAGACTTTCTGGACTATAAATTTAGGTGTCACCCTTTCCCCCTCTATTTAAAAGCAGTTACTTTGTGTAGGCTCGTGGGCTGGTTCATCAGCCAGAGAAAGGATACAAATTCCACATCCAAATCTGTTTTTAAGACCCTTTCCATATGACATGATTCATTCCTTATAAAAAGGACAAAAACAACACAGAACAAAACAACTGAACCAAAAAAACACTGGTCACAGCCCTGGGTGACTTTTTCTTGTCTGGTCAGGGAAAAAGAGGAAACACCTATTCCATGTGATGCCCTTGGACTGTACGGGGAGACTTTGGCAAACCAGTAAAGTGCCTAAAACCACTATGGCTTATTGTTAAAAAGCAACCTAGTCAGCAAGCTGTAAATTGATCATTCAGCAAACTCAGCTTGACCAAGGCAGGAGGAGTGGGGGAGGGTTGGGTGCCACGGAGAGGGCAGCTTGACCCCGCTGAGAAGACTCCTGTTGAAGTTGTTGATACATGCATGTTAAAAAGAGCCAGGAATGTTTATTGGGGTCTCAGAACTGGAGACTTTGGAAAACCCACACCTGGTTAATCAATAGTCAGAAGGAACCTCTTGCTTGAAACTGCTTACTTGACAAGGTTTCTTTAAGGGATATGTCATTCTATTACTAATGTATAAATAAGGGGAAAAAGTTTGAGATAATTGGACTCATTTGGGGACTCTTTTGGACTCTCCCTCTGGATACATCTTGCAGTCCCCACCGGCAGACGGAAGATCTGGCCACCGGAAGCCTGCCGCTGTGTCACTCGAGAGCCACACTCAGCTTTGGTAATTATCAAGGGTTGGGGGTGTTTTACTAACTTGTTGCGGATGTGTGTAAGTGCTTGAGACTAAGTAAAGTTTAGCTTTAAGTGAAAGCACTCTTGTGTTGTCCTGTTTGTGCCAGCCATCCATCGGTCGGACGGCCATGTCTCCCCTGATTTATTTCCTGACACCTCCTCGCACAGAGTAAAGTTACCAAGAGCTTTGGATTGAAAGAACCCCGGGTAACAGGACCACCTTCCTGTTCCTTATACCCTGTCTCACAATGTGATAGGCAGGGGTTCCTTAACAACAACCTACTGCTTTACTTTGTCTCACTGAGCTTTCTCCTCTTCATTTTTTTTTCTTGGATTTCATCAGTCCTTCCTAAATCCTCAAGAATGATTTCTAACGATGAACTTAATCTTTCTTTCACATTTTCTCTTAGATCCTTTGCTGATGTCACATCATTTTATTCCTTTGCCTTTCTTTTTGCTTTGATTTCATTTGTGTTCAAGCAGCAATAATAATCAAAAGACATCACATTATGTAACACATACTATCAAATGAAGCTTCTGTCTTTCCCAATATGTCTTAACAATACTCCTGTACTTCCTCCAAAACGTCTCTTTTTTCACCGTTAGTTCCATTTCCTTTTCACCTCTAGATCTTTAAAAGCCACGGATGCAGTCATATTGACATTACACTTTTCTCTATATGTTTCTCTTACACTCAGCTTGTTTTATGCCATACTTTGAATATTATGCTTTTTAGAAATCTCTAGCTATCGTCAATATCTTTCCCTCTCCTTTCGACCATACCCACGGACTCTCAAGGTATTTTTTTAAATCCATTATCCTTGTTCTTTCGCTCTCTTCCTTGACAATGCTTAGAGTCCTGTACTATGTCATTCTACAGTTCCCCCATTACTGCCATTTCTTGTGTTGGGAATTCTTGGCTGTTTCACATGATCTTAGCCACACAAAGCAGGTTGAGGATCTGTTGCTGAGAGTATCTCTATTCAGTATTCTAAGGGTGAATAGTGTACAACAATTAACAGATTAGGAGAGAAAGCCAGAAATAATAACATATTCAATTGAAACAGCAGAGGGAATTTAGGTAGGTAAAATATAATGATATCCATTGGAATTTAATCAGGATATTGGTATTAGCCCTTATGTTTGTAAAAAGTGTCATGAGATCTCTGATAACCACAAGTGAGCAAATCTCTATTTTAAGTCTTACTCAGAAAACTGCACCTTCTAAAGCCACAGTATCCTCCTCCCTCACATCATGTTGGAGCAATGGTTCAGTACTGCTGACTCTGGGATCACCTTCCAAACACTGACCCCACCCCCACGCATTCAACTACTAAGCAAGCCAAACCCTGGTTCTCTGCTTAGCTTGGGAAATTTGACAAAGTCATAGACAGTATTGGTTTAGATTTATATAGACTAGGATATATGATGATATGAGATTAGACAAGGTAAAATGTAACTTTTTACTATACTTAGTGCTTCTTCCACCTTAGTGTCCTGTGTTTCAAGTGTCCTTTAGATTAACTATTGCATAAACAAACCACAAAGGTATGTAGGCTCACCAGATTGTCAGTTTAATAAAGTACACAATTTTACATGGGATTCTCAGAAGGAACTAAATTTGAAGAAGGAAGAAAGAGCCCCCTCTAGACCAGTAATTGTCTATGCCAGGAGAAACTCTTGGCAGAGAAAGTAGGGATTTATCTTTGGTAGGAATGAATTTTCTGACTGTCAATCAGCATCTAAAAAAATTCAGTAGGGAAAGTAATGTGACTAAATAGTTCTTGAATGACTGAAACAAATGGATGCTTTAATGAAAATCTTTTGAGCATCATTCAAAATTCATTCCCTAGTGTTGCGGCTTAGATTTTATGATACTGTGTGTATGTTTGTTTGTTTTTTAAAAACCTGAGCTAATAAAGTTTGGTGTTTTTGTTTTTTTTTTAAATTATATTCCATATATGAATCACTTACTCTGATCAGACCCAAATGTTGTTGTGCTTTGTGTCTGACCTGTTTATATTATTTTCTTCACTTATTAGGTTTCCACCAGGTGCATCTCTTTAATGTTAGTTTCCAATTAGTTAGTAAAGTTGCTGGATGGCAAGGCAGTTGCTTGATTATTCACACATGGCACTAATAACCAGAAAAGGTTGGTTGGAAATGCAGTTTTCAACAATCCTTGGGCTTTATAGGACTATCGTCTTTCGAAAATAATATGTACTCTAGAGTTTACTTTGAAATGACAGTGTTTATCCTCTATATTTGCAGAAATAAACAGGAAAACCTTTAAACACTAACAATTGTATTTGATTCTTGATGCTTCTTGGCAACTAATCACAACTCCTTGGTGAAGTCCTAAGTATGACGTGTAAATATTTGACATAAAGGTATATCTGATTACCATGTGCATTTAATGATTCCCAAACAATTTGGTAGACAATAGGAAAATAGTAAAAAATGCCACTTGGATGAAATGGGAGGGGAAAAAACCTATGGAGCAGTACAAATTGCTGGATGAGTTTTAGTGGTCTGCTACTTTCAGTTGTTCTTTTGTTATGTTTCCAATATTTTCCTTTGCAGTAGCTGTTGAGTATGCTGTTAATTACTGTGAAGATTAACACTATTCTGCTGGAGTGCTCCTAATTATACCCAGGATTAATCTTGCTAGTCTAAGGTACAATTGATCTTTGACTCCTAAGCTTCTGTCAATGGGAGAGTTTGTCTCCTGACAGCCTCCATGATTTCTTTGCCCCACTCCTCCCAGGTCTCACATCAATAGACCCAGCAGTTCACTCTCAGAGGCCCCCACTCTAAACTGTAGGGTCCATCCCACAAAACCTGAGCTCTGGCCCATTTCCATATCTGCTTCCTCTGTCCCCCATCTTGAGTTGCTGAATTTCTATGGAGAGATTCCCATAACTTTGCTGACTTATTCCATTGAAGATTTGTTCTCCCTTCATCTCAGCCATTTTCCAAAACATCAGTAGTGCTGCTGCCTTATTGAATCTCATGCCTGCATTCCTTGTCACTTATTGTCACCTTTGTGACGTTCCTCTGGTGTTATCTGGACCAGTGATCTGCTAGGTCACTCCAGTCCTTGACTCAGAGCCAGTCTTACCTTCCTCTGCTGTGAGAACCCCCACTCCTGGGTTGTTCCTGCACAGCCTCTGGCATGTAAGATGCTCCTTGGATTGTACAACCGAATGACACTAGCCAATATCTCCGGTCCCAGACACAACCCTAGGAACCTCCATCTTGCAATGTCCAGTTATGCCCACTGGACACTGCAAGCTTATATGAGTTTGTCAATTTAACAAAGAAATTGATATGTACCAGGTTTGTTATCCCAAGGGGAGTCTCTGACAAGCTTGAAACCAAATGCATTGCTTCAGGTAGAATAAACAAACAAATTTATTAACTACAAAAGATAGATTTTAAGTGATTATAAGTCAAAGCACAAGAAGTCAGATTTTGTCAAATGAAATAAAAGTAAAATGCATTCTAAGCTGATCTTAACACTTTCAGTGCCCTTACAAACTTAGATGCTTCTCACCACAGGCTGGCTGGTTGCCTTTCAGCCAGGCTCTCCCCTTTCATCAGTGCTTCAGTCCCTTGGTGGTGGTGTCTCTAGATGGACATGGAAGAGAGACAGCATGGCAAATGTCTCTCCCTTTTATCATGTTCTTTCTTCCCCCTTGGCTTTGTCCTCCTCCGCCTTCTGAGTCAGGTGAGACTTACCTCATTGTAGTCCCAAACTGCACAAGCAAAGCGGGGTGACTCACTAGAGAGTCCAACAGATCTTTGTTGCTGCCTAAGCCAGTGTCCTTTGTTCCTGTGAGGTTGGGCTGTGTTTGTCCCATACATGCCCTGATGAGGTGTGAACTGCCCCTCTGCTCCTGGAGAGTTTTGTCTGGCTTGCTTTAAGCCATGAGGACACCTTTTCAGCCTCATAACTATATACATGAAATTACAACCTATAACATTACTAAACCACAATGCTCAGTGCATCATGAGCCTTCCAAAGACACCCGACATGACAAACTTTGCATTGGATACCACACAATCATATTATAAGGATGAACATGGGGGTGCAGGTGAAGGGAGAACAAATCTTCAATGGAATAAGTCAGCAAACTTAAGGGAATCTCTCCATAAAAATGCAGCAACTCAAGATAGGGAACAGAGGAAGCAGGTATTGGACTCTCCCTGAGATACAGAGTGTCACAACCTACTTAAACTTTCTACTCCTTGCTGACTTCTACAAAGAGAGAATCCACCAGCCTCCTCTTCCTTTTCCCTCTGATTTTCACCTTCTTCCCCCTGCACCATCTTCTCCTCCTCCCTCATAACTGACTTGAGACCTCCCATCTTCTCTCTACCTCTAATCCCTCCATTTGCCCTCCTCATCTCATCCCTTCTTGCATCATTTTGTCTTTTATGCCTTTAATCACCTTCTCCCTCACCTTCCTAATTGACCTCTCAGTTTCCTTTGGCTCCTTTCTCTCAATATAAGCTTGACATGATCTCCTCTATTCTCAACAAACCATCCCTCTCCCACATCTGCCCTTCTAGCTACCATCCTATTTCTTTCTTTCCATTCATCCTAAAATAATGGAATATGTAGTCTTCAACCAGAGCACTAATTTCCTCTCTTCTAACTCTGTGTTTGGAGCCCTTTCAATGCATTGATTTCTTACTCTCATCATTCTCACTAAGTTTTCTAAATACCACTTCGTGTCCAAATGTCAGGTTTCTATTTTATCCTCATCCTGTCCTTCATGATGTCCCATCCTTTCTGGGCTCTTAACATTCTCTCCTCTCCTGATTCTTCTCTCTTCTCTTCTGGCTGCTCTTTCAGCATTTCTTTTAGTGGATTATCTTCTGTCCTTCTCTCTGTGGAGGTTTCCCAGAGCAATGTCCTTGGTTCGGTTCTCTTCTCACTTGATGCCTTGTCTCTAAGTGATCTATCTCATCAGCTTACATGGCTTTAGCTACCATTTGTGTGCTGATGACTCACACATTTCTCTCTCTCCCACTAAGTTGTCTCCTTCCAACCAGTCCTGCATCTCACCTTTTCTCTCTATCTCCTCTTGGATGTCTTGTCATCATTTTAAATTGAACAAGACCAAACCTGATTTTCTCTTCTTCCTTTTAAACGTTCTCCTCCAGCCTCATTTTCAAATACTACGAGCAACACCTCTGCTAACCCACAAGTTATTTTTGACTCCTTCCTGCCTTCCTTCCACCATTCCCCAGACATCCAGGCCATTTCTTAATCCTATTGCTTCTCTCTCCCCTATACCTCTCAGATCCTTCCTTTTCTTTACAACTACATAGCCAAATCTCTCGTGCAGGCCTCCAGCATATCCCATCTTGATTACCGTGATATCCCTTTCTCTGGCCTCCAAAACTCACATTCCCTTCCCTTTCCCCTGAGTCCATACAAAGTGCTGCTGCTACTAAAATTGTCTTGGTTGGATCATGTGACTCCCCATTTTAAGTCCCTCCGTTGACTTCCGGTCTGATATTGTCTCAAATTTAAGCTTCTTTTCACAACCTTAAAAGCTTTAGAGAACTCTGCCTATCTGTACATATCCTCTGCTCTGCTAATGTTCCCAATCTTTGTGCCCATTTGTCAGATTTTCACAATGTCATCCCATGCTTCTTTTTATGCTCTTATGTCTCATAAAACCTCCATGAGTTCATCTGCAAGACCCCTTTCCTGTTCATATATAAGTACTTCTTAAAGATCCATTTGTGTTACACTGCTCATAATGAATTTTGTTGATATATAAGTTGTCTATTATTGTTCCCCTTCTTCTGAACTTTGACTTTAGACTGTGACCTCTTTGTCACAGCAAGAACTGTCCTTGCATGTTTGGAAAGCTTCTAGCACATTGTGGGTGCTACTGCAAATCAATATTAACAGAGTGAAAGATAATGTTAATTTTCAGACACTTTGGATTTTCTTAGGAAGAACAGAGCAATAATTAGTAAAAAGGTTGGGCATATTTAAAGCTATACTGATTACAATGGAAAAATGTTTGATGACCCGGAAAACAAACATAGGAAGAAGTGTTTAAGTTAAGAACTGCTGAAGGATCAGAGACTGGGTTTTTTCCACACATACCTTTGTTGTTTGTCACATTGTTTGTGGAAGATGCGTAAAGCATATAAATCAGTTGTAAGAGGCTTTGAAATAGTGCATATTATTTTCATGAGGAGGCTTTAAAGCAGTCATACACAGAAAACTTTGCCAATTAAAACTTAGATTTGCATTATTTTTAGTGGCTTTATTTTTTTTCTTCCTAAAGGTTACTGCCACTGTTCGTTTAACGGTGTTTATATGATCTTGTAGTAAGTGTTATCACTTTGTATAATTATTATGTGTGATTAATCCTGTTCACACTTGAAAGCTGTGAGACTTTTTTTCAAACCAGAGGGTATGTCTTTAAGTCTGTGTGTTGCTCATGTATAATGGTAGTTGACAGGAGCTAAAGATAAGGGGAAAGAGGATAGAAAGACTGGAATATTGTTCTGTGGCAAAGGATTGTTGGAAAATGTTTGGATTGACTTAACTTCCTATGGTTGTCATTGAGTTAATTGATAGCAGTGATATACAAAGCGTCTGTATGGTGATTTGGCATTTTATGGTTTTTCATAGCAATCAAGCTGCATTACAATGCTTGTTAGAAAATGTGTGGCTTTCAAATGATGATATTGAGTCCATCTAGGTCTCATTTGAATATAGCCATGAATAAATTCCTTTTTCACTTTTACAAATAACTAGTGAGAGATTCACTCCTGTAACCCCAACAGAATGTCTTTGGAAGTGAGCATTACACAGGATAACTGTGTTTTTCAAGACCTGAGAAGGATTTGGCATCAAATACCAGAACTGGTTTGCAGACACAGTGATATTGAATGGCTAAGGTTTTATGCAGCAGGAATTTGAACTCAGATGCACTGACCATTAGAGTACTTGGTGTCTAAGGGCTTGCCACAGAACCTGACAGCAGCTGAGAGGGAAAGAGAGAGAGAGGTGTCTGTCACAATGAAATTTGTATTTATAAAGTATTGGTGCTTATTTTTCCTTTACTTTTCTGTGCCTTTGTGTTCTACTATTTGAAATATTTTTATAATGTATTGCTCGTTCTTGTTTGTAAACTACTGTTTGTATGATTTAAACTGAAGGATTGTGTATGCCAGTATATCAAAATTCCCATAGTGCTCCTTTGCAGATTTGAACAAATATTCTCCTGAGTTGAATGACAGCTATACAGTTACATTCTGTGGATTTGAACCATCATTGTTTGTTCTATGGAAATAAATTCAGTGTTGCTAACTCATGATTTTATCACAAGTCTCTGATGTGTGGATTATTTAAAAGCCCCACCTAGTTGGGGAAAAACAATGAGAATCTCAGGTTTCATGGAGAGGAATGAATTTCTAGTCCTCATGGTTGCTGAGAAAAGCTTGAAAACATGAGCCATGTGTACTTACATGTTCAGAAAACAAATAAAATCCAAAATATTGCTTTTGGCTTAAAAATCATTAGTTTTTTTTTTAAATCTCCTGATCTGATTCTGGCATTTTTTGAATATTTGGGCTTGTCAGACTGCAATTTACAGATTATTAAAAATATATATTGTATCTGTTTGTAAGTAACAAATATTGGATGGGATTTCAAAAGCATTCAGTTGCTCCTATCCAAAGGGGTAGGTCTATACTGCAATCTGGAGGTATGATTGCAGCACATGGAGACATATCCGAGCTGTCTTTGACCTGGGCATATCAATAACAACAGCAATGACAATAATAGTCAAGTCACGGCAGCACCAGAGGCTGTACGAGTTAGCCATGCCCACCCAGACCCTAGGTACATACTCAAGCTGCTTCCCTTGTCTCCATTGCTTCAGTGTTACTGTTACTTGAGGTAGTTTTGATCTAGCTAGATCAAAATTAGCTTGGGTAGGTTTATACATGTTGCAATCACTCCTCCCGATTGCAGTGCAGAAATACCCAAAATTGATGGACTCCCATTAAGTTCAACAGCTGCAGAGTTAGGCCAACATTCTTTTTGAAAATCTCATCTATGACCAGACTGATGGGTTGGATTTTAGTGACGTAAAAAGTTTGGTAATTTGTAAAATTATACTATAAATACCACTAGCTGAAATGTATACCTTTGCAGCACTTTCTGTGCAAAGGTGAATATGCTGCAAGGTAAGAATTGCTTCCCAGAAGGAGGGTAGGTAGTATACTGCTTTGTCTTTAGACAATACATTTGGCTAAGTTCATGAGTGTAGTCAAACAATTTGCTATACTCTTTAGTCAATAATACTGATGTGAAACAGCCATAAAGTTTACAAATGTTTCTAATATATAGGCCCTTTCTCCGTGGTTGTAAGAATGTTGTATGCTTCATACAGAAATAAGAAGAAACATTTAAAAACATTTGATTCGCAGGCATGGATCATACTGTATACCAGTTTGTTAATATTATTAAAACCATCTTAGTGCTTTTTGAGAGCAATGTCATCATTGATTCTATGTTTCTTATTTTCTATACTTGTATATACCTTCAGACATAATGTTGTTGCATTGTTGGAGGGTTTCTGGAGCTCTGGACTTCAAGAGGGCAATTGATATCAGCTTTCACTTAAATTACTATTCATGTCATCATAGAAAATGGTGCCCATTGTTATTTCCAAGTGTATCACAGAAGAGGGTAAGCTAAAAAGAAGTAGATGCAAATGACAAGTGTGAGCATCCCATATAAAGTCATGTCCTACTCTCACTGAAGTTGTTAGGAGATTTGACTGAAGTCAGGCCTTAGAAAGCAAAATAGTCTTATTGTCATAGCCAACTAGGCAATTAACACTACTGTACAGTGTACTGTATAGTCACATAGTGAAAGCCAGTTTCAATTTGTTTGCAAACCAGACACCAAAACCTTAGCCAGCCCTATCTCTTGACCTACCAATCAACCTGTTCTTCCCAACTTTAGAGGTTAAATACTTTACAAATGAAAATTTACCTTTTAAAAACTAGATGAAAATCCTTTGACTTTCTGCATTGAGTTACCGCTCTATAGGAGCCTGAACTCTTAGAAAACATTTTAAGGGGACATTTAACATTAACATTTATTATAGATCCTCTCCTTTATTGCATAATCAATAGGTGATATATTTGTTATTTAATTGAAAATAAAAATAGATAACCCCCCAAAGACAGGTTAAAGCAATTAAACTAAAGTACTCTGGTCTCAAAAGGGTTTGGAGACTACAAATTTAGGGCCACATACTTGTATTCCAGGAAGTAAGAATAAGGTTGAATGCTATGTCTTTAAAAACTCTTATTCTGAAGTTCTGTGTGCTTGTACAAATAATACAAAATAGTGTTTAAAGAAGACCTGCCCAATTGAACTAATTTCAACTCTCAAACTCTAGATGACCCAACAAAATAACACCTTCCTCAGCAATTATGCTATATTCATCAACCCAGGCCCTGGGCAAAATCTGAGGAAAATAAATGAGCTCAAAGGATGTGGGCTCTGTAGAGCTACACATTCTCGCTTTGTTGGACCTAGAGGAAGTGAGTCGCCAATTTCCTTCCAACAGCCCAGTCACATTCAAAGTGTACAGAGGAGAAGGAATGGCTCTTTAGTTGAGTTCCTTTCCTGACCTCAACTGTTGTGTGAGGAAGGAGGCAATCTCTTAGGTAGCTAGTTCCCACTTACGTAGGCCTTTATAGATTAAAGCCTGCATCCAAAGTATCACCTGCTAGCTAAATGGAAGAATGCAAAACCTGCTTTCAAATTCTATGCCCAAGTCAGGATTCCTGTTTGGGGGCCCTGCTTCAATACACTGGCTCAGTGAACGTGATCATGTCTTCCTCCCAGCAATAATGCAGCCTAATATTTTCTAACAGAAAAAGTTCTGTAGCTCATGAGGTAAAGGCCTGTGTTTTTGCTGCAGAGTGCCTTGGGTTTGTGTGTGTGTGTGTGTGTGTGTGTGAGAGAGAGAGAGAGAGAGATGGAGAACATGATGCCACAGTTTGTTACAAAATAAAACCCAGGTAGGATTTCAACCCCTGTGATTATCAGATACTTCTTTCCTTTTAGTGGCTGGTCTTAGTGACTATATAGTATGCGGCTTTCTCACAGCAAATCTAGCACTCCATTAACTCAGTGTTAGAGGCTTTTGATTTTGTGGTGAAAGCCCAAAGTTCCATAGCCATTGACAACAGCACTGTCTTTATATGTAGGCAATCATGATTTGTTAAACTGCAATACAAACTCATAGCAGAAAAACAGTCCCACTCTGGTAGCATCAATTTTTATGAAGATTCCCAAAGATCTGCCAACTTCCTAAAATGGGGCACGTGGTGGTAAGGGCAAAAAAAAAAGGACTATAGGCTAGAACATTCCACCAACTGGAGTTTATTGTTGGTAAAGTTATTAACTGCTCTGTTCCTAAAGAAACACTTACTTTAAAGGCACGTTTTTCCTCCTCAATCTTTTTGTTTGGGTTCAGGATCACATTCTGAGATTTTCTCCACTTTTTTTTTTACATAGATCTCCGATTCCTATTCTAAAAATACAAATGGATTAGCTAAAATCTAAAAAGACAAATTACAGCTTTGAGCAGTATTTTTTAAACCAATAGTCACATCATTTCAATCTAATTTTATTAAAGAGTGAAGTCTCTAATAGGCAGTCTACTAAATGAATGTTCGCAATCATTATTATTAGTGATGGCTGAGCCTCCAAAGGTGAGGAGCAGAAACGTTTAATTTAATCTTCACTGACCCTCCACACCAATTGAAGCCCTGGTCTATTAAGACAAGTAAAACCCCACTTCACATTTTGGATGTGACAGTGTAGAGAATGTACCAACTGCAAGTCCACAAATTGGAAAGTTAGTAAATCCTCCTTAGTTTCTGGCTGTAAGTTGTCAAATACAGGTTTCCTTTATTTTTCATTAAGTTTAGCTACAGGAGAGGATATACTTTATACCATGGGCTATCTTATGAGTGGTCCATTTACATATCTCTAGATACTAACTTGCGATGTCCTAAGATCAAAACACAAATGCAAGTTGAGAGCACATGAACATTTTTGCTTCCACTGCCTAGTAAGCAGAACACCAAATCCACAAAAATATTTCATCCACTCGACAGTAACTTGCTAATTTCAAATGATGCCTAAGTAACACAATCATGGCTGCCTCTTTTTTTTAGAATTATGGTTATCTGTTTTGTACTCAAAATATGCACATGGAGGCAGTTTCATCTGTGAGAACTTGGAAAAATTATATTAATCATCATAACAGAGTACAGCTTCTTTCTCAGCATGACTCATAAATATCTTTGAGTATTAAACCTCTTTACAATAACATTAATTTAATCTATAAGAGGACATTGCATGCAATAAATTCCATTTACAAATCTTAGTGGGCAATGAAGGGAAAACTGTAGCTCACTGCTTATTTATATGGAAGATTGGAAAACAATGCACCAAAGTAAAACATTTCAACTCTCCTTTAGCTTCTAAAATATCCTGAAATGCCTAGTGCCTTTAATGAAGCTAGAGCTTCCTAAGATTGATTCGACTGTGTGTCATTGCTTAGCTTGGTGCCAGTCAGAGGCTTATATAGCTTAAAAGATTGTTATTGATTGCTCAATTTAGCGTTCATATATTTAAATTTTATTCAGGTTGGAGTGATGTTGAAATTTGGGGTCCACATGCTATATTGCCAGCACAGTGGTTGACAACAAACGTTAAAATACAATAATCCTTGTTGTATAAAATGGCCATTGACTGTCTAATATCCATTTTGTGGTTTATGGCCTCTATTTAATATCTGATAATGTAATTATGCTTCAATAAGGAATGAATCTTCTCCTGGTAAACGGAGCTATGTATGCAATGCCAATGTGAATTAAATAAAGTGACATCAAAGCTCAGTCAGGGCTTATTTTAGAAACACATTTTTAAACATTTACTATGGTTTGTTCTACTGTTATATCGTGGAGCAGATTTATGGCTGTTAGCATATTCATGTTCAAGAAATGTGTTACTTCATCCTTTATTTTAGCCTGGGAGAGAAGACAAAAAGGATTTCTTAAAAAGTGAACGTTGCTTTTTTGATTAGCTTGTAAGAAACTTTTTTTAAGATCACACAAGCTAGCACCTTTCTCAGCACCACAGACGCCAGTGTGTCATCTCCACAATCAAAAAATTAAAGGTGCTCCAACCTACCCATAGTAATTTGGGTACATCATGAGCCATGGAACATTATTTCCTGGTAATGGGTATCTCACCAGCTCCTATGCTTGGATCTGTTGCTGCTAGATTTTCAAATGTATGGGGCTATCTCATATGATCCTACAGTAAGTGTTTTCTCCTTTAAATTTGAGTTGTCGAGTCATGTTATACTTTTTATACTACAATGAATTATGTTCAGTCCTATCCCGTTCTCTGCTAACACAGTGCAACATACCATCAGACAGTATAACAGAATGTGACAGTTAAAATTTAAAATAACCCTTATTGTATCTGTGAATTGAATACCCAACTGTCTGTGAGTTAAGGACAACAGATGAGTTAAACATAGACTGGCATCTTTAGTTCTGAAACCACAGTAACAGTACTTCAATGTAATTTGTGTATTCTTTTTCTAATTTATTTACTTTGCTGTTTTGACTCTCTTTCCACAAGAGAAAAACATGTGCATGCAACTGGCATATATTCACAGGGAGGTGTTTGAAAGCTGGCATGATAGACCATAACATGTTTAAAGACTTTTTTGAAAGTATGGTATTTGATCAGATAAGATACAACAGACCACAGTGTCTTTTGGATCTATCTTGTACACTTAAGAGAGAAATCCAAGTTTATATTCAAATCTGGATTTTGAATGCCCCTAAGCATGGGCGTTTTATGGATCTGGGGTTCTAGTTCAACTCATGATAAAGATAGCCATCAAATGCAGAACTGGATCTGGGTTTCAATTCTAATCCGCCACAAGGTTTGAGAGTGTTTTAGGTCTTAGATTTTGGTTCAGGATACTTTTTTATAAATATACATTTGGAACATTGTAATAGATCCTTTAGAATCTGTACATTATGCATTTTAACCCTATGAATTCTAGAGCTGAGAGAAGAATTCCTTTTTTTTTTGGTTTGGTGGCCCAACTGAAAATCTTATTTTGGTTTGACCCAAAACCATTTTTTTTCAGCTTTTCTCATCAAAATGAAAAACCAAACATTTTATTTCAGCTCTAAATGATTTGTTTGACCACCCAATAGCCCTAACCTTTCTCTGCTCCTTTTGTTCCACCTGAAACAATATTCTTTTGTTAGATTCATTTTGAGTGTGTTAATAAACCTAGTTAAATTTCTAAAGGAAACATCATTTTAAAACAAAAAGTTGAAACATTTTGTTTAATAAATGTTGACATGAAATGTTTAGACTGAAAAAAAAATTTAGCTGAATTCACAAATAGTTTGTCAACCCCAAACTTCATTTTTCAGTGGATAATTTTTTCATCGAAAAATGTCACCCAGCTCTACCGAATTCTAAAGTGACACATACAGGTGGGCTCACTTGGTTTGTACATCTCTTCTCCTTGCTCTCTTTCCTGCCAGAACCACCTTTTTCTCTCAGCTGCAGAATGAGCTTCCTATGCCATAGTCCTTACTTTGTGCTCTTTTGAACACATTTAAATAACTCCTCATTGCACCCACAGCTCTCTAAATGTTTTTCCTCTCTAGTTTCCCAGTCCTTCTGCATACTACTGCTTCTGGACTCTAAATTAGGATATCCCATCCCCAAGGCTGCTGCTGCCTCTCAGAGCTAGCATGAGGCAGGAGGGATGAGAAAGGTGGGATGCAGTATAAGGAGGAGGGGAAGTTCCTAAAACTAGAAGGACCTGGATATGTCAGGACTGGTTCTACCCAGGATTCCAGACCTGGCCACTTCTCCCACAGGCTACCTAAAAATAAGGAAGCTGATGTTGTAATGCTAACATTCTACAGACTAATATAAAATAAAAACCTTCCCCCCACTTAATGGCCCTAACCCTCCTCTGCTCCATCTCTGACCTTCAGGCCCCCTTGTCTGTTCCTTTTATCTCATATGCACACACACCACCTGCCACCATGACCTCTTTACCCTCTGCTCACTCTCTCACACTCCACTCACTCCTTGCCCAGACATCCCTCCAACAATCTGCCCATTCTCTGTGATAAAGTAGAGAACACAAACATGAGACTACATGTCAGTGTGTGATGCACTGAGAGAAAGCAACTTCCTATTTCTCTGAATAGATTTCTCTCTCATTCTTCCACTCTGCTCATCCCATGCCAGAGTGTATTAGAGAGTTAGAGAGAAGGGTGGGAGTTGGGCGGGGGAGGGGAGGCGAAGAGAGCAAGTGTGTGTGTGTGTGTGAGAGAGAGAGAAATTGGGAAGAAGGAGAGCAGAAGTGTGTGCACGTAATAGCAGCAAAAAGAGCACAGGTGTGTGCATGTGTGATTAATAGAGAGTGAACGAGAGACAGGGTAAGCATACCTGTATTGGGTGGAAACAGAGTATGTGAGTGTAAATCACCTTAAAAACTTTGAACGTAGGGAATTGAACCTCTCATTTCTAAATTTTCCAGAGTAGAATTCCCAAACCACTTACCTGCCTCCCCATCTAATATTTTTGTTGCCTATTCACAGCTCCCAAAAGACTACCTACACCTCTTTTGGTGGGTATGGTTGTGCATCCCTTCAGTCATTCACTGGCTACTTCCTGCTGTCTTCTCTTTGCCATCTGGCTCCAAAACATCTCTAGCCACCTTATCTCCTTTTCCTTACATAGACTACTTTTCCATTTTCCCCTGCCCCTGGACTGAAGGAAACTATCTCCTGTGGGATGAACAGGAGTGAGGGGAGAGGCTGAAAATTAGCCTCAAAGAAGCTTATACCTATGTTGTTCTGCCTGCCTCAGGCTGCTCAATGTAATCACAGGAAGGGAGGGTCAAAATTAGCTTTATTCCCTGCCCAGGCAACTGCATTAGACTTTCTGTGATGTTGTACTACAGTTAGGGAGTTGGGGGAACTAAACAATAATGACATTAGTGGGGCTTAGCCTCACTTATCAGCCATTCCTGCTGGAGAGCCTAAAAAGAATAAACTAAATCACTGATCTGGCCTTTCTTTTCCTTTCAGATATTTATTGAACCCTCTGCCTTTTCTGCATTAGTATTGATAATCCTACCATTTCCCTCTAGTAATGGACCAATACAATTGTCAGGATTCTTTTTGTCCCTAATATATTTAGCAAAGCAAAGGAGTGGGTTACACATGTAGAAACCTCTGTTCTTAGAAGTTGTAGTGTTTTTAAAAATATAATGATATGTGAGAAAAATGTGGTAATGTTTAGAAAAACCACCAGTTGTACAGTAATTGATAGGTAGAAACAAAAGAATGGATAAACATGAGGAGTACCAGCAGTGGGTTAAGGACAAATACCTTCCTAAATGTGCACTCCTCAACTCTGTTATGCCTTTTCTAGGAACATTTGACCCTGAAACGTTTACTGAATTCTCAGTACAGTTAGCAGGATATCTCTATGGAAAAGGCAGGTGATGCCAGCTGGACAGCAGGTGTACAAATGGCCAAATAGCACAGTTTTTGGTTGAGGAAATGAAGGTGTCCTAATTTGGACATTTTGTGGTAGTAAAAGCTTTTTCTATTTAGTAAATAAAAACACATCACCCAAAGTTTCAGTGGAGTTTAGAGAATAGCTGTCTGTTGAAATGAGTAATTTCACAAATATGTGCAGTTAATTCAAAGCACATATCTTTAGAACAATTAGAGATGAGTCCAAATCAACTAATGTGTCTCCTCCCACACTGGATTTGAATCCCCAAGGAAGTTCAAATCTGCATTAAAGCACCACTTCAGGAAAGCATCCATGTTCCAGAAATCACTTAATATGTTTAGCTTTAAGCATGTGCTTATGTGCTTTCCAGAACTAGGACTAAGACCTGGATTCAAACTTACTGACACAAGTCCCTGTCCAGTCATAATGTATTAACACTTATATTGGAATAGCAAGGTAGTTCTTATAAGCAGTCAGTAGGCAGAAAGCTATATGTTATCATAATGTTAGAAATGATTTCTACTGTAATTATTAAAATATAGACCTTAAACTCTTATCTAAATTTTAAGAACTGACTAGGTCACGTAATTTTTGAAAAATCACATCGTTGTTGCTCATTAGCAGGTCTTTATGAATGTAAATCTCCTTCAAGATTTATTTTCTCATTCTTTGAACGAAAATAACTTTACTGACATATTAATGACCTAATTGTGAACAGGCTATCCCATTTTGCTTGAAGGATAGTTCCCTTGATCCATTAAATAAATACTACATGTGGAGAAAAGGGGAGTTAGATTGATATGCAAGAAACTGCAATCACAGAGTGCAGATTTATGGTTTAAGGTAGTAAAGGGAAGTAATATGACTGTGGAAAGATAAATGAAATGGTGCTTGTGGGCACTAAATCTTGCAGTATTGAATAACGTTGCCCATTTGTGTTTAGAACATACCATATTTAGTATAAATGGACTCATGTCTATAAATCTTCAGTTTTCAAGGCTGACCCCCAAATTTACAATTTCTGCCAAGTTACTGACTCAGAACATGTCTTATTCCAATTTCAGCTGGGTATTGTGACCTCATGCTATTGCCCACCATCTACAGCTACTGTATTGGTGCCTGTATGGATTTCACAGCATCTTGGCAGCCCTACTTTGCAGGTAGTGTTTTTATGCTCATTCTTATTTACTAACCTGATAGGCCCATGACAGTGAGATCATGAGCTGAGCCTTATAAACTTGGAGGAACTTGTTCACCAGAGTTTAAAATGAATCTTTGGCGAACTGCTCGACACAGTCCTAATTTAAAGACTCTGAGGCTTATGTGCTGATGATTTGTGCTAGTAAAGTGTTATAATTGGATTATTGAAGTATTAGGTAAATTCAGACGGATTTACTGTTTGAAGTGGAAATATAAAAAATGCTGGTATGATATTAGTGCTTTGTCATACCTATTAGGAAAATGTTCCAGTATTGCAGCAACAACAGATCTGTTTTCAAATATTCAGACTTTCAGGCACATAACTTTCCAATCACCTGAGAGGACAGCTCAACAAAAACCTATGGCCTCTCTCTAGCTCCCATTTGATTCACTTTCTGAACAATTTAGACTTTCTTTGTATTTGGCAATATTTTTCATCCAAATAATTAATTAGAAAGTAGTGTGGAATGTGTAATTAAAAATATTATGGCTAGTTCTGGAGTTATAGGATGTTTTATCTTAAATAGCCACTGGCAAATTCCAGCATGCTTCTTAAAATATAAAATTTGATATAGAGGCCATTATAATTTCACATACTTTTTCTGTATTATCTTTCACAGTATGCTGATTATCAGGGTACTTCAGTGTAAACAGAAACATAATAATTTGCTTTGCACTTACACTAGTTTTTACAAAGCATCACTATCTTCATTATGTTCTGTCATCATTTTACAGATGGGTAAACTGGGTCATAGAAAGGTTGTGTCGCTTGACAAAGATCACACACACCAAGTAGGCAGTGCAACTGTTTAGCACCTGTGAAAGTAAGTGCCTGAAGATAGATTTGGAGTAAAATTTTCAAAAGCTCCCAGTGACTTGACTTCAATAGTACTGAGGCTTGAGTCCTAAGTCACTAGAATGCTTCTGAAAATTTTTCCTTTGGAGCCTATCTTTAGGCTCCCAAGTTTAAAAAAGGTTAACCTTGAACTTCGGTGTATTCCGTAATCCACTTTTGCATTCCAGATTTAATTCCCATAGTTTTAAATGGATAAGGCACAATAGTATACAGTATGAATGGAGTGTCATTCTCAGTTTTGAATTTCCTTGCTTTTGTTGACTTAAATCTGTATGTAAATCTGTAGCGCCTGCCATTTTCTTTATGCTATTGTAAAGTACTCTTATTTATATTCCTAAGTACTTCCAGCAATTCTGGGTATTGCTCAAATAGTAGGTAAGAGCATGTTATGCCAGAAGTATGACCAAATCACGTATCCTAATATCCACAAACCTTTAAGGGAGTCCAGATTCAGATGTAAATTTTGCCATTTCATGCCTAGCAGTAGTTAATGTAACATGTAGCAAAACACACAGGGAATCAGAATATTTATATGTCCTTTGGTTTGGGGGCTTTATAATGTCACAATAATGATTTATATTAATATTATTTCTTGAATTCCATGTTCTTGAATTCCATTATTTCTTGAATTCCATGCTATTTTTAGAAAATAAATCCTCTGATGGTTATATACTGTTTTATC
The DNA here is from genome assembly GCF_020497125.1 of Mauremys mutica. Taxonomy (NCBI): domain Eukaryota; kingdom Metazoa; phylum Chordata; order Testudines; family Geoemydidae; genus Mauremys; species Mauremys mutica. Next base: position 24,162,463 of record NC_059081.1, on the reverse strand, counting down.
CCAATATTTCCTATAAATATGTTTCTTGAATTAAGTAAAAATAACAGATTTGTACTATATTTACATTTTGTTAAGGTGAATTACACAAACTAACAAACAATAAGGAATTCAAGGTGTTCTTGCTTTTGCAGCCATTCCTGCTTGTCAGAGGCATATAAACAGGATGTGGGAAGTTTCTGGCATGATTATTGATTTGATCATGTAAATAAGTATAAAAAGGAGTTTATAGAACATGTCTTTTGAAACCATCATGGCAACGCGTATTAGCTTAGAGCTATTGTTAATTATTGATGTCACTATTACAGCTAATTTTATTAGCTACTGTGGAGCTATAATAACCATTATTGAGTTTTAAACACATTAGGTAGCTTAGAGCTTTTTAAATACACAACTGCATTTTTATATACTTTACCACTAGGCTACAACTGCAGAGATGATTTGCAACATTGTTAAGGAGTGTTGCAAATCATGTGTGTGTGTGAGAGAGAGAGGGAGAAGGAGAGGGACTGCAGGTACATGCTGGCCCAAATTGCTTTCCAGCAAGCAGCGAGTTAACTCTTTCTTTCACAATTGTGTTGAGGCATTGGGGGCTGAAGTCCTAAACAGTCTTTCAGAGGAAACTTTGTGATGACAGTACTTGATAGTCACAAGTGAGAAGACATTTTGGAAGACAGAACTTTCATAACTTAAGGCTTTTTCCTGCTCTCTGTTTGTTGGTAACCTTGCATCATATTGATTCTGTTTCACTTTTTTTAACTATTGCACTCTAAAATTCTCATCATTACAACCTTGAGGAGGAAACTTGCCATTGGAAAGACTGTTTTATAAATTGCTGAGACATCTGATCCACTCCAGCAGTTTATAGCATTGAATGTGAGACCGTTTCAGGTGCATACACAAGATGAACCATGAGAATAGCAAGGTTATGATGATGTTCTATTCTGTTTCCAGGTAAGAGGAGAATGGGAAGCAATGAAGTAATAAAAACATACAGAGCTAGATTTTGCACTGCGGCATGGTTGCTTCACGCCACGCTGCTATCAGAAATCAGCCTTAAAGCTGCTCTGTGGGGAGGATCACCTGATGTGGGGTGATCTTAGAACAGTGTAGCAACAACTATGGTGTTTACAACTCCTGCAGTTTTATTGTGAATAATTTGATTTTGGCCCCTCTTGCTTGCAGTCTAGAAAAAAGTTCCAGCATTCCTGAATGTTTGGAAAGCAAAATCATAGTGTGTGACCTCACATACACTGTGACCTGTAGCCTAGTGAAATGTGCACTAAACTGCAAGCCTGGAGACCATGAGTTCCAGTGACTGCTGTTTATATTTCTGTGATTAACAACTCTTATTGTAAGCCAAGGTCTCAGACCTTGTGCGGACTAGCTATCTATCGTTCACCAGTTTCACAGGTAAGATAAGTGAGAGCTTGTACAAGGTTGTGTTGGAAAATTATAGTGCTAATGAAGCCTTTCTGTATTAGGCCTGAGTAAACCAAAGTTATGTTATGCTTGTCCAAACTGTGTTGGAAAGCTTACAGAACTCATTAGACTGAAGGCCGTGTATCTACCTAAGTCAGCTATTTCGCTTATCAGTTTTGTTTGGCTCCCCAAGTATATGTTGGCTCCCCAAGTGTATGCAGCTGTGTTCACATGTATGCATCCAAAGTATCTAGTACAAAGGGTCAACGGATGTATCTTGTGTCCCCTTCAGAATGACAAATGTATCCTCAACAGCTGTATGTCTCTTGTAGCCCCCACAAAATGATATATGTATCCTGCGTATCCAATTATCCCCTAATAGATGCATGTACAGGTTCTACAGGTCAACCAAATGACGTAGACAAACGTAGGCTAAGTTGTTTGTTTCGGGGTATAAAGGTAGGCCCATCTGGCCATGTAAGGTGTGTCTCTCTCTTTGGCACGAGCCGAGATGAGAGCACAACGGGCCCTTTTGGCTAACAGTTGCTTCAGGCTGAACTGGGAACTAACTCAGGTTTTAAAATGGGAGAGTGGAGTCTCTTCCACTTTGCCCTGCAGTCTTTCAAGGGAAGCATGTCAGATTAGGTGATTCTGTAATCCACACTAACACAGTGTGGTTCCGTGACACTCATTAGCACCTGAATCACATATAAAAGTTTATGACTCTGCTACTGCTTATGTGCTATTAGGTCTGGTTCTTAAAATCTGCTTTTACATCGCACCAGGCTCATTGCCCCGCCCTCAAGATGACCCGAGAAGGAGTGTTGTTAATTTGGCTATGCTCTCTGTAATCACTAAACCATAATCTCCCAAAGGCGGGAAGTGAAACCATGAATCCTGATGCCCAGTGTTTCACTCTTGTCTTGGACTCGTCCACATGGATGATAAAATCATGCTTTCCACTACCAGTTACTCCTATCACGAATGTGGAAGAGGTTCATGTTGTGAATCTTTAGGTTCAAACCTTGCCCATGTCTTGTGTGTGTAAGGACCCTAGAGTAATTGTTGATCTGATTTTATACAACAAAATATTTATTAAAAAAGTAAATTTGGATGCTGTGCTAATATTGTTTTACAGTTAGATGTAAGTTATTTTCATTGGACTAATGGGAGATATCCCATTCAGAAGAAGGTGTGATAGACTAAGAATGTGTTTGAGACTGAGAGCAGTATGTGGGGGATATTGCTTGTTTGTGCAAAGAATGGAAGACTCTGCCAATGCAAGATCCAAAAAGGACAGAACTTGATTTAATAAACTCATCTTCCCAGAAAGTAAGCCTCATTCTCAAAGGTGCACCATTAGTGTTTATAGAGAAAGGATGCCTCAGGGCACTGCTAATGAGCTATAGAGCCTTTTCTGGTAGTTCAGCAGTTTGAACCAGGCTCAACTAAAGTTGTTCACATCTAAATGATATGAAATGAGTTTGAGCCCCAGTTCTAGATCCCTCATCACAGATTTACCATCATGCTTGCACTAGTTTGTAAGCACCTTGGAGCAGGTGCTGTCTCTTGCTATGTGTCTACATACAACACCAAGCACAGAGCGGCCTTGATCTGCATTGGCTCTCCTTGCAAGAACCCCTGAAGCAGGGGACAAAGTTTTCTTAGTCACTGTAAATTTGAGAGAGTTGGCAACAATGACCATTGTGTCTCATACATTGAAGGAGGGCAGGGAGAGTTGATGAAAAAGCAAAAGAAAGATGGAAACACAATTTAATCTTTTAAAGAAAAATCTTATGATTTTCAGCTAGTCTCATGATTTTTGAGCTTGGCTGCTCCTCAAGGGCAGTGTAGGGAGTGAAGTCGGAATATCCTGGTACTGTGGCAATTCTTGGCTTTTGTTAGTGGCCTCTTGGGGCTGTCGATGACTTGATCAAGTTGGAGCAGTCCTTAAGCTTCCATATGGTTCTAGTGAATTCTATTGCAGAAACAGGGCCTTAACAGATGGATGAAAGGGAAGCAATATATCAGCCAAGTTGCTGAGATGCTTTGCATCCTGTATTGGGTTCGTGACTTCTGGAGTTTCACTCACTGTCCCTTTGGTAGCTTGACATTTTGAATATCTGTAAGAAAGCTTAAACTTTTTTTAAAGTCTATCCTTATTAAAAACATTATTTGAAAAAGTAACATCTCATGCACAGTTCCCAGTTTTTTACCTTGTAATAATGTCACATTATATCTATTGATTTATTTTAAATAAACAGACGTGCACATGAAGCCTGGTCCCCATTACAGTCTAATGGTCTGCAAAAGTTTTTTTTTTAAATGTAAGTATGTATTCAAAAAACAAATTCAAACCATTATAAAAGAAATAAAAATATCTGTCTTTGGATGAAACATCCAGTGCCTAGTTTTTAGCCTGGGGCTGATTTTCACAGCTGAGTTACAGCGCCCCAAACACTGGCTTAAAATGGAAATGCTGCCAGAATTTAAGCTATAGTAAAGTTAGTGTGCACCATTATAATACTGTAAACGTAGTTTGGTCACACAAACATTTTCAACTCAGAATATTGTGCACAATATCTTAACTGTAGTTTAAGCCTAACTGTAACTGCATATGATACAAACAAGAGGCTTTCTTAAGCATAATAAAGCAGAGAGACAGAAATGAAATGGTATGAGACAATCCTTGTACACCTGTCCCCTTCATTTTAATATATCTGATACTAGATTTAAGGGCTTGGAAATGAGGAATTAGGAAGCATGCAGATACCATTTAAATTGGCTATTAAAAGATTAGAGGCTTTTAAAATTGATAGAACATCAGGATCAAACAATATACATCCAAAAGAGCCAAAGGAAGTAGGATGAGAAATTGGAGAACCTATATTAGAAATTTTAGATCCTTGAAGACTGGCAAAGTCTAATATAATGGCATTATTTAAAAATGGCCTGGGGACACATTGGGAAAGCACAAAACATATCTTTTGACACAAGGAATGGAGAATGTCCTAGATAATATTTTAAGGTATCAAATGAGCGGAACATTGGGACAAGCATTGCCTGATTAAGAAAAGCTAATCTAATTTTAGGGTTGGGGTTGGGGGGAGGGAGGCCTTATGTCTGGCCAACGTATTGGAATCCTTGATCATTACTATTTTTGCCAGGGTAGACAGGGCAATGCAACAGACATCCTATACTTAAATTTTCAAAAATTGTTTGACAAGGTTCCCTAGAAGAGGTTAATGCTAAAAGATAGAGCCACAGAATAAGTAGAAAGTTGGTCTAATGGATTTAAAACATAAAACAAAGAATTGCATACTAGCAATCTAGGGAGGCTTTACCAACTGAAAAGTTTACTACTGGTCAAGGGCGGTTCCAGGCACCAGCACACCAAGCGTGTGCCTGGGGCGGCAAGACGAGGGGGCTGCTCTGCCAGTCGCCACGAGGGCGGCAGGCAGGTTGCCTTCGGCGGCATGCCTGCGGAGGGTCCGCTGGTCCCGCGGTTTCGGCAGACCTCCTGCAGGCGTGCCGCTGAATCCGCGGGACTGGGGACCTCCCGCAGGCAAGCCACCAAAGGCAGCCTGCCTGCCGTGCTTGGGGTGGCAGAATACCTAGAGCCGCCCCTACTACTGGTATATTGCAGGGATTATTCTAGGTCCATGGATATTCATGTACAAAATTATAGGGTACGTATTAGTGTTGTTGGCAAAATTTGAAATCTTGCTTTCAATAAATTGTAAGAATTAGCAATTACTGAAAAAAAATGTGTTCAAATTCTGTAGAGCTAAGAACACTTTATTATTGGTACAAAAAAAAAGAGAGAGAGACAGATTGCCTGTCCAGTGCATATCAAAACGTTGGAACGATGATTCTCAGTGTGAAAACTAGAAAGGAAGAATATAGACTTCAGTGGGAGTGGGATAGCATATCTCTCAGTATCAGAGGGGTAGCCGTGTTAGTCTGGTTCTGTAGAAGCAGCAAAGAATCCTGTGGCACCTTATAGACTAACAGACGTTTTGCAGCATGAGCTTTCGTGGGTGAATACCCACTTCTTCGGATGCAAGTGGTGGAAATTTCCTGGGGCAGGTATATATAAGCAAGCAAGAAGCAAGCTAGAGATAACGAGGTTAGATCAATCAGGGTGGATGAGGCCCTGTTCTAGCAGTTGAGGTGTGAAAACCAAGGGAGGAGAAACTGGTTCTGTAATTGGCAAGCCATTCACAGTCTTTGTTTAGTCCTGAGCTGATGGTGTCAAATTTGCAGATGAACTGGAGCTCAGCAGTTTCTCTTTGAAGTCTGGTCCTAAAGTTTTTTTGCTGTAGGATGGCCACCTTAAGATCTGCTATTGTGTGGCCAGGGAGGTTGAAGTGTTCTCCTACAGGTTTTTGTATATTGCCATTCCTAATGTCTGATTTGTGTCCATTTATCCTTTTCCTTAGAGACTGTCCAGTTTGGCCGATGTACATAGCAGAGGTGCATTGCTGGCATATGATGGCATATATTACATTGGTGGAAGTGCAGGTGAATAAACCGGTGATGTTGTGGCTGATCTGGTTTGGTCCTGTGATGGTGTTGCTGGTGTAGATATGTGGGCAGAGTTGGCATCGAGGTTTGTTGCATGGATTGGTTCCTGAGCTAGAGTTACTATGGTGCGGTGTGCAGTTGCTGGTGAGAATATGCTTCAGGTTGGCAGGTTGTCTGTGGGCGAGAACTGGTCTGCCACCCAAGGCCTGTGAAAGTGTGGGATCATTGTCCAGGATGGGTTGTAGATCCCTGATGATGCGTTGTAGGGGTTTTAGCTGGGGACTGTATGTGATGGCCAGTGGAGTCCTGTTGGTTTCTTTCTTGGGTTTGTCTTCCAGTAGGAGGCTTCTGGGTACACGTCTGGCTCTGTTGATCTGTTTCCTTATTTCCTCGTGTGGGTACTGTAGTCTTGAGAATGCTTGGTGGAGATTTTCTAGGTGTTGGTCTCTGTCTGCGGGGTTAGAGCAGATACGGTTGTACCTCAGTGCTTGGCTGTAGACAATGGATCTTGTGGTGTGTCCGGGATGGAAGCTGGAGGCATGAAAGTAGGCATAGCGGTCGGTAGGTTTTCGGTATAGGGTGGTGTTGATGTGACCATCACTTATTTGCACCGTGGTGTCTAGATTCCTAGACACCACATATCTCTCAGGCGATTGGCATAGTAAAGCTGCCCAAGACACTAGCTGAGGACAGAACTGTTCAGCTAAAGAGAAACATCTCTGATAGCATGTTTAAAGCATGTGATCTTTGTTGAGTGAAGCTCATCATATTTTCTCGGGGGGCGGGGGTGAGAAAGGAAAAAAACATTTTATTGACTAACTGTAAAAGAAATCTTAAGATAATTACGCAAAAGAAAACAGTTCACCTCACAAAAATAACACAGATTGGATGATAAATTAATACTGCGTACCAAAAAGTTTTAATTCTTAATTGTTCTACGGACAGGAATCTGAGATGCATTAAATCCTTTGCCTCAAAGTGCCAGCCAAGGCACTTCATGACTGATGCATGCCCTCATGCAGAGTGGATCCATCAGTCATGCACTCACTCTCATTCTGATTCCAAAACCCCACCCTTCTGGTTTCAATTTGGATAGCATTGTAAGTACGTCTAAACTGCAGGGAGAGTCCTAGACAATCCACTATTTCAACCACCCCACAGATGAGAATAACTGTAATGGAAAAGAGAGATACCTGAAAGAAATGATAAAATTGAGAGCCATCCCACTGAAGTGCCTGGACAATGCCGGCTGGTGGTATAGATGACCGTCTAAAAGAAGAACAGAGAAAACACAGAAGTGGCTTTTTGGGGGTGTGGCGAGGATAGAGCTTTTTTTCCTCCCTCTGCCCCCCAGGGGGGTCTATCTTGCCAAGTGTTCCTCTGAAAAGATCACAAAAGTTCACTCCTGGAACAAATTGTTTCTATAAATCGTGATACCAGAAATACAAACATAGATAAACTTGCTGAAAATAAACTGACAGTGTGCCAGTTTGCTTTCAACAGTGGCAGAGGACCAAGCCTGACAGAGAGAGCAGAAAAGTTTATACTTTTAGAAATAATTTCTCAACTGATAAGGTAGGAGTGAAAAAAATGGATGAACACCTTAGAAGTTGAGAATCTAAAAAATAGTTAAATAAGGACATATAATCTAAATAGGATTTTTCCAAGAAAGAATGAAATATATGCCTTAGGTATATTTAGACACAGCCATAGAACAGACAAAGGACCAAATACTGCCTCCTTTTACTCATATTAAGTAATACCTTACTCCACAAGTAGTGCTGTTGGTCTCACTTGGAATCCACATGGAAAGTGCTACTCAGTATGAATAAGGATGGCAGAATTGGGCCCTAGGCTAAGAAAAATGAGAAGAAAGCTGTACACTTCCTCCTAGGATGAGATCAATTGGAATAACTAAAGATAAGATCGAAGCTAACATTTTACAGGTAAAAAGTTTGGGCTAGTAATGAGCCAGTTGCTTACAAGCAAAAACAAAATGGAGTTAAAAGATGAGTTTGACAATAAATAAGGATAAATAAAAGACCCAAGGAACAATGAAAAGATTAATAAAGTCCTAATGGCAAATATGATTCTTACAGCAAGGAAGAATAAATTCCCGAGTGAGAATTTAGTTCCTCAAAAAGAAATACAACTGATCATAATCTCCATGAAGAAGCAGAGTTTTGTTTAATGAATATGTTTGTCCCAAGCCCCATGCCAAACTGCACTCAGAACACTTACAATTGACTTCAATGGGAGTGTCTCACATAACGGTATCAGAATCTGGCTGATTTCAGTTACAACATTTATGGAGCGAGGGATTGTGATTTATTTATTTGTTTGTTTGTTCACTCATGTAAGGCAACTTTTGGCTCCATGATCTTGCTGTTATTGTGTGCCAGGCTGGTACTTTGATAGAATTAACATCAGCTGCCAAGAACCCTGAATGGCTGTAATACTAGCCAGGAATTTTGGGGGTTGTGGCTGCACTCACTTATCCCAAGTAATGCGCGTACTCAGGCAGTTGTGGGGTAGAGGGTGGCACAGGAACTGTTCCACTGCTTTTACATCGCTAGAATAGGAGGCAATTCTCTTGTGGATGGCTCTGGTCATTTTAGGGGTGCTTTGTGCCAGTGGCATGGCATAAAGCTGCCTTAATATAGCTGTGGACCTACGCTACGGCCTTAGCACTGCATTAATATCAGTGTTTTGAAGTCACATCAGAACCAGAACAGAGTTTTCAAATCTTGGGCATACACATCACAAAATTTGCAACAAATATCACAATTTGAGCTGATTGGGGGAAAACAATTTGGTTTTGTGACAACTTGTGAGGTTTAAAAATTTGTTTTGGGATTTTTTCCTGTGCTTTGGAATGAAAACAAAACCTTGTGACGGTGTTCACAAAACAAAATTGTGTCAGAGGGTCTGTTATCAGATCTAAAAGAGCTCTCTCTCTCAAATCTACTCTGAGTCCAAGTTTAAAACTTCAGTCAGGATCAATATGTTTCCAGTTTGATGCTGCGGCATATTTTGCTGAAAAAAGGTTTTGTTCCGACCAGCTCTAAATACAATACAAAACAGATGGAGCTGCAATCTAGCCATCTTCAGACACTCTTACACCCTCATATTTGTTTAAAGGGCAAAAGGGAAAACACTGAGAAGTTGTTTCTAGTCTTTATAAACCTATCCTGAGGAACAGCAGTATTATCATATTGCAGTCCAAATATACAAACAATAACATTAGTCAGAATATTCATTCCTAAAACCATTCAAACACCGTTCAGAATACAATCCTTTTATACAACATACCTCATTTAACAACCATTAATACATTTGCCATCTCAAATCTTGTGCATCTAGTAATGACTTATTTTTATTCATTGAGCTGATTCAAGTTATCTGCAGACCTATACTAATCATGTGGAGTGTAATGCGCACTGTGTGCTTGCCAGTTATTTTTTAAACTTTAGGCACTACACAATTTACAACATTAGATAAGCAGAAATTATAAATGTTCTTTTCTCTTGTAACATAACAAGCCAAGAATCTGAAACCCCTTGACCAATTTTGCATTTGAGAAACAGCCCATTTCTTATATCTAACCTGACTGACCCAATGCCTTAATTATGCCATAATGATTACAGACAACACTACACAAAATCTACACATCTTGGTTGGCAGTGCATCAGACTGAAACAAATTGTCAACCTGCTATTAAACAGTTGCTTCTTTCTGATGGTCTGATTCAACCGGCACCCTCGACTCCCAGTAGACCAAGTCTTGTGATTCATATTCAGTTCTTACTCAGAAAAAGTTCTATTGACTTCAGTGAGCAATTTGCCTGAGTAAAAACAGCAGGGTTCACTGTGTTGTTATTAATTAACAATTTGTGAGCAGACAAAGGCCAAATTTCATTGAATAAGTTATTCACTATGAATTATTCACCCAACTTGACTAACTGAGCATCAACATGGAACTATGAAGTTATAGTCATTTTACCAATAGGGAATCTGAAACACTGTATTTAGATTATAACTTGTCGGGAGTTTCAAAGCCAGTGAGTGACATAACAGGTAGTAGAAGATAGGTCTCTAGCCTCCCAGTTCTTTGCCGTATCTATTTGCCTGCATGCTGGTCTAGTTACGCAGTTGTCTATATTCCTAGGAATAAGGATTACTTATTGGAAGTACACTGTACTAGTATTATGCACAGGGGAAACTGAGAATGCCAACTAGCATTCTTTGGCATAGGGCATTACTGGAATCTGTGAAGGGTAGCAGCTAGTACCACCCAGTGAAGTGAAAAATCCCCAAATCATTAAGCAAAATAGAGATTTGGGGACAGATCCTGAGCCCCACTGCAGCATAGCCATCTTTCAAGGATTCCTCTGAGGTTAAGTCAGATCCTGCACAGGTGTGTGTGTGTGTGGGGGGATCTTGTAGAACACTGTCATATTTCAGAGTAGTTCTGAGGCTACTCTAAATTACACTGGAAAATGAGGTAACATAGAAATCATCCCAGGACTGGGCAGTGCAAGTGGCTCATTGCAGCTCCTTTTTTGCTTCTGCTGTACCCAGAACTTACTGAGGAGCACTGAGAATCTAAGACTCTGGAACTGATTCAAAATCCATCGAAGTCAATAGATGTGGTTTTTTTTTCCATTGACTTCAGTGGGCTTTGGATCAAGACTGTTTCTAAAAATAGAGAATTTCTTTTATAAGAATAAGAGTTAAAAATCCTGTACTCCAATCACAATGATGATAACATTTGGCAGTAACAGACACATTCCACAGCATTATTCATAAGGAAATTTTCTATCTTGTTTTGCAAATGTTGATGGAAAGTCCTTGAATTTAACACATGAATCCATTATTTCATCCAAAAATTAGTATGGGGTTCTTATTTTAGGGGGAAAACATTTCACGGTAATCCTTACATTAAGCAAGCTTTCATCATTATTCTAGATACCTATTGGGTTATGTACACAGATACGTACAGCTACTGTAGGAGAGAGAAAATGGTATTTTTACTATTAGTTTCCTTGGTGTTAGCTCTTATGGAAAAGTCCTTTAGAATTTAATAGGGATGAAATCAATAGGATTCTAGAGAAAGTAATCTTAGAGCCTATAGAACTTAGTGGGGAAATTGGTATCCATTCAATAGGATATTTCTATAGTAGGGATATACAGTTCTATTACATTTTATGGGATGACCCAGAAAACATATAGAAATTTACTATTAAATTCTAAAGGACTTTTACAAAAGGATTATCCAATGACTTATTGCAACATATTGTAGAAGCCTCAATAGTTAAATAAACTGTGCTTAGGAGGTTCTATGTCTTTCACTGTTTTTAAATAGGCCTTTTATTCACTATTTCAACCCCAAACATTTATAGGTACTATAATCTGTGCCATCTGTATGAAGATCTTATATCCTCCTCCCCACCCAGAGATTGATAGTTACCACCATATGTCAGAATGGGATGCTCAAACTTTGCAACACTGAAGGATTCATTGGCAACTTTCCAGAAGCTTGAGGGCCACACCTAATTTACATACACATTTACATACAATTTATTATCATAAATAAATGCACACAATTATAACGGTTGATTGGACTTATAGTATATCTTCCTTGATAGCTGAGTAGACATTACTTGTTGTTTGCGTTCCCCAGCATTAAAAACTTGCAGTTGATCAGCTTTGAACTCACCCTGCAATTACTATTATTTATTGAGCACCGTCATGGTGCTTAGTGCTTTAAAAAAACAGAGAAAATGATGGTCCCAAACTTGCAGCGCTTACAACCCAGTTAGACAGAGAAAAAAGTTCAGAGACATATAATAGAAGATGTTCCACTTCAAAATAGCAGAGATATGTTATCCCATTTTCAAAAACTGCACTTTTGTAGTGTACAAGTTTTTATTGTTTTGAACCATGGACACAGAAGTGTGTGTTTGTGTGTGTGTAGGTATGTGAATATGCTAATCAACCTTAACATGAGGGATCAAACAGGAATAAGCAGATGCATGTTACATAAATGCCCCCACCCTGACTCAGCAGGGGAAAGAAGTCCTGAGAGGTGGGGAAATGGGAATGGCAGACTTGGCTGCTCTGGGGTACTTCTCCTTCCATCCAGAATGCATATGGAGATCATGCTTGGGTGTGAATGTGGCAGGAAAGGAGAAGAGGTTTCTCTTCCTCTACCTGCTGCCATTGGCTGGGTTGTGGGTTGGAAAAGTGAGATCTGATTGTGTCTCATACTTTTCTCCTTCTGGTATGTGAAGCCCTCTAGGCCATAGAGCATGCAGCAGCAATTCAGAATGGGCAGAAATGGTGTCTGTAGCCTCTTTTTGCCAGAAGCTGGGAATGAGTGACAGGGGATGGATCACTTGATGATTACCTGTTCTGTTCATTCCCTCTGTGGCACCTGGCACTGGCCACTGTTGGAAGACAAGATTCTGGGCTAGATGGACCCTTGGTCTGACCCAGTGGGCCCATTCTTATGTTCTAATTTATCTAGTTCTTTTTTGAATCCCTGTATAGTCTTGGCCTTCACAACATCCTCTGGCAAGGAGTTCCACAGGTTGTCTGTGTGTTGTATGAAGAAATACCTCCTTTTGTTTGTTTTAAACCTGCTGCCTATTAATTTCATTTGGTGTCCCCTAGGTCTTGTGTTGTGTTATGAGGAGGAGTAATTTACTTTATTTACTTTCTCCACACCAGTCATGGTTTTATAGACCTCTATCATACCCCCCCTTAGTCATCTCTTTTTCCAGGCTGAAAAGTCTAATCTTATTAATCTCTTCTCATACAAAAGCCGTTCCATAACCCTAATAATTTTTGTTTCTCTTTTATGAACCTTTTTCAGTCCCAATATATCTTTTTTGAGATGGGGAGTGATCCAGGAGGCCATGAAGATTGCCTACGTTGTTTATCCAGAGAATCCCATACTTCTCTTGATAGGGGTTTTGATGTGGGTGACTAAACCTCCTTGGACATTCTTGGACCTGGGTGTAGCACTCACTGGTTCCTGGCAATGCTGTTGGCAAAATTCTGATGGGAAAATGACCTTCCATTCTCACCACTGAATGAGGGGGGGCGTCATGAAGGGCTGGCCAGGAGATGCCAAAGGTCAGGGGAAAATGCAGGGAATGGATCATGCCAAATCATTATCTTTCTGGGTCCCTGAATAACAACTCCCAGGTGGACAGTCTCCTCCACAACTGGACCTGAAGACAGTGGGGAGCCATCAATAGTTTGGCATGTCCGATGTGACCACAGGGGAATGTGTAGGGCCTGAGCTGTAGCAGCATCCATAAAATTATCCACTGCCCCTGAATCAATGGGGGCCTGTTGGAGGGAAAATCTGTCGGGGTCCTCTGCGATGTGCAGCTGGATAGGCACCTGAAAATGGGAAGCCCCTGACTGGGTATTGAGGTGCAGCTCAGTGAGGATTAGTATAAAGGGAAATCCTCTTCCCTCAAGGACCAAGCCAGTTCTATTCCCTATTCAAGATGTGGGTGTACCGTGGATTTATACAGAGGCAGTATGATATTTTCTGGCTTATTATCTGTTCCTTTCTTAGTCACTCCCAACATTCTGTTTGCTTTTTTGACTGCCACTGCACATTGAGTGGATGTTTTCAGAGAACTATCCACTGTTACTCCAAGATCTCTTTCTTGAGTGATAACAGCCAATTTAGACCTCATCATTTTATATGTATAGTTGGGATTATGTTTTCCAATGTACATAAGAACATAAGAAAGGCCATACCGGGTCAGACCAAAGGTCCATCTAGCCCAGTATCTGTCTACCGACAGTGGCCAATGCCAGGTGCCCCTGAGGGAGTGAACCTAACAGGCAATGATCAAGTGATCTCTCTCCTGCCATCCATCTCCATCCTCTGACGAACAGAGGCTAGGGACACCATTCTTACCCATCCTGGCTAATAGCCATTTATGGACTTAGCCACCATGAATTTATCCAGTCCCCTTTTAAACATTGTTATAGTCCTAGCCTTCACAACCTCCTCAGGTAAGGAGTTCCACAAGTTGACTGTGCGCTGCGTGAAGAAGAACTTCCTTTTATTTGTTTTAAACCTGCTGCCTATTAATTTCATTTGGTGACCCCTAGTTCTTGTATTATGGGAATAAGTAAATAACTTTTCCTTATCCACTTTCTCAACATCACTCATGATTTTATATACCTCTATCATGTCCCCCCTTAGTCTTCTCTTTTCCAAACTGAAGAGTCCTAGCCTCTTTAATCTTTCCTCATATGGGACCCTCTCTAAACCCCTAATCATTTTAGTTGCTCTTTTCTGAACCTTTTCTAGTGCTAGAATATCTTTTTTGAGGTGAGGAGACCACATCTGTACACAGTATTCGAGATGTGGGCGTACCATGGATTTATATAAGGGCAATAATATATTCTCAGTCTTATTCTCTATCCCCTTTTTAATGATTCCTAACATCCTGTTTGCTTTTTTGACCGCCTCTGCACACTGCGTAGACATCTTCAAAGAACTATCCACGATAACTCCAAGATCTTTTTCCTGACTCGTTGTAGCTAAATTAGCCCCCATCATGTTGTGTTATGTGTGTGTGCATTACTTTGCATTTATCAACACTGAATTTCATCTTCCATTTTGTTGCCCAGTCACACAGTTCTGAGAGATCCTTTTGTAGCTCTTTGCAGTGGCCTGGGACTTAACTATCTTGAGTAGTTTTGTATCATCTGCAAATTTTGCCACCTATTTACCCCTTTTTTCAGATCAATTATGAATATGTTGAATAGGACTGTTCCCAGTACAGAGCCCTGGAGAACACCACTATTTACCTCTCTCCATTCTGAAAACTGACCATTTATTCCTACCCGTTGTTTTCTATCTTTTAACCAGTTACCAGTCCATGAGAGGACCTTCCCTCTTATCCCATAATAGCTTACTTTGCTTAAGAGCCTTTGGTGAGGGACCTTGTCAAAGGCTTACTGAAAATCTAAGTACATTATATACTCTGGATCCCCCTTGTCCACATGCTTGTTGACCCCCGCAAAGTATTCTAGTGTATTGGTGAGGCATGATTTCCCTTTACAAAAGCCATGTTGACTCTTCCTCAACAAATGATGTTCATCTATGTGTCTGATAATTTTGTTCTTTACTATAGTTTCAACCAGTTTGCTGAACTGAACTGAAGTCAGGCTTACTGGTTGTAATTGCTGGGATCACCTCTGGAGTCTTTTTTTAAAAATTGGCATCACATTAGCTGTCCTCCAGTCATTTGGTACAGAAGCTGATTTAAATGATAGGTTACAGACTACAGTTAGTAGTTCTGCAATTTCACATTTGAGTTCCTTCAGAACTCTTGGGTGAATACCATCTGGTCCTGGTGACTTCTTATTGTTTAGTTTATCAATTTGTTCCCAAACCTCCTCTAATAACCTCAATCTGGGACAGTTCCTCAGTTTTGTTTTTAAGTCTTTGGCTAGCTGTTCTTCAAATTCTTTTTTGACCTTCCTAATCATATTTTTACACTTCATTTGCCAGAGTTTATTCTTCTTTCTATTTTCCTCACTAAGATTTAACTTCTACTTTTTAAGGGATGCCTTTTTGTCTCTAACTGGTTCTTTTACTTTGTTGTTTAGCCACGGTGGAACTTTTTTGGTTCTCTTACTATGTATCTTAATTTGGGGTATACATTTAAGTTGAGCCTCTGTTATGGTATCTTTAAAAAGTTTCCATGCAGCTTGCAGGGATTTCACTTTTGGCGCTATACATTTTAATTTCTGTTTCACTAACCTCTTCATTTTTGTGTAGTTCCACTTTCTGAAATTAAATGCTGTAGTGTTGGGCTGCTGTGGTGTTTTCCCCACCACAGGGATGTTAAATTTAATAAATTATGATAACCATTACCAAGGAATTCAGCTATATTCACCGCTTGGACGAGATCCTGTGCTCCACTTAGGACTAAATCAAGAAGGCTTGATTTGTTACCAAGGAACTAGTGGTCTATTTTCCGAGAGGGTCTGTCTGTATGGAGGTTTTCTGTAGAAAGCCATACCTTTTGTCCTACAGAATAGGCCAGTCCTTATTGCTTGTGCTTGTCTGCATGTTTTTTGTAGTCCTCCTTTGCCTTCTCAAGGTGTCCCTTCACCTCTTTTCAGATGCGATGAATGCCCTGTACTAGGTCCAAGGCCAATGAATTGGGGGAGGATCCTGCTAGTTGTGGGTGAAACCAGGTTCCCTTTAATTTTTCCCATGCATGTGCAGAATGAACTTTGTTATCTGCGCCAATATGGAGGTTATGTGTGACATAACAAAATTCATGTGGCAGGAGTGGGGCAGGAGTGTGGGACGGGCTCAGGGCTGGGGCCGAGGGTTGGGGTGTGGGGGAGGTGAGAATTCTGGCTGGGGGTGTGGGCTCTGGGATTGGGCCAAGGATGAGGGGTTTGCAGGCTGCCCCAGGGTTACAGCAGGGAAAGAGGACTTCCCCCATGTCTCTCTCCTTGCAGCAACACCTGGGCTGAGGGAGAGAGGCGCCTCTCCCTGCCCCAGCAGGTCTGGGCTGGGGCTGGGTTGGGGCCAGGGGAGGGGCACATCTCCACTGGCTGCGGCGGGTCCAGAGTTGGGCTGCACTGGGGCCGATGGGGAGGGGTGCCGGAGCCCTGAGTGCCTGTGTGGCACTTAATAGGCTGCTGCGCAGCCACACAGCTTAGAGGGAACTTAGGTGGTACCCATAGTTAACAAAGAAGTGGCTGTGGCCTGTGGATGCATGATCTGCATTATTATAGGAGAACGCATCATATGACAATATTGCAGACTAGTCACCCTGGTGATGGTTGATGTAACACTATAGGAATTGCTCTAGAATCTTGTTGATTCTTTCTGTTTGGCCATATGACTGAGGATGGTAGACAGAGAACAGATTCCTTATCACCTTACCACCTTCCAAGTGTTTGCAGATGATTTCCTTAATTACTTGCTCCATTATCTTCCCTGGCACAGAAGTTAAACTAACTGGTCTGTAGTTTCCTGGGTTGTTTTTATTTCCCTTTTTATAGATAGGCACTATATTTGTCATTTTCCAGTCTTCTGGAATCTCTCCTGTCTCCCATGATTTTCCAAAGATAATAGCTACAGGCTCAGATACCTCCTTTATTAGCTCCTTGAGTATTCTAGGATGCATTTCATCAGGCCCTGGTGACTTGCAGGCATCTAACTTTTGTAAGTGATTTTTAACTTGTTCTTTTTTTATTTTATCTTCTAAACCTACCCCCTTCCTATTAGCATTCACTATGTTAGGCATTCCTTCAGACTTCTCGGTGAAAACCAAAACAAAGAAGTTATTAAGCATCTCTGCCATTTCCAAGTTTCCTGCTACTGTTTCTCCCTCCTCACTGAGCAGTGGGCCTACCCTGTTCTTGGTCTTCCTCTTGCTTCTAATGTATTGATAAAAAGTCTTCTTGTTTCCCTTTATTCCTGTAGCTAGCTTGAGCTCATTTTGTGCCTTTGCCTTTCTAATCTTGCCCCTGCATTCCTGTGTTGTGTGCCTATATTTATCCTTTGTAATTTGTCCTAGTTTCCATTTTTTTATATGACTCCTTTTTATTGTTTAGATCATGCAAGATCTCATGGTTAAGCCAAGGTTAAGCCAAGGTGGTCTTTTTGCCACAAAGGATAAATGGACACAAATCAGACATTAGGAATGGCAATATACAAAAACCTGTAGGAGAACACTTCAACCTCCCTGGCCACACAATAGCAGATCTTAAGGTGGCCATCCTGCAGCAAAAAAACTTTAGGACCAGACTTCAAAGAGAAACTGCTGAGCTCCAGTTCATCTGCAAATTTGACACCATCAGCTCAGGATTAAACAAAGACTGTGAATGGCTTGCCAATTACAGAATCATAGAATCATAGAATCTCAGGGTTGGAAGGGACCTCAGAAGGTCATCTAGTCCAACCCCCTGCTCAAAGCAGGACTAAACCCAACTAAATCATCCCAGCCAGAGCTTTGTCAAGCCTGACCTTAAAAACCTCTAAGGAAGAAGATTCCACCACCTCCCTAGGTAACCCATTCCAGTTCTTCACCACCCTACTAGTGAAAAAGTTTTTCCTAATATCCAACCTAAACCTCCCCCTCTGCAACTTGAGACCATTACTCCTTGTTCTGTCATCTTCTACCACTGAGAACAGTCTAGATCCATCCTCTTTGGAACCCCCTTTCAGGTAGTTGAAAGCAGCTATCATATCCCCCCTCATTCTTCTCTTCTGCAGGCTAATCAATCCCAGTTCCCTCAGCCTCTCCTCATAAGTCATGTGTTCCAGCCCCCTAATCATTTTTGTTGCCCTCCAATTTATCCACATCCTTCTTGTAGTGTGGGGCCCAAAACTGGACACATTACTCCAGATGAGGCCTCACCAGTGCTGACTAGAGGGGAATGATCACATCCCTCGATCTGCTGGAAATGCCCCTACTTATACAACCCAAAATGCCATTAGCCTTCTTGGCAACAAGGGCACACTGTTGACTCATAGTCAGCTTTTCGTCCACCGTAACCCCTAGGTCCTTTTCTGCAGAACTGCTGCCCAGCCATTCGGTCCCTAGTCTGTAGCAGTGCATGGGATTCTTCCGTCCTAAGTGCAGGACTCTGCACTTGTCCTTGTTGAGCCTCATCATATTTCTTTTGGCCCAATCCTCTAATTTGTCTAGGTCCCTCTGTATTCTATCCCTACCCTCCAACGTATCAACCACTCCTCCCAGTTTAGTGTCATCTGCAAACTTGCTAAGGGTGCAGTCCACACCATCCTCCAGATCGTTAATGAAGATATTGAATAAAACCGGCCCCAGGACCGACCCTTGGGGCACCCCACTTGATACCGGCTGCCAACTAGACATGGAACCATTGATCACTACCCGTTGAGCCCAACCATCTAGCCAGTTTTCTATCCACCTTACCGTCCATTCATCCAGCCCATACTTCTTTAACTTGCTGGGAAGAATACTGTGGGAGACTGTATCAAAAGCTTTGCTAAAGTCCAGAAATAGCACATCCACTGCTTTCCCCTCATCCACAGAGCCGGTTATCTCATCATAGAAGGCAATTAGGTTAGTCAGGCATGACTTGCCCTTGGTGAATCCATGCTGACTGTTCCTGATCACTTTCCTCTCCTTTAAGTGGTTCAGAATTGATTCCTTGAGGACCTGTTCCATGATTTTTCCAGGGACTGAGGTGAGACTGACTGGCCTGTAGTTCCCTGGATCTTCCTTCTTCCCTTTTTTAAAGATGGGCACTACATTAGCCTTTTTCCAGTCATCCGGGACCTTCCCTGATCGCCATGATTTTTCAAAGATAATGGCCAATGGCTCTGCAATCTCATCGGCCAACTCCTTTAGCACCCTCGGATGCAGCGCATCCGGCCCCATGGACTTGTGCTCGTCCAGCTTTTCTAAATAGTCCAGAACTACTTCATTCCCCACAGAGAGCTGGTCACCTCCTCCCCATACCGTGCTGCAGAGTGCAGCTGTCTGGGAAATGACCTTGTCTGTGAAGACAGATGCAAAAAAAGCATTGAGTACACTAGCTTTCTCCACATCCTCTGTCACTAGGTTCCCTCCGTCATTCAGCAAGGGGCCCACACTTTCCTTGACTTTCTTCTTGTTGCTAACATATCTGAAGAAACCCTTCTTGTTACCCCTAACATCTCCGGCTAGCTGCAACTCCAAGCGTGATTTGGCCTTCCTAATTTCACTCCTGCATGCCTGAGCAATACTTTTATACTCCTCCCTGGTTATTTGTCCAATCTTCCACTTCTTGTAAGCTGTTTTTTTGTGTTTAAGACGAGCAAGGATTTCACTGTTAAGCCAAGCTGGTCGCCTGCCATATTTACTTTTCTTCCTACACATCGGGATGGTTTGTTCCTGCAACCTCAATAAGGTTTCTTTAAAATACAGCCAGCTTCCCTCAACTCCTTTCCCCGTCATGTTATTCTCCCAGGGGACCTTGCCCATCAGTTCCCTGAGGGAGTCGAAGTCTGCTTTTCTGAAGTCCAGAGTCTCTGTTCTACTGCTCTCCTTTCTTCCTTGTGTCAGGATCCTGAACTCGACCATCTCATGGTCACTGCCTCCCAGGTTCCCATCCACTATTGCTTCCTCTACTATTTCTTCCCTGTTTGTGAGCAACAGGTCAAGAAGAGCTTTTCCCCTAGTTGATTCCTCCAGCACTTGCACCAGGAAATTGTCCCCTACTCTTTCCAGAAACTTCCTGGATTGCCTGTGCACTGCTGTATTGCTCTCCCAGCAGATATCGGGGTGATTAAAGTCACCCATGAGAACCAGGGCCTGTGATCTAGCAACTTCTGTTAGTTGCTGGAAGAAAGCCTCGTCCACCTCATCCCCTGGTCCGGTGGTCTGTAGCAGACTCCCACCACGACATCACCCTTGTTGTTCAGACTTCTAAATTTAATCCAGAGACTCTCAGGTTTTTCTGCAGTTTCATACTGGAGCTCTGAGCAATCATACTGCTCTCTTACATACAACGCAACTCCCCCACCTTTTCTGCCCTGCCTGTCCTTCCTGAACAGTTTATATCCATCCATGACAGTACTCCAATCATGTGAGTTATCCCACCAAGTCTCTGTTATTCCAATTACATCATAATTCCTTGACTGTGCGAGGACTTCTAGTTCTCCCTGCTTGTTCCCCAGGCTTCTTGCATTTGTGTATAGGCACTTAAGATAACTCGCTGATTGTCCCGCTTTCTCAGTCTGAGACAGGAGTCCTCCCCTCTTGCAGTCTCCTGCTTGTGCTTCCTCCCAGAATCCCACTTCCCCACTTACCTCGGGGCTTTGGTCTCCTTCCCCCGGTGAACCTAGTTTAAAGCCCTGCTCACTAGGTTAGCCAGCCTGCTTGCAAAGATGCTCTTCCCTCTCTTCATGAGGTGGAGCCCATCTCTGCCTAGCAATCCTTCTTGGAAGACCATCCCATGGTCAAAGAATCCAAACCCTTCTCTCTGACACCATCTGCGTAGCCATTCGTTGATTTCCACGATTCGACAGTCTCTACCCTGGCCTTTTCCTGCCACAGGGAGGATAGAGGAGAACACCACTTGCGCCTCAAACTCCTTTATCCTTCTTCCCAGAACCAGTTTCTCCTCCCTTGGTTTTCACACCTCAACTGCTATAACAGGGCCTCATCCTCCCTGATTGATCTAACCTCGTTATCTCTAGCTTGCTTCTTGCTTGCTTATATATACCTGCCCCTGGAAATTTCCACTACTTGCATCCGAAGAAGTGGGTATTCACCCACGAAAGCTCATGCTGCAAAACGTCTGTTAGTCTATAAGGTGCCACAGGATTATTTGCTGCTTTTACAGAACCAGACTAACATGGCTACCCCTCTGATTTTTGCCACATCTTTCCTACCCAGCGGAATAGCTTGCTTTTAGGCCCTTAATAGTGTCCCTTTGAAAAACTGCCGACTCTCCTCAGTTCTTTTTCCCCTCAGTCTTGATTCCCATGGGACCTTACCTGTTAGCTCTCTGAGCTTACCAAAATCTGCCTTCCTGAAATCCATTGTCTCTATTTTGCTGTACTCCCTTCTACCCTTCCTTAGAATTGTG
Source organism: Mauremys mutica (assembly GCF_020497125.1). Taxonomy (NCBI): domain Eukaryota; kingdom Metazoa; phylum Chordata; order Testudines; family Geoemydidae; genus Mauremys; species Mauremys mutica. Next base: position 24,140,891 of record NC_059081.1, on the reverse strand, counting down.
AACTCTATGATTTCATGATCACTTTCAGCCAAGCTGCCTTCCACTTTCAAATTCTCAACGAGTTTCTCCCCATTTGTTAAAATCAAATCTAGAACAGCTTCCCCCCAAGTAGCTTTTTCAACCTTCTGAAATAAAAAGTTGTCTGCCATGCAGTCCAAGAACTTATTGGGTAGTCTGTGCCCCGCTGTGTTATTTTCCCAACATATATCTGGATAGTTGAAGTCCCCCATCACCACCAAATCTTGGGCTTTGGATGATTTTGTTAGTTGTTTAAAAAAAGCCTCATCCACCTTTTCCACCTGGGTAGGTGGCCTGTAGTAGACTCCTAGCATGACATCACCCTTGCTTTTTACCCCTTTTTACCTAGCCGGCCCTGCTCAAAGGAAAACATGTGACCTGGAAGATAACTGGTAGACCCTAATAGCTTGGAGGAAGAAGGGCAGACCTTCATTATTCTCAAACTGAAGTATCTTTCATGTGTAACCTCATTCCCCTTGCGTGGGAGGGCAAGAGGATTCAGACGTGGTCTGAGTCCTAGGGTTAGTTTGAATGGAGCCAACCCTGGATAATGATTATTTGGTAGGGAGGCCATTAACACTGCACTGAATCTAAAGAAATGCCAGGTATTTTGTAGAAGGTTTAGCCCTCCCCCTCTTTAAAGTTAAAGGCTAACGAAGTTGTGGCGTTCTGTGCTAAAATCTGTTGCTGAGTCTGTTTTTCATTCTTCTAAGTATCCTGATCAATGTACTAATTTTAAGATGTGAAATACCCTATATGTTAAAAATGAATAGTCTCAGTAATTATGTGGTATAATGGTGACACATAAAAAGCAGGGATATATTCCTTTATGATTGTCTGGTCCCTTGCTGCAGTAAGGTTTTTCATATATCTATAGATATATGGATATAGATATAGATATATGGATATAGTCTTTAAACTTGGCAGTCAGATAGCTGCAGACTGAAGTGGCCATTTTACAACTGGCATGCTACACCTTCACCTTCTGCATGGTGAGCTAACAATAACAGGCTACATAGAAAAGTATTTTGGGGAGGGATTTGGGTGAAGACAAGCTGGCCATCTGACCCATAAGGCGGGTTAGAAAGTCCCGTTCCTGTGGATTTGCCTAGTAGAAGTATTTGACGCTATCAGAACCAGAGAGCTCTAAAAATTCAGAGGTTCAGGTAAGTTTGGATAAACTTCTCAAAATTTACTTTCTTCTCCAAGCAACTTAATTCTTTGATTGCTTCCTGTCTCCTCATCCTTCCCTGTTTCCCCGAACTCATACTTCTATTGCCCTGAACCCCCTTCCTCCATACAGCTCACCATAGTCTCTCTTTTCCTGACCTCAAGAGGGCCACACTCTCTTCCTAACTCCTTTAATAATAATAATAATAATTAATAATACATAGCTCTTATATAACACTTTTCATCAGTAGATCTTAAAGTGATTTACAAAGGAAGTATCATCCCCATTTTTCAGACGAGGAGATTGAGGTGTAGATAGCCGACATGGCTTGCTTAAGGTCACCCAGCCAGCCAACGGCAGAGTTGATAGTTGAACCCACTGGGCACAGTGAACCATGCAATCCACACTCTCTAGTTCCCTGCTTTTGTGGCATACTGCATTGGGCAGTGCAGCTCTGCCATTCTCTCTTTTTTAAGGTTTTGGTTGTTTGCCTTATTCAAATCTAATGAAGCCAGGTTTCCCTTGGGTCAGAGATGCCTTAGAAGATTTTGCCTCTTCCTCTGATCTCAACAGAGATTGTCTTATTAGTTGAGCCTGTACGATGAATTTCAGCAAAGGAAAAATTATTACTGGAATTGATAAACCAAAGAGAGGGGAGATGTATGTAGCTAGACTTTATACTTGGAGACAGGTCTAGTTTCAGCTCATTTTGGATCTAGTTCAGGGAAGTATCTCTATTAAGGAAAGAACTTGTACCCTTTGCTATTGTTTAAGTGGTTTCCTGAATAGGAAGTGCTTTCTTGAGATTTTTGCTGCAATTCAGGCTGGTTCTTAATACTTCCAAACTAGTTTTCCATTCACTAGATTTCTAAATCTAGAAAGAAATGTGCAGGAATTGTGCAAATTCTTTACTGTTTAAAGGTTTGTTTTATTTTTAATTTCCAGGAATTGAGTCAAATTATTCATATACTATATTTATATTAAAATCTTGAAAAACATTAGTATTTATTTAAGTATTTGAAAACCATGTCTAAAATTTGTCTGGCAATTGTAATTGATAAACCCAAACAACTGGAAGGTACTAATATAACTGGAATTTAATACCTGCTACCTACACTGCTTGCAAAATATCACGGTGCTTACAGCTGCCCCATTAAAGTCTCTGGCAATCACTTCTATAATTAAATGTTTAAGGGTTACATATTATTGTATGTGTGCTTTAGCAGGCATCCAGTGTCTGAATGTGCAACAAATTATCTTTGGATATTGAACTACATTCATTCTTGCTCTCTTTTTTACCTGATTAAGAAGATGGGCACAAAAGTTGTTTTGCATCCCTTTGACTGGTTTCCTTTCCAATGTGTGTTGATAAGAGCCATGGAAGAAAGAGAGAGGAAATGAAAGAAGAATGTTTTCCTTTACTTTCCTATGGAAAATAGCTGCTATAATTGCAAGGAATCCCAATAACACTGTTTGTTATATTAATTCAGTTGGAACAATCATGCCACCTGCAGTTGTGACTCTGCATGCTTTACATTGCTGAATGTAGTCATTTCTGTTTCCCAGTAAGAGTGAGTTGTAAAACAATTACTGTGTTGTGTGTGTAAAAAAATAAAATAAAATAAAAGTAATTCCAAATCTAGATTTTTTTTTAAAAAGTTCCAAAGTTCCAGTTTTCTCATATCTATTTGATTGAAATCCAAAGTGCTTCCCAGAAATAAGAGATCAACAACAGGTAGGATAGGGCTTTGGCTGGTGTTTGCATTTCATAGATTGCTTTTGTTTTCACATTTTCATGCCTCAGGGAACAATATATGAGGCCAAAATGATATGAGCTGTGGTTTTTCAGGATAATTTTAAGCTGAGGTAGATGAAATATTATAAAAAGATCGGATTTTATTTCTTTTTTGGCCTCATAAATAGCTCCCTTAAGTATGAAAAGGGCAGTGCAAAACAAAAACTGCACCGCCTTACTCCAAGTACAAAAACAGTAAAGCAAATAGGAAGGTGTGCCAGCAATAACAGAATTCAATAATTGTGTCAATGTCACTTTAAAAGTTGCAGATATCTAAAGTATCTCTAGTCCCAAAGTGTCTCATCTGCTTTCTAATTTTCCACAAGATGCTTTTAATATTTTGAGATTGATATTGAACCACAGGGGTCTAAAAGGTTTCAAAAACTCTTGCATATGCATTTGGAACCAAACAATCAATTAGATTAATAAAGAGGAATTGTAATTTATATATGAAGCCTGCATGCTCTTGTGTGCTGAAAAAGTAAGACATGAGAAACTGGCACTAGAGCAACAGTATGGAGGATGTTGTGACACTGACAAGAGGTGGGAAAAGAAGCATGTTCCACAGAAAAAGAGGCAGAGTTATCAGCAACTGGCTAAAGTGAAGGAGATGCTTCCCCCATTGCAAGCATGGAAGACATAGGAGAAAGTGCTGACATTAATACATATCAGAGTAATCATAGTCTAAAAAGCACTTTGCCATGATGTCACACAATGGATCTCTGCACATTCACAGAGAGTAGTTGGTAGCAATGGGATTGCCAATGGTCAGTGTGCCTTTAGTCAGTGTGCACTCCTTGTCTCACAAACATGCTGCCATCTTTCCTTGTTCTCATCCTGAAGGAGCACAGGCTGCAGAGTTCTGTGTTTTGCCACCTGAGAAGCATTGGACATGTCTTTGCTTCTGTCTCTCCCTGCTGCAGGAGGGTGTGATTGATATAGCTGCGTGCCCAGCTCAATATCCTTTGCTGTTGTGCACTGCATTATGGGATCTGCAGCTTCAATACTTTTCCTTATGGACACATTTGTTGTTTGTGTTGGGAAAACGTTCATAGAACCATTTCCCATTGGAGAATGCAGTTCCCTTGAAACACTTTGTGAAAGCATATCAATGTTGCCAAAATTTTAAGGCAAAAAAAATGAGGAATGAAAAAGTTCTGACAGTGTCAAACCATCCTGTTTCAGTATTTTTGAAACAAAACATTTAGATTTTCCATTTTCAAACAACTTTTAATTTCATTTTTGTATTATATTATATATTGTAATATAATATAACAAATGGTCAAAAACTAAAAGAAATATTTTAATTGATCTGAAACATTTTTTCCCCAAAATTATTTTATAGAGCATTTCAAAATGTTCAGGTTTTGTTCTCTTCCAGAACAAAGCCACATTTCAAAATCGCCACAAAACAGAATTTTGGTCCTCAGCTCAGCTCTAGTTGTCAGCCTTAGAGCTGTGTGTTTTCAGCACCTCCACATCTTTTCTAGGCGAGTTTCCTCTGAAATTTCTGATCTATTTGATTTATCATGTACCTAATAAGATTACATCATTTATATTCCTTGCCTCCGGTGCATTACATTTCCTGTTTAACTTTTCTACCCTCTGTGGCTTTTTGCAGTCTGTGAGAGCAGCTAGGCCTAAATTCTCACAAATTAAGCTGCTATTCTTTTAATTTTATTTGGTGGTACTGTACATTACTGTGTAGCACAGAAATTACATAGAATCACTGACACCTATGTCATATTCTAACTTCTTGTTAGTCTTCCACTGTCATATACCTATTTTAGAGAATATCTCCCTCACATGACTGAGAGGCTAACTTACAATGAGAGGAAAGAACATGGAAAACTTTAGGCCCAGATTTTCAAAGGTGTCTTAGAAGATTTGGACATAAGTTCTTCCACAACCGAAATACTAAGCTGTCACTCATTTGTACCTTTAAAAATTATTGTCTAGTTTATAATGGAAGCACTGATGTACTAAACATGTTGCAGTGACAATAAGAATGTTAAAGAGATAGAGTTTGCT